>NC_091624.1:58536254-59200838 GCF_027580195.1 Bos mutus
CCTACCTCTCCTCCCCTCAGCTCTTCTGGGACCCTTTTACCTAGAAATTTAATTATAAGAAATTTTACTTAGAACTCACATGAAAATTTTCTGTTTTCTTTTGCTATAACTTCTTTTGACTAAATGGAGAACTACTTTTGCTTTTTATTTTTCTGAACTGTTCTCTCCAATTTTCTATTTCTTTTTACTGCCTGACAAATTTCCTGAAGTAATCTTCCAAACTATCTTTTTTGATTGTTTGTATTTTAGCTTTTATAGATCTTTTTTAAAAACCTCTCAGAGCTCTTTTTATTCTCCATATGTTCCCTTTTAATTTAGTATCCTTTTAGTTTCAAGAAGGGAGAAGGCAATGGCATCCCACTCCAGTACTCTTGCCTGGAAAATCCCATGGGTGGAGGAGTCTGGTAGGCTGCAGTCCATGGGGTCACTAAGAGTCAGACACGACTGAGCGACTTCACTTTCACTTTCCACTTTGATGCATTGGAGAAGGAAATGGCAACCCACTCCAGTGTTCTTGCCTGGAGAATCCCGGGGACGGGGGAGCCTGGTGGGCTACAGTCCATGGGGTCGCACAGAGTTGGACACGACTGAAGCGATCTAGCAGCAGCAGCAGCAGTTTCAGGAATGTCTTCCTGAGGGTTTTTTTTTTTTTTTTCCCTTTTCAATGTATTTTCAGTTTTTTCCATTGATTTCTTACCTAAGGTTTCTTTTTCTTCCTTCCTTCTTTTTCTTCCTCTCTCTTTGCGTAGGTTTCTCTTTCATGCTGGAAATTTTTTTCAAAGGTTTGGAATTCCTAAGTATTTTACAGTTATTGTTGTTTAGTCACTAAGTCATACCTAACTCTTTTTGCAACCCCATGGACTATAGCCGGCCAGGCTCCTCTGTCCATGGGATTTCCCAGGCAAGAATACTGGAGTGAGTTGCTATTTCCTTCTTCAGAGGATCTTCCTGACCCAGGGATTGAACCTGCGTCTCCTGCTTGGCAGGCAGATTCTTTACCACTGAGCCACCTGGGAAGCCCATATTTTACAATAATGAAACAGTAAGCAGCTTTCTTCTCCATGTGTCCTCTCCAGGCAGTTCTCTGAGTTAGGAGTCCAGGTTTGAGAAGTATAAAAATGGCATAACCCTGCTGTTCCTCTCACCAGTCTCAGTTTCTATACAGCCATGAGTTATAGAGCTTGACTCCACTGGGTTCTTCTTCGTCTCCTAGGACCAGTGCAGTTCCAGTCTTCTGTTCTCAGTGAAAAGTTAGCACTGATAGAGTCTTAGCCTGCCTGACATATGAAAAGGTGTATGATAACTTCAGCATCCTTTCTGGATCAGTGCAGACATGACATATCTGACATATATTCTTAACACATCTGCAGCTAGATTTGTTTCTGTTTTTTCATTAGACTTTGTTGGTGTTTCATTTTGATTAGACATCATGTAATTTCCACCATCCACCCTGATCCTAATTTTATTAAACTCCTAAAGTCATGAAAACATACAGGTATAAGACTTATGCACCTCTTCTTTTATCACAGCATGAATGAGCACATGGTCACTATCACCCAAAATCCATTCTACTTTGTTTCTGAACTTCCACTGGGGACACAGAGCTAGATCAGGAATAGCAGTTCTTACTTATTTACTTGGCTTTAGGGGCTTCCCAGGTGGTGCTAGTGGTAAAGAACCCACCTGCCAATGCAGGAGACAGAAGAGACACAGGTTCAATCCCTGGGTCTGGAAGGTCCCCTGGAGGAGGGCATGGCAACCCACTCCAGTATTCTTGCCTGGAGAATTCCAGAAACAGAGAAGCCTGGCAGGCTCTAGTCCATGGGGGTCACACAGAGTTGGACACAGCTGAAGTGATTTAAGCATGCATGCAGGAAGATGAAAATATTGGTGGGGTGGAAGAGAGAGATTGGGGGATTTCAGATGTTCTTAGAGTTGAATGAAATTTATAGCTTATAAACTTGCAAAACCTTAAAAATGTATTGAATATTTGACAAGTTTGGCACAAGTCAATCTGAAAAGATGATCAGACACAGTGGACATTGAGCATCAATTGAATGTTAGCCAGTTTACAACACACATCCATCCTTAAAGTTGAGCTATTGTTGCTCAACTATGTTTCGAGATCTGTGGTGTCCATTTCCCTCATCTGGTCCTTTTCAACTGTAGAATTAGTTCTAATTGTTTCTCCTTTTATCTCTCATCAAGTCTCCAACGCAATAGGATTGTGGGTTCATAAATTTCTTAACACCTTTGTATTGTCCAGATACCTGAAAAGTTACTTAACCACAAAGGTTTTAAGTTGGATGTACTCTTTCAAGGCTGTGTGCCAGTCGTGTGCCCTCTCCCACTGAATCTCCATGGTAACACCATGTGAGTCTAACAATGGTGTGTCTGTGACCACAGGCACAGATTTTCCTATGAGAATTGCTGTTTGCTCATGTGCTCGTCTTTCCAAGTCTTCCTTCATGTCTTTCAAAGTTGCTTTCTTCATGATACTTGAATTGTTCACCCACACCTCCCACCTCTTTTCTTTCACTGTAAAAGAAGTTGATTCTGTATGTTTTTAAGGTTTCTGTTGGTTTTATTCAAATGGTGTTTTTGTTGGACTTGTCTCGGATCTCACTTGGTTTTTAGTTTCTGGGAGAGATCTTATACCTTCTCATCACCTGCAGAATACGATTTTCCATACATAGTGGAACATTGATACTTTAAATTTTTTTTGTCTGATTGCACAATTTAGTAATAAGATTATATTGCAAATGTTTTGTAAAAAACATTTCATTGAAAATAATTCATCAAGGTTTTGTCAGAATAAAGAACAAAGAGAAGAAGCAAACTCTTCTCTTGGGCAGAATATTGAAACTTTCCACTTTAGCAGTTTACAACCAGTTTTCAGTTTTTCATTGGTGGAATTAATGCTTTTTTGGTGGAAAAATAATAGTTAATCTTTATGAATTTTATAATATATCCGTTGTACCTTCTGTTAATTCCTGTCATGTGCATATTATACAAAATGCTGGGAATTACAAAAGGGAAAGAGCCTATTGTTTCTTAAAGTGTTTCAGTCTAAAGCATAATTGAGTACTTTATTGTTTTTCAAGGAGGGATCTCTTGAATTGGCCCACAGCCTCGGGTAAAATTCATCTGGTGAATTTCTTGTGCCTCCGAATAAGTCATTCAAGATGCGGATACTGATTTTTTTTAAGCAGACAGTAGACACTGCTTTTAAAAAGAGCCAAGACTTCGTTCTAGTGTGCAGTGTCAAAACAAAAGCACTGGTGATACAACAGGGATCAAACAGATCGCTGAAAACTGCAGATGATGCATGCAACAGAATTTTAGCCAAAAGTTTACCTTCAAATCCTATAATCGTGTTTTAGTAGACACACAAACCGAAGTTGAGTGGTTTGAATTTTTTGTGTTTATTTTCTCTGCCCTTCCTCCATGTTGTCTTCAGTCCTCTGGAAGAAAAGAGTAAAAGCAGAGACAGAGCCAATCCACACATGGATTCTTAATAATGTTTTTTTATTAACTAAGAATGTTTGTAGAATTAACTTTTTTAAGAAGCTACTTAAAGTAATATGAAAAATATATCTCCCATCTTCAAATGAGGACTATTCCACAATAACTTTATTGGTTTAAAATGCCAGATGTATGGTGTTGAAACAACTGGAAAGGCATTTTTACATGTGTGCAACATCTGAGTAAATAGATCTATTGCCCTGACCCTGAAAATCAAGCAAATGAATTAAAACACTGAATGTCTTTCTCATGTTTTATCCTCCTCCATGCTGTAGAAAGAAAGAAAATGGAAACTTTTTCCTGGGGAGAAGAAAAGGAAAATAAATTTAGAACCTCAGTATCTGACTAAAAATTATAGAAAAAAAGGTAAATAGGGGGGAAAATATAAGATGAAGGATATTACAGCAAAGATATATGTGCTTTGTCATACATTATAAATTTTCTGAACATAAATTGAATATAAAACATATAGATATAAATTTGCTAATGATTCAGATAGTTTTGTAACTACATACTAGGTGTGTCACTTTAACTTGCTTTGTATCAGTCTCCCACCTAGGAAACAGGAGTCACAGCAATGCCTTCTGCTTAGGCTTGGTGTGTGAATTAAATACTGTTCTACACCAAGGGTCAGCAGACTGGCCCTCAGGCCAAATCCAGCCCCCCATCTGTTCATGTACACCTTGCAAGCTAAAATTGGTTTTTACATTTGTAAATGGTTGGGAAAAGAGTCAAAATAATAATAATATTTTGTGACACATGAAAATGATTATAAAACTCAGTTTTATTGGAACCTAGCCTCACTCATACATTTGTATATTGTCTAAAGATGCTGTACTGATCCATGGGCAGTTAAGTTGTTACAATAGAGACAGTGTGTCCTGCAAAGCCTAAAATATGTACTGTCTAGTCCTTTACAGAAAAGACTGCCAACTCTCTTCACATACTAAAATCCTTTGAATAATGTCTAGTATATATGCACACTAAAACAAATATTAGGTATTATTATTAATATTAGACCTTATACAAAATAAATAATATTCAAATAGCCAAAAATACATGTCACAGTCTGAAATATTTCATCAAATATTGTTCCTGAAAATAAACTAAAGATTTTTAAACAATTTTTATTGTTTAAAGATGTTTAAAAAAAAGCCTTAGGAATAAAATACTCCAAACTTACTTTATAAGGGGCTTAGTTTTAGAATATGTATTCCTTTTAAGAATACGTTACATCTCCTTTCTCTGTAACTTTTTGTTATGTGTTCACTTTATCTGCTCCAATTCCAGACTTATTTCCTGTCTTAATTTTCCATTTTTACCTATTGTCGGATCCTTCTGCAGTGGAAGAAGAGAGAAAAGGCTTAGGAACCAAGAATTAATGGCAAGACCTTTGATGTGTGATCAGGGATGAGTCAGGTCAGGTAGTACCCGCATTGAACAGGGCTCAAAAATGCAGTCCGTACGAGTTCTTTGAGCTTATCTCTGTGGACACAAGACAAACCAAACTCCTACGTAACACCTATTGCTTTGGGCAAAGAATTAGGCAACCACATGTTTCTGGGCCAAATTTGACCCATCCCTGAAAAAATTTTAAGTCAGCAAAGGAGATATTTTACTTAATTGCTTAGATTATTTCATTTTACTGCTGTTTTTCCCAGACTTTACTAACACACTAGGAATTTAGTCAGATTCAATCTGATGTACTAATATGTACGTGATTGCTTTGTGTAGATCAGTCAAATCTTCCTTGGACCTTTTCAGGCTGTTCAGTGTTTACAAGCTCAGTTGTATTGTCCATGCCTGTTTTCATTTTAATCTCTTACCTCTACATCCTGACAGCCTGTTTCTATTTCTCTTTATCCAACTTCTCCAGCAATTTGGCCAGGTCCCTATTCATTAACTATAGAACCAGAAAGTGGACAAGTGAAACAAAGGAAGCTGGCACTCAAACACACTTTGCTCCTTGCTTACAGCTCTAGTACAGTCTGCAGAATCCTTTTTCAGTTTGAGGTATGGGTGGATTACAGGAAAGATGGGGGGAAGGTCAGTGAATTGAAAAGTCAATGGTGTGACTACTCAAGGCATGAACTGTCTGAATCCTAGCTCAGTAATTGAGGAGCCTTATAGGCTTCTCTGGTGGCTCAGATGGTAAAGAATCTTCCTGCAATGCAGGAGACCTGGTTCAATCCCTGGTTGGGAAGATCCCCTGGAGGGCATGGCAACTCACTCCAGTATTCTTGCCTGGAGAATTCCATGGACAGAGGAGCCTGGCGGGCTACAATCCATGCAGTTGCAAAAAGTCAGGCACGACTGAGCAACTAACACTATTGGAAAAAAAGAAGGAATTCGCATATATGTTAAGGAGAGACTTTGGCTTACTGGCATTAAGCATACAGTTAGTAGGACTTGGAGCGCAGGGTATATTGTAGCTATTGAAATTAAACAATAGCCAGATCAATGTGCTATAAAATAGTCTTTGAAAGGAGGTTGCTATTTGGTCACTTGTTGTTGCTTTACCACTGAGCCACCAGAGAAGCCCTGAAGTAGAATATTAGAAAATATGAAAGGAAGTAGTCCTGTCTTCTGTAAGCTATGGGACTGTGGGCTTCTACATCATTTGTCATATTTCTTCTCACCTGTGTTGAGGCTCTGGGGTCTCCTTAGTCTGACAGTGACTGCTTCTCCTTGCCCTGTCCCTCCAATCTCTCTGTCTTCCCTTTTCTGTCCTCCCTGCTCTCCTACAACACGCTCTGGTCTGCACGAGTTCATTGCACAAGGGCCTGCCTGCTCTGTGACCTCATCTCTGCTAGAAACCTTAGACCTGGAGGTCACAGGCAAATGTGCTGTGTTTCTTTGCTTCTCTAAACATCCCGTGCAGGTAGAAGACATCAGTTCATGCACGGGTAGAAATTATACTATTAAAACCTTCAGGACCTGTCTTCAAGCCTAAAGAGTTTGCCAAATTTGATCTCCAATAATCACTTGCAAATATTTGCAAAGACTAAGAAAATTACAGAGGAAATGATATCTGTCCAGCCAAGTTTAGTATCTTTATTATTTCTCTTCCTGTTGTCAATTTGGATAGCAGAAGTGGGATGGCTAGGGAGCTGTCCTTAATTATTTCTCATTACAAATGCTCCACTTACATATTAATCAGTTGTTTTCTTGGTTTACTCTGGGGTTGAGAGTTGTCAGGCTACAAGTCCAGTATTTGCCAGTCCCAAGAATTAGGCAACAGCCCTGAGTCAGCAACAGAGACATCTTAATGGTTTCATAGATGGGGGATCTTACACATCTGAAGTTCAGGGGCCCTGCAGCGAAACCCCCCTGTGGCGGCAGACAGCATGCGGGACAAAGCAGCAGTCTTCTCTACCCAAGGGTGGAGGGAGACCATCCATTACAAGGGGAATTGACATTAGGTTGGCTCATCAGTTACCAGGGAAAGCAGATGGGTGTGCCCTTCTCTGGAGGCCCTTTGATAAACTATCACAGTGGAGATGTTCTGATCCACAGATTAGAACAATCACTAGCTGAGGCCTAGGGGCAAGTATGTTTAGGTTCTGTGATTAAGAGGGAAGGTCAGTCATGTGAGTACCGTGTCCTTCAAGCAGGGACTGGTCAAGCAGGGGATGTACAGAGAGCAAGAGAACAATCGTTTTGGATAGACCAATTATATAAGTATTAACCATTTATAGAGATTTTGAAGATACTCCCCCTTAACATGTGGAGAATCTTAGGCAGAAACCTGGATGATTTTTCCAGTTTTTTATAAATCAGATGTATCTGGACTTGAAACCATGGATAGATTAACTTTGTGCAATTTCAGGAAATAGATTTTACTGGATTTATAGTTTGGCTAAAGATTTGAGGTCAGCGATCACCTTACCAGGAGGTTCTTACATAGCAATTTTGCCATGTCTGATAGTACACTATAGAAAACTGCTATGTGCTGGGCTCACAGCTGAGCGCTTTCCATGCAGCATTCCATTCTGTCCTCCCAAACCTGGGAGATACGAGGAAACTGAGGTGCAGTCACTTGCCCAAGGTCACAAGAGTCATGTTTCAAACCAAGGGAGCTCACAGTCCTGGCCCTTCCCACTCCCACCTCCCCCCAGCAACAGGAGCTCAGCACAGGTGTTTTGAATGTGCGTTGATGTCAGCTCCGACACATATCAATGAGATCCTACTGGAGATACAAAGTACATCAAGCTTTTTCCTAAATAATCAAGGAAAGAAAGAGATGCAGACCAGGCTTGCAAATTTTTTTTTTCATAAAGGCTTTGGAGTTCCTGTCTTTTGAGTTGGTACATTTATTTACCCAAGTGACATATGTAAATGAAATCAATACCTGAGAGTGTGTTCCTAAGTCCTTGTTAAGGATGTGTGTTTTTCAAAGTATTCAGTGTTTGATAAACTACAAATGATAATGATTGATTCAAATTTGATATTATTATGAATCATTATATTAAAAGTCAACTAGTCTTTGCTCTTTTAAAATAACCTTTAATAAAGTAATTTATGAGGTATTCTTTGATAAATTGTGACAGAAGAAATAGTGAAGCTTGTCATGGCAGTAAGAGTGAAGAGTGGTATTTAAAATGCATATCCTAATAATCCTGTATCCTGTATCCTAATAATCTCCTTTCCTGATCACTTTCAGAAGCAGAAATGATGCTAATAAAACTGGTACCTTGTGGAACGTACCTTGGCAGCACATTTTTCATCATGCACAGTATATAGACGCAGCCTTACAAACAGCTAGGCATTAAAATTGAGCGTGATTGTATGACCAGCAGATGTCTTAACTTGTAACTGAAGAATATTTAAGGCATGATAAAATGTGTATCTTTCCCTTTGGCTAAATAGCCTGTTACTTTACCAAAATGCCCACGTAACCACTCTGTCCATGTATCTGGACCTCAGTCATTTAAATCAAGTGTGTCACTTGGCCTTTTTTAGAAGAAAACTCACGAAATGCAGAATCACTGAATTGTGAACACAAGTTATAAGCAAAGAATCACAGGCCCTTGACCCAAGTTCTGGCATCAGTTAGTGCATTTGTGGATCACTCAGACCGTCTGCATCTCTGAGCCCTGAAAAGCTGCATCCCATTGTGTCTGGAGTGCATCCTACCTCAGAGAGCAGCTGAGAACAACTCCTAGATGACTGTAAGGCCCTCAGTGGTGATTGAGCAGTCTTCACGCTTATTTCTTGTGTCTAGTTAAAGGCTATGTTCTAGACCTTACGGAGAATATAAATGAATAAGGCTCTGATATGAGGGGGAAATAGCGACAGGGAGAGGCTGGCAGGTGGGTGACTTGGATCATAGAAATGAATGAGGGTCTCATTTAAATTGTATTCTTTGCAAAGTGTGAGAACTTGTATTTACTGGCAAAGTAATGACTTGCAAAAGTTAGGAAAACTGATGTTCAGATCTCTGGTTTAATGCTGGTTCTTGCTGGAGGGAAATACCACCTTGGCAGAGTGCCAACCCATGCTGTCACTGGCAGCAGGACTACAAGGGCTAGAGACATGAACTAGTGTCCCTTGAGGCCCGTTGATAATTTTTTGTGCAGAGTTTTGGGCAAAGTCATAGCCTGAAGAAAGCCAACTTCCTGTAGGGATCTTGGGCCACGTCCACAGGATCTGGCCTTTTTCTTGATAGGAGGGAGATTTGTACGAGAGCCAAAAGGAAGGAAGGCAGAGGCTGCTTACCTCCAGGCAGGTAATTGTGTCTCTCTGCAAGCCACACTGGAGATGTCTGATAGAGCTTCCTGTTGGCCTCTGCTCCCTGCCAGCCCTGGAGACAGGCAGGCAGTGGGAGCCAGCAGCTTCTTTCATGACTGGCGGGGGCAGGAGTGCATACGTTCTTCATGGGGCCCAGTGTGTTTATGCCTCCCAGCCCCCACTGTAAAATGTAAATGAAGAGGAATTGTTTCACAGTCTCAACATGGAAAATTTTCTTACTTGATACCTAAGTTGCAGAGATCAGAATGCCACAAAATGTTTTACACAGAATCATCACAGGTCCCTCCAGTTGGTCCTGGATTTCAATTCCCTTTTGCTTTTGCTCTTCTTTTTTCCTTGTAATCTCTCCATCTCTCGAGTCAACTCAGAACTACATTGCTTTTAAGCCTTCCCCACTCAAACCTTTCCTGCGTATGTGACCCCAGCCTCTTTTTAACCACTCTTAGGCGCTCATCCATAGACCTGTGCTTCCCTGGTGGCTCAGTGGTAAAGAACTTGATCCCTCCTGGGTTGGGAAGATCCCCTGGAGGAGAAAACAGCAACCCACATCAATATTCTTGCCTGGAAAATTCCTTGCGTAGAGGAGCCTAATGGACTATAGTCCATGGGGTCACAAAGAGCCGGACACCACTGAGCACGCATGCAGATGCAGGTGGCAGATAACATTAGTTCCAGGTGTACAGCATAGTGACCCAGTGTTTGTATATATTGCAAAATGATCACCACAATAAGTCTAGATAACATCCATCACCTCACAGTTTTAACTTCTTTTCTTGTGATGAGGACTTTTAAGATCTACTGTCTTAGCAGCTTACAAATATATAATACAGTCTTGTTAACTGTAGTCATCATGCTGTATGTTACATCCCCAGGACTTACTAATTTTATAATTGGAAGTTTGTACCTTTTAACCACCTTTACCTGTTTCACCCATCTTCTGCCTCCCTACCTCTGGTAACCAGTCTGTTCTCCGTATCTATACTTGTTTTTATTTTTTTGTTTGTTTAAGTTAGTTAGTTAGTTTGGGCTGTGCTGGGTCTCTGTTGCTGCACGCAGACTTTCTCTAGTTGTGGCAAGCAGGGGCTGCTCTCTAGTTGCAGCGCTCAGGCTTCTCATCGTTGTGGCTTCTCTTGTTGCAGAGCACAGGCTCAGTAGTTGTGATACACAGGCTTAGTTGCTCAGCAGTATGTGGAATCTTCCTAGACAATGCATGTCTCCTAAATTGGCAGGTGAATTCTTTGTCCCTGAGCCACCAGGGAAGCCCCTGTTTTTAAGAATCAACATAAATGAGATTATATGGTATGTCTTTCTCTGTCTGATTTATTCCACTTAGCATAATACCCTCAAGGTTCATCTATTTTGTTGTAATTGGCATGGTTTTCTTTTTTATGGCTGAATAACATTCCATTACATGTATATGTATGTGTGCATGTGTTATATATATTATACATATACACATTGTAAAGAACTGACATGTGTGTATATTAAATGTGCTATATATGCATATATACACATTATACATAAATAATTATACATATACATGTATGTATGTTATACATATGTCAGTTTTCTTGATCCATTCATCCATTGATGATGCAGTTTGCTTCCATGTCTTAGCTAGTGTAAATAATGTTGCAGTGAACATGGGTGTGTAGATATCTTTTCAAGTTAGTGTTTTTATTTCCTTCAGATACATACCCAAAAGTGGAATTGCTAGATCATATAATAGTTCGGTTTTTCATTTTTTGAGGAACTTCCTTACTGTTTTCCATAGCAGCTGCACCACTTTAATAGCTCTACCAACTGTCCACAAGGGTTCCCTTTCCTCCAATCCTCGCCCCTACTTTTTTTTTTGGCTTTTTGATGCTAACCATTCTGACAGGCGTGAGGTGATACCTCACAGTATTTAGATTTGCATTTCCCTGACGATTAGTGTTGTTGAGCATCTTTTCACGTAGTTACTATTGGCCATCTGTATGTCTTCTTTGGAAAAATGTCTCTTCAGATCCTCTGCCTATGTTTTAATCAGAATTTGTGTGTTTTTGCTGTTGGATTTGTGTGAGAATCAATATGGGATGTTAAGGATTAGAGGTGTGAGACCCCCTCAACAATAGCCTGAACCAGTCCTTTTCTGATGATCTTGGTTCCACCATTCTGCTTGTGATTTACACGGTGGGGAGCAGGGAGCCTCTCCTTCAGCCCAGGCCAGAGATCAAGATAGAGATTAGCACTCCACCTCTTCACTGATTACAGGCTTGGGAGGAGCAACTCACCTGATCAGTGTTGTCTTAAGTCTGTTTCAGCTTAGGTAACAAAACACCATAGACCAGGTGGCTTATAAATGACAGATATTTGTTTCTCACAGCCCTGGGGCTGGGAGGATCAAGCCTTGGGCAGTTTCAGCATCTGGTGAGCGCCTGCCTCGTGGTTCATAGATGGCCATCCTCTTGCTGTGTCCTCACATAGCAGAAGGTGTGAGGTCTCTTTTAAAAACGTTAATCCCAGTTACCTCCTGACGGCCTAGCTTTTGAAAACTTACATTGGAGGTAAGGATTTCACCATATGTACGTCAGAGTGACAGAGTTCACAGCAAATGGTCTGGGCAAGACTGACATTTCTGTGGCCACGTTTACTTGAGGCAGGGTGACTGCGTGGAGACCACTCAACCCACTGTGCTCACTCTCAGGCAGACTGTCCTCGGTCTCTGTGACCCTTTGCTTTTTCCATGTCTCTAAGGGTGGGGACTCAGTCAGTTCAGTCGCTCAGTTGTGTCTGACTGTTTGCAACTCCATGGACTGCAGCATGCCAGGCTTCCCTTCCCCCAGCTTCACCAACTCCCAGAGCTTGCTCAGACTTGTGGGTGGGGACTAGGTAGGCCCATTGATCTCTGCTCCCTCTGTTCCAGCTCTCTCACCAGGCCACCCTTCATTGCTTTCTGTTCAGGAGAAGTGGTATATGGGGTCAACAACAAGTCAGAAACCTCCTTGGGCCTCAAGTATAAGCAGTCCCATCTGGTTAATAAAGAGCTTTAGTGTTTGGAAGAGAGTGAAAACCTTAATTGACATCCTCTTTCAATTGACTGGTTTTAACCCCAAGAGGAGGAGCATATGATTGCACCACTTCCCTGAGACTGCAGGAGAAGGCAGTGGCAATCCACTCTAGTACTCTTGCCTGGAAAATCCCATGGGCGGAGGAGACTGGTAGGCTGCAGTCCATGGGGTCGCACAGATGGACACGACTGAGCAACTTCACTTTCACTTTTCACTTTCATGCATTGGAGAAGGCAGTCACAACCCACTCCAGTGTTCTTGCCTGGAGAATCCCAGGGATGGAGGAGCCTGGTGGGCTGCTGTCTGTGGGGTCACACAGAGTCAGACACGACTGAAGCGACTTAGCAGCAGCAGCAGCAGCAGCCTGAGACTGCTTTTAAACTTGTCTTCAGAGGTGAACAGATCCTCACGTGTATGACTGATAAATTCAGTGTCTCATATGTTGTTATTTTGTTCTCTTACTTGCAACTCCAGGCCCTAGAGAATTACTAAAAAGCAAGTGACACCAGTCTCCTGGGACACATCATTCCCCCACAGACTTGAGTTTTTACTGAGCAGAGTGGATTGTGCCTCCCTCTCTGCACAGTCCATCACCTTGCAAGATGTCATAAAAACCTGATGTTAGTCTCATTTAGGATTTAGTCTGGGGGCTTTTAGCAGGAGTTTATCAATTTGTTAACATTCCCCTGGGGGTTAAAAATATTAGAAATTCTCACTGTGGAGTGAAAAACAACTTACACGGCATAAAGTAAGAATCGTAATTCAGTTCAGTCACTCAGTCGTGTCCGACTCTTTGCAACCCCATGAACCGCAGCACACCAGGCCTCCCTGTCTATCACCAACTCCCGGAGTCCACCCAAACCCATGTCCATTGAGTCATTGATGCCATCCAACCATCACATCCTCTGTCGTCCCCTTCTCCTCCTGCCCTCAATCTTTTCCAGCATCAGGGTCTTTTCAGATGAGTCAGCTCTTCACATCAGGTGGCCAAAGTATTGGAGTTTCAGCTTCAACATCAGTCCTTCCAATGAACACCCAGGACTGATATGCTTTAGGATGGACTGGTTGGATCTCCTTGCAGTCCAAGGGACTCTCAAGAGTCTTCTCCAAAACCACAGTTCAAAAGCATCAATTCTTTGGCGCTCAGCTTTCGTTATAGTCCAACTCTCACATCCATACATGACCACTGGAAAAACCATAGCCCTGACTAGATGGACGTTTGTTGGCAAAGTAATGTCTCTGCTTTTGAATATGCTATCTAGGTTGGTCATAACTTTCCTTCCAAGGAGTAAGTGTCTTTTAATTTCATGGCTGCAGTCACCATCTGCAGTGATTTTGGAGCCCAGAAAAATAAAGTCAGCCACTGTTTCCACTGTTTCCCCATCTACCTGCCATGAAGTGATGGGTCCGGATGCCATGATCTTAGTTTTCTGAATGTTGAACTTTAAGCCAACTTTTTCACTCTCCTCTTTCACTTTCATCAAGAGGCTTTTTAGTTCCTCTTCACTTTCTGCCATAAGGGTGGTGTCATCTGCATATCTGAGGTTATTGATATTTCTCCCAGCAGTCTTGATTCCAGCTTATGCTTCCTCCAGCCCAGCGTTTCTCATGATGAATCTTAATTGGGAGAGACAAAAAGCAGGAAGCCAGCACGGTTAGATTTTCATTGCACGACTCGGGCACTGGGCTGGATGTGTGACTAGCACTTCTTATCATGAAAACAGGACAGAGCGTCGTGTTTCTCGCCTTGGTCCCTAGCTCAGCAAGCTCTCTGCACTTTCCACCTCCAAGTGCATGCTGTATGTCAGCAGCATCAGCCTCACCTCCAGGCTTATTAGAAATGCAGGCTCCTGGGTCCCACCCCAAGCTGAGTCACAGCCCGTGTCCCCAGGTGATTCATAACACATGCTAATTTGGAGAAGCCCACCTCCATCACAGTGCTTCCCAAAGTTAACCCTACATCAGAATCCCCTGGAGGGCCCGCTAAAAATGTAGATTCCTAGGGCTTACCCCCTAAGATTGAGGGGGTTTTTTGGTGGTTGTTGTTGTTTTGGCAGTGCTGCACAGCATTCAAGATCATAGTTCCCTGATCAGGGATTGAAGCCATGCCCACTGCATTGGAGGCATGGAGTCTTAACCACTGAATCACCAGGCAAGTCCCTGAGACTGAATTTGGTAGGTCTGGTTGGAGGTATGTGGGTGCTAATGCTGCTGATCAGCCACCCACTTTGCTGCTCTTTAGCTTTCCCCTGAGGGAGAAGCTCCTGCCGAGGCCACACAGCATTTGCCAAGTTGGAAAACAGCCTAGAGCAACCCCAGACTGCAGACACTGGCAAAGCTTCAGTGGGACCAGGCCAGTCAGCAGGCTCACCTCCACCGTGGCCCCGGCTGCAGCAGCCCCGGGCACAGAGGGATAGGCACCGCCACAAGACATCTCTAGGACCCAGGGCTGGGCATAGTCCACTGTCTCTACTGTGTCCTAGTATGAGGCCCCCCTTACAGTAGACCTCCATCTGGAGCTTGGGGGATCCAGTTCTGACTTGAACTTAATCATAGAGGCCTCAGGTGCCTCCTTGTTCGTGAACTCAAAGTCAGGACCACTCCTCTCCCCTTTCTAGTCTCTACCCCGGTCTAGCCACTTACCATTAGACTTCAATCTAAAAACGGTCCCAGTAGGGCCCTCCCCTGGGGACCCCATCATACCCCTTCTGGAGAGTGCTAATCACAGTGATAAGCCTTTCGGATGGAGGCTATCTGGTTGAGGCCAAGGTGTACATACCCGCTCTTTAGACATGACTTCTCTGAAGGCCACAGTATGATTTTCTGGAATTGCTACAACTGTAAATAAGAAAAAAAGTTAATTCTTCCATCAGGGATGTCACTATCTAATTAACCATCTTTAGATCCTTTAATTCTTTCAGTTTTATTAGGGCCTTTGCTTTCCTTCAGTCATGAAATTTTCAACCTGTAAAATCTCAGGCTACAAGAGATCATTTCTCAGTGAATATTGTTTCCAGGCTTAAACTTTTGTTACTGGTGATGACAATCGGTAAAAGGCATATAGATTGTAAAAATACTGTTTTTAAAGGCTGTTCATATTATTTATATTAAATATGGGCTGAAATAAACACTGTCCCTTGAAGTAACCCATCCCTCCATATTTAATTATCTAATGGTAGGCACAGAGTGTAAAGGTAAAGAGATTGTGATGCCACAAACTTGGCCTCTGTGCACCAGAGTCGAATTGAATCGAATCTCAGAGACAGTTTTGAATGAAACAGAAAAGAACAGCTTTATTGCTTTTCCAGGCAAAGGAGGCCACAGGGGACTTGTGCCCTCAGAACGGTGTGTCCCAACCCACGGGGACTTGGTGAGCAGTTTTATAGCAGTGTTCAGGGTGGGATTGCTGGTGAGGACCAGGGTGTGTGCAGGACCTGCATTCCTTTCATCTGGCCTAAGGTGGTCTCCTGATAAGCTTCTATGATTCTGGGGGTTATCCCATCTGTGACCTGTTCTCTGGAATGAAGCGTGTTTCATCTAGTAATTAATATCTTTCATTTGTTGGGGGTTTTAGTTCTGCAGACAAGCTCAAAGGTGTTGTTATGTGTATTCCTTGAGGCAGAACCGGGACCCTGTTCTGAGGCTGCATCCCTCACTTCCCTGATTAGCAGCTGTTTGCCCTTTGAAACTCAGGGAAGGCTGAAGCCTGTTTCCTACAAACAAGAAATGGGAGACAGAGGAAGGCTTGCATGACCAGGAGCCCACAGCATTCTGCTCAATTTCGATTGGTGGTGATGGACTTTATCAGGTTTGGTAAAGGTCTCCTTTTGAACAGTAGGCCTTTTCAGCTTGATTTGAATTGGAACACTTTACAGAAGAAAAGAGCAAGACATATTCAGGATATAGGAAATTGCTTGGTGAGCTTAACTTCCCAGAACTTTTTCTGGAACAGCGGTCATAGGGTAATGCAGAAGAGTGTAGTTGGCCTCTATAATGCTGAACTGTGAAACTCAGGACACATTCTACATCGGGAAGGTAAAAGCTGAGCAGAATGTGTTAACAGCTTGAACCGTTAGTCTTCAAGATCATCCTTCAAACATCTTTCATTCACTTCCTTTTAGAAATTTGAGAATGAAGTGGATCCAGCTATATCAATCAAAAGCATTAGATTTTTTTTTAAATTTTATATTGAACTAGAGTTACCAATATTGTATTAACAGTTTCAGGTGTACAGCAAAGTGGTTCAGTGATAAATAGCATTCTTTTTCAAAGTCTGTGAGCCTGTTTCTGTTTTGTAAGTAAGTTCATTTGCATCATTTTGGGGGAGATTCTGCATATAAATAATATATTGTTTTTCTCTGAGAAGTATTTTATATATAATAAGATCCAGAAAAAATACAGTTCAAACTAGCTTAAAAACTAAAGAGTACTTAATTGGTTGATGTTACTAAAAAATGCAAAGCATCACCAGGTTTTGGCATGGTTTGACCAAGAAGTTAAAACCTAGTTTCTTTTTCTTCCTGTTTCAAAATGGTTTCTGGAAGCTCAAGGCTACACGATGCTTCTTCCACTTTTTTCATGAAAGCTGGTTCTCTGTTCCAAAGCTCTTGGCAAAAATCCTGGAGTTTAACTGGACTGGTTGAGCAGCTTGGCTACACTGGTAACCAAAAAACAAGGGAAGCAGTAGTCCAAGTGACAGGAACCTGGATTCAGAGCCCAGCCCTGAATCACCCCAGGTACAAGGAGAATAGGATTATTTGTTTAGTTGCCAAGTCATGTCTGACTCTTTGTGACCCTATGGACTGTAGCCTGCCAGGCTCCTCTGTCCATGGGATTCTTCAGGGAAGAATACTGAAGTGGGTTGCCATTTCCTTCTCCAAGGGATCTTCCTGACCCAGGGATTGAACCCACTTTTTGAATAGGATCCTCTGGCTTAAGCCATTAAGCCACCTGTTAGCAGTAGACATGGGCTCAATCCTCAGCAGGCTTTTCCATTGCCCCAGACTTGGTCATAACACATAGATCCAAGACAGGGGAATGGAGAGTGTTCTCTGTTGTCTGAGAAAATGCAGGCCCAAGGAGGATTCTCCAAATCTGCCACCTTGGTCTGTGACCAAGGGCAGGAATGATTTCGAAGCAAGTGTGTCTGTAGAAGGAAGAGCTGGTGAATAGATGTGGGCTAAGCAAGGAGGCTGTCTAGCTTTTGGCTGGTGAGTGATCACCCAAGTCAGAAGTACCCTTGAAACATCTTCATTTGTAAGAGCAAGCTGACTATTCCTTAAGAATTCATAGAGGTTTTCTGTTACCTAGACTGACTTGATAGATAGCTTCAGTTGAAAACACTGAAGGTGGTGAGCAATATTACATTTGTATTTCCAACTAATTACTATGTATAGGTCCACAGTTGTGTATGAAAATTATAGTGAAACTTAGGGAGACAGTGTGTTCTGATAAATAGGAAATGTGTGATCTAAAAATATTTTTCCATGTGTTTTTCTAATCAGGGAATGTGTGTGTGTATGTGTGTGTATATATATATATATATGTATAGTAAAAAATAATACTTCTAAAAAATATTGATGCACTTTGGGCAAAGAATAAAGTAACTTTGTTTTGACTGTTATGTAATAGACTAATTGTGAAGTCCCTAGTACATATAGGTTAAGAAATGCAAAATGAAGCCTGGTTCTTAGTTTTTGATACAGACCTTAAGTATTTGGCCATGAATGAATAATTCTTGGTGGGCATTTGTGACAGTGTGCCAGGTACAACTTGATTCTCTAGGCTTTGATGATTCTTTTTCTACCTTAAAAGTTCTATCAGTAGATATTTATTATTATTATTCTCTTCTGCTCGTCAGCCTGAGAGTTTGCCTAATGAAAAGAGCTGCTGAGCCTTTTGCATGTAAATCCTGATGCCATGGAAGCTCAGCCCAAGGCCACAGAAATTGAATGCATACCAAAGATGGGTTGGACTTACAAAGCAAACAGTTCCCAGGCTGAGTGATCATGTAATTCACGTCTTGTTTTTCTGCTGATTTTTTTTTCAGAACCGAATGGAGGAAAGCAAAGCACTGTTTAGAACAATTATCACGTATCCCTGGTTCCAGAACTCCTCAGTTATTCTGTTCTTAAACAAGAAAGATCTTCTAGAGGAGAAAATTATGTATTCCCACCTAGTTGACTATTTCCCGGAATACGATGGTAAGTCTTCACTCTTCAGCCAGCGTGTTAGCCAGGGAAATATCCCACCTCCTGAGACCAGGGCCAGAGCTGACACACTCCTGTACTCCATCAGTGCCTCAGAAGCCCACGTGTTGATGGAGTATGAATCATTGTTTGTCCTGTCTTTTAATGACCTGAAATGTTTCACTTACCAACAGTGATGAAATTTACACTTACTTCAAAATACATAAGAAGCTTTCTTTTATATCAGAGGATGGAACCATCCCCTAGTTTTGACTATGTATCAACCATTATAGTTCCCTCTTGAGTTCCCTTTCATTTGGTAACAGTCTGCCTGTCCTTCTCTCTGGAGAGAAAACAGAATTTTGTGGTCAAGAGCCCATGGTCTGAAGTCGATCTGTCAGCTTCAAATACCAGTTCTGATACTTCCTATTTGTAAACCTTGATCAAGTAACTGAATTGCTCTGGGCTTTAGAACCAAACTTTTGTTTTGTTGACTGTAATAGATAACATAAGTGTGAGATTTCAGCATGATGCCTGACACAGATATTTTCTTTGGAGGGCTTCATGACCCCATGAAGCCCCATTATCCTGAGAGAAGGCACCCATCTTTTAAGCTCTGCCTGTAGCACCCACTTTGGGACTCCTGTCTATGTACTTTGCATTATTTACTTCCTTCTTATAACAAATCTTGCCTCCTCAACTAGACTGAAATCCTGGATGACTGAGCACAACACCCAACCCCTTCTGCAAAATATTACTTGCTGACAGATTGGTAACAAAATGCATCCGTACCAGCCACTCTGAAACAGGTGAAAGAGTCACAGCCACTGCCCTGTAAGAACTTATCTGCAGAGTCCACACTCAGCTCCCCACACACGCTCGAGTATAGATTAGGAGTGGCTAACTGTGGGCTTCCTAGGTGGCTCAGTGGTAAAGAGTCCACCTGCCAAGCAGGAGACTCGGTTCTGATCCCTGGGTCAGGAAGATCCCCTGGAGAAGGAAATGGCAACCCACTCCAGGATTCTTGCCTGGGAAAGCCCATGAACAGAGGAACCTGGTGGGGTCGCAAAAGAGTCAGACATGACTGAATGACTAAACAACTAAGTAAAATTCTACTGAAACAGCCACACCCACTCATTTATATGCTGTCTGGCTGCTTTTATGCTACAGCAGCAGAACTAAGTGGTTGTGATAGAGCTCAAGTGGCCCAGAAGCTCAAAATATTTACTCTGTGGTCCTTAAACAGAGAAAGCTTGCCAAACCCAGATCTAAGTGAATAGCATGTAAGAGGACAAACTTTGAATGTCGCACAGCACTGCACCAGCTCGGCCACTTACCGGCGGTGGGGCCTCAGTCACGTTTAAGTACTCAGTTTCCTCCTGGGTAAAAAAGAATTGAATGGAATCACGTATGCAAGTCACGTAGCTCGGTGCCTGGCAGAGAGAAGAACACAAACCCAAAAGTACCTATTCTAGAGGTGCAACAAGAGAATGGGCTGTTTTTAAAAAATACTTTATCAGCATAAGCTATCTGGTGTGTATGTCAACTCAGCAGCGTTTTTGTACTTCTAGGAACTCCTTAAGAAAGGCAATTACTTATTGTAAAGTTTAAAAATAAAATAAAATTTAAAAAAAAAAAAGAAAGAAAGGTAATTACTTCAAAACTAATACTCAGTTTGGCCTCATAGCTTTCCCCAAAGATGCCAACACATTGAGGATGGAGTTTCACTCATCTTTCATCACACGTGTGTTTGGTGTGATGCTGCTCTTGGAAGGGAAACGTTACATGTTAATGAACTGAAGTTCCTTCTCAAATGCACATAGAATTCTAACTTGTAGGGATGTTATCATGCTGGTTTTGTCTGCAGTGTGTTCCCATCCTCTGTCCAAGTAGCTTTTCCTTTGTGCTTTGAGGTCCCTTTAAAAACAAATACTTGCCTATCCTGTTCTCTTTTCCTCCTTTTACTTGGCCACTAGCCTGCCACCAAGTCACAGATGCCCGAGCCTGTAGTCCTCAGTGCTCCTGAGCAAAGCACGGAAGGAGGCAACCTAGCACTGGTTCTCTCCCTCAGCAGCAGGCTGACTCCTTAAACACGAGACCAGCCCAAATAAGGTGGGCACGAAGCGTCCGGCTTACACCTAACACACATGCTTGCCTCGTATGGCTGGAAGGGGAGACTTGTTTTAGTCTTTCTCAGAATTTGGTGAAAATCCACGAATGAGAAATGACCACCACCCCCTGACATAGCACAAGCCTGTAGGCAGCATGTTTTCATTATGTGCATACTTATGGGATGACAGAGCAGACCCACCGAGGCTCAAGGCACCCACACAGCACACATAGAACAGCACACCAGGGTTGGTTTTCCTGCGATAAAGACCCGAAGTAAGTGTTAGAGTACTGTTCTTCCTTCTCTGTGCGGCTTCTTCCTCTTCTTTTTACATTTCTCCTTTGTCCAGTGAGTTCCCGATTCCCCATCACTACAAATAAGAGCATCTTCCTTCCAACATGAGCCCACTGTGAATGTTGTTAAATCTGAAGTTCATTTTTTTTTCACTGTCCATCTTCCCTGGTAACACACGTCACGCATATAGGAAACTTGTCTGTGGAAAAAGAATAAAAGACGCTGATAGTTATTCCTAAAGCAGATGCAGCTGTCATTCCAGGAGACTTCAGGCCCTTGTAAGATGAGCTGAGAGAAAAAATTCTAGGCCCACTCTGCAGTGACATGTTTATAATACACATGTTTATAGTATTATAAATTTCACACTTCCACATTTCTGTACTTACAAGGTCTTAATCATAATGAATGTCATTTCTTTATTTCTCTTCAGAAAGGAAAATTACCATTTCCACATGGACTTGAATTGCAAAACTGTTCATAGAGACTATGGGATTTTTGTTCCTGCTATAATGGCCGTAATGATTTCTTTGTAGTTTATGTTTATTCAGATAACAAATTATGCTTAAAAGCATAACAGACTCCACGTGCTCTTCTTCAGTGAACTTGAGTTATGTTCTAATATACTTTAGAGTTAAAAAAAGAACAAAAGAGTCAAAAGAATAGACTTTCGTTTCCCAAAAAGAGCAAGTAAAATTTCATTCACAAGCCAGAAAGATAACGTTCTTTTATGAAAATGGAAGTCTGCATCAGTTCTAACAATCTACTGGTCCATCTCCGGGAGATGGTGAAAGATAGGGAAGCCTGGTGTGCCGCAGTCCACGAGGTTGCAAAGAGTTGGACACGACTGAGCAACTGAACAATAACAACAATGGAATTAAGTTAAAAATAGTACATTAAATAAGCTAGGACACTAAATTTATCTCTCTCTCTCTCTCTGTCTCTCACATATTTTTAATTGGGGCACTCTTTAATTCAGTATGGTGCCAGTCTTCTTAATCATTGACAATTTCAAATCTGGGCTAAGTCAGGAATTCAAACATTCCTTTTGTAACCTGTACAAGTGAGAATAATCTGCTTTCATGACTCTTCCTCCCAATGTCTGGCAGTGTTGGATATAAGCTTATTTGCTTATAAGATTGGTTTGAAAAGTTTTCAAGTTGACTTTCTGAAGCTTACCATGTATTTTGTTAGAATCTGTAGGCCCTCAGTAGAATTGTCAAAGATTTCTTTATCCCAACCAGTAAATAACAATACTGATTAAAAAAAAAAAAAAAATCTAAGCTGTGGATCCCAAGCGGGTTTTCTGGGAGAGGAGGAATAGAGCTTATAGTGCTTACCCCTCTTTCATGGTATAAAGCTAAATGGAAAATGGGAGAAATTCAGATGCATAGTGCCAAAAGATGCATATAAGAAAGGTGCTTATTCTAGAACAACAGACAGAAAATGAAATAAATTATATAAAGAAAAAAGAAAGAAAGTGCTCAGTCCTTGATAGGTGGTAATGTTTTGGTATTGCTTTTAATTTACAACAAGTTTTAAATTAACATATTTATCAGGGTCTATTATGTTTTTAAAACAGTTCTGCTAAGATATGATTCACATACAATATATAATTCATCCATTTAAAGCATACCATTCAGTTGTTTTTTGTATGTGTCATTAGTTTCATGAATTATTGTAAAATATATGTAACGTGAAAGTTTGTCTTTTTAACCATTTTTAAGCATGCAGTTCAGTGATACTATAATTACATTCACAGTGCAGAGCTGCTGCTGCTGCTGCTCCTTAGTCGCTTCAGTCATGTCCACCTCTGTGCGACCCCATAGACGGCAGCCCACCAGGCTTCCCAGTCCCTGGGATTCTCCAGGCAAGAACACTGGAGTGGGTTGCCATTTCCTTCTCCAATGCATGAAAGTGAAAAGTGAAAGTGAAGTTGCTCATTCGTGTCCGACTCTTAGCGACCCTATGGACTGCAGTCTACCAGGCTCCTCCATCCATGGGATTTTCCAGGCAAGAGTACTGGAGTGGGGTGCCATTGCCTTCTCCACACAGTGCAGAGCAGCCATCTCTATTTCCAAAACTGTGTCATTGCCCCCCAAAATTCTATAATCATTAATTAATATCTCCCCATTTTCCCTTCTTCCTAACCCCTGTTAAACTCTAATCTACTTTCTATCTCTATAAATGTGCCTTTTCTCAATACTTCACCTAAGTGGAATCCTGCAGTATATGTTGTTTTATGTCTGACTTATTTTACCTGACATATTTTCAAGATTCATGTATGTTGTGGCATCTGTCAGAACTTACTTTTTATGGCTGAATAATATTCCGTTGTCTGTATATACTACCCTTTGCTTTTCCATTCCTCTGTTGATGGATCCTTGGGTTGTTTCCTTCTTTGGGGTAGATACCTAGGAATGGAGTTGCTGGTTCATATGGTAATTCTGTGTTTAGCTTTTTGAGGACCCATCACACTGTTTTCCATTTTATATTCCTAGCAACAATGCACAAGGGTTCAGATTCCTCCACATGCTTGCTAACACTTGTTATCTTCCACTTGATTTGATTATAGCCATTCAGGTAGATGTGAAGTGGTATCATACTGTGGTTTTGATTTGCATTCTCTCATAGTTAATAATGTTTATCTTTTCATGTGCTTATAATGAACATCTTTTCATGTGCTTATTGGCCATTTTTATATCTTCTTGGGAGAAATGTTTATTTAAATCCCTTGCCCATCTTTTATCAGGTTGTCTTTTTATTGTTGAGTTGTTGGAGTTCTTGGTATATTCTGAATATTTATCCATTATCAGATGTATGATTTGCAAATGTTTTGTCCCATTCTGTAGGTTGTCTTTTTTAGTCATTCTTTTTTAAATTTATTTTTATTGAAGTATAGTTGAATTATAATGTGTTAGTTACTGCTGTACAGTCAAGTGTGTATGTTGTCTTTTTACTTTCTTAATAATGTCCTTAGATGTGCAAAAGTTCTTAATTTTGATTAAGTCCAATTCATCTGTTTTCTTTTTTGTTGCCTGTGATTTTGGTGTCATGTCTAAGACTCTGTTACAGAATTATCAAATAACTTCGTAATATATCCTGATAAATGTATCATGATCCTTTTTAAAAACATCTAAGACAGTGCTTGGCACTTAAGAGACCCTGGATAAATGTAAGAAAACATAAACCAGCTTTTTTTAATCATCACATGTAGTGAATTAAATTCTACGTAAATGTGGTTTTTTCAGAAACACCAGAAATGAGCCTGCAGAGGACAGTTGTAGACAGACCAGAGGTTAAGAAACAGGTTTTCTATTCTTAAAGAGATTTCAGTCTGGAGAATGTAAAATGATCGATAAAAAAGTGGGAGCAGGTTGGGTGGGGAGCACACAGGGGCAAATTGACGAGAGAGCTTGAGGCAGTTATATGATATGCACACTTGTTATGCAGCTGAAATCAGCACAGTTAACTCAGTCCAACCAGAAGTAAGCTAATCACATCCCTACCTGAAGATTCTGTAGTAGCTCCTTATGTCCCAAAGAATCAGAGCTAAACTTAGCCTGGCCTTCACACTACCTGCCTGTTCTCACAAGATCACATTCTGTGGATAGATGGAGGTGGATGCATGGGCAGCTAAAGTGAGAAAGAGGAGCCGTGACACACAGTCGTGTCGGGGAGGACGCTTATAACAGATCAGATCTACAGTGAAGAGGTCTTCATGAGCATTAGTAACCATGGAGCAAGTGCATTAACAGATCAGCTGGCTGACAGATGTCCCTCTTCTCTCTTGGCCAACAGGACCCCAGCGAGATGCCCAGGCAGCTCGAGAATTCATCCTGAAGATGTTCGTGGACCTGAACCCAGACAGTGACAAAATCATCTACTCGCACTTCACGTGCGCCACAGACACCGAGAACATCCGCTTTGTGTTCGCCGCTGTCAAGGACACCATCCTCCAGCTGAACCTGAAGGAGTACAATCTGGTCTAGTCGTGCCTCCTCGACACCGCCCTTCCCTTCCCTGGTGGGCTAGTGAAGCTAAACAAGAGGGACTGTATTTCTGTGGAAAACAATTTGCATAATACTAATTTATTGCCGTCCTGGACTCTGTGTGAGCGTGTCCACAGAGTTTGTAGTAAATATTATGATTTTATTTAAACTATTCAGAGGAAAAACAGGATGCTGAAGTACAGTCCCAGCACATTTCCTCTCTTTTTTTTAGGCAAAATCTTGTGACTCAATGTATTTTAAATTCTCAGTCATGCACTCACAAAAACAAGAGCTGTTTCTTCCTCTCTCTCTCTCTTTCTTTTCTATTAAGCAAAATGAAGTTGATTTTCCTTTTCCCAACCCATCCCTTCCTCTTGATTTTTCCCACATTACGATGGCCTTTATCATAGTTCCATTCTTGGTCAAGTTTTTCTCTCAAATGATAGAATCAGGACAATGTCATTCAATTTAAGCCATTGACATCAGCTTAATTTAACAGTTTGTGGTTTTTGCTGAAGGATTATAAGTATTAATACTGTGGTTTTAAATGTATTGATCTGGATACACATATAGAGGTCTTTTTATATAAATATATTGTCTTGCCTCACTTTGGGCTGGGACAGTGGATGCCCGTTTAATGGTTAAGTGTCTTGTTTTTTGTTTTCTTTTTTTTGAAGTTTACCTTCAGCCATAACTGGTTGCTCTGCAAACCATATAGAAGTCAGTAAAGCAAGGGCCAAGACACACAGAAGGAGTTCTTCCTTTTGAAATATCATGTGCCATTGTTCTTCCTCTGTTTCTTGCCATTTTTTTCTCCGCCCTCTTTTCTTCAAATTGCAGATGCCAAAAACATATGCCAAGAGACACTACATTATCCCAATGGCTGCTGCCCAGATCCTTCTCATAGGTTGCTCTTAATTTTTTTTTTTTTCCTGAAACTTCTTCTCCCTCTTTTTTTTTTCCCCCTTAGTGTTTGGGCCACAATTTTAAAATGACTTGTAACTATGGATATGTGTTGCCAAAGCTGGCTTTTAAAAAAAAATTAATGAGAGCTTAAAAGATGAAAGCCAGAATCTTAAAATGTGAGAGAGTAAGACTGTGAAGCCTAAAATGTTTGGCTGAGAATGAACCTGAAACACCAGTTGCCAAACTGTTGGTCACTGTAGATTTGATTCTTACAGTCCATCCTTTTATTTGCCCTTAAATCACGTTGTTTAGTGTCCACATTCCATGTTGAGCGTCTGAATCAGCAATGTGGAAAAGCTGTCTTGTGTGATACCCCATGAAATCTGCTTTTATCTTTTCATTTGAAGCCAGTTTACTCTCTCTCTGTTCTTTAAGGTCAAGTAGGTCTGCCAAAAACACTGGTCAATAGTATTACTCTGACACCTTTAATTTGCAGACTCTGAAGTTACTGCTAGTTTACCATCTTTAGGATCTTAAACTGGTGACTGATTGAGTTGAACTTAAGGAAGATTTATGGACCGAAACTCATAAGTAACCTCTCTGTTCTATAGAATGTGTATCTATGTAACTGAACGTAGTAGGAGAGAGATCTAGAATTCTATATGTGCAATTTTTCAACCAATGCAAAAAAAACAGCACATGTATTGATGATCTTCTGTCAAGCAGCTTGAATTGAAATATAATTTAAGAAAACAAATCATGATGGTTTAAACCTGCTGGGAAGGTAGAATTAGGCCATGATCCTGGTCTAATTTTACTACAGTACTATTTGGCAGGAGTCTATAAACTTTTATGTAAATCACTGTTTTGGAACAACAAAGGAGAGAGAAAATTAATGGCTTATGAGATGAGTACCAGAGTTATTCAGTAATAATGGAATGTTCCCATTCTTTGCTCTGCCAGCCTCAAAGTACACAGGTTACCTGGTTTTTCTCTCCTTATTCAGAAAGCACCTGTAATTTAAGTAAGAAACAGACTGCCTATAGGTATAGTGCAATTATGAATGCTCTAATCATTGTACATACATCTCTCTCTTGATATTGCATCATCCTTACTGGCTTTGTAATCATTAATTTTTTGGCAGATTGAATGTGCTGTATTGATATGTATCTATGTAATTGTATGTCTCATAGCTAATTCACATTTTGAATAATGTTATTTTATTTACTTTTTTAAGAGAGGAGAATGTAAATTTGTCAGTTTATTTCTGACTAGGGATTTTTTTTTTCCATTTAGAAAAGAAAAAGAAAAAAAAACCTTACTATCGTACAGAGCGGTACTAGCATCGTGCTATATAAAATCATTTGCACATTCCTAAGCAGAGGTATACTGATTATAAGACCCAAAGGTAATTTCATAGCAAAATACATAAAAGCAGTTGGAGCTTTTATACAAACATGGAAACCAACTTTGTAGAACTTTTGCCATTTGACCTAGGATTGGAATATGAGCTTTTATACAATTCATATTCTTATTTGGCAAACGCACAGTTTAGTATTACCTCTCTGATGGCCTTTATTAGAAAGGCAGTTTTAGAAGCTATTGTGATCCACTAAGGAAATGTTTTAATAGCTAGCGACCACTGCTTGCCTGAAAGGGCGATCTTAAATTTGGTGCAGCAAAAAAAAAAAAAAAAAAAAAAAGATAAAAAAGGAAAAAAAAAAGTATAAACAACATTTGAAGGCCTACAGTGTGTATAGAGAAAACCTCATCACAAGATCATAAGTGTTAACAGTTTTAGGGAATCAGGATATTCTATTTAATAGAGCTATAGTAGATGTAGTCAATTAAACCTGATCTCAGAGCTCCAAGAAGCTGAGCAAAACAGGGAAAGATTGTTATATTTGTCTTCATGAAATTGGGATGGAATTGCTATGCAGAATTGAGGTTTGTGGTTTCACTGTTCATCTTAGGGTGCATGATAAGATCCCTTTTCTTGAGAAGGGAAAAAATTGATCACCCTGGTTACAGTGATGCATAGAAACCGATTGTATCCACACTAGTCAATTGAAGCTAAAGGATTTTCTTTTTTGTTTCTTTGGGGTTTTACTGAACGGGCTGGGGTGGGAAGGGATTCTTTTCAGTTTTGTATAAAAACGAAGTTTACTCATGCTTTATATTATTGTGATTGCAAGCGTTCTAAGCGTGTGCCGCTGGACCCCTCTTGTTGATGCTCTCAGTAACGGAGGCCTGTGGCAAGTTGTGTGGTGACTTGGGCATGTCTTATTCAAAAACAAAAACACAGAAACCTTTCTTCCGCAGACCAAGGCAAGCAGCCGTCTCATGACTCACTTAACACATTGCAGTGTACCAGTTTACAGATGATTTTGCCCTTTTTTGCGTGACATGGCAGTTCCAACCCACAGAGAATCCCTTGTTTGTAAATTGGAGGTTTGTACTATGCCTTACAGAGCTTAAATTCAGAAGTTTGTGCCTCATATCTGAAACAAAGGGAAATAACACACCCATTCAAAAGTAAATAACTCCCTTCAAAGTTGTTTGTTTTTCGATACATTTTCATATAAAGAGCTCTGTTGAATGTCATGAATTGAGTGGGGGAGAAAATATTCTAGAAACCTGCATATGTTGTTTACTAGCAGATGACATCTACAAAAGGTATTTGAAGAACACCGAAACTTGCAATTTTTTGTAGATTAGCTAGCAGGTCTGATATTTAAAAAGGTAATTCAGCTAAAGGACAATTTACTTTTTGTACTTCAGACTATCTTGATTGTCAAGGTGTACGAACTGTAATTTTAAAATTTATACTGCCACATGATTGTAAATTTTAGTTGTCTTAAGTTAGTAATGGGTGAAAAGCTATTTATGCTGGATATGGGTCAAAAATGACTATTATTTGCAAAAAAATATATAAAAATAATGGGAAGAAAGGGCTGCATAATGAGATACTGCAAGACTCAGATACTGGTTGGAAATAATCTTCAAGTTACCCTCAATTTCCCTTTGTTTTCAGTTTCTCAAAAAGAATGAATGAAATGAAATATAGCAGAATGTTAACCCATATAAAAATAAAGTGTACCCAAATATTGTAACGTATATTGCTGCTCTTCTTAAAATTAAATAAGGGTTTAAAACCACTTAATTGGTAATTGACAACATCTCAATTGACAGATAAGGTGTGCTTGGTATACATATTTTCTTCCAAAGACTTTTCTTTGGTTAGAAACACACAAAAATTGAAACTAGTAATATTGTATGTTTATCTATCTCTACATATTTCCAGCATATGTAGCATTAATAGATCTGTCCTGGTAACTATGTCTTTGGGATTTCATTTTGATTCCATCAATTTAGGAAAAGAAATGGCTTAGTTGTATACGATTAGCTAGAGATTTTTGGAGCCAGGCACCTGCTGCTTCGTAGATACTTAGTATAAAGTTGCCATTTGTTTTTCTCACAGGATAACAATTTCTTGCTGTCTCAACTACCAATGCTCTTCAGTAACCCTCTTGCCTCTAGAATCATCTGTTCAAAGTATGCATACACACCTAGCACATAGTAGGTGCTCAAGTATTAATTTTCTTCTTACCTCCCTTACCATGGATCCTCCATTTCCCTGTATGATTCCAACCCAATAGTAAACAACATGTACACGTTATGAAAACATCTATGGGTAAAATTGGATCTCACTTGGATGAAGGAATTCTAACTTCCATATAAGCTTTGGTAGACAGAAAAAAAAAAAAAAACAGGGAGGAAGATATTCTTCAGTACAATATTTTTAAATTTAGAAAAGAAAGATGGAAAATTACTATGTAACTTTGTTCAGGTTACTTTGACTGAAACACATGTTTTTGGTGGATTTCTTTTCCTCAGAGAACTCTCTAAATGCAACTTGCTGGATTCCTCACCTGTCATCATGTTGGAAACCCTTCCTAGACTTATGTATTTAGGGAGTTTTGTCAGAAAACATTTTTAACTTGCAGTATTTAAAAGAATCATATTTACTGTTCTTAAAATGTCATTCAAATGCATGTATTGTCTATTGTTTGGGGATGGGAACTAGTTTTGCAAAAAAAAAACACCTAATGTTGTATAATAATGCCCCAATGATCTTGCTGGTTAAAAATACAGTATTTTTGGCCATAAGTTTGTACTACAGTATTCTTCATTCTTGAGTTTTCCTTCTCTTGAAGTTGCCTAAGCCTCTCCTAGAATGTTTTTGCATTATAAGGAGTATTGGGATCAATCGTTCCTTCTCTAAAGCACTATACGATGCACGTCCATGTCCCAAAGTAGATAGGTTCAATAGTTTTTAAACAAATAAAAAAGAATTTCCTTTCTGAATATAATCAGAAATTTCCAACTTCTTTAGTGGAAACATTTATATTGATAGTATTTATCAAATTTTTTTTTTTTAAATCTTGCCCTAGTTTAGGTTGCAAGCAATTTGTTAAAACAAGGTTAAATAGCTGCTCAATAAAGATTTATAACAAGCCACGTGTCTTCACCCTGAGGCCGTCTCTTCAGAGAAAGAACGCAGGCCTCACAGGCAGAGGCTTGGCTAGGGTTTCCTGTCTCAGGCCTGGGAGCGTGGGTCCACTCCACGTGACAAAGGACCTGAGGTAGATGTCTTTTAAGACGGTGACTTTTAGAAACCATCAAGGCTTTTGAGAGAAGCTGAAATCTAGCTCTTCTTTTTCTGGCAGTTTTGTGAAGTTGGGGTGATAGCACCAAGTTCTTTCCAGAAAATTGGTGTGTATGGAGGGATGTGAAACCAAAACAGGAGACTCCTGCTACTTGTGATAAGGTTTTTGTATTTGGCAGCCCAATCCTTGCTTATGGAATTTTCTGTCTTTTAAAATCATATTCTGTCCATACACTTTTGAAAAGAAAGTGTCATTTTTCCTTAAAAGCCTTAGTTTTAAGGCTCTGCTATCCTTCCCATGTTTTAGAGACTATTTTCAGTCAGTGGCGTCCCTTCTCTTTGTATCTTCCTATGAAGGAAATGGTGTGCTGGGGACTGTCATTATTAGTACGGGCCTGGGGCGTGATAGTTCTCACCGCCTCTCTGCCCAGAAACAGGGATGTTAAGCAGTACCTCTAGCGCTCCTCACTCTGACTGGGGTTTGACCTACCAGGACCTGACCTTTGGTCCATCTCTATCATCATCTTGAAGACCCCTCCATGCACAGAAAAAGACAGGAACTCACTGAATATTATTTGAGCCAAATATTTTAACTTGACCTTTCAACTCCTAGAGTAAGCCTGCCTAGTCAGATTTTTTTCTGACCTATCCTGGAAACAATTAAAAGTTGCTGAGAGCTGCTCTGCTTGGCCCTTCATCTTCCCAGCCTCCTCCCGTTTTTCTCTTAGGATGTGATAGGCAGTTTCTCCTCTTGAAATGCCAATTCAACCATAGCAAAGAGGTGGGAGTAGAACTTGACCCCAAGGAACAACAGTGGTTCATTTGACAGTGTGTACGGAGCAACTTCTATAGTTAGCCAGCGTCTTATTTTTCTCTTTTGTTGTCTGATTCTGAGTCATTTTCATGTTCATCAGCTACTCCGTATTTATTTAAAGCCTTTACTGAAGTGTTGATCAGGTTTGGAGAGTGAAAGGCCGTGGTTAAGGGTAGGTTCTCTTAAGTTATGTATGCATTACCTTTGTTTCATTGCCAAGGCTAACTAAAATTTGGCTCCAGGTATTACAGGGCACTGAAAAGTGAAAGGCACTCAGTCGAGTTAGATTCTTTGTGACCCTGTGGCTCCTCTGTCCATGGAATTCCCCAGGCAGAATACTAGAGTGGTTGCTGTGCTTAGTCTGTCAGTCATGTCCAGCTCTTTGCGACCCCATGGACTGTAGTCCACCAGGCTCCCCCGTCCATGGGATTCTCCAGGCAAGAATACTGGAGTGGGTTGCCATTCCCTTCTCCAGAGGATCTTCCCAACCCAGAGATCAAACCCAGGTCTCCCATGTTGCAGACAGATTCTTTATCATCTGAGCCACCAGGGCAGCCACAAGGCACTGAACCCAGTCTATTTCAGGGAGCCTCCTAGATCCCTGCAAAACAAGGCCTTGGTTATAAAACGAGGGTCTCTAAAATCTAAGAAGATACACAGGCAATTCTGAAAAGATTCTTTTTTTCTTTGAATTCTTATCCCTCAAGACTTGAAATCTGATCTGGGTTGATTTTCTCTCTTCCTGTTTTCTTCAAGAATGCAAAGGCCAGATATTTTTCTGTTCCAAAAACCCATGGGTAAAATAAGGCAGCTTACCCTCTTTAATTAAGAGGGTAATTAAACCAAACCATAGTAGCAAAGAGCTGATGGGGTTCCCTTTGGCACAGGCCTTTGACCACACTGCTTTGGCCCTTAGGAGCCTTGAAGGAGCACTTTTGCAGTTTAGAGGACTATGGGCCTGTCCCGTTGAGATGGGCTGCTGAAACTTAAAAGGTCCCTGAAACTTTCATTCTGTTTTCAGTTTGCCCAGTATATTTCTATGGTGGGTATTTTAAGCATCTTTAGAGATGAGAGTTCCAGGATAAAACAACGGCAAGTGAAACTTGGCAAACCCTAGAAGTCTGCAATTGGAATTCCACACTGTATGCGTAGCTGCTAGGAAGCTCCCATACCTACTGATAAGACCATGTTTGTGTCTACTCTGAGGTCCCCTGACCTAGGACACCATGCATCTTAGGAATCCCACACTTGCCGTTGGGGCACATCTGAGGTGCAGGGCCCACATCAGTTGCTGGAGATGCAATGGCTATGTTCCCAGGCTCAGAGCAGCATTAGCAAAAGGGGCCTGCTTTCTTTTCATGATATGAGACGACCCACCCAGTGGTATCCTGGTAAATGGTTAACAGGGAGCCGTGCAGGACTGTGGTACTGGTAATGAGCACTGATTTCCATGGTTGAAATACTCCTCCACCATTCCCAATTTTAAGCTACTGATTTTTAAGGTCACTACTTAAGTCCCAGGTAGCACAGTGGTCAAGAATCTGCCTGCCAAGGCAGGAGGTACAATAAATGTGAGTTCTATCCCTGGGTCCAGAAGATCTCTTGGAGGATGAAATGGCAACCCACTCTAGTATTCTTGCCTGGAAAATCCCATGGACAGAGGAACTAGGCAAGCTACAGTTCCATTGGGGTCCCAAAGAGTTAGACATGACTGAACATGCATCCACACACAAGTGACTAATGATGTTAAGCATCTTTTCAAACTTTGGTTTATCTTCTTTGGAGAAATGTCTATTCAAGTCCTTTGCCCATTTAAAAATCTTAAAAGGGTTATTTGTTTTTTTGTGTTGACTGCAGGAGGTCATTATATATTCTGAATATTAAACACTTATCAGACATATGATTTACAAACATTTCCTTCCCTTCCATAGGTTGCCTTTTTACCTTAATAATTTTCTTTTTATGCATAAAAATTTTTAATTTTGGTGAAATATAAGTTATCTATTTTTTTCTTTTCTTGCTTTTTGGTATTATATCTAAAAGACCATTGCCTAATCCACGGTCACAAAGTGGTACTCCCGTGTTTTATTCTAAAAATATTATAGTTGTAGCTCTTACATTTTAAGTCTTTGATTTATTTTGAGTTAAGTTTTGTGAAGTAAAGTATGTGAAGATGTGAAGTATAAAGTATGAAGTAACATTTTTAAGTTATATTTTAAATAATCACGTAAGTGGCAATGTAAGATGCACTTTTGTCTCTTGATTCATAAAGCCAAAGTATTTACTATCTAGCCCTTTATAGAAAAGTTTGCCAACCACTTTGGCCAGGTGCAGTCCTTGCAAATAGAGTGCTTAATAAATGTTTAACAAATAGACTCATTCAACAAATATTTAACCCTTCTACTGACTAAAAAGACTTACCAATAGATTATGGGGTGGGAGGGGTTTCAAAATTGGAGTGAGAACTCATTACATCCAAGCAGGAATTAATTGTACCTAGGGGAGAAGAAGCCAAGTACTAGAGATTAAATATTTTTCTGGGCAAAGGCTAATCCTGAGCAGTGATAAAAACTGAGATATAAGAACTATTTCACATATTTTTGGAACAGGACACATAACAATTTGGAAAGACATATGCCATAGTGTACACATGTACACACACATTTCCCTTTCCACGCTAAAGTCACAGGAAATTTATAGAGACAGTGAGCCACCAAAAGGGCTAGAATTACTATCTCATGAGAAGGAAAAAACATTTGTAACACAGGGTAAGGCAAGTCTTGGGTTCACTCTTTTTTGTTAGTAGGCTTTAAGGGCATGGGGCACCTGGGTGGAGAGTAGCAGGGTAAGGAAACCCAGGAGAACTGCTCCGCAACATGGCTCAAAGTCTCAGGTTGTTCCCAGCCAATCATTCGGACTCGAGGTCCCTCTGGTAACCTGAGCAGCACTCAGCCGAGATGGAGATTCCAGCGAGGATGATTCTGGGAGGTTAGCAGGACAGATGGGCTGACATCTCCTCTCTCCTTTTGACCTTTCCCTAATTCTTCTGGTTGGTGGTAGCTTGTTCGTTCTGCATTCCTTACCAGGACCTCCTGTTGTTAAAATAACCCATGTATGTGGTTACTGTGGTAGTGTTTCCCCTAATGAATCCTCACTCTTTTCTAAAACCTTCCGCCAGTGACTTTCATTTCCATCTCATCAGCCACAACTGTGTCACATGGCAACTTCTAACTTCAAGAGAGATTGAAAACATAGCTTTTTAGCTAGGTACAATTTTTCCTTTAAGTCAGGAAAAAGAGGAAATGGATATTATGTCCTAAGAGTGTCTGCCACAAATAAACCTTTGATTTGGAAAAGCCAGTATGCCAGGTGTCCATCTTCTAGTTAATATCTTGAATTGGTCCTTCTCAAATTTTAACGTGCATGCGAATCACCTGGGAATATTGTTAAAATGCAGATTTTGATTCAGTAGATCTGGGGTGGGGGGGTGGGGCTGGGGCTTTAAATGTCGGAAGTCTGCTGACCACACTATGAATAGCAAGGGGTCAAGTCACTGGGTTTTCTCATCCATCGATCAGAAAAGAAATCAACTATACTCTTGTTTTTGGTTTGTTTTAATGTATGAGTTTAATATTTTAAATCATATTCCCACTGTGTGTGTGTGTGTGTGTGTGTGTGAGTGCTCAGTCATGTCTGACTCTTTGTGACACCATGGACTGTAGCCCACCAGGCTCCTCTGTCTGTGGAATTTTCCAGGCAAGAATACTGGAGTGGGTTGCTATTTCCTACTCCAAATATAATGAAATAAGAACTACCCAAATGACCTGTACTGTTCTTGCCAATATTTTTTAACTAGAATCAAATAATGAGGAACCCTCAGATAAATTGAAGCTGTGGGATAGTCTACAAGTGGCCTGAACTTGTCAAAAAAAATCAATAGCATGAAAAGCAACAAAAGGCGGAGGGAAGGCTCTAGATTAGAGACTAAGAAGATAAAAACCAACTGCAGTGGGTAAGCTTTGATTACATCTTAGATTTTTTTTTTAAAGCTATAAAATATATTTTTGAGGCAACTGGTTAAAATTAAATATGCACTGTACATTAAATTATATTATGAAATTGTGAAATTTCTTAGGTGTGATCATCATACAGAGCTTTTGTAGGAAAATATCCTAATTCTTAGGCAACACTGGTTGAATTATACAGGGGAGAAGTATCATGATGTCTGTAGCTTACTTTCAAGTAGTTTAGCAAATACACATTTTGAGAGAGTGAGAGAAGATAAAACAGATATGGGGGAAGTGTTCACAATGGGTGAAGAGTTTACTGGTGTTCATTATAGCATTCTTGCAAATTTTTTCTACACTAGAACAATTTCCAAATAGCAAGTAAGGAAAACTTTAGTCATATTAAAGTTATATAGCACACAGAGATAGAAATTAATTTTTAATTTTATTTAGAAGTATTCTGAGTAACCACCCCCCATCATGTACCCCCCACAGGGCTTCCCAGGTGGCTCAGTGGTAAAGAATACTCCTGTCAAGTAGGAGACATGGGTTTGCTCCCTGGGTTGGGAAGATCCCCTGGAGAAGGAATGGCAACCCACTCCGGTATTCTTGCTTGGAAAATCTCATGGATGGAGGAGCCTGGTGGACTAAACAATAATTCCACACAGACACCCCACCCTACCCCCACCCCCGCATCCTCACAAGGGAGGCTCTAAAGTAGCCCAGTATATGATTATGGTTAAGAGTAAAGATGTGAGAGGCAGATAGTTCTGGATTTAACAGTTCTGGGTCCACCACTTCCCTAACCTTAACCTCTACAAACCTCAATGTTCGCGTCTTTAAAGATGGATAAAGGTGGATAAGCCTAGCACCTTTAAATGAGATGATCCACCAACAGAATTTTATGCTGTGCCTGGAACATATTCATGACAACGAATGGGGGTGTTGTTGCTGTCTTTTAGTGTTAAGAGGTGAGGGCAGGCAGGAGCTGGATGGAAAAAGGGAGGCAAATCAAGAACCCTGAGAGCCTCAACATTCATGCCACCACGGGTGACAAGCTCCTCAGCTCTTGCCCCAGCCAGACCTTTAGGATGAGAACAAATCATGACAACCTGTTCTGGGGCACCGGGAATCTCTCTGGATAGTCCACGTCTCTGAGAAACCTCAGCAGGCATATGAGCAAAACTCCCAAAAAAGTAACAGAGCTTAAAATGAATTAGTTAATTGTTTATAAAAGAAGTATTATGCTGAGTAAGGACTATGTCCAAGGAAGGAGGTTAAACACTAGTGTACTCATTAAGAGAATATTTGTAATAGAGAAAACATTCTCTCCCAAAGAGCTCCCCTCCTTTGTGATCCTGGAGCCTATGACCCACATCTAAGTACTTTCAGGGTAGGCTAAAAATAGTGCTAGACCAGTCTCCCTGCGGACCAGGAGTTGCATTTCTCTGATCCCTGCCATAAGGATAAACATGCATGGAAGAAGATGGCATGGCTTGACTGACAGCATTTGTCAGGGTAGTCTGGAAGACAGCCTTGCAGCCCAAGTCAGAATTTGAACTCAGAAATACCCCTGGACCTGTTTGCATACCGCTGGATAACAGCCCATGCCTGGCTGGCTCAGCTCTTTGTGGGAGAGGTGGGGGGCGGGGAGGTCACTGAACCTGTCAGACGTGTTTGCGCTGGCCAGTAGGTCATTTGGCTCCTAAGGCAGCTCAGGGTCCTAGGCCGCTTCTGGCACACATAATGGTTAAAGAGCCAAAGAAAATAAAGACAATGGCCAGAGGGAAACCATGTTACTCTTACATAAATCAGCCAAACAGAAACAAACAGCACTCAGACTAAAGCGAAGTCTTTTAGTTTATGTAATCATTTACCAGGATGCCTTTGCTCTCTAAATTCTACAGTGCCGGTGCTAGACTGACTGGCCTTACTAGCAATACACTTATTGTTTGTATTTCTTCAGATTCAACGATGTAATCTTGATACAAGTACAGATCTTTCTGACAAGCTGGCTTTTAAAAATCAACTGACACCATATTAAAGAGAGCGCTTGTTATACAATTTGGTTCAAATGTTTAGTTCTTTTACATATTCAGAAATTTTTGTAAATTTGCCACTCCTAAAAATTTACTAACACATGCATTTTTAAAAAACCTATCTGACCACAGATCCTTAAGTAGCAGTAATCAAGAAAGAAAATTTGGTAGGAACTCAAACCAAAACACAATCCCCATGCCAACTCTAAAAAGACCTATTTGCTCATTTATATTGATTGCTTCCTGATCCATGTCCAGCTTATTCTTATGACAAAGTAGGAAGAATTTGATGACCATTTACCATTAGTCTTTCTTATAGAAGGTAATAAAGTAGGCATTGAAATATTAGGGCACTATAAATTATCAATAGAAATCAAGGTATTCAATTTTTTCTACAAACTAATACCCACCTCTTAATTTCTTATGGGTCAGATACATTAGCCATGATTCTTTCGGTTGCAAGACATAGAAATCCAATCTACCTGGCTTAAACAATCAAAGAAATTCACTGACCTAGTAACTAGTTATCTGAATTCAGGTGTTCAAATCATGAGAAGAATATTCTCTTTCTCTTCATTTCTTGGCTCACATTCTATCTATGTTGGTGTCATACACAGGGAGAAATGCCCCATATCTTTGCAAAGATGGCCATCAGATTATTTCATATTTTCAAACTTGTTCTTCTAGAGAATGCGGAACACAGACTTTAAGATGGCTCTGGGAAGTTTCAAGAAGGATTTCCTTTAGCATTCCCTGAACCAATCTCTGGTTAAAAGATGGAATGTTCTCATTGGCCAGGCATGTAGGTCATGTGCACAGCTCTAAACCAATCTCTGTGATTAAGGAGATGGAGTGCTCTGATAGGCCACACCTGGGTCATGTGTTGTGAATGGAACCAGACGCCTTATTTATTATTGTTGTTGTTCAGTCGCAAGTCATGTCCAACTCTCTGCAACCCATGGACCTCAGCACGCCAGGCTCCCCTGTCCTTCACTATCTCTTGGAGTTTGCTCAAATTTATGTCCGTTGAGTGGGTGATGCTATCTAACCATCTCATCCTCTCTTGCCCCCTTCTTCTCCTGCCCTCAACCTTTCCCAGCATCAGGGTCTTTTCCAATGAGTTGACTCTTTGCATCAGATGGCTAAGAACCCTTCTTAGTTCCTTGTAATCCTCAGGGATGAGATAGGATTTCCATATAATGCTGGACACTATCTCCCATAGGGATGCCAAACAAACATGTCTTTTGCTTAGACCATCTACTTTTTCTTGGACTGAAAAATTGCTATAACAATGGTGAATCAGTGTTCAGGGCAGATTCAAAGTTAAACAGCTCAACATTATTCCCAGAAAGACAATGTGAATTTATTTTGAATGCACAATACAGCCCAGGCACGTGGACTCCAACAAAAAAGTGAAATATATTCTAAATAAATAGTAGTGATTCCTGCACCAGATCCACTTCTGTGTTTGTTTGTTCATTGTAGGTAGCATAGTATAGTGGATAAGAGCATGGGCTCTGAGGTCAGACTGGCGTTAGAATCCCAGTTCTATCACCCTCCAGTTCTGTGAACATGTCAATTGTACCCTTTTTTGTACCTTAGTTTCCTCATCTGTAAAATGTGGGGGAAAAAACAGCACCTGCCATACAGGGCTGTTGTGAGGATGACGTGACTTAGGCTGTAAAAAGTGATTAGCACAGTTCTTGGTGCCTGGTGATTACTCATTGCATGTTAGCTCTGTTCATTCAACAACTCTCTTTAGTACTTCCATATGTTTGGTGCCAGGTTTTCCTGCTAAGTCGCTTCAGTCGTGTCCGACTCTATGCGACCCCATAGATGGCAGCCCACCAGGCTCCCCCGTCCCTGGGATTCTCCAGGCAAGAACACTGGAGTGGGTTGTCATTTCCTTCTCCAATGCATGAAAGTGAAAAGTGAAAGTGAGGTCTCTCAGTCGTGTCTGACTCTTTGCGACCCCATGGACTGCAGCCTACCAGGCTCCTCCTTCCATGGGATTTGCCAGGCAAGAGTACTGGAGTGGGGTGCCATCACCCTCTCCAAGGTTTTCCTGAGGGGATGAAAGAGGTGTGAAAATGTGCCTCCTGTCCTGAAGGAGACGAAGTATGTCAGCAGAAAAACAACCACCACCACGCCATCACATTGCAGTGTGCGACATTACAATGATTGCTGCTGAACTGGGGAGGGGGAGAACAGGGATTCCTGGGAACCCTTTCTGAAGACAATTTAATTTGTGCCAGACCTGGGAGCAAAGTGAAATTCCTAGGCCTTGTGTGGTGGGCTGGCACTGTATGGCAGAGTGTGGTCAACTGACAGAGGCACTGGCATCACTTGGGAGACTCTTAGAAATGCAGGGTCTTGGTATCCATATCATTATTTTGTTTCTCACTTTCAGTACAGTATTCTATGAATTCTCTGAGGTATTCAACACTTTATTATAAAAGTAGACCCTGTGTGAGATGATTTTGCACAACTGTAGGCTAATGCTGGTGTTCTGAGCACCTTTAAGATAGGCTAGGCTAAGAATGGTGGATTAGGTGTATTGTTCAGTAGATTAGGTGTATTGAATGCATTTTTTACTTATTATATTTTCAATTTTTGATGGGTTTATTGTGACATAACTCCATAATAAGTTGAGGAATATTTGAATAGTTCATATGGAAGAATAAATATCTGAACACAACTAAGAGTTTGATAACTCTAAAAGGGTGATATGGCCTGCTGATGCTAAGTCACTTCAGTCGTGTCCGACTCTGTGCGACCCCATAGATGGCAGCCCACCAGGCTCCGCCATCCCTGGGATTCTCCAGGCAAGAACACTGGAATGGGTTGCCATTTCCTTCTCCAACGGCCTATCAGATATCAAAATGTTTCAAAGAGCCCCTGTAATCAAATCAGGATGGTATTGATGTAGAAAGAAATAGCTAGCTCAGTGGAACAGCGTAGACTCAAAGAAATGGATCTCAATCAATATGAGAGTGTAATACATGACAAAGATTGAAGTTTAAGTCACTGGAAAAAGAATGGACTATTCAACAAATGATGTTGGTACAACTGGCAATCCATCTGGAAGAAAATAAAATTACTGTCCTATCTTACATATTTTAAAAAAATAAACACCAGATGGATCAAATATTTAAATTTCAAAAGTGAAATAATAAAAGTGCTTGCAAGAAAATCTAAGATGTTGCATGTATAATCTAAAAATGGAGAGACCTTCTTACAAAGACTGGGGCTCTGGAAGTTACACAAGAAAATAGAGATACTTGGATATGTAAAAATAAAATTTTTGATGGCAAAAGATTCCATTTAAAATGATAAAAGAACAAGCAATATATTTGAAAATTTGTAATTTAGATAACAAAGAGTTGATATGTACTACCGAAGACCTCTTACAGATTGTCAAGATAAAGACAAATGACCCAATTTTTAAAAATGAGCAAGGGATGTGGATAGACAATTCACAGGGTAACAAATGTAAATACTAACAAGCTATGAACAAATGTACAAATTCACGAGTAGTCACAGAAATACAAAGTAAAGCAACACTTTAATATTATTTGAATCCCTTCAGACAGCCAAAAATTCATAAGTGGTCATATTTATTGCTAGTAGGGACATGGGTATTTCTATTTTGGGTAGAAATGTGAATTATTTTCATTTTTTTGGAAAGGAATCTGGCCACATCTATGAAATGAAAAATGTATGCATCCTTCAGTTCAGCAGTTTTTTCCCTGAGAATCTATCCCACAGAAATAAAAACACAAGTGCATGAAGACTTACATACAAAGATGCTATTACAGCTTGTTTTTGGTGGCCAAAATTAGAAATAAAAGAGAATGTCCTTCAAATGGGAAAAATGAATATACTATAGTCCTTTCACACTGAGGAATATTATGTATGAAAGACTGAATCAGAGTTTACTTGGATTTCCACAAGAAACTGTTAAAAGAGAAAATCAAAATACAGAGTTCATGTGATACAATACAGTCTCATTTTTAAACTAAGATGACAAACTCTGTCCATATATACAGATTTACATTAACGAGTGTTTGTAGGTCTATATGTATTTACATTAATGAGTGTTTATGAGTCTATACATGATTATAGGAGTATAACAAAGAAGAAAACATAGGTTATTAACATTTGTTAATTCAGGGGGAGTGCGACTTAAGCAAAAAGGGGAAGAAAAGCAAAATAAAAATGTCCAAATTCCTCATCTTAAAGATTTCTACTTCTTAAATTCTTCAGATACCTAACTCCCATAGGAAGTCAGATTCAGAAACAAACAATAGCAACTCCTGCCCACTCACAGTCTTGTGTGTTTGAAGGCAGGCTTCATTGTCTATGATTCTAGCCTTTTCAGTAGAAGTTACATAATAAATAGTTTCTGGTCTTTAGGCAGAAAATATTTTGGAGAAACATGTTAACATGTTGACTGTCTTAGAAAAATGGATGTTAAGTACATTCTACCACCAGGTATAATTATTACCTATTTGTCTAAATACCCATCACCAACCACCCCACTGACTTTTACATTCCACACTCATCAAAACTGAAAATGACTGGGTGGAGAATGAGGGGCATAGAGAGGGGAGAGGAGGGCGCACAACATTTTAGAGAACACACTGAACTTATAAAATTGAATGAAAAATTGGGAATATGTTGGTCTCAGAAAAATGAATTAGAAAATTGGGAATTATTTAGACCAACCCACTTAGCATATGGAGAAGCAAACCCCCACTAATGACTTGTCTGCTTAAGAGTTGATACTTATGTTTACAACTGAAATACACATTGCATTTTTGTTATTTCCTATTGATATACTACTCTTTTTCTTAAAAAATGCTGGTCACAACCTAAGAATGGGTCATATGTGCAATTTGAAAAGCATCATAGGTGTATTATTATTAGTGCTATTTTAGCCTTGTGGACTTCAAAGTCATGTTTTTATTCTATTTGGTGTGATGTGTGTTTTAGTCACTAAGTCATGTCCATCTCTTGCAACCTCATGGACTGTAGCCCACTAGACTCCTCTGTCCATGAAATTCTCCAGGCAAGAATACTGGAGTGGGTGGCCATTCCTGTCTCCAGGGGATCTTCCCGAACCCGGGGTCTTCTGAATTGCAGGCAGATTCTTTGTAGTCTGAACCACCATGGTGCCCATTTTATTCTCTGTTATTTGTTAAAATTCTAACATGCTACCTTTGTCAAAGAGAATGATGTCTTTCTAGCCCTCTACACGCACATTTCCTTGGAATTTCCTTAGAAACAGGGCACTCTTTCCCTCTAAGGGACAAAGTCCTTCCTAAACACATATTGATTTGCTGTGGACTTGCTTGGTTTTTTGTTATTGGGGTGGTGCTAGGTTTTTCGTTTGTTTTGTTTTTTACTATTTTCCACCGCATTAACTTTATGTTCTTCTAGTTTCCTCTTTCTCTTATCTCAGCTAATTCTTTGTGGTTTCAGTTTTATTCAGTCAACTACATTTTATTTAGAAATACCGAGATGAACAAGAAAAAACTCTCTACCTGTAACTAACGAATTAGGAGAAGAAACAAAGAGGCGTAATAAAGCGAGATGTTGAGAGGAACACAGGAGGTGCTCAGGCAGCGGAGAAAGATGTGTCTGACTGACAAGGGGTGGAGATGGTTTCTCAGAAGAGACGTGTTTGGGAAAGAAAGTACCTAATTTTGTCTTGGGTGAAATATAGCATTCCTGGAAGAGGGAACAGCATGAACTGAGACATAGAGGTGGGGAGAACACATGGTTACGTTTGTCTGAAATTCCAGGAGTGATGGCAGAGGTGAGGCTTAGCGGAAGGGAGATGTTAGCTGAAGGGCCCACCGTTTACCTCTGGAGGACGTGGGCAACCACCCAGATTATTCTGTGCTCTACTCTCTGGGAGGAAGCAAGGAGGGCTGTCTTCAGATTTTACAGTCTTAGTCTTATTTCTTTCTACTATCTATAGCCCACTGAAAGTCTGGAATGTCTCAGTGTCTGAATTTTCAGAGCCTGGTAATAGCCTTGACATGGGCTCAGTGGACATTCAGGCAATTAATTCACCTTTGCAGCCCAGCACTTGGCAGATATCAGAAAAGTCATGTTCAGGCTGTGCTCTGATCTTCAAGAGGAATGAAATGGGATTGCAGCACCTTGGGAATAACCTAAGAAAACAAATATTCTTTTTTACTGAGACTTCTTTTCAAAAACCCCCTTCTTTTAAAGATGTTGTAACTGAGCAGGACCCCAGGAAGCCTTCCCAGAAAAGACCTCCATCTTTGTCCTCTGTTTGCCTTTTATCGGTAGAAAAACTTTAGTCAAGGAATATGTTTAATCAAGAAGTGAGAAAATGGAGAAAGGAGGAAAACAGTCAAGCAAGACAAAATAGTACTTTAGCTATTAAACAAAGTCAAGGTTCTTTAGTTCTTCCTCAAGGGCTACAGATAATATTCGGAGCCACGTCCTTTGAGCTGTTTGGCAGATACTGAAACCCCTACCAGGTGGAAAAAGTTAACTGTGTGTTGCACTTAAGACTCCAGACCAGTTGGAACCAGAAGGTTGATGATGCTGACTCCTAGTTATCTCACTAACAACCAATCAGACGAATGCCCACGAGCTGATCACGTCCTGCTCCTTGCACACAGGAAGACTCCTCAGTACCCCCTCCAGAGGCCAGACACACAGCCTTGAGGCATGAGCCTGCTGTGGCGCCCGGTTGCCACAGCAAAGCAATAAAGCTATTTCTTTCTGCTTCACCCAAACCTCTATTTCTGAGATTTAATCCCGCACTGATGTACAATAAACTGAATTTCAGTAACAATGTTGCAAATGAAGCAGTAACTTAAAAATTATTCCCATCCCTTCCCTAGATCTTAAAGGAAAATAAGAGATGTGAATAAAAAACATAGAAATATAAAAATAATTGACTTGTGATATATTAGTTTTACAATCCTCTCTAGTTATCACTGGTCAATAACTTTTGGTTTATGATTGTTTTTATACTACCTTATAAGTGAAAAATCTTCAAAGAAATAATTGATGTTAGAGCCGGGAGATTTCCGTGAGTTTATTCTGGTTCATCCCCTTTCATTTTTACAGCTGAGGAAATTAGGGCCTAGATTACTCTATGCAAGCTGCCCCAAATAATTTTATGTCAGAGAATTAAAATCAACGAAAAAGCTATGACTCAGAGCAGGTTAACTTGCTGGTGTATGTTCTTTTAGTCCCTTAAAGATGCATATGTGCGTTCCCATAATAAAATTTGTATTATACTTTTACATTCAACATATTTTGTGGTTTTTCCACTAAATCATTTTTATTCACATATTTGTTACATATTCACGTATTTAATGACTAGTGTGGATCACAAGAAAATGTGGAAAATTCTTAAAGAGATGGTAATACCAGACCACCTTACCTGCCTTCTGAGAAACCTGTATGCAGGTCAAGAAGCAACAGTTAGAACCGGACATGGAACAACAGACTGGTTCCAAGTTGGGAAAGGAGTATGTCAAGGCTGTATACTGTCACCCTGCTTATTTAACTTATATACAGAGTACATCATGTGAAATGCCAGGCTGGATGAAGCTCAAGCTGGAATCAAGATTGCTGGGAGAAATATCAATAACTTCAGATATGCAGATGACAAAACCCTTATGGCAGGAAGCAAAGAGGAACTCAAAAGCCTCTTGATGAAAGTGAAAGAGGAGAGTGGAAAAGCTGGCTTAAAACTCAACATTCAGAAAACTAAGATCATGGCATCTGTTCCCATCACTTCATAGCAAATAGACAGGGAAACAATGGAAACAGTGAAAGACTATTTTCTTGGGCTTCAAAATCATTGCAGATGGTGACTGCAGCCATGAAATTAAAAGAGGCTTGCTCCTTGGAAGAAAAGCTATGACCAACCTAGACAGCATATTAAAAAGCAAAGATATTACTTTGCTGACAAAGGTCCATCTAGTCAAAGCTATGGTTTTTCTAGAAGTCATGTATGGATGTGAAAGTTGGACTATAAAGAAAGCTGAGCACCAGAGAATTGATGCTTTTGAACTGTGGTGTTGGAAAAGATTCTTGAGAGTCCCTTGGACTGCAGGGAGATCCAACTAGTCCATCCTAAAGGAAATCAGTCCTGAATATTTACTAGAAGGACTGACGCTGAAATTGCAATATTTTGGCCACCTGATGCGAAGGACTGACTCCTTGGAAAAGACCCTGATGCTGGGAAAGATAGAAGGCAGGAGGGGAAGGGGACAACAGAGGATGAGATGCTTGGATGGCATCATCAACTCGATGGGTATAAGTTTGAGCAAGCTCTGGGAGTTAGTGATGGACAGGGAAGCCTGGCATGCTGCAGTTCATGTGGTTGCAAAGAGTTGGACACGACTGAGCGACTGAACTGAATCGATATATCTCATTGTATGAATGTACTATAATTTATTGACCTATTCTCACCCTTGTTGGGCATTTAGATTGTTTTTGCATTATTGTCGTTATTAGAAATAAAACCTTTGGCTTGTCTTATTATTTCTTAAGGGGGGAATTACTAGTTTGGTTAAAGGGGATAGACAAGTTATGCTTTCTGATACACACTGCCAAGTTGGTTAGCTCAGGAAAGTTTTGCAGATTTGCCATAAGCAATAAGCTTCAAGTCTTTCTTGAAATCTTAGCAACTTTAGATCTAACAGGTCAGTTATTCCAGTTAACTTGGGAGTTCAAAATTTCCCTAATTTTCATCATTGAAAAAATACTAATAATTATGATGCCATTATTCATTTGAGAAGCTAAGGGGTCTTATCCTTAAATTGTCAATGCATCTGTAAGAGCTAAGAGAGAAATGTATGAATAAATGGATAATGATCAAGTAAGAAATGTCCAGGAGCTTTCCTGTAGGGGTCACTATTACTGTCAATTTATGCCTGCAAGGTAACTAAAATAGTTATGCATTTAAGAATGCACCTTTGCCCGCAGGTCACAACTACAAATTCTGTGCAGGAAAGGAAAGATTCCCCATGACGCAAAGAAGATCCTGCCTGCAGCAACTAAGACCCGATGTAGCCTAATAAATAAATATTTAAAAAAAAAATAATGTAGGCACATCCATTTTAAATGCCTGATCCTCTACATTCCCTAAATTGTAAATAATAAGACCTTTGCAGCCAGATAGTATCCTAATGTCAAGTTCTTTATATAATGACATATACCACTCTCTTCATTCAATATATTCCTCAGTTTGAACTGACTGGGTTTCCCTTGGGTGTCAGCTGGTAAAAAATCCGCTTGCAATGCAGGAGGCCTGGGTTCGACCCCTGGCTTGGGAAGATCCCTGGAAAAGGGAACGGCTACCCACTCCAGTATTCTGGCCTGGAGAATTCCAGGGACTGTACAGTCCATGGGGTGGCGAAGAGTCGACTTTCGCTTTATGCTACTCCTAGGAAAGGTACTCAGGCTTGCTCTTAATAGAGGAAGCATTAACTAATTGCCTAACTCCAAAAAGTGTTTTCATGGCACATGCTGATTTGAAGAGAAGGAAAAACAATTTTCATTGCAATGGACAATAGGTTCCCTTCCTTCCACCTGCCCTTTTCTGCTTTCCCCATTAACCTCTTTGCCTTCTGCCTCAAAATGTACACAGAAGACAAAAATCAGTTGTTATAATACGGATTCTATCGTTCCATTTGGGTACAAAGAGATGCATTTTAATGTTTAAGGTTTTGTTAGTGCAGCTCAAATCTGATCCCGACGTTCCAGGAGATAGGCGGCCGTCAGGCTTCAGGGCTGGGGCAGGGAACCTGCTGCAAACGGGTCAGCCCTCTCTCCAAAGAAGGAGTCTTTCCCATCATGAAATGCAAAGTAGCCAGCCGTTTTCCATTCCCCCATCCCCGGCGGCGTAGGAAGGGGCCGGGAGAATATTTACCCCCCGCTTTCGCACTTTTCCTATAGAACAGAACCCGGGGGCAGCGGCTTCTCCGAGAGCAGCGCCAGCCGGCTCAGGCCCAGCCGAGGCTCACACAGGCTTTTGCCCGAGCCCGCGCTGGACTGGGGCGTCCGGGAAGCCTAGGGATCCCGTCTAGGAAACCGCGGGGTGCGTGGTGCTGAGGCTGGTTGTGAGAGCCTCAGTTTCAACTGGGCGGAACTCAACCTCGCCCCTGGCGCGCTCGGCTCCTCTTGCAGCTGTGAGGAGTTGAGGCTGGGAGTTGGCAAACCTCACTCACCTGTCGGGACCTGGATCCGGACAGGGAGCGGGTTCTGGAGATCAGGGCACGCTGGTTACCGCAGCCTCGACCTTCCCCGCGCCGGGACACCACGGCCAAGGGGTGTGGGGGCTGCTCCCCGAGACTCGAGACGCCTGGGCTCCGCTTCCCAGCTCCCTACTCCCCCCTCTTGCCCCCGGGCGCCATCGACTTGGCTGGCAGCGAAGGCCAGCTCGAGCCGACGCCAGAGCTGCGGGTTCGAGAGGCTCCGCCTCCTTCGGCCACTTCGAGCCACAAGAGCCTCCGGGAAATTTTCCAGTCTGTCTTAGGCTGCGGTCACTGCTGAGGTTTTCAGAACTTTGCAGGAGAGGGCCAGCTAGGACCTCTGCCTCCAACCCACTCCTTGCCTGCCGCCTGCCTGGGACATCCCCGAGTCCAGGAGATCCCGCTCCCCGACGCCCCAACTTTTGGCGAGCAATCTGCGCTCCCAGACTGTCGAGCTCCTGTGCCAAGGGGCGTGCTGGTTTTCGGGGGCCGGCAACACTCTCCCTCGGCTCGCCTTCCACCTACCCCGGCGTGGGGCTGGGTGAGTTGGGATCTGCGGTGCACTTGAGCGTTCCCAGAGCTCCGGATTCGCCCTTCCAGGGGGGATTGAACCCGGGCGGTCCCGGCCTCTTACTCCGAAACTCGAGTCGGCCCCGGTCTTTTCCCTCCGAACTCCGGTGCCGTCGCGGGTCGGCCGGCGGAGCGTCCGGGCGCTCGAGACTTCGTGGCCTGTCGGGGGCTGTGTGTACCATGGCCGGCTGCTGCTGCCTGTCAGCGGAGGAGAAGGAGTCGCAGCGCATCAGCGCCGAGATCGAGCGGCAGCTTCGCCGGGACAAGAAGGACGCGCGCCGCGAGCTCAAGTTGCTGCTGCTGGGTGAGTGAGCCTCTCCCACCCCTGAGCTCCGGGCGTTTCGCTCCCGGCCGCTTCCCTCGCCCGGATCCCTGGCTGGAGGACCTGGAACCGAGCGGTATGCTGCTGCGCGGCTTCCTCCTCCTCCCAGGGGCTCGCGGATGACAGCAAGTTGGGCCCTTAGGCAGCAGTCCTTTGCACCTCCAGCTGGGTGACATTGGAAGGCAACCCCTTCCTGACCCCAAACAGAGCTGAGAGGTAACATTTGACCTCTGTTTTCTCCGTTGTTTGCTTCTCTCCCTAAAGCCTCATTCACCTCACCCCTCCGTCCCCAGCACGCACCACCTCTGCAGGACGTATTTTGGATGTTGCGGGTTGGTGGTGGGGAGCTGTTTAATCTACATTTTGGGTTCATCCTGGCCCCTGCGCTCTCGAGTCTAAGTAAGTAGGTTGATTGAGCGCTAACGAAGTGTGGAACTGCGCTCTGTTCTTATGCGCATTGCCGCCCAGTGATGCGGACAAGTGATATCCCCATTTTAGAGAATTAAAAACAGGACGCGAAATTGGCGAACTTGCCCAGACTGAGAAAAGGCAAAGCAGATACCGGGTCTGTCGTGGGGGTGCAGCCCAAGCCTTAACCTCTCTCCCCGCTGTGACGGCCTCCGCCTGCCTCCCCGAGCTCCATTTGGGGAGGCCTGTTTGCGTAAAGGCCCAAACCTCCCTTGCTCAGCTCAGCTCACCTTGTGTTCGTTCCTAGGGTTGGGACTCCGGTTCCCCAGCCGCTCTGGCTAGTTCTTCATCGGGCTCTTTGGGCGTCCGCACAGGTCTAGGTAGGACGCTCACTTTCAAAAACAGAAAGAGAATGTTAAAAGTTTGCCCAGTGTACGCCTTAGGGCAGGATCCCTTCTCTTGTGACTTTCTAGAACCCTGTTTGCTGTTAAGGAATATTTACCTTTTCCTTCTTTCATATCAGAGTAGTAGCTGTCAGATCTTTCTAGATAGCTGCAAATATTTCAACTTTTTTCTTTCAACTGTTCTGGACAGGAACCCTTGCTTATATCAGAATCTTTAATCTTTTCAAGGAAAGAAAAGTGCATCTAGTTAGAAAAAAATAGAGAAAGTTTTTCTTCAGTATTGCCTTCAGACCTGGACAAGGGAACCCCTGTGTAATTATTCTTTGGGTTTCGGGGGTGGGGGCGGGGTGTCTGGTCTTCCTCAGGCTGTGCCCCTCCCCACTGGAGGAGTCTGTCTGCAGGTGGATGGTGCTGCCCACCCAGAGTCCACATTGCCCACCACACCCCAGACCCTCACTGGACCCAAAGGCCCAAGCCTGCTCTGTGCACGTTGGGGTGGGGCAGGCCCCACCCCTGAAGAGTGCCTAACCAGGCAGCTGTGCTGGAAGTGTGGGCTCAGGTCTGCAGGTGGGCCTGAGGCCACTCTGGGAGGAGATGGAGCCTAGGTGGGGAAGGGAAAGGATTCTGTTCACTGGCCTGGGCTGCCCTTTCCTGCCTGACCCAGAACTCTGAGGGGTCTGAGAATTCTAATCGTACTTGGCCTTCCAGGTTGTTATAAAGCTACATTTGCCAAAGAAGGAGGATTTTGTGACCGTCTGTTGGTGGATAGCCCACAAAGTAATTATGTGGGCCCCTAGTGTCCTCCTGTCTGAGGCTCCAGGAAGATTAGGGGCAGGCCTGGCTTTAGCTGCATTGTTGTTATTGTTTAGCCCCAATCTTTCCCACCCCTTGGACTGTAGCCCACCAGACTCCTCTGTCCATGGAATTTCCTAGGTAAGAATACTGGAATGGGTTGCCATTTCCTTCTCCAGGGTATCTTTCCAACCAAGGGATTGAACTTGTGTCTCCTGCATTGCAGGCAGATTCTTTATCACTGAGCCACCTGGGAAGCCCTTTAACTGCATACTTTTTCTTTTTAAGGACAGACTGACTCCTCTTTCCTTGTGAAATACTTTATGATCTGTGTCAGTGTGTAAAATTCAGTGCCTGAATATACCAGGAGCTTGACAAATGAAAATTAAGCAGGAAGCTGACCATATTACATGTATTGGTGATAAGACTGTTTAGGGCTAAAATGCTTGCATTTACTTACAATCAAACTAGGGTAGGGATGTTTGTAGGTATGTTTTCCCTGGAAGTCATACTTAATCCAGGTGACTAGAATCTGTTTTTGTACCTGCCAGGCCTTTGCCCTAACCCTCTTATTGCCCCAGCCCTCTTATTGCCCCTTTCAGCACTGCCTGACCTCCCAGGAACCCCTTTTTAATCATCCTCAGCTGTGACTAGCAGGCCATCTCAGTGCTAATCACCCAGAACTTGTTAGAAAGTTGCTATACCACATGAAACTATCCAAAACCCTAAGAATGGACTTTGAAACCTCTGGTTTAGTTTGCTCTGTAAGGGAGCAAGGCATACTTGCATTTCTTAAGACAGAAGAGGAGGAGGCCATGACGCCAAAAACACAGAAATCAGAGAATCCTTTTTTGTCTAAAGTCATGCAGTTTGAGTGAAAATAAAAATCATCTGAACTGCTATAATGGGTGCATTAGATGAGCCACTGCCTGAGTATCTCAGGTGAAAACTGTTTTGCAAATAGAAGTTGAGGATCCCGTGTGGAGGGTGGAATGAGCCAAAAGGCCACCAGCTCTTGACAAGGAAGCATGCTGTTGCAACAAAGTGATTTAAGGACATTTCCAAAGTACATTCAGTGGGGCCATATCCTGTTTGTGCTTAATAAAATCATGGGTCGGTGTGCACAGGGAAAGATAAAACTTGCTGTCCATTTGGGGCTGCTATTTGCAAGGTGTCAGCGTGGTACTTTCTTGTGGAAGGAGATAAGGGAGAAATAAAGGAGATGGCTAAAATTAGTAGAAAGAAATTCTTATCAGTTCCTCAGATAAACGTGGGACAAAAGAGTTCTGATAAGAACCTTGATGAACATCACTCGGTGTAGGAAGAAAGTGTCTCGACAATAGCAATGAAATGGGGAGAAATGTGATTTTTATTGATTTTTGGTATCAAATGAGGCTTGGAAAAGTGCTGCTTGTTAATCAGTTTGAATGTCTCTAGCAACTCTGATGTCTTGATTTTGGATGCAGACCTCATGCTGGAACTGGAATGTGTACCGGGGAATTGGAACTTATACTGGTATAGGGATTAAAAATGTAGGTTCTTAGGTCTGACTGCCTGAGTTCAAACTCTGGTTCTACCCTTTCTTAACTGCAGACTAACTTGGCTCTGTCAACTAGTAAGTGTCAACTAGCATCACCCCATTTTGTAGCATTTTTAGCCACCGGTGAGGTGTTATTTCCATTTTAGTTGACCAGTTGTAGGTTGCTAGCAGTTTGTATAAGTTGTCCTGGTTGTACTTTAACAAAAATGTTTTGCTTGGAGTTCCCCTTATTATTTTCTGAGCCTTAAGCTGACTTTTAAATCTCTTACTCTTCTTACACTAATGAGTTGAAAAATCTGAGTCCCCTAAAGTTTTGTTGCATTGGTTATAACAAAGTTCCATTTCAGAACTATTTGTCATGTTCCTGGGCTGCAAGTCTATTTAGGCTTAATGGCTAGAAAATTATTTTCCAGCTCCAGCTTCTCTCCACTGACCGGTTGGCACCAGACATTCTGCTGTAAGAGCCTTCCTCTGTCCCTTTTTTGGTTTATTTATTATCCATGTTAACTTACATATAGCTAGGATTGTGTGTGTGTGTTTGTGTGTGAGAGTTTTACTGGTGGTTTTTATTTCATTACTGAATCATTTTGGTACTCAAATTGTACCCAATTTGCACACTAGTTCCCGTATCACACCTCCATCAGTTTTTGGAGCATTTCCTTACTTTCTGGCATAACTACATGCTCCAGGTTCATCTTGTACCCCTCTTCTGAGTCCGGAAATCAGTCATTTCACTGCTGGGCCTTGATCATTTTCAGTGGAAAACTGTACATTTTTTTTTTCTGAAGATAATTAAACACTTGAAACAAAGATATCAACTCCCCTAATTCAAATTAGTCGCCAGTATGTAAGTATCTGAAAAACCACATTTTTAAAGCTCTGAGTTAGAAGATGAAAATTTTAAGGTTGTAATGCTATGAGTAGATATAAAAGGGAAAAATCTAACCGTAAAGTTAGATGAAAAACAATGTAAAAAAGTCTTCGTCCTCAAAGGGTATTTTTTTCATTTTTAATGGCTTCTAGTCTGTATCGTCTTTTGTTTTCTCTTTTTCTATGATACCTGAATCACAAGAGAAAAGTTTCCTTGTAAGAACTCCCTTGTGTGGGGTGGCAGGGAACGAGGTGGCTGGACTGAGAAGACAGGAGTGTACAGCAAGTCAGTGTAGCAAAGCTATTGTGTTACTAGAGACAGATTGAAATTCACACAAAAAGAGGACTTTATTGGAAGGATTCTTACAGCAAAGCTATTGTGTTATAAAGACAGATTGAAATTCACACAAAAAGAGGACTTTATTGGAAGGGTTCTTACCAGGGCGTCTAATGAAATGAAAAGAATCAAATAGTAAAAACCAGGACAGCAGATTCCCAGGGCACAATCACTAACGTGACTTGGCTTGGTTCCCTTCCACGCTCTAGAACCCTCTGGGCCTTTCTTGTCCCTGTCGTTGAGCCTGCGGCCCCATGTGAGTGAGGGTGTGAACCTGAATCATTCAGTTTAGTCTGGGAGATCCATAGCACAGACAAAGCTTCATCTGAATGCACATGGCCTGAAGCTGGGTGTCCTGTAAGGCCAGCAGCCGCCGCCGCTGCAGACAGTTTAAGGAATTAGAAGCGCACCAGCGGAAATCCCAGAGTGCTAGAGGAGGAGTAGTGCTCTGAAGGACTCTGTGTGGAACCCCAACTTTCATTACCACAGTTGGCTCTCTGCTAATGGGTAAATTAATGACTTATCATGTTGGCCAGGGTTCCTGGTTGCAGAAGAATAATTTCACTTAAGAATAATTTATTGGAGGGGAAATAGGAAGCTCGAAAAATTGATGGGAATTGAAGAGCAGGCTAAGTGAAAGGGCAGGATCCAAGGGAGTCTTGACACTGGAATCAGACCAGGCTGCAAGAGCACAGCCAGAAACTTGCCACCCAGAGAGCTGAGAGTCACTGACACTGCGCTGGATGCCTACCTCCACGTGAGTGCAGCAGATCATCTGTGATCATCTCTTGCAGCTTTCTGTCACTTTGCAAAACCTCAGGCCATCTGATTTTTCCCATGGATTCGATCCCTGGGTCGGGAAGATCTCCTGGAGAAGAGCATGGAAACCATCTCCAGTATTTTTTCCTGAAGAATCCCATGGACAGAGGAGCCAGGTGGGCTACACAGGGTCACACACAACTGAAGAAGCGACTTAGCATGCACACATATGCACAGGGAGCTTGGGGAGAGGTAGGATGGGGTAGTGGTGAGAACATGCTCTCTGGAGCCAGCCTTTGTGAGTTTAAAATCTAGGTGGTCTAGTGGTTAAGACCATGCTTCTAATGCAGGGGTTTCAGGTTCAATCCTTTGTCAGGGAACGAAGCTTCCACATGCTGTGCAGTGAAGTAAAAAAGTACAAAATAATAAAAATAAGAAACAATAAAATCTAGGCAATGAATAGTCCCCATTGTGCTGCCAACCCTCTGTCTGGGCTCAGTTACAACTGTGTAACTGGGCTCAGTTACAAGGTCACTGATAGAGGCAGAGTGCTTTTTCCAGAAGGGCATGCAGATAGGACAGTCTGACATGAAATCTCCACTGATGTCCCTTCTCAGAGAACATGGACCTGCCATGTAGTCATAACGCAGCATCATGAAGTGAGCAGCATCTTAAGGCTCTGGGAACTTGAGGGGTTGTTGTTTTGTTGTTGTTTTGATGGAGGTAGCCCCTGAGTAGTAAACATATGACCATGAGCAAGACATTCCCTTTTGAACCCCAGGATCCTCACCTGTAAAATGAAAGTTTTGGATCAGGTGACCTCTATTATTGTTGTTCAGTCGCTCAGTCATGTCCGACTCTTTGTGACCCCGTGGACTGCAGTACACCAGGCTTCCCTGTCCTACACCATCTCTCGGAGTTTGCTCAAACTCGTGTCCATTGAGTCAGTGATGCCATCCAACCGTCTCATCCTCTGTCATCTCTTCTCCTCCTGCCTTCAATCTTTCCCAGCTCATTAGAAATTTCTAATGAGTCAACTGTTTGCATCAGGTCTCCAAAGTACTTTAGCTTCAGCATCAGTCCTACCAATGAATATTCATGGTAGATTTGCTTTAGAATTGACTGGTTTGATCTCCTTGCTGTTCAAGGGACTCTGAGGTCTTTCCAATTCTGACATCAGATGGTTTATACCAGTGGTTTTCAAAGTGTGCTCCCAGGACCAGCAATATCAGCACCTCTGAGAACTTGTTGGAAATGTAAACTCTCAGTCCTCAGCTGGCCTTCTGAATCAAATTCTAGAGTAGGGCCAGCAAGCTGTATGTTAATAGGATCTCCTGGTGATCCTGATACACATAAGTTGGAGAACGTGTCTTATAACCTTGGCCTGGACCTCAGGATGGACCAGCCTCTGATTGCCACCCTGGGCTCTAAAGCAGGTACCTTCTCTTTCAGTGGATATCTGGGAGGCCCCTGGGATCAACCTGCCTAGGGGATGCTCTATTTTTTGATGTTAAAGTAGTCTCTCTCACCAACTTGATGAAGGGTCTTCAGAATGTGAACTGGGTAATCTGTAGGAACTGTTCAGGCTTTGTCCCCAGGTGTCATGTTGCTGGGCAAAAAGGAAAGCAGGCACGCATGTACCTACATCTTACCTTGGCAAGAGTCCTTGCAAAAGCAACAGTGTGTGCATTTGCGTGAGCCCTTGAACTTTGATGTAGAACTCCTAAAGTTGTGTTCCTATACATTGTAATGGTTTTATGGCCTATTATCATTAAGTAATTATCTTTCTATTATGGACTAAGTGGTGCAGGGAAAGCCTCTTTTAGTACAAGCCACCAAATATCAGTCTGCTCTTTGAAAATTCAACCTCTTTGGAACACTGGGGCTTCCCTGGTGGTTCAGATGGTAAAGTGCCTGGAATGCGGGAGACCTGGGTTCAGTCCCTTGGCTGGGAAGATACCATGGAGAAGGGAATGGCAACCCACTCCAGTACCCTTGCCTGGAAAATCCCAGGGACAGAGGAGCCTGGTAGGCTACAGTCCACGGTGTCACAAAGAGCAGGACACGACTGATATGGATAAAGGAAAATGGAACATTAGCTGTATATTCCTGGTTGTCAAGTTTTTTGGGTCCCCCCCCCACCCCCCGCCAAGTAACTGATACATTCTGGTATTTTGTATTTGGTCATAAATGAGAGAAAAAGAGAACGTTTATCTTCTATTGTTTTGTCTGAAAGGTATCTTTTGTATGGTTAAGTTAGTTGTCCAAGACCCAAAGAGGAACTATGCCACCGCTTTCTCGACCCTGCCATGAATGACACCTTCATTTTGACATTTTATGTAACTCATCTCCAGAATGTTTTTCTGTTGCTCAGCTACTATGTAACTGGGAAATATAAGCTAATTGTATTCCTAAACAAAATCAGACAAATGGAGATGATAAATCATTTATGGAATCATCATCTAATGTTCCTCGTAGTCTAAATCCTGGTTATCTAAGTCAGTGCCACTCAAAAAGCAGTCATGGGTCCTGGGCCACTATGCGTGTAAGACAAATACAGAAATCAAGAATAAGCATCTAGAAACTTTTCTAGCAATTTAACATTGATGTAGCATCGGGGGTGTTTTATTGTATTTCATTGATGTAATAATCTGCAACTGAATGGGAAAAATTTAAAAACTGGTCCCTTACCACAGAGTTTGAGAAACAAGAGTGCAGACTTTTAAGGATGGGATAGAAAAAGACCAGAGGAGTGTGACTAGGCTCAGCAGATTTCATAGGGTTTGGTGATCAGTAGCTATTTGACAGTGAGCCACAGTGAGGAGGCCAGTTTCTTAGTTGCCAGCCAGTTCTAGTCACTCCTGAGTCTTCATGTTGTGAACTTCATTTCTAAGGAAACATCTGTTCTAAGATGTGCCATTGATTTGAAAGCAGATTTTCATTTACTGTATTGTACACATCAATGCAAAGGCCTCTTGACCTTAAAAATGTTAATTTGTGTGGCAGTAAATCTCAGAATCAAAAATATAAGGCTGTTTCATTTCTTTTTCCCTCTAATAGTACAAATTTAAAATAACGCAAAACTGTTCCAATTATTGACAAATAATTCAATTTCATAAAACTAGTTTAAGTGCTGAAATTAGATTGGAAAATATGCCTCTGTTTTATTTCCATCAGCCCACTGAGTTCAAGTAATCTTATTCTGTGAAACTCTGAAAAGGGTTGCTTCCTGGGTTAGTGGGACTGTTATGAATATAAAGAGCAAGAAACAAATAAGAGCAACCACATGTGGGAGCACTAATGTATGCTCCTGTTTGCTCCAGTGTGGATGGGCCACGTCCAGGTGGTTGGTGGAGTCCAGGAAGAGCTTTACATGAGACCTTGAAATCCATGATGGCTTTGTTCACCACTGAACCCGCAAAGCTGAGCACAGAGCCTAGCTAAAACAGAGGTTGAATAAATATATGTCTCTCTCTCTGTAGTGGCTTCCATGAAATACCAGATGAGTAGTGTGAATGCCTTACAGGCGCTGGCGGTCTCTGTTGTTTGGGGTGTCACAGAAACATTCATGGAAGGAAGACTGGCTTGAAGGGTGAAAGTCACTCAGTTGTGTCTGACTCTTTGCAACTCCTTGGACTATACAGTCCCTGGAATTCTTCAGGCCAGAATACTGGAGTGGGTAGCCATTCCCTTCTCCAGGAGTTCTACCCAACCCAGGAATCGAACTGGAGTATTTAAAGAATTTATCAAGTGAAAATGTTATTTAAACATTTCAACAATTTACCCAGTGAGAATGTTAAAAATATTCTAGTGTATTCATCTAAAAAGCAACTTAAAAGGTGATATTAGACATATTTCCCAACTCCTTTCTTAACATATCCAAAATAGAACACACTGAACCAGATTGAAGGGTCTTCTCTTTTCCTCTCCCTGATTGATGGCATTTCTACTAACAGATGGTACCCCTGATCACCCAGTGCTCAAACCAGAGTCCAGGGAGTCTTTGTTGGTCTTTCCTTTTTTTCCCTTGTGTTATTGGAGTATAATTGCTTTACAATGTTGTTGGTTTCTGCTGTACAATGGAGTGAATTACCTATATGTATACATATATCCCCTCCCTCTTGAACCTCCCTTCCAACCCCACCCTACCCGTCTAAGTCGTCACAGAGCACCAAGCTGAGCTTTCTGTGCTGTACAGCAGGTTCTCAGTAACTGTCTGTTTTATACATGGTAGTGTATATATGTCAATTCTACTCTCACAATTTGTCCCTCCTAACCATGTCTATACTTCAGTTCTGTGTCTCCTGATCTTCTACTACACGTAACACCAGAAATAAAATAATGATAATAAAACATTTATACATCCAGTCACCATTCTAGGCACTTGAACAGTCTCATTTATTTCTTGCTGTGCTTGTAGGTACAGTTAACTATTGTCCACCCCATTATACAGATGAGGAAACTGAGGCTCCAAAACCAGGTTCACCAGCTAGCTTAGACCCAGGGTTTGAAGCCAGACAGTCTGACTCCAGAGTTCTGGTTCTTAGTCACAGTCCTGTTTCTGTTTCCTAGAGCCAACATGTCACCAAAATCTACTTCAAGAGGCCAAATCTCTCTGTGTGCACTTTTTACCATCCTATTTGCCCCAACTCTTGTCTGGATTACTTCATCCTCTACTGCTCTTTGGCCCTGAGTTCACTCTCCACATTGCAACCAGAGTGACTTTTTAAACGTGAATTGGAAGAATTGATGCTTTTGAACTGTGGTGTTGGAGAACACTCTTGAGAGTCCCTTGGACTGCAAGGAGACCCAACCAGTCCATCCTAAAGGAGATCAGTCCTGGGTGTTCATTGGAAGGACTGATCTTGAAGCTGAAACTCCCAATACTTTGGCCACCTGATGTGAAGAGCTGACTCATCTGAAAAGACCCTGATGCTAGGAAAGATTGAGGGCAGGAGAAGGGGGCGACAGAGTATGAGATGGTTGGATGGCATCACCGACTAGATGGACATGAGTTTGGGTAGACTCGGGAGTTGGTGATGGACAGGGAGGCCTGGCGTGCTGCAGTCCATGGGGTCGCAAAGAGTCAGACACGACTAAGTGACTGAACTGAACTTTCCTGCTCACAACCTTTCTGTGTCTTCTCTTTGCCTTCGGATGCAAATATAAAACCTGTGCATGGACCGTGAGACCCTCTATCCAGCCCCTGCCACCTCTCTGCCGTTATTCCCTTCAATCACTAGCTTCTGTCCATAGAGCCTCCTTTTAGGACCTTTCATGGGCCACATGCTTCCTTTTTATATGTCTGCACACAGCAATTGTCTGCTTCCAACATGTGTCCTTCCTAGTCTTCTAGCTACTCATTTCAGAATGCATCTTAAACATCCCTTCCTCCTGGAAGCCTTCACTGACTCCCTGATCCAAAATAAGTCCCCCCAGAATATTCTCCCATAGCCCATTCTACATTTTTTTCTGAATTTATTTTTTTAATTGAAGGTAACTGCTCCACAATAGTGTTGGTCTCTGCCATACGTCAACAGGAATCAGCCATAGGTATAGTCTACATTTCATTTTAAAAATAGTTGTCATTGTGGCTTAAAACTCTATTTCTGATATTTTATTTACTCTCCGTCTCCCCCTCTAGACTCTATATTTGTTGAGCATAGGTACTGTTAGAACCAGTGAATCCTGAAGATCTTGTGCTTGGATGTTCCAGAAACATTTGCTGAATTAACAAATGTACTGCCATTTAGCATCAATATTATTGCTTAAAAGAAAGAATATTTTACCTTCAAATAGTGGGAAGCGCTTATTCTTAATAGACGATACTTTTAATTGGATAAATATACATTATAACAAATTCATATTTGTTCATATTAAACTTTCCCTTTTGGACTAATGAAAATTTTATTACATACTGACATTGGAATGTGGGCTGATGTTCTGGAATCAGTGATGTATTGCATGTGTCTTATTTGTTTTCTAAATTTTCACATTTTCTTATGCACAAAAGTGAATATTTGAGTGTTAAAAAAATTTTTTTTTAGCTTAGAAAGTGGCATATTTATAGCAAAGACTGCTATCAGTCTCTTAAATATCTTTCCTCCTTCTGTAATAAGGTAATCTCTTGACACATGACATGGAGGTAAAGACTATATTTCTCAGTTTACCTGCTGCTAGGTGTGGTCATTTGACTAAGTTTACAGCCCATGGGATGGAAACTGTAGTCATATAGGTGATTTCTGAGTTGTTACCTTAAAAAGAAAGGAGGCTTTTTTTCCATTCCAGAGAAGGATGTTGATTTGGTGGTAGCAGTTAGAGCAACCATCTTTTCCCATGAAATGGAAGTTGGACGTTGAGGATGAAAAAGCAGCAAGGTAGAAGAGGCCTGTATTCCTGATACTGTGAAGGTGCCATACTAGCTCTGAGCTAGGAATGATGGCACCCTTTTTCAGCTAAACTGGTATCCTAGCTAATAAAATATTATGCAATCTGTTTTGCATTCAGCTTTTAAATTCCTAATATCTGGGAGTTCTTTCTCAATCACATGCAATTCTAAGGTAAAAAAACCAGAATGTAATATGTTTGGGGCAACCGTACTCCTGTGTGTGTGTTGTTGTGTCTGACTCTTTGAGACCGCATGGACTATAGCCTGACAGGCTCTTCTGTCCATGGGACTTTTCTGGCAAGAGTACTGGATCGGGTTACCATTTCTTCCCCAGGGGATCTTCCCAACCCGGGGATCAAACCTGAGTTTCTGGTGTCTCCTGCGTTGCAGGAAGGTTCTTTCCCACCGCACTACCTGGGAACCCCTGTTTGTGGAGGAGGGGTCCAATATCCAGTATGATGGGGTCTTGGCTGGCTGGAGGTCAATACCGTATCTGGGTCTCTCATTCTCCCAACATTCTGGTGATGATATGACATTCTTTTATCCTGCAGTTGACTTTTCAGGTATTTGAAAGGGTCTTTTTTGCAAGCAAATAAACATTTGAAGCTACTTGTTTTACTTGATATTGAATTTGTTGAAGTTGAGAAATGTAAAACCCTAGTTGTCCTAAACCTTTAACATTCATTTCACTTTTTAAATATGTATGCCATGACTTTGACTTAGTTCTTTGATTAGCTTTTAATTTACTACTAAGTTAACTCTACTTATTAATTCAGTGAAATTTCCCTTAGACAGTTAAAAACCTATTTACACATTTAAGAAGCCTGAATAGCCTCAAATATATCAACCCCCTGACAAAGCTGGCAAGAAAAAGCTAAGCATTTAAGTGTCTCCAGTGATCTCATAAAAATAAAGCTATATATTACATTAATCTTGTTCTTTTAAACAGTTAAAACTGTCTCTAAAGGTAATAAAAAAATCCTGTTCCTAAGTGTAATCAGAGCAAATCATTTATACTATTAACTCCTATAAATTAATCACAGTTCTAATACTCAGATTACTTTACATCAGATTAAATAAACAATAACAGCATCAAAAAAACCTCAGTGCTGCTCATGATTACTATACCTATTCTTAAATTTAACTTGAGTATTATTACTGTATATTTGATTCATTTCTGATTCCTTCACCTTTTGTGGGTTCCAAGTTCGATGCAATCAAGAGGAGAAGATTTACAATCTCAGTATGAATGTTAGGATAATTTTTCAAGCCCATAAATTTTGTTGAAAGCCTCACTTATTTCTTCCAATTTTTATCATTAAAAAAAAAACCTCCATTTAACCAGTTCATTTTAACTGCATTTTGTATCCATTCCCACCTGCAGGACAACTAGTTTCTTCACTACCTAATTTGTGTTGAAGAGATTGTACAATTTATAAACTCTTCTAGCTGTCTTGTGACATCATCATTTCTGATTCTTTTACTCTCACTGAACCTTGGTCTCAGATTCAAAAATGAGCTATGAGATTGTTCCTTTTTAAATTTATGTTTAATTGAAGAGTAATTGCTTTACAATATTGTGTTGTTTTCTGCCATATATCAACATGAATTAGCCATAGGTATATATATGTCAACTCTTCACATGAGGTGGCCAAAGTACTGAGGTTTCAGCTTTAGCATCATTCCTTCCAAAGAAATCCCAGGGCTGATCTCCTTCAGAATGGACTGGTTGGATCTCCTTGCAGTCCAAGGGACTCTCAAGAGTCTTCTCCAACACCACAGTTCAAAAGCATCAATTCTTCGGCGCTCAGCCTTCTTCACAGTCCAACTCTCACATCCATACATGACCACAGGAAAAACCATAGGAGGGATTGGGGGCAAGAGGAGAAGGGGACGACAGAGGATGAGATGGCTGGATGGCATCACTGACTCGATGGACGTGAGTCTGAGTGAACTCCGGATGGACAGGGAGGCCTGGCGTGCTGCGATTCATGGGGTCGTAAAGAGTCGGACACGACTGAGCGACTGATCTGATCTGATGTATATGTCTCCTCCCTCTTAAACCTGCCTTCCACCTCCCACCACATCCCACCCCTTTCGGCTTTTACAGAGCTGTGCTTTGAGTTCCTTGAGTCATACCGCAAATCCCCTTTGGGTGTCTATTTAACATTCGGTAGTGTGTATGCTTCCATGTTACTTTCTCCATTTGCCCCAGTCTCTCCTTCCTACCCAACCCCCATGTCTGTAAGTCTGTTCTTTATGTCTGTGTCTCCATCGCTGCCCTGCAAATGGGTTCATCAGTACCATCTATCTAGATTCCATATGTATGTGTTCGTATACAGTATTATTCTTCTCTCTCTGACTTCACTTTTTAACAGACTCTAGGTCCGTTCATATGAGGTTGTTTCTTAAAGCTTGTCTGGTATGGTAGAAACCAGTACAATATTGTAAAGCAGTTATCCTCCAATTAAAAATAAATACATTTTTCCAAAAAGCTTGTCTACATTCTGCTTTTGTTATTCTGTGTTTGAACACATCAGTCTAATATTTATATGTTTCTTCTCTTTCAATAGAAACATTGTTATTTAAGAATGAAAGAACAAGATGAATGGAGTGAATTAAATATAAAGCCCTTGTCACAAACCATAAGCCTATCCAAGGTCCACCAGCTGTTAAGCCTTTAAAGCAAGTGTTTGAGTTTAAATGCTGCTTCTGCATTCTAAGATGTCTAGAAGTTGACCTAATCACCCCTTTCATGTCTTCTCTCTGCCTTTGGATTTGTTACTGTGGAACTGCAGACTGTCTACAGGTAGCTTATGCATGAGGAAACTGCTGGAACTTTCCCTGACCGTTTTCAAATTACTCTTCATTTAGGGTAATGAGGAAGTCTTTCTGCCTTGCCTAATAAGTTAATTTGTGTCTCTATTCAAGGATTGACAGGTGGAAGAAAAGAGGAGGCGGCTTTGCTTTGACATAAATTCATCAGGATAATACTGGACACTAAAGGAAGTGTCTATCAATTAGGCATGGCCTTGATAAAGCCAATTTGTTTGTACACATATACACAAACTACCACAACTACACAAACTACCACAACTACCACCAGATAATTTGCAGTTATAAGGCATTTTGAATTTGCCCTTAGAAGAATTAAATCAATTCTGTCTGCATACATTGCAGTATGTATCAAGCTGCATCTTGATACAAACCAGGAAATGGCCAGAAAACTTATTATCCAACACAAGTATGTTTACATGTTCAAAGTGTTTATTTTGAGCATCTAAAATTTCTGTTTAAAGTCATCTTCTCTTTAAGGAGAATCATGTTGACCAAAAAAAGAGAGAGTTTTGTGTTTTTTTTTTTTTAGTTTTTATGATTCAAAAAACTCAAAGAATACTTTAATTTATATTATGCTATCCGATAAAGCAGTAATCAGTAATATTATTTCTGATTTGTATGTTTTCCAGAATTCTAAACATTCTCCACTTCATTTGATACATTGCCTATTTAATGAATTACTTTTCCCTTTAATACTTTTAAACTTTCAACTACTTGAAAAAGCTGGATGTTGTCTATATGCTTGTGATGAATTGCCAGAAATCTTTGATGTAGGTTCAAGAATGGTTTCTGTTTTGGAGTGTGACCTTGGGCAAGTCAGAAAGGCATAGAAGCTCCTTGGTGGTAAAAGGAAGAGGCTGGATTCATCAGTCTCTAAAAATTCTTCCAGCTCTGAGTTTCTGTGGTAACTCTTCAGCCGCAGTGAAAGTGTTACCTTGATCACTCGGGGCAGAAACTGACCCTGAGTGTGTGTGTGTGTGTGTGTGTGTGTGTGTGTTTAGTGCCTGCCCCAGCATAACTGAGGAAATAGTACCTGGTTGCTGTTTTTCTGGGTAACAAGTGGCAGAAAAAGAATTCTTCATATTCCTTTGTTCTCTGTGTTTGAATTTTCCAGTAACATGAGACTTTACATGTGCGATAATCTCAGGATATCAGAACAGGTTTTTCAGGGACAGAAATGTTTCGAATTGGTAATCTAAGTGGAACTTCTGTTTGTAGAAATAGCTATTGACATAAAAATGATTCCTGGGGGCAGGGTAGGTACAATGGGTGAAAGGAGTCCAAAGGTATCAACTTCTAGACATAAAATAAATAAGTCATGGGTGTGTAGGGTACAAAAATAAATAAATGGTAAGTAAATAAAATGACTCTGGGACTTCCCTGGTGGTCCATAGGTTAAGAATCTACCTTCCAATGCAGGGGATGCAGGTTGAATCCCTGGTTGGGGAACCAAGATCCCACATGCCTCGTGGCAGCTAAGCTCATGTTGAAACTGGACAGCCCATGCTGCAACTACTGAGCTTCAACGAGGACCCAGCATAGCCAAAATTAAAAAAAAAAAAAAATGAAATGACTCTGAACTTTCACGATTTGTCATTAGTCAAAAACTTTCTAGCCTTTAATTTACTGTCAAGTATGTGAACATAAAAAGCAGAGACATTACTTTATCAACAAAGGTCCGTCTAGTCAAAGCTGTGGTTTTTCCAGTAGTCATCTATGGATGTGAGAGTTGGACTGTAAAGAAAGCTGAGCACCAAAGAATGGATGCTTTTGAACTGTGGTGTTGGAGAAGACTCTTGAGAGTCCCTTGGACTGCAGGGAGATCCAACCAATTCATCCTAAAGGAAATCAGTCCTAAATATTCACTGGAAGGACTGATGTTGAAGCTGAAACTCCAATACTTTGGCCACCTGATGTGAAAAACTGACTCATTTGAAAAGACCCTGATGCTGGGAAAGATTGAGGGCAGGAGGAGAAGGGGATGACAGAAGATGAGATGGTTGGATGGCATCACTGACTCAATGGACATGAGTTTGAGTAAACTCCGGGAGTTGGTGATGGACAGGGAGGCCTGTCATGCTGCAGTCCATGGGGTCACAAAGAGTTGGACACGACTGAGCAACTGAACTGAACTGACGGATAAGAACATTTAGGGCTTCCCAGGTGGCACTAGTGGTAAAGAACCCACCTGCTAATACAGGAGACCTAAGAGATGTGGGTTTGATCCCTGGGTTGGGAAGATTCCCCTGAAGGAGGAAATGACAACCCACTCCAGTATTCTTGCCTGGAGAATCCCATGCGTAGAGGAGTCTGGTGGGTGACAGTCCATAGACAGGGAGGCCATGAAAAGAGTCAGACATGACAGAAGTGACTTAGCATGCACGCATATGAACATTTAATAATAATAATGGGAGTAAACTCATATAACACTGCTTATATGTCAGAATGATTCTAAGGGTTTTATGAGTTCGTTTGATCCTTACAAGTTATTGAAGTAAGCAATATACTTTTTTTCCATTTTACTGATGAGGAAACTGAGGGTAAATAAATGATTAAATGAGTTTCCCAAAGTCACTTATTACTAGATGTGAAACTGGGATTTGATTGAGCAGGTAGTTCGACTCAGGGATTCCTTACTTTTCTTACGGGCTCTTCTCTCCTGCCCCTGGTAACGAATCACTGTAGGGCATCGTGACTAGGCAGTGGAAGGTAGGTGGAGTGCAGGCAGAGGTCTGGCACCTGCTTCTGGGTCTTCTATTACAGAGCAGTGGCAACGTTGGGCAGGTCATCTGATCTCATCAGTGGTCTCTAATGGAATAGAATGTGAATTGCGTATGTGAGCCACACACCTAATTTACAGTTTTCAAGTAGTCACATTTAAAAAAGAAACAGGTGAAATTAATTTTAATAATATATTTTGTTAAATCCAATATGCCAAAATATAATCATTTAACATGTAATCAATAAAATGCATCAATAAGATATATTCTTTTCTTCATATTAAATCTTTGAAACCTGGTGTATATTTTACACTTGTAGCACATCTCAATTCAGAGTATCCATATTTTAAGTGTTCAGTACCCCTGTGTGGCTGGTGACTGCCATGCTGGACAGCATAGCTCTGAACCCTTGGAAGCTCCTGTAAAGTGAGACCATGGTGATGGATACTCACTAAAAGCACTGCTCTGAAATTGTAGGAATCTATGATGAGAAACACCTGTACTGCTTAAGCGACTTACTGTGAGGTGACTTATTTCTTCCCTGCTTAAGTAGCATGGAGAATACCTTCTAAGATAAGGAATTTTTTTCACTGTTGAATTCTGAAGATTCACAAAGGCAATGTAATGTCAAGATAACATGTACATACCAAAGAAGGATTTTCAGAAAGTAATTGTGCTTTAGTAGGTAAAATAATAAAACTCAATTGTTTCCCCACAAAATTTTGGAAGTTTGCTGTTGATCATCTCTTGTTCCAGGTCTCTGGGACTGAGAAGAGAACCTGATTCAAAGCCCCTGCCCTCTTGATGCTTACACTTTAGTGTGACAATAAATAGATGTGTACGATGATTTGAGATAAAGCAAGAACCATGAAGAAGCAGACTAGGGGGTTAGAAAATGGAGTCCTGGGGGATCAGTGAGTCTAGTGTTGATAAGAAGACTTCTGTGAGGAGATGACTTTTGAGGGGAGATGGCGTTGAGAGATGGGACAATCTACATGAAGACCTAGAGAACAGAGACCAGGGAGTGACAGAGTATTCTAGGCTGGGGAGAACCTAAGGAGGAAATGGGCTCAGTTAGTTTGAGGAAGAGCTGAAGGTGTTGAACTGAGCAACAGAGAAGATGACAGGAACCATGATTGGGAAGGAAGAGTTTTTAAATGCTCTGGGAGGCCAAGGGAGAGCAGTGATTAGCAGAGAGAGGAGATTTGATTGTTTTTTATAAAAGAAAACTCAGGTAATAGGACAGATAATAGACCGTATTTGGTAAGAGTGTAAGCAGGAGGACCAGTCAGTGTGGTATGGAATTGTTGAGGTGATCTGTCATGGTGACTTGATTGACATTGGAGTGATGGAGGTTCCTGGGTCTTTTGGCTTGAGCCACCATGCCAATGGCAATGCCATTTACTGAGATGACTGAGGGTAAGGTGAAGACAGATTGGGCAGCAGGGAGAAGGGGGCATGGAATCAATAGTTTTGGTTTTAGACATTTTCAGATTGGTGTCTAAATGAATGTAGGAGTTAAGATTAAAATTGAAGCTAGAGAGGTTTATCCGGTTCACCTTAGATGTTTGCAGAGAGCACTTTTCTATGACACAGAGAGCTGGCAGTACATTGTTTCATCTGGGAACTGGGTGATTTTCCCCCCTGGGATTTGGATGAAGGCTTTACGATGCATAGCTCTAGATAATGATACACGTGACAAAGCCGAGGATCATGACTTAGCTGGAGGAGTATTTCCCTTTATTGGTACAGGGTTTTGGTTCTGTGCTTGGGAAAGAGCTGTAACCAGCACTAGTAATCAGATGGTAAGCAGGCACACTGGTACAAGGTGTTTGATATTGAATATTCCTATACCAACTGGTAAATAACCATTAGCCTGAGTGCCCCTCCTCTTGATGTTGTCAACCTAGCCATCAGGGCCTCACCTCTGGAATATTCCACATCTCCCTCTACTTGGCAACTAGTAAGTAATGCCTCACACAGTGATTAGCTTCCTTGGCCCCATTCCAGCCACTAGAATGAACCAGCATCTGTTCTGATTCATCAGCACTCATACCACACCATTAGCACTGTTAAATATTTTGAGTGTAACTGGTTCTACCCCTGGGTAGGCCATGACCAAGTCATGTGAAGTTAAGAAGAGTCACCTTCATGGATCAATCACTTGCAAACAATCCAGAATGGTGATGTCCTTGTTCTCTTGCATGAATTATGTTTCCATTCTACATTAGCGTCCTGTGAATATGGCGCAACATGTTTTATGGTAGCCTGTGTCTGGGTTGGCAAGGACTTGACACACATCCTACCACAAATACTACAGATGGCACTCCCTGTCTTACAGTGTGAGCAAGCACTATGAGATTCCAGACAGACCCTTTATTCCTTTACTTCACATTTATACCATGCTGCTGCTGCTGCTAAGTTGCTTCAGTCGTGTCCGACTCTGTGCGACCCCATAGACAGCAGCCCACCAGGCTTCCCCGTCCCTGGGATTCTCCAGGCAAGAACACTGGAGTGGGTTGCCATTTCCTTCTCCAATGCATGAAAGTGAAAAGTGAAAGTGAAGTTGCTCAGTCGTGTCCTACTCTAGCAACCCCATGGACTACAGCCTACCAGGCTCCTCCGTCCATGGGATTTTCCAGGCAAAAGTACTGGAGTGGGGTGCCATATTTATACCATAAATCAAACTTAATCTTGGCTCCAAGACTAATACAAGAAATATCTGAGTTACTACAATGAATCCAGTCCCATCAGTCCATGGCTAATAGTTGGGGAAAGGTGGAAACAGTGACAGATTTTGTTTTCTTGGGTTCCAAAATCACTGCAGATGGTGACTGCAGCCATGAAATTAAAAGACGCTTGCTCCTTGGAAGGAAAGCTATGACAAACCTAGACAGCGTATTAAAAGGCAGTCACTTTGCTGACAAAGGTCCATTTAGTCAAAGCTATGGTTTTCCCAGTAGTCATGTTTGGATGTGAGAGTTGGATCATAAAGAAGATTGAATGCCTAAGAATTAATGCTTTCAAACTGTGGTGCTGAGAAGACTCTTGAGAGTCCCTTGGACAGTTAGGAGATCAAACCAGTCAATCCTAAAGGAAATCAACCCTGAATATTCATTGGAAGGACTGATGCTAAAGCTGAAACTCCAATACTTTGGCCACCTGATACAAAGAGCCAATTCATTGGAAAAGACCCTGATGCTGGGAAAGATTGAGGGCAGGAGGAGAAAGCGGTGACAGAGGATGAGATAGTTGGATGGAATCATCGACACAATGGACATGAGTTTGAGCAAACTCCAGGAGACGGTGAAGGATAGGGAAGCCTGGTGTGATGCAGTCCGTGGGGTCGCAAAGAGTCGGACACAACTTAACAACTGAACAACAACAAAAAATACAATGAAAAAAGAAAAATCATGCTATCTCCTTTTGACTCCACCTTATCTTTTATACTTTGAGCTCTCTCTGTTAAAAATGAAAACAAGAGCAAAAGAGCTAGTGATTCAGTTGTATTTTGAGGGCTTGCATGCAAAATAAAGCCTTAGACTTGATAAAATTCTTTACTCGTAATTTAAATATATGTACACAGATATAAGGGTGTATGTGTATATATAATATGCAGTAATATAATTTTACATCATTTCTAACCACCATTATTGAGTTTGGGGATGTTTTGAGTACAGACTGTGTATGATGATAAACTGGCTGGTGAAGGGAGTTGGGTACCGGGAGAGTGTGGACACAGCTCCTCCTTGATCATCCTGCTCGACTGGAGGATCTCGTCTCCTTAGAGAGGGGACACAGATATGGAGTGATAGAGCTGGATGAAGCACATCCTGAGGGCTTGGTGATGAAAGAGCTGAAAGTGCTGTTTGCTGAGGCCTGCGCTTGGGAAAGTTTGCCTGGAGGTAGGATAACTGATCAGGACCTTGCCATGCTGGTGGTCCTTAACTAAGGAGACAAAGAGAGAAGGCAATTACCATATTCTAGACCATAAATAGTCCTTAAGATTGATTTCCCTTTAATGGCTTAAAAACCATTCTCTCCAGACATACCAATTAACTTGGGATAATTTCTGAGTAGCGCTGGGAGAATTTATTCTCTAAATTTGACGGCTAGTTTGGAGCCTCATGGACTCAAGTGGTTGTCATGTTGCTTACTGGGTCAAGGTTTGATGATGGTGCTTCTGTCACATTTGTTTCAGCCACAGATCCATTTGCCTTTATTCTACAGGCATTAGGGAATTTTCTCTGTGCTAAAAGCTGTGGGTACAGAGAAGAGTAAGATTGACAAATATAAGTGGATTTTCAGTTAAATTAGACTTTTAACCCCCCTGGTCTTCCCAAGTATATAACCATTTAGGAGGCAAGCTGGCTTCCACTGCTTTAAATGCTTTTGGGATTTACAGTAACTTATAATTATGGGAATATTTGCAGTCTACCACCGCCAGCTCTTTCTTTGAGGACAAGACTCTTTTTTACTAGGTCAGCCAGTAGCTTTCCCTGGCATGCCGAGAGAATGCTAAGGAAGTGAGGCAGGCCAGGTTGATGGATAACATAACCGAAGTGGGGAAGACGATAGAGAGAGGCCATGCACTGTATGGCAGGGGACTTTCGAGGCAGGGAGGTTTCAGATTAGGAGAATTTCAGAGAATGTTTTCTGTGGGGAAGATATTCAGAGGAACAGTGATGAGAGAACATTTTGAGGATACATTTTGAAAAATAATAGTATACCTCCCCTTTGGCAGTCTATAAAGGTTGAGGAAGAATTGGAAAATAAAATGGGTGTTTGTTGCCTCACGGTGTTTATTTGAATGTGACACAATGTCAAAACCGAGCTGCACGGGGCCCCAGGATTTATTGAGAAAATACAGTGCAAACACAAATACGTGGACCTCTGACCCAGATGTGCCAAGAACTGAAGGAAGCAGAGTTGTTTGGCTGACCCCTGGTGACAGAGACAATGAGATGGATAGAACATATGTCCAGTTTTGGTCATTGGAATGTGAGTGGATGTGATGTACACCATTTCCATGTATTACTTGGGACATTAGGAGATAATTTCTTTAAGTCATTAAAGGGAAATCCATCTTACGGGAGATTTATTTACAGTTTTCTCTCTTTTTCCACTTAGGCGAGTATCACCTATTTGGCACCTTTAAATCTGGCCCACAATAAACCTCCCATTTCACAATCCTCTTTATTTCCTGTAGTCATCTTTGAAGTTGGAAAGCATATGGTTACAAGATCTGAGTTACCACTTAGAAGGAAGCTGCCTAACCGTGAATGCGTGCATTAGACTTTATATATATGAGTAAAAAATTTCATTGTGTCAAGTCATTGAGATTATGGGATTTCTTTTTGTTACTACATCAGAGCTAGCCCACTCTGACTAATACACTCTTGTTTCCAAGCAAGAAGTCCAGTAGTAACCCTTCTGCTCCTCTCACGGTTAACCACACTGCTAGCTGCTGTTTCTTTCCTCACACTGTGAGAGAAACAGCTGCTAATCCTAGTGAATATATTCCTCTCATATTCAATATGGTTTACAACAGGATTATAATAATGATGTTGCTTTGTCAACAAGAAAGGAGATAAAGTATGGGGGACAGTTTACTGTCAAATTATCAGTACCTACCAAATTCTGGTAGAATTTTCCTGAGGCCAGTTCTGGTTCTACAGGTTTCACTAATGAATGAGTGAGTCTTTGTCTTGTTTTGCCCTGTGACTTCATATTTGTTTGCATTTTAGATCTTGATATTTGCTTTTTATATTACCCATTTTGCCTGGTTTCAGCCTCAAAAAACATGAGAGTTCTCAGGAAGGTGTTTGCCAGATACAGAGAGCATTTGGAGCTACGTACCCTCCCAGGTTAGTAAGAATGATGTCTGAAACAGGATCTTGGGGGAAAACCTTTCCCATTTGTCTCACTTTGACTAAGTGCCAGCCTTTGGCTTTTTGAATGAGCATGATCTTATTTTTTCTTTCTGGTCAGAGGCAAATTGGTAGGCTGTGGAAGCATTTAGTTTTTGATGTCTATATTTCAAGTGTCACTTACTGTCTAATGAATGCTTTAGTGACTCAGAGAGTAAAGAATGTGCCCCCAATACAGGAGACTCAGGTTTGATCCCTGGATCGGGAATATCCCCTGGAGAAGGAAATGGCACTCCTCTCCAGTATTCTTGCCTGGATCCATAATTAGTAGCTTAATTTTTTAGGACTCTATTTACTTTCTTATTTGTAATATATATATTATATATGTATGTATAGCACAGCAGAAAACTAAGATCATGGCATACGGTCCCATCACTTCATGGCAAATAAATGGGGAAACAGTGGCTGACTTTATTTTGAGGGGCTCCAAAATCACTGCAGATGGTGATTGCAGCCATGAAATTAAAAGACGCTTACTCCTTGGAAGGAAAGTTATGACCAACCTAGACAGCGTATTAAAAAGCAGAGACATTACTTTGCCAACAAACGTCCATCTAGTCAAGGCTATGGTTTTCCCAGTAGTCATGTATGGATGTGAGAGTCGGACTATGAAGAAAGCTGAGCGCCGAAGAATTGATGCTTTTGAACTGTGGTGTTGGAGAAGGCTCTTGAGAGCCCTTTGGACTGCAAGGAGATCCAACCAGTCCATCCTAAAGGAGATCAGTCCTGGGTGTTCATTGGAAGGACTGATGTTGAAGCTGAAACTCTAATACTTTGGCCACCTGATGCAAAGAGCTGACTCACTGGAAAAGACCCTGATGCTGGGAAAGCTTGAAGGCAGGAGAAGGGGATGACAGAGGATGAGATGGTTGGATGGCATCACCGACTCAATGAACATGGGTTTGGGTGGACTCTGGGAGTTGGTGATGGACAGGGAGGACTGGCATGCTGTGGTTCATGGGGTTGCAAAGAGTCGGACACGACTGAGCTACTGAACTGAATAGCATAGCTTCTGGTTTATTAAGTCTATTAAATAAAAACTCTTGTTGATATTATTATCAGCAAGAATATTATCTGTTGTTTCCTCTCTAGTTTTTTTTCTTTTTTTTTTAATAGATGTGAGATGATACCTTACTGTGGTTTGTTTATTTACTTGGCTAAGTTGGGTCTTAGTTGAGGCTTGTGAGCTGTTTGTTGCATCATGTGGATCTTTTGTTGCAGCTCGTGGGCTCTCTAGTTGTGGTGTATGTGCTCAGTTGTTCCTTGGCATGTGGGATCTTGGTTCCCAAACCAGGGATCGAACCCTAGTCCCCTGCATTGCAAGGCAGAGTCTTAACCACTGGACCACCAGGGATGTCCCTCTAGTTTTTTCTTATGTTGATGTTTTCTAAGTTGTAGCATCGATCATAGATCTTTGTACTTTGCATTTTGAGGGCAGCTGAAGTTTAGAAACTTCCAGATTATGAGAGTATTCCAAGTAGATCTGTGTCCATAATGGCAGCTCAGTGTAGAAATCTAAAGGATAAATGCTGTTTGGATTACCCAAAATAGTCTTTTCCATTTTTAACTTCAGCAGCAGGCTGTGGTGGGTACAAGTTACTCAGATCCACCAGTAGCAGAAAGATGACTTATAATTTTCATTGCCTTGGCTTTGCTTCCTTCTTCATTTTCTCTGAATATCACATGTGTAAGAAAAGGACTGGAAAGGGGGCAGTACAAAGGATAACCATTGAAACTGAGGGAAATTCATTGTCTGAAATTTGTTTTCCACCTCTGTGGTCACTGTTGGGAGGTAGTTCCTCAGGGATGTCTCCTGTGTCTGCATGTCTTGAAAGAAAGGCACCACTGTCCTTTCCTCAGGCTTTCTTTTCAAGGGTGTTGGTATAACAGTCTTGGAAGACGGTGTCATTTTCCCAAGTTAAGGGCATGCCTGTTCACTGCTTACTCTAAACAACTCAGGTTTCCTAAACTCAGAGTTCCTCTCCTGCAGTAAAACCACAGAGCTTTCTGATATCCATCTGTAGCCATCCTTGATTGGGCAGGAGAACTGATACAAATATGCTGGTGCTCAGTTTCCCTGGTGGTTCAGACAGTAAAGAATCTGCCTGTAATGCAAGAGACCCAGGTTTGATGCCTGGGTTGGGAAGATCCCCTGGAAAGGGAATGGCTACCCTCTCCAGTATTCTTGACTGGAGCATCCCATGGGCAGGGGAGCCTGGTGGGCTACAGTCCACAGGGTCACAAAGAGTCAGACACCACTGAGTGACTAAGCACGTCTTGCTTCTTTCAATGCTCTTTGTGATAAAGGCCTTTGTCTCTGAAACTGGAGTTTTGTGCCTCCTGCCAGCTCTGTGAAAACTGCGGAAGGCTAACTTGTTAGCCTGCAAGTAGGGTAAAATCCCAGACTCTTCTTGTTCTTGACAGTCACCACTGTAGTCCCAGTCTTCTAGGGGCCTTAAATCCACTTTAGAATAAGACAGAGTAAGACAAATGTAACTGGATCTAATCCCTGAGTCATGCTGTTCATTCTGAGTGTGTCTTTAATTCACTTACTTCTTATTCTTCTACTACTCTTTTTTCCTCCTAGTTGTGCATTATAATTTGACATGGGCAAAATCATCCTTAAAGGATGAAGAAGGAGAGAAAGCTTAAGGAGTGAAACCAGAATTCTTTTTTACACAAGTGAGAAGGGGAAGATGGGTAGCATCAGATGTGAATCCCCTCTGTCCCTTTCAAGCAGGAGTCTAATCTTAACATCTCACAAATACTTTCAATAGATGGTTATCGTTTTTCTTTGCTCTGGTCTATAATATTATAACAGAATTATGTATAAGTAGTTTATTTGATCGCCTGTACTTAATCAAACTTATGCAAGCATTGGCACTAATGACTTTTTAAAATTTAAGTTTGTGAATGTAGAGAAGCATGTTATAAACTTCATGGTTGTGTTTTTCCCCACCCTGTTCATATGTTGAACCCATAGTCCCCAGTGAGATGGCATTTGGAGATGGGCCTTGGGGAGGTTTAATAGGGATGAGGTCATGGGAATGGGCCCCTAGTCCAGTGAGATTAGTACCCATATAGAGACACTGGAGAGCTTGGTCTTTGTCTGTCTGTTGGTCTTTTTCTCTCCCCACTGGGAGCACACCATCTACAAAGTAGAAAGAGGGCTCTTGCCAGCCATATGGACCAGCACCTTGATCTTGGACTTGCTAGCCTTCAGAACCATGAAAAATAAATTTAACCTAGTTGTTTAAGCCACCAAGCCTGTAGTATTTTGTTATGGCAGCTCTGAGAACTGAGTATAGATCAGGAAGCAGGCGTTGAAGAGACATTACCTAGTCAGAAAAGCTTGTGAGGGTCTATGGAGTTGATCTCCCTGGGAAACCTTCTTCTGGTTTTCACAGTCATTCCTTATAGTATGTTCAAGTGTGTGAGGCTCAGATGATGTTAGTCTGCATAAGATATGTCTGAAAAAGTTTGGCCTACTCTGCCCACCTCAAGAGCCTTCACTAAGACATTTCAATTCCCATGCCTCAGATAGTGGCTCTATCAAGTCACTTTCCCGGCTCATTAATTTATAGTGGTTTCTGTTTTCAGGCTTCATCAGCAATCACTTATTATTCTGATTTCTTACTATGCCTTCCCAGCATGTCACTTGATATCTCTGTCTTTATGAGCCAGTGATTAATTTGAAATTCTCTTATTATACTGCTCTGGTAACCTGTCCTTTCTTTTATTATCATCGATGGTTGCAGCTTGAGAGAATTTCAAATCATCCCATGCAAATCCATTATTTTCTAGATAAGGAAAGTAAATTGTTTTAACTTGAGCTGCTATAGCAAAATACCATAGGCTGGGTGGCTTAAATAACAGCATTTATTTCTTTACTTCTGGAAGCTGGGAAGTCCAAGATCATGGTTGAATTCTGGTTAGAACCCTGTTCCTGGATGGTAGAAGGCTGCCTTCTTGCTGTATCCTCACATAGCAGAAAGAGGACATTCTGGTATCTCTTCTAAGAAGGGCACTAATCCCATCATGAAGGCTTCCCTGAAGGCTCAAGTGGTAAAGAATCCCCCAAGAGATGTGGGTTTGATCCCTGGGTCAGAAATATCCCCTGGAGAAGGAAATGGCGACCCACTCCAGTATTCTTGCCTGGCAAAACCCATGGACAGAGGAACCTGGGGGCTATAGTCCATAAGGTCACAAAGAGTCATACATGACAGAGCACACAAGCACGCAGTCTCATCATGGGGGCTTCACACTCATGGCTCATCTAAACCTAAATACTTACCAAATATTTCCACCTCCTATAACTGTCACATTGGGGATTAGAGATTCAACATATGACACACAGGGAGACACAGCATTCAATCTAAAACAGAAGGCTTAGGGAAGTTGAAGATTTTGAACCATAACAGCATTTTTCCTTTTGTAGCATCTACTCAGAAAATGACTCCCCCATGAACTCTAACTAATTAAGCCCTTTATAGCCTATCTGATGGCGGCATTCATGCAGAAATTCTCTTTTGAGCTTTGCTAAGACCCAGTGGGTATGCTAATATGTAGGAGACATGGTATCCAAAGACAGAGATCTCAGCTTTGATATTCATTATACTTGTTTTAATGATAATGGCCATCCACCTCCTGAAAAGAGGGGAGCTATGCATATTAATGAAGAAGGAATTCAAGAGGTTGAGATTCTGATTTTGTATCATCACGGATAATATTCATTAGCTAGTTATTCCAAAAATAACCAACATCATGGGTTCATAGGGAGAAATGTTGGTTGACTCCAAAGAAGTTTGTACACACTTGGACTAGAAAGATTTAGTAAGAATGAGGTGGTTTTTTTTTTTTTTAACCCTGATAACAGGAAAATTACTTTCTAATAATAAATATTTTGGTTTGATATAGCCATTTTTCCTTTTTAGGAAATAGTAGCTTTTAATTGCTGGTAATTTATCCAGATCAGTTATAATGCCTTCTCCTGGGTCAGTTCAGTTCAGTTCAGTCGCTCAGTCGTGTCCGACTCTTTGTGACCCCATGACTTGCAGCACGCCAGGCCTCCCTGTCCATCACCAACTCCCGGAGTTCACTCAAACTCACATCCATCAAGTCGGTGATGCCATCCAGCCATCTCATCTTCTGTCGTCCCCTTCTCCTCCTGCCCCCGATCCCTCCCAGCATCAGAGTCTTTTCCAGTGAGTCAGCTCTTTGCATGAGGTGGCCAAAGTATTGGAGTTTCAGCTTTAGCATCATTCCTTCTAAAGAAATCCCAGGGCTGATCTCCTTCAGAATGGACTGGTTGGATCTCCTTGTAGTCCAAGGGACTCTCAAGAGTCTTCTCCTAGGTCAAGGCCTTAAAAAGAAAGATTTTCTTCCTTTCTGGAGTATAACAAAGCATCTACAATGTTTCTGTTTCATTTCAAAGGCTGCCCACCTAAAAATCTAGTTCATCTTGCTCTGGCAAACATTTCCTGAATCACTTCATTGTTAGAATGGCTCCTGCCACCCCTCCCCTCACCCCCTACCCCAACCCCATTAACAGGAAAGGGAGATATCTCTCAACAGAGTGTATTAAACTTATCAAGACGTGCTCTTTGCTAATTGACAGTCTTCTATCTAGTTTTGTTTTGGAATGGAAAAATAATGCTGCTTATAATAGGATTTTAGGACTTGGAAGGAATTTAGAAATCTTAATAGTTCAACTTTGATTTCAAGCTGAGGTTACTGGGACCAAGAGGAGAATTTTGCTAATTAGTAAAGAATCAGAACTAGAACCAAGGGTCCTTGGCTCCCGTCTCAGTGTGCTTTCTGACCCAAGATACTGGCCTCCTTTCTCATTGGCTAGGTCTTTGTTAGCTGTATTTTATCCTCATCTGTGAGAAATGACAGACAAAAGAGCAACTCTCCGTGGCAAACTTCATGCAAGGATTCTTTTTTGAGCCTTCTATGCGACGCAAGAATGTATGAGACTTGTCACCAGAAAACAGGAATCTTGGCTTCTTGAAATATTTCCACACTTATTTCTTTGTGCCAAACACAGGTCGCAGGGTCAAAATGGCATTCACTTAACTCCCAGTGACTATCATGGGCACTAAGCATTCTTGCTTAGTTCTTCTTAGGAAAAAAAAAAAAAACTGAAGAAAAGAAAATTATGATAGTGACTCTTGTCAGTGGGGAAATGATAGAGACTTTATATGCCTTCAAATACAGAGATCTGGTGCATGAAAGGAGAGAGAAACGTGAGGGAGTCTTAAGGTACTTTCTCGGTTCATCTTGCTCTCTGAGTTAGCCCAAGTGAAAGTTCTCTGAGGTTTCTTATCTCTTCTTCCATCACCTTTTCACCTCACCCCTGTATATTTGCTTCATGTCATTCTACTTCCTTGGTAAGAACTGCAGGACTTCCAGGTGGTTAATGATAAGTGAAAACCAGATGGGCTTTATCTTGTCATGTTTTCAGACAATATCTGGAAATGCAGCCTTGTCGGGATGATCAGCTGGTTCTGTTGCCCACATGACCAGACTTACCTTAGTGGCGGTCTGTAAAGAATAGCATTCACCCTGACTTCTACCTGTCTCTGTGACTTTGGACCTCTACTTAGGGCTTTACCAAAGTGAGAGCAGCTCAACCTCTGCCATTTTTATAGGATTTCAGGAACATCTGTTTCCACCAGATATTTGCTTTCTTTTAAATACAGACGACAGGACTGTCTTTCTTTGAGACCTTGTCATACTGTAGTTTTGGACATAAGGAGAACAGAGCATCTCAAATTTTTCACCCAAGTGTCCTTAGCCGCAGAGGAGAGTGAAGGAAGCACTCTGGGCACTTGGGCCTAAGCTCCGGATAGCTCAGAAGGAAATACTTCTGAAGTTTTATATTTACAAAAGTGAATAGAGATTTTACATTAAGCTCTCAAACATTCATTCCCATATTAAAAAATAACATTTCAGAGACTTCCCTGGTAGTCCAGTGGTTAGAACTTGGCACTTTTCACTGCCATGGCCTGAGTTCCATCCTTGGTCAGGTAACTAAAAAACAAAAAAAACAAAAAAAAATCTTTTTTAGATTAATTGCATTGAGTGTTAACGACTTTCTAGACATTTCATCTGTGACTTTGTGAACCCAGCACACTCACACTGCTGACTGCCCTTGGGTTTCTCGTCCCCAGTTTAAGAAGCACAAACCCAGGCTGGTACTCGAGTTCTTCTGTTTTGCCAGGACATTGGGAACCTGTGGTTATTCCTGATAACACAGGTGGGTGTGGTTTGAGAGGCTGCATCAGTGGCTCATCAGACCAAACCATGTCACACCCACCCACTCTCCATTTTCTATACTCCTAAGCTGTCACAGCCATTTGTCCAGGAGGAGGGGCATTGCTTCTATAACAGTAAGAAGTGATGCCTAATTTTAATATAAATGTCACCATTCATGGAAGAATATAAGTGGGCCCACAAAGCCGATCAGTGGGAGCCTGCCGACTGTGAGAAGAGCTTCATGAGGCAGTCTTTGACAGCCACAGATTTGTCAGGAGCCTAGCGTGACCGGATGTTTGCCCTGCTTTAACGAAGGTAATATAATCCAGGTCAGGTAACTAACAAATATAATATAATCCAGGACAAGCAAATATAATCCAGGACATGTAGGGTGTTTATGATTTGGGTGGCAGGTGAAATGATGTTCAAGACTTGTTACATAATTTGAAGGTGCTAAGTGAAAATGTCGAGTCACTTGTGCAAAAACGATGAAGAATGTCAAGATGGCAGCAGCAGAGCTTTAAACTAAGCCCAGGGCTCCTCCGAGTGGGAAGCACTGGGCAAATCACGCAGCTCACATGTCATGTAGCTGGCCCTGACAAAGTTTCTTCAGTTGGGAAAGTTCTGAATGTGGCTAGAAAGTAAAGGAAGAGATCATAAATATGAAAGTTACAAGAGAAAAAAGGGAATGAGGATGACACAGGAGCAGTTTTCTTGTAGGTAGAGGGCAAAAAGGTGGTGGTCCTGACTCAGAGGAGAATGATGCAGGCTGAGAATGGAAACGGAGATCCAGCCTCAGGGTTATAACCAGGTATCTCCCAGGGATCAGCGGTAAGCACTGATGGGTAACATCCTCGTGGACAGAGTAGCACCTCCACAAAGCACCAATTCTGGCTGGTTAATTAATTACAAGATTGCTTTTCACACCTTTCTTTGAAACTCAGTGGCAGTTGTGTTTGCTTTGAGGTCAGAGAACCGTGAGTGAGCTTTGACTATTTGTTCTATCCACCTTGGGAAAAAAACTCAGTCTATAGTATGGAGAGATTGAGGGAATCGTCATGGATGGTGATTTCCATGTCTTAAACGATAGAAACTTAAGCATCACTGAACTCTAAAGGCCGTGAGCATAATTCAGGCCCTAGGACAGAGAATAAGTAAATGCAGTGCTCATTTAATCAGGCAATACCATTAAAGGAGTGAGAGGCCAAACTGCCACATAAATATGAGCAGGCAGGAAAGTATATTTGTGAGCACAATGAGGAGCAATGGTGACTAAGGCAAACCAGAGAGTGTCGGGCCTGTTGAAAGATGCTCAGAAGCAAATACTTCTAGAACCAAGTGGGGACTGAGCAGAATCCTCCCAGAGGTTAGGTTTAATTGCTTGGCCATCAGTCTACAAGCCCTGATAATGAGTCGTTGAGAAAAAGAAGACCCTATGGTAGTTCAGAAAAGCACTGAATCAGTATCTGTTAAGCAGGAGGTAGGCACAGGGCCTCTATTGGGTGTATACAGAGCTGCTTTTCAGCGTTGACGTTGTTCTGTGTCCCTAAGAAGGCTGTAGGCTACCTTCATGGTCTGCTAGGGTTTAATTACTAGTCAGGAAGTTCTTTTATTGCTTTAGACAAACTTACTTCATTTTCATCCTGTTTCCTCTTTGTGTAGAGCTATCTTCTCCTAAGGTTGACATATCTTTCTACATGGAAAGACATATTTTTCTACTTTTGTTACAAGAGTATGTGTTGTTTTCCCCGTTTGAAAATATTGGAAATCCTAATTTGTAAAACATGGTGTGCGGGACCAAAGAGTTTCATTTCATCAGAATAAATGATGGTTCTGTCTGTCAACAGAGATGTTAGTGATTGATTAATCTTAAGTAAAAAGGATTCTTCCTTTGATTTCACTTTTTGCCAAAGATCCTTAGATTTTTGCATCATTCATACTCTGCTTTTCACACTCTGGTTCCTCATCTTGCTCTCTGGACTCCTTTTGCTTCTCAAGAGGAATTGCCTGAATATGTTTTACCAGCTCTCAGTGTTAGGTGACAAGCATTACAGAGTTTTTACATGGCAGACTGGGAAGGAGATACTAGAGGCCATGAGTTTCCAGTTGTGTCAAGGAGAACCTTTATACATTCCTATGTACTCCAGGCATTAGTAAAAGGAGAAATCAATTGCTCTCAAACTTTCCTAAGAATCAGTTCAGTTCAGTTCTGTTGCTCAGTCGTATACGACTCGTTGTGACCCCATGGACTGCGGCTCGCCAGGCTTCCCTGTCCATCAGCAACTCCCGGAGCTTGCTCAAACTCATCTCCATTGAGTCAGTGATGCCATCCAACCATCTTATCCTCTGTTGTCCCCTTCTCCTCCTGCCTTCAATCTTTCCCAGCATCAGGGTCTTTTCCAATGAGTCAGTATTTTTCATCAGGTGGCCAAAATATTGGAGCTTCAGCTTCAGCATCAGTCCTTCCAATGAATATTCAGGACTGATTTCCTTTAGGATGGACTGGTTGGATCTCCTTGCAGTCCAAGGGACTCTCAAGGGTCTTCAACACCACAGTTCAAAAGCATCAATTCTTCGGCACTCAGCTTTCCTTATAGTCCAACTCTGACATCCATACATGACTAGTGCAAAAACCATAGCTTTGACTAGACAGACCTTTGCTGGCAAAGTAATGTCTCTGCTTTTTAATATGCTGTCTAGGTTGGTCATAACTTTTCTTCTAAGGAGCAAGCATCTTTTAATTTCATGGCTGCAGTCACCATCTGCAGTGATTTTGGAGCCCCCAAAAATAAACTGTCACCGTTTTTGCTGTTTCTCCATCTATTTCCCATGAAGTGATGGGACCGGATGCCATGATCTTAGTTTTCTGAATGTTTAGTTTTAAGCCAACTTTTTCACTCTCCTCTTTCACTTTCATCAAGAGGCCCTTGAGTTCTTCTTCACTTTTTGCCATAAGGGTAGTGTTATCTGCATATCTCAGGTTATTGGTATTTCTCCCGACAATCATGATTCCTATGAATAAAAAGGTTTAAATAGTCAATTTTATTGTCAAAAGCTCTTGGTAAGAATGCTTGAGCTCTTGATGTCAGGACAGAGACTTGACCATTGTTAATTTTTACTGGTTTAAATTGTGAAGATGAAAGGGGACATGCTCTTGCTCTCCTCTCTTCTTTCTCTCCATTAGGGAGATTGAGTTTCAACCTCATGGTCAAATTTGGGCTTCCAATACTTCTTTTAAACTAAAGAATTGAAAAACCCTCCATACAAGGAGATTCAGACCATTTATAGCTGGATCTTAAATAAAACAGGAAGAGAAGTGTTGTTACCTCTCTTTTAAAATTGAGATACTTCATGATGTAAATGCATACTGTAAATGCATGATGTAAGTGCATGATATAAATGCATACTATACTCATCACTCTTTGTTTTGCTAGTTTAAAATTTTTAATTTGCTTTATTTCTGTCAGTAGCCCCATGTCCTGGGAAAGGGACACCCGTGACCTTAAACCCTCATGTTACTCAATATGACAGAAGATGATGGTAAGAAAGGAATGTTTCACAGGAGAAATGCCTCAGATTGAAGGAGCCCCAGTGGCCACCAGCAGCCAGTAGTCCACACACCAACACAGCCCTACTTGACTGTTATAGGAAATAGATCACAATAGACCAGGGCAACTCCCTTGGGGTTGGCAGAGCCTGTGTTCTCAGGGCTGGGCTTATCTCAGCGATAAAACTGTTGGTATTTGTTCCCACTCTCCTCTGTTTTCTGCATGGCAATCAAATTGTGTTAACTGGCAGAGCTGCAGTTGACTCTGTAGTGCCTTTGTGGGCATTAGGAAGGGTTACCTCTCAGAGCAAATCCAATGTCCAGATTTGGCCTGCTCATCACCCTTTGTGTGGGGCGTGAGCTGCCTACAGTCCCTTACAAGGGTGCTCAGTATCACGTCATCCTTGGGGCATCTAGCCTCTTCCCCACTTAAGATTTCTCTGTTGTGTGGCTTTCTCTTCCAGGGCCTTCATTTCCCTGAATGACCTAACTACACAATGAATAAATTCACATTAAGATGTTAACAGCAGTGGTTGTTCCAGGTGTGCAGTTATATTGCCAAGACTGTTTTTCATGGTCCAGAATACTGTTTCCTGGCTTGACATCTGCTAAAATTCCTATTCATTTTGCAAGACTTAACTCTAATATTAATTAATCTGTAAAAAAAAATCCTGAGACTCTCAGCTGAGTTAGGTATTTCCTTTTCTGAATGCTTGTGGTACTTGCTGTGCTCATCTGTTTTCATATTTCTTATATTGCTTAATAAGTATTTTTCCTGTCAGTCTCTCCTAATGGGAGAATTCTGCTGAGATCAGAGGCAGTGTTACTCATTTTTATATCCCTGGCTCATGGTTTATTATTTACAGGTAAATAGGTGCTCAACAAATAAATACGAATCAGAGTGTTGAATGAACTGATCAGTCAGACTTAGTGCCCACCATGGTGCTTTTGGCTTCCATAGGGGCCTTCTGGAGACTACTTGTTAAAGCAGTCTCCTTGATCAAAGCATGGACAGCCTGAGGCCAGAACCCTCTTGGCTTTTTGCCTGGATCACAGTTGGTGTTTTGCATTCCATTTGTAGTTGGATCAGGAATTAGTAAGAACTCTATAAAGAGGTATTTTATCCCTGTTCCTTGCTTTTTAGATTTCTTGAGCCTCAGAAGCAATGGGAATATATGTCAGGAAATTTTTTGGTTTTCTGGATTTGAGGCACATTTACCACTTACATTTGTTAGTGTCTTTTTGAGCAGGAAGCATGTCTGTAAGGTAACATACATTGTTATTGGGAAGCTAAATCAACGAAGTGATGAACAGTTCACTCTTCAGAAATCACTTCAGTCTTTAGTGACCAAAGAAGTCTTTGTGGAAGTAGATTTTTGAGCCAGATCTTGAATGATAAGTATGGTTTCTGTTTGTTCATTCAACTGAGAAATACTTATCTGATGTGCTCCATTCTGTCCTTGGGTGTGAAGATACAAAAATGATTCAGTCAGGAGTATACTTGTATTGCTGCTGCTGCTAAGTCACTTCAGTCGTGTCTGACTCTGTGTGATCCCATAGACAGCAGCCCACCAGGCTCCCCTGTCCCTGGGATTCTCCAGGCAAGAACACTGGAGTGGGTTGCCATTTCCTTCTCCAATGTATGAAAGTGAAAAGTGAAAGTGAAGTCACTCAGTCGTGTCAGACTCTTCGCGACCCCATGGACTGCAGCCCATCAGGCTCCTCTGTCCATGAGATTTTCCAGGCAAGAGTACTGGAGCGGGGTGCCATCGCCTTCTCTGGTACTTGTATGAGGTCCAAACTTTTGAAGTGGTTCAGCCCCTGTAAGTTATATAGTTCTCTGCCCAACCTTATGAAATATTGCCAAATTAACAAAAGATAGTTGACTAGATGGGCTCAGTAGTATATCAGCCAGGTTTCAGTACAAACAAAAGGAAAGAGCTTCCACATGGTCAAAGTTTTTTTTTTTAATTTAAAAATAGCAGTGAAACATGTATATTACCATATGTGAAATAGATCGCCAGTCCAGGTTCGATGCATGAGACAGGGCACTCAGGACTGGTGTGCTGGGATGGCCCTGTGAGATGGAATGGGGAGAGGTGGGAGGGGGGCTCAAGATGGGGGACAAATATACACCCATGGCTGATTCATGTCAATGTATGGCAAAAACCACCACAATATTGTAAAGTAATTAGTCTCCAATTAAAATAAATTAATTAATTTAAAAGAAATTTGTTGGAGGAAGTTAGAATTTTATCAAATATCTCATCTTTCTGTATATGGGGAAAGATTCTACCAAGAAGGGCACTGAGGCAGGAACACCAGGCAAGACCAATATTTTAAAAACTTACTGAAAAAGATGTCACAAAAACAATCTTAAATTGAGTCAGAGGCTGTTCATCCATGACTGGATATGATGTTGTGGGTTTTATTTTCAAAGTCAATTTTGCCTTTGAAGTTATACTGTGCCCACTTCAATGCCACTTAGAGCCGGTTCTGCTAAATGTGTCCATCAGTTCTCCAGAGAAGGTTGGGCTGTTGGTAGAAATGCAGCATCTTAGAAGGCACCTAAATGTGGGCAAAATGTCGGCTTTGATGGTGCCGTTCTCGTGGGTCGAATTAGGCTGTCTCAGGAATGCTGTTTGAAGTGCTGCCAGTAGCTATTAAATCAGCCTTCAGCAAATTCAACCAGGATTGAAATTCAAGACTTGCTTCAATATAATAAAATGGCTGGACTTCCTTTTTCTCCCTCTTGGAGTATTTTGGAATTGTCTCAATCTCATTCCTGTTTCTTGCCCTGATGCTTCCACCTGAAATGCATCCTGAGGAGCCTTTGATGTGCTCTAGTCACGGTGCGTCACGCGGCAGCATCAGAACCACTCGTTGTAGGATGCTGGGGGTGTGGCATGGGGAGGAGGCATAGAAAAGAGCAAGAACGTTGGTTAAAAGGGAGCCTTTTTGATATCTCAGTCAGGGCTTTATTACTTATCCTCAGTAAGATCAGTCAACGCATACCAGTTCTGCAGTCCCATGTGATTTGCACCAAGTCCCTTTCTTTATTTCCAGAGAAATAAAGAAATTAATAGTCATCCTTCCAAGGTTGTTATCATCAACTTGCTGAACCACAGCTTAATTTCTTAAGAAAATGATATCTTTGTATTGATGCCACCATTTACATTTATTCTTGGTGCGGTGAATAACATGTTTGGTAACACTGTCTGTAGAGGATGAGCTAAGGCATACTGGCTCTAAGAGAGAAGCATGTCATCGCACAGAGAGACGTGAAGTGGCTCTGAATGTTTCTGTTCAGAAGCATCTGTGGCGCTGGACTTTGTCATGCAGTGCACAGTGATGTGCTCATGGCCCCTGGCCCACAGCGGAGATAACAGCTCCTTCCCTGAAGGTCTGCCCGAGCCCCGATCTGCTGTTTCCAATCTCCTTGTCCTGGGAAACAAAGCCCTGTGCTTGAGCCATCTTCCAAAGGACTCATATCTTGTCTTTGTTAAAAAAAAAAAAAATCACTCAGGCCATGAAGAGGTGCTGTCTTTTGAAAACACCCCTAAAAGCCTTGAGTGCGTCTTTGCTATCTGTCTCTTGTCAGAATGGTTGCAATTTGCATTTCACCACAGTAAAATTCATTTCCCGTCCATGGTGCTGTCCAGATTGACTTTATCACACTCACATGCTTGTCAAGTGATAGCGAGGGTTAGTTGAGAGCAGCAGGAAGTGGAAAGGAAATGAGAGGCGTGGTGTTTTCCAATCTCACGATCAGCATTTGCTTTGGGAACAACAGTTGGGAAGAGAGTCTCATAGGATGGCTCGATAAGAGCAGGGGCCTTGATGACCAATCACACTGCTGTATCTTCCTAACTGTGAAGTCTCAGGCTCAGAGACGTGAAATAGCCACTGGTTTCATCTTCTGCAAGGAGTGTGTGTGTTGTGCTCAGCACAGTGCATGTAATGCCCTTGATAAATGGTCGTTATGTTAACAGGAGCTAAGAGCTAAGGAGAGTTGCTGAAGGCATTTATCACTCTGTGCTCATGAGCGATGATGACCCATTTTGGGTAGGGAAGGCACAGTCCCATCTGTAATTCATTCATTTCACTCCTTAAATCCTTGGTGAGCTAAGCCAGAGCATAAATCTAGAGGTTAATTTAACAAATGTTCATCAGGCTTCAGCTGTGTACATGCCAAGTGGTGTGGGGAATGCAAATATAGAAGATGTGGCAACAGTAGCCACCAGTCTAATGGGGGCATGACACATGGCAAGCAGCTACATCACAGGGCATTTCTGGTGCCAAGTGAGGGAGGTAAAGCATTGTGGTTTGGAAGTAGTCAGAGATTTCTTGCAAAAGGTGACATATAAGCTGGGCATTGAAGAGTGGGAGAAATCCTGGGGACAGATATTTCAGACAGAGGCTTTGTTTATCCCCCATACTTACACATAAATTACTGGTCACTTATTTCTGTTCCCAAGGGCCAGCAGTACTCTTTCTTTTTTATTTTTTAAAATATAAAACATTAGTATCTTCTTCGGAGAAGGCAATGGCACCCCACTCCAGTACTCTTGCCTGGAAAATCCCATGGATGGAGGAGCCTGGTAGGCTGCAGTCCGTGGGGTCGCTGAGTCAGATACGACTGAGCGACTTCACTTTCACTTTTCACTTTCATGCATTGGAGAAGGAAATGGCAACCCACTCCAGTGTTCTTGCCTAGAGAATCCCAGGGACGGGGGAACTTGGTGGGCTGCCGTCTATGGGGTCGCACAGAGTCGGACACGACTGAAGTGACTTAGCAGCAGTAGCAGCAGTATCTTCTTGCTTTAAAAAAACCAGAGCTGTTTGCAGTGGGCATGGACTTTGCAGGGTGCTGTTCTCCCACATGTAGGGAAGATAACTGTAGTTGAATAAACTTGGCCAGGCCAAGGTCAAGCCCAGTGTCCTCCATTCTAAGAAAGGACTGTTAGTTACGAATTCAGTTGTAACTCAGTAGAGGGTTTCTCATGGTAGTTGATAAGTCCTTCGGTTGCTTTCACTTATTGCAGAAACCAGCCAAGGTCTTGTGGTTTTAAAGTGAGTGCAGGACCCTTTTCAAATTGGAAAGGCTAGGGAAGAAGTGGTTTTACCAAGATCGACTGTAGCTTTAGAGCTTAATGTCATCTCAGCTTGGGTTCTTCAGAATCCAGGGGTTCTACCGGTAGACGCTTGAAACTTTGGGTGTAGGATATGATTTGATTTGTTTTTAGTTGTTAACCTGATTTAGTGCTAGTTGGAGACCAGAGCCATAGGTTGGTCTGTGGAAACATACCTTTTCCTTCCGATACTCTGAGCCAAGGTAGAAAGGGCTAGAAACAGTGGTGATCTTCTGAAACTCGGACCCTGCCTTTTTCTTCAGGGCAGACAGGATATTATCCTGGAATTAGAAAAACTGAGTATCTGGAAGAATGTTAGCCTAGATTCAAGGAATAGGCCTACCCAGTCCTGACCCATTTGAGGATCCAACATGATGCTACTGAATTATTTCCTTATCCCTATAACTGTTTACAATTTAGTCTGTACAGTGATGAAATCTCACCCCCATCCACTCACCCCCTTATAAGAAGACTGTAGCAAATGAGGCCTTGCTTGTGAATGGACTTTTCAGATTCTGATGTTTTAGGCAAAAAGCAAGCAGTTCTAGGAAGTACTTTCTAAATGGTGAACAACTGTAGAATAAAAGCATAATCAGACCATCTCATTTGCTCACTAGGAGGGAAGAGTTTTTAAAAAAGACTTTTAAGCAAGCTTTAAAAAACTATGTACACATTTGACCTGAATTTGTTTTTTCTTTTGTCTTTTCTCTGCATTGCCAGTGTGTAGTTGAAGAGCACAGTTAAAAAGGAGAATCTGTAGAAAAGAGTGATTGTGATTCTTTGCAGGATGTGTTGTGACAACCCTGATGAGAGCTGAGATGGTGAAGACTAACATGTTGCCTTCAGCTCAAACACACACACACAAGAATATTAGGGGATGGATTCAAGCACTCACTGCTCTACCCCTGCAGGTCTTCAAATCATTTCAACCTTCAGCAGTTAGGAGCTGCTAAGGGAGGGCATTTGGCTCATGCCCAGTGTGGTTTCAGCTTCCACCTCTGTAATTGGAGTCCATAGCCCTGCCTTGACCTCGTGGATTTGTGTGATTCTACACAAATAATATTTCTGAGAATACACAGAATAAAATAAAGTACTACTGCTAAGCTGCTAAGTCACTTCAGTCGTGTCTGACTCTGTGCAACCCCATAGACGGCAGCCCGCCAGGCTCCCGTCCCTGGGATTCTCCAGGCAAGAACACTGGAGTGGGTTGCCATTTCCTTCTCCAATGCATGAAAGTGAAGTTACTGAGTCGTGTCTGACTCTTCGCGACCCCATGGACTGCAGCCTACCAGGCTCGTCTGTCCATGGGATTTTCCAGGCAAGAGTACTGGAGTGGGGTGCCATTGCCTTCTCCAAAATAAAGTGCTAGCTGGATACAGAATTAAAACGCATCTGCTATTGAAGAGTTTAAGGAATATCTTCGTGCAAATGAATCTAGGACAAAATTTGGGAGTCAAGCTTATAAATGTGACTCTCTGTCCTTTCCCAGTGGACCCAGCCTCCCCCACCACTTCTTGCCATCTTCCCTACTCCAGCTCCCTGATAACTGTTCCTAGGAGGAATAGTTGATGACTGAAACTTAGCCCATCCCAGGGAGAAAAGTGTGCTTGACTTGTTTGATGTGGACTTTCCCATGATTAAATACTTGATTTAAAAAATTTTATTAAGTATAGTTGATTTACAAAGTTGTATTAATTTCTGCAGCATAGTAAAGTGATTCAGTTATATATATTCTTTTCCATTATAGTTTTTCATAGGATATTGAATATAGTTCCTGTGCTATACAGTAGGACCTTGTTGTTTGATTTTTGTTAAAATTATTAATCAAATATCTGCGTATAATATCTGATGCTAAGCCAGGCACAGTCCAGGCATGAGTTGTGTCTCACAGGGTTTGTACTTCAGGAAGGGCAATGAAGTAAACATATAAAGTGTTACACTTCAATGTTCCGTAGTGCTACTTTTATGGGAGTGACACGCCTTAACAAACACAGCTTATGGGGGTTGAAAAAAATACAATTATTTATGATACAGTAGAATCAAGGAAGAATTTATGAAGGGCTTAGGATGAGTAAAACTTAGATCAGGAATTGCAAACTCAAATGCCTTTGGAATTCCAAGCTGATCAGCTAATGAGTAAATCAGGCTACTGTAATGCTGTAGGGAGTGGGGGTATAACACTATAGGGAGTTGTGGTGACTGGGCTAAATTGGAAAAAGTTTGTGTCTCTCCTGAAATGTTGGCCACTACTCAAGCCAATTCAGTGCTTTCCGCCTAATAACGCGGGCCCCATGTACTCAGAACTCACATTTCATGAGAATGCAGAAATCTACTCAGGTAAAATCTTCTAATTTTTGACAATTGATAAAAACAAGCTAAGGTTCCATGCAAGTAAATTTGTGCATGCACACAGACAGACAGACATTTAAATTTGGGGGGATGGACTGAAAAGCACTCCAGGCAGAGAGAGTGAAGTGTTGTACATGAACAAAAACTCAGGTGGTTCACATGAAACTCAAATATTGAGTGCAAGGATTACTTTGTGGCAAATCTACTTGAAAAGTAGGTCAGAGACCTTACATGTCACATAGGAAATTTGAACCTTATCCTCTCAGAATGGGGAGCCAACGAAGTTTCTTGAGCAAGGGAAAGGAATGACCAGATACTAGAATAATCTGATCCACTACAGAGATGCATTAGATCACAGAGAGCTAGGCACTGTCCTATTCTATTACATACCACTGGCCACATGTTTTCTACAAATTATACCATCTCACCCTAAGAAGCTAAGGTAGAGTTAGATACTGTTAGTTTTGTCCACTTAACTCATGAGCAAATGGAGGCTTCCAGGAGTCCCCCAAGGTCACATAGCTAGGGAAGAGGAGGGGATCAGGATTTGAATCCAAGGATGTTTGATTGTTAAGCCTAGATAATTAGCCTCTCTGGTGTACCCAGATTTAGAGAGAGGGAAGGAGAGGTCTAATATTTCCTTTAGTCTGGTAACTTTGTCTTCCTGTCGCTTTACCAGATAATCAAAGATCTGAGCAGAAGGATGGAGCAGCTAGTAATCAGTTCACCCAGAAAGGCTGAAAGTGTTAGGAAGCAATTTGCCATAGGAGGGAGAGCTCTGGCTACAGGAAGAGCGTAGTCAGTACAGTTCTCCTTAGAAACAGTAGGTGATCATCGTCCTGAAAGAGCATTATGTCTCTGCAGCATCTGCCTTCCTGGAGGATGAGGCCCGTCTTCAAGGGCATGTTGACATTGTCATTCATCATCCATCACTATATATGAGATGTCTGAGTTTACTGATTCCTGCTAGGCTGTGACCCACATTTCCTGTTTCATGAGAAATGTGGAATCTCTCACCCCAGAGATGGGTTTGGCATGTAGTCTACGCTCCTAACCTGTGACAGCAGTGATTTCAAAAATCACTCCAAGGAATCTGTCCGCATTGCAGAAGACCCAGGTTCTATCCCTGGGTTGGGAAGAATCCCTGGAGAAAGGAATGGCAACCCACTCCAGTATTCTTGCCTGGGGAACTCCGTGGACACAGGAGCCTGGTGGGCTGCAGTCCACAGGGCTACAAAGAGTCAGACACAACTGAAGCAACTAACACTTTCACTTTCACCATGCTCCCGACCTGTCACAATAGTGATTGCAAAAATGATTACATTCAAAAATATGTTTAAGGTGTACAATATCATTCATACTTATTCGGATACTTGGCTGTGTAGTTTTCTAATCAGGAAAGTGAGTAAGATAAAGTTCCACTAAGTTCTGTAATTTCTTAGTTCTTTGAAAATGAGCTGACTTGGAGAATGTTTATATTGATAAGTAAACTTCCTCGTAAGTTTATGCATAATTTCAAATTTTAAAATGTGCATGACCCAGGAGTTCCGTTTGCTTGTCCCCATAAATTCTTTTAAAAGGTGACATCTCTCACTCCATGCTATGCTACATCTGCCCCTCATTCTGACAGAAAACCAATGCATGCATTTGGATAACTCTCAGGAGACCTGTGGGATAGCTGGAAAGAACACATGAAGTCAAGCTGTCACAAAACACATGGGACATCTGGTCGACATGCCATTTCTCCAGCAGAGAAGCAGAGAGGAGGGACAGTTTGAGGCTCATAGAAAATATGAAATTGCTCTCACCATCTGTGTCTTTAGATCACTTGGATTTTTGTTGAAGGTATTTCCTCAACAGTGTGCACACAGCGTTTCCTTCATTCTGTCTGGAGACAGCAGGGGACTTTCTGGCACTCAGGAGATCTCTGATACAGATTCAGGCTTGACAGTAGGAGGGTGTCACCCCACAAGGAAGGGTTGTGGCTAACTTTCACGCTGGAGGTTCGAAACAGTGCTCTAAATTGGATTTTTATATTTTAATACATTTTCCCGACTGTGCAGTCTTACCCTTGGCTTCTATGGCCTCTGATTCAATGCTTTAGTTAAACTTTCTGTATTTTATCCTCATCCTTTTATTTATTCAGCCACCAGACATTCATTAAGTATCTGTTTGTCTGACCTCTTTGTTTCCAGGGAAAGAACTGTACCAAATATGCAATTGTTACATATTTCCTTAGTTATTCTCCCCTCATGGCCAAGACAGCCAACTCCTGCTGGCTACTGATACTTTTATGTTCCCTATTAATTCAAAATGCAATGCTGAAAAATAGAGAGCATTTTACTGCTTGAGGTTCTGTGGTTACAAGCAACAGACCTCCACTAACTTAAGTAAGAAAAGGAATTCACTGAAGGGGCGGTGGGGTGTGATAGATAGAATAATGGCCTCCCAAAGTTGTTCATATCCTACTTCCTAAAGCCTGTCAGTGTATTACCTAATATGGCAGAAGGGACTTTGCAGGTGGATTATGGATCTTGAAATGAAGAGAGCAGCCTGGATTATCCAGATGAGTCCAGTGTAATCGCGGGGTCCTTACAGAGGGAGGCAGCAAGGTCAGTCAGAGAAGGAGATGTGATGACAGAAGCAGATGTCAGAGGGATGTCATTGCCAGAAAGAGGCTACAAGTCAAGAGTGCAGTAACTCTAGAAGCTGGCAAAAGCAGGTATGAGTTGTTCTCTAGAGCCTCTAAAAGAAAGGCAGACTTGGCAGCCTTTTGATGATAGAACTTCTGACCTCTAGAATTGTGAGAGTATACATTTGTGAGTGCATGTGTGTTTATTGAGGTGAAGTTTACATACATAAAATTAACCACTTAAAAATGATCAGTGACATGTAGTACATTTTCCAAGTGGTACATCCCCTAATTTGTCTAGTTCCAAAACCTTCCCATTACCCCTAAAGGAAACCTTGTACCTATTCAGAAGATGCTTCTCATACTTCTGTTCCCCCTTTTCCCCTGGTCACCACCAATCTGGGTTCTGCTGTATGGATTAATCTATTCTGGGTATTCCACATAAATGGAATTATATAATATGTGGCCTTTTGTATCTTGCTTCTTTCACTTACCGGAATGGTTTTGAGGTTCATCCATGTTATAGCCCATCTCACCTTCATCTTTTGTGCCTGAATAATATTCCATTGGGTGAATGTACCACGGTTTGTTTATCCATTCGTCTACTGATGAATATTTGGGCTGTCTTGACCTTTTGGCTGTCCTGACTAGTGCTGCTATACACATGCATGTACACATCTATACTTGAGTATCTGTTTTCAAGTCTTTTGGATGTAAACCTAGGATTGAAATTGCTGGATTGTGTGGTAACTCTATGTTTCACTTTTAACAGCCAAACTGTTTAGCAACTGAATCACTCTATAGTCCCATCAGCAAACTCCAAGTGTTCCAATTTCGCTACATCCTTCTCAAAACTTACTCTTTCATTTGTCCTCTTAAAAAATTTAGCTATCTTAATGGGAATGAATGGTATCTTACTGTGGTTTTTTCATTGCATTTCCCAATGACTAATGCTATTGAGCATGTTGACCATTTGTGGTCATGTGCTTGTTGACCATTTGTATATCTTATTTGGAGAAATGTCTTGAAGTCCTTTGCCCATTTTCTGTTTGTTTTTATTCTCAACCTTTTATTTTTAAACTTTAAACTTTTTATTTTGTATTGGAGTATAGCCAGTTAACAATGTTGTGGTGATTTCAGGTCAACAGAGAAGGAACGCAGCCGTATATATACATGTATCCATTTTCTCCCAAATTCCCCCTTCCATCCACTTTTGCCCAATTTTTAACTGAATTTTTAGTTTCCCCAAGTTGTGGGAAAGATGCTCTGGGATTCTGGGTCATAGGAATTAATGGACAGTCCATTTGAGACATTTCTTTTATGATGTATGTATTCACATTTCCTTCAGTTCTTATGTCCCTGATTTAAGAGGGAAGAGTGACTGGTATAGCCTGAGGGATGTTCAGTGCCCAGGTCAGAAGAAAGCAGACTTCCTTGATGTCTAGTACCACTAAGACTGCTTGTAAACAAAATAGAAGTGCTACTACCAAAAGAAAGGCAGATGGCTACTAGAAAGGCAAAAGCAAAAGGGACCCACATGGGCATACAAGTAGGTAATAGTTCAGGAAAAGAAGCAAACAAATCATAATGTGATAGAGACTTAAAAGCTCTGATAGCTCAAGAGATAAATCTGTAATTATGAGATAAGGAAGACATAGCAGAAGACAAGCACCACTTAAAAAAGGCTTAGTGGATGGGCATCACAGGCTCCATCATTACTGCCATAGCATCTGGAGGAAAAGGTGATGATCGTATTTGTTCTGCACTGGTCATGCCCCACTTCAGATGAGGAACTCCGTTTTGTGCTCACCACCTTGAAGGCAAAATAGAACGTGTTCAAAGGTGAGAGGCCAGGAGGCTGGATTCATGCCATTAGAGTAATGGTCAGAGGAACTGGCATGTTTACCTGAATAAGTAAAGATTCTAAGCAAGAAGATGTAAATTGGGATAAATGAACTCAAAACGGGGAGGATCAAGACCAAGATCTAAGTAGTTGAAGGAAATAGAAATCTATTTCTCACTTACGTCACAATTCTGTTAGGTCTGTGATGGAAGATATGAGTTTCGTTTCTTGGATCAGATGTCTCCAAAGTCCTTCAGACCTTTGCCTCCACATGGAGTTAGGGAAGGGGAGAAAAGAACATCTGTATGTGTATGTGTGTTCTTGGACCATGGCAGGCAGTTGTAGGCTAAAACTCATTCACGTGGATACACCTGCTTCAAGGAATGCTGGGAAATGTAGTCTTATTCAGAAAGAAATGGTGACACAGACATTAGTGGGCATGATCACTTTCTCAGGGCTGCACAGAGTGGGCCCACAACTCTGGAAAAGCAAGGTATGTTAGTTATTGACCCCCTAGTAGGAAAAAGTAGGAAGCAAGTAAGAATGCCTGCCTTTGGTCTTTTGTTCTCATTAGCTTGGCCTCTTCATCACCTTCTCTTGTCATTTCTTTCTCTTTTCCTTCACCTTCACTGGTTTTAATTTTGTGTTGACTCTGACTTTATGACTTATGAAACTTGCTCTTTTTTTCCTGCCTCTCTGATTTTTATTAATTATGAATAATCTTATTAATGAATTATGACTGTATTTATAACATACACAGTGGATAAAGCAAATTAATATCTCATGGTCCAAATGTGCCTTGAAATCTTGGCAAGTTCAGGTGTGTGTGTGTCTGTGCGTGTGTCTGTGTTCATGTGTGTGTGCATGCACACCTGTTTAAACATTGTATAGTGTCCAATAAAATTTGAGATATATTTTTTCCTTGAAATATCATAAAATCTGACCACTCCAGGTCTGCATGCCCATAAGAATAGCAAGAATAGGAGGTATACATTCTCCATGCTGCCAATCTCTCTTAATCCCTTTTGCTTCTTAATGCTGAGACCTAAAGTCAGTTTCCCGGAGAAGGCAATGGCACCCCACACCAGTACTCTTGCCTGGAAAATCCCATGGACAGAGGAGCCTGGTAGGCTGCAGTCCACGGGGTCACTAAGAGTCGGACACAACTGAGCAACTTCACTTTCACTTTTCACTTTCATGCATTGGAGAAGGAAATGGCAGCCCACTCCAGTGTTCTTGCCTGGAGAATCCCAGGGACGGGGGAGCCTGGTGGGCTGCCGTCTGTGGGGTCGCACAGAGTCGGACACGACTGAAGCGACTTAGCGGCAGCAGCAAAGTCAGTTTCCACTTAACACATTGTACTGTGTGTGTGTGCTTTTTTAAAAACACTCTTCCATTTTATGATCTTGTGATCCCTTCCTGACTGTTGTGGGCACTTGAGTTTGGAATCACTGGCTTTTCTTACAGCTACTTCATCTGAAACATCAGTTAGAGTGGAGGGTGGGGGGGTTGCAGCACTAGAGACAAGATAGGATGAGGGTGGGGTTGGCCAAAGGATGCCAGGATGTTTATTCCATGTGCAGGGGAGCCCAGCTGATAGTATATAGAGCAGTGGTCTCCAAACATTGATTGTGTACCTCATCAGAAAAATAATATTTGCATATATACCCTTCAAAGTAGGAGTTATGACTTAAAAATTATATGTATATACTCCTGTTATTTCCAGATGCAGTATACTCTCAAGGTCATAATTAAAGAAGACTCTAAATCCATATTCCAAATAATTTTCATTATAATTTTCAATTTCTGGGCCAACTTTTCGGTTGGCAGATGTACTTTCTTAATGGCATCTCTAATTAGCAGTTTCTTCGCATTATTTAAGCCTCGTACATTTTGTGATGGTTAGTTCAATTGAACTAGATAATGCATTCCATAAATTCTGTGACATACACATCTCAGCTTATGGCAGTGAGCTGAATGGGAATGAAAAAGTTGGTTCACCTCTGCTAACCCTTCCTGATTTGCACAATTTTATTTCCACTCTTTTCTTAGGAATTCTTTCATTCATCCTGATGGGAAGCCATCTGAGAGATGTAGGTACTTGTATGTGTTTAGATTTTGAAATTCTGGATAAAATTAACATAAATAGAGTTTTTAGAAACATTAATTAATGGGACAAACAAGGATCTGTGTGTGTCGTGGGCAGGGGTATCTTAGAGGGCAGGAGACATGTAGAGCATAATGGGATCTCATTGTAGCCTTATAAACGCTAGACACAGGAGTTAGTACGTTCAGCCTCTGCCCATACCCACACTCAGGTGTGGGTCAGTTGACTATACTTCCCCAGACAGTCTGTAGATTCAGTGCAATCCCTATCAAATTACCAATGGTATTTTTTCACAAAACTAGAACAAATTATTTTAAAATTGTATGGAAACACAGATGTCCCTGAATAGCCGAAACAATTTTGAGAAAGAAGAACGGAGCTGGAGTTATTCCACTCTCTGACTTCAGACTATACTACAAAGCTGCAGCCATAGTGTGGTACTGGTACAAAACAGAGACAAAGATCAACAGAATGGGATAGAAAGACCAGAAATAAACCCATATACCTATAGTCAGCTAACCTATGACAAAGGAGGCAAGTATTTACAATGGAGAAAAGACAGTCTCTTCAATAAGTGATGCTGGGAAAACTGGACAACTGCATGTGAAAGAAAGAAATTAGAACATTTTTAAATATCATGTACAAAAATAAACTCAAAACTGTAAATGTTAAACTGGGTACTATAAAATATTTAGAAGAAAGCATAAGTAGAACACTTTTTTTTTTTGGGGGAACACTGACATAAATCACAGCAATATCTTTTTGAATCCATCTCCTAGTGTAATGGGAATAAAAACAGAAATAAACAAATGGGACCTAATCAAACTTAAGTTTTTGCATAGCAAAAGAAGCCATAAACAAAAAACCTACAGAATAGGAGAAAATTTTTGTTAATGGTGCTACTGAGAAGGAATTAATCTCCCAAAATATAAACATCTAATGCAGCTCAATATTAAAATTAAAAAAACCCAAATCACAAAATAGGCAAAAGACCTAAATAGCCATTTCTGCAAAGAATATGTAGATAGTCAAAAGGCACATAGAAAGATGCTTAACATCACTAGAAATGAAATCAAGACTATAATGAGTATCACCACCCACTGGTTAAAATGACCATTATCAAAATGTGTACAAAACAGTAAATTCTGGAAAGGATGTGGAGAAATGGAAACCATCTTACACTGTTGATAGGAATGTAAATTGGTATAGCCACAGTGGAGAACAGTATGGAGGTTCCTAGAAAACTAAAAATAGAGCTACCATATGATCCTACAGTCTCTCTGCTGGACATGTATCTGGAGAAAACCATACTTCAGAAAGATACACGTGAGAACAAGATGGAGGAGGAGTAGATGGATGTGTAGTACTTCTGTCTCCATGGAAATATCAGGAATGCACCTTCAGACACAGAAGTGCATGCCGAACACCAGCTGAGAGCCGACAGGAGTACCTGACCAGAGGAAAACAATATATAGAACCATGCAGAACTCGGTAGGACGAAGGAACTAGGGGGAAAAACAGGAGTGTTAGTGGGACTGGACCTGTCCCCGGAGGGTGGGGGAACTGAAGCAGGGGTCCGATCCCCATGTTGGGGCAATTGTCTGAGCCAGAGGAGAATCCTTTAAGGCTGAGAGTGAAACAGCTGATCTGTGGCAGCCTAAATGGAATGAGGTCCCCTGGAAGGAGCAGCGGCTGGGTGCTGGAGTTTAGGGATTGTGGAGCAATCCTAGGGCAAGGGCTGCTGTTGACTGCAGAGAGATGGATCTAGGAGATGTGAGGGAGGAGATTGTGGTGGGAAATGCCTGTGGAGGAAAGCCAGGCAGCCATGGAAGCAAGGCGATACTGCTGAGTCACGCGTAGGGGGTGGAGCCATCACCATAGCTTCTGTCTCCCTACACACCAGCATTAGCAGCTGAACAATAGAGAGGCTGGCCCATAAAATGCCTGACACACTAAACTACAGAGCAGGACCCCACCCAGAGTACTCCTTTAAGTGACTGATACAGGGAACTACAGAGTAGGACCCCATCCAGGGTGCCCCTTTAAATGCCTGATGTGCCAATCTACAGAGTAGGACCCCAGCCAGGGGGGCCCCTTTAGGTGCCTGACATACCGAACAGCAGATAAGGACCCCAGGCAAGGGAGCCCTCTAAGTGCCTGAATGGGCCGAGCTACAGAGAAAGACTGGCCAAAGAGGCCTTCTGATTGCCAGCTAGAAGAGGCTCAAAAATAGATCCCGATAGGGCCATAACTCCTGCAGGGGAGACAGTCCATATTCCTGCACACTTGGCGCCGCCAGAGTCCCTGCAATCCAAGCAGCTGCACCACCTTCATGCTCAACTCTCACTGGGGCAGAGCTACCACAGGCAAAAAAAAGTCTTCCATCTGTGCATGCAGGGTTGCTTCGGTCGTATCCAACTCTTAGTGACCCTGTAGACTGTTCCCTGCCAGGCTTCTCTGTCAGGGGATTCTCCAGGCAAGAATACTGGAGTGTATTGGCCAATACTGGTTGCCATACCCTGCTAGAGCTCTAAATTACCTGCTGCCCCAGCCACAACTCCCCTGAGTACCTGGTGCTGCCAGAACCCCTGTGACCCAAGCAGCTGCACCACCTCCACACCTGGCCCTCACAGGGGCAAACCCAAGTCCTCCAGGGCAGCCCCAGGAGCAAACCCCCAGTGGATGACCCACATGTAGAGGTGGAAATAAAACCACAGTTGAAACCCAGGTGCAGTGTGGCTAAGGAAGAAGACCCAAAACCTTCCCACCAGCTGTACAAGCTGCAGATTAAATCCACACAATCAACTAGGCAGAGTGTGTCTATGGAATATATAAAAGGTCACTGAAAGCTCCCACAAAAGAAAATACACTAGCTCTGATAGCAGTGGACATTGGAGAAAAGAACACACAGGAGTAGGACCAGAGTAGAGCCTGAGCTGCCCCCACAGCAGGTCCAGAGATCAGCACAGTGTTGGAGGGCATCCTAGGGAGGTGAGGTGGACTGTGACTTGCAGCAAGGGAAAGGACTCTGACAGCAGTGACTCAAGAAAAATATTTGTTATTCTTATGTTTTGACTTGTTCTATAGATTCTTTTGGATTTTTTTCTTTGTTTTCCCCCTCTGTTGTAGTTGACTTTATTGGCACTATGAAATCTAATTAAGCTTTTGAGATTTTTTTTTTCTCAATCACATTGTTTACTGTTGTTATAAACCTCTGCCTCTACGTTGGGCCTTTGCAGTTCTATGGAGTTTCCCCCTTTTTTTTTTCTTTTTTCTTTTTTTTTAAATTTTAATTTTTAAACCTATTATTACTTTTCTACATTTATTCCTTTGTTTGCTTTTGCTACTGTTCTTTTCCCCTTGCAGTTAATCTTTAATGTATATAAATCTTCTTTATCTATTTCTATTTAACTTTGCATACGTATTTTTTCTTTTTTTTCTTTCTTTCCTTTCCTCTCAACATTTTGTTAGTTTCGTTTTCATTGCTTTATTCCCCAGTTGGCACCTTGCTTTAGTTTTGTTTTCCAGTTTGTGCCTTTGTTAGTTTTCTTCTGGTAGATATAATTTTGGTTTCCTTGGTTCACCAGGTCAGTCTATTGTACTTTATTTTTGTTGGACTGATTTGATTTTGCTTATGTGTGTATATGTATATATTTAGTCACACTTTTTATTGTTGTAAACCTCTGCCTCTACACTGGGCTTTTGCAGGTCTATGAAGTTTTCCTTTTTTCTTCCATTTTTTTTTCTCATTTTTATAATTTTAATTTTTTTAAACCTATTATATGTTTTCTACATTTATTCCTTTGCCTTTCCTACTGTTCTTTTCCTCTTGCAGTTAAATCTTTAATGTTTATGAATCATCTTCATCTATCTCTATTTAACTTTGCATTTCTATTTCTTTCTTTTCTTTCTTCACTTTCCTCTCAACGTATTTGTTTGTTTTGTTTTCATTGCTTTATTCCCCATTTGGCACCTTGCTCTAGTTTTGCTTTCCAGTTTGTGCTTTAGTTAGTTTTGTTTTATCTGGTAAATATAATTTTTTATTTCCTTTGATCATCAGGTCAATCTACTATATTTTTGTTGCACTGTTTGACTTTGCTCATGGGTGTATATGTATATGTGTTATATTCCATCATTTTAATTATTATTTGCCTGATTTTATAACTGCCATTTCTCTGGGGTTCATCTTTGGCTTCTCATTTTTGGATATGTGTTTTAATCTCAGTTAATGCCATAACAGACCACTTGTGGAATCTCCATTCCTAACCAGAGATCAAGCCCTGAGCCTTTGGTGTGTGAGCACTGACTCCAAGATCCCAGACTACCAGAGAACCAACCCTGCTGCTGCTGCTGCTACATCGCTTCAGTTGTGTCTGACTCTGTGTGACCCCATAGATGGCAGCCCACCTGGCTCTGCTGTCACTGGGACTCTCCAGGCAAGAACACTGGAGTGGGTTGCCATTTCTTCTCCAAGGCATGAAAGTGAAAAGTCAAAGTGAAGTCGCTCAGTCGTGTCAGACTCTTCGCGACCCCATGGGCTGTAGCCTACCAGGCTCCTCCACTCATGAGATTTGCCAGGCAAGAGTACTGGAGTGGGTTGCCATTGCCTTCTCTGAGAACTAACCCTAGGGAGTATCAAATAGTGAAAACTCACAGAAAGGAAACCACTTGACTACAAGATCCAGCATCACCCAGTAGCACCCTGTTCAGGATGCCTCATCTGAACAACAAACAAAACAAAAATACAAACACAATCATCAGCAGACAGGATTACCACCTCACTCAGCCTTGGCCATCAGAAGAAAAATAAATAAAAACTCGGCACAACTCTCATATGACCCTTACACAAACCACTGGACAAACCTTAGGAGGGCAGAAACCAAAAGGAAGAAAGAATTCAATGGTGAACCCTGGGAGAAGGAGACCTCAAACACAATAAGTTAAAAAAAAAAAAAGAAAAGGCAGAGAAGTACTACACAAATGAAGGATTAAACTAGAAACACAGAAGTCCAGATAAATGAAGAGGAAATAAGCAAACTACTGAAAAAGAAGTCAAAATAATGATAGTAAAGATGATCAAAAACCTTGAAAACAAAAATGGAGAAAATGCAAGAATCAATTAATAAAGACCTAGAAGAATTAAGAATAAACATGTGGAGACAAACAATACAGTTACTGAAATTAAAAGTACACTAGAAGGAATTAATAGCAGAATATCTGAAGCAGAAGAATGAATCAGTGAGCTAGAAGATAAAATGGTGGAAATATCTTCTGAAGGGCAGAATAAAGTGAAAAGAATGAAAAGAACTGAGGATAGTCTCAGAGACCTCTGGGGCCATGTCAAACACACCAACATTTGAATTATAAGGGTCCCAGAAGAAGAGAAAAAGAAAGGGTATGAGAAAATTTTGAAGAGATTATAGTTGAAAATTCTCCCAACATGGAAAAGGAAATAGTCAATCAAGTCCAAGAGGTGCAAAGAGTCCCATACAGGATAAACCCAAGGAGAAACACTCCAAGACACATACTAATCAAACTAACAAAGACTAAACACAAAGAAATAATATTAAAAGCAGCAAGGGAGAAGCAACAAGTAACATACAAGGGAAACCCCATACACTTAACAGCTGATCTTTTAGCAGAAACTCTGCAGGCAAGAAGGGAATGCAGGATATATTTAAAGTACCAAAAGGGAAAAATCTACAACCAAGGTTGCTGTACCTGGCAAGGATCTCATTCAAAATTAATGGAGAAATAAAAAGCTTTTCAGAAAAACAAAAGTTAAGAGAATTCAGTATCACCAAACCAGCTTTACAACAAATATTAAAGGGACTTAAATAGTCAAGAAATGGAAGAGAAGAAAAAAGATCTACAAAATCAACCCCAAACAATTAAGAAAATGGCAATAGGAACATATATGTCAATAATTACTCTAAATGTAAATGGATTAAATGCTCCAATGAAAAGACACAGACTGGCAGAATGGATACAAAAATAAGACCATATATATTCTGTCTACAAGAAACCCACTTAAAGACTCATTTAGACTGCATGTGAAAGGATGGAAAAATATATGCCATGCAAATGGGAAGCAAAGGAAAGCTGGAGTAGCAATCCTCATATCAAACAAAATAGACCTTAAAGAAGATTACAGGACTTAAGGAAGGACACTACTTAATGATCAAGGGATCAATCCGAGAGGAAGACATAACAATTGTAAATATCTATTCACCCAAGATGGAGAAGGCAATGGCAACCCACTCCAGTACTCTTGCCTGGAAAATCCCATGGACAGAGGAGCCTGGTAGGCTGCAGTCCATGGGGTTGCTAAGAGTCAGACATGACTGAGTGACTTCACTTTCACTTTTCACTTTCATGCCTTGGAGAAGGAAATGGCAACCCACTCCAGTGTTCTTGCCTGGAGAGTCCCAGGGACGGAGAGCCTGGTGGGCTGCCATCCATGGGGTTGCACAGAGTTGGACACGACTAAAGTGACTTGGCGGCAGCAGCATTCACCCAACATAGGAGCACCTCAATACATAAGACAAATACAGACATAAAAGGAGAAATTGACAGTAACAGAATAATAGTAGGAGACTTGAACACCCCACTCACACCAATGGACAGATCATCAAAACAGAAAATATATTAGGAAACACAAGTCTTAAATGAAACATTAGATGAGATTGATCTCATTGATATCTTCAGGACATTCCATCCAAATGAAGAAGAATACACCTTCTTCTCAAGTGTACATGGAACATTCTCCAGGATAGACCACATCTTGGGTCACAAATACAACCTCAGTAAATTTAAGAAAATTGAAATCATATCAAGCATCTTTTCTGACCACAACGCTATGAGACTGGATATCAATTACAAGAAAAAACTGTAAGAAACACAAACACATGGAGATGAAACAAAACATTTCTAAATAACCGACAGGTTACTGAAGAAATTAAAAGGGAAATAAAAAAATTTCTAGAAACAAATGACAATAAAAACACGATAACTCAACACCTATGGGATACAGCAAAAGCAGTTCTAAGAGGGAAGTTTATAGCAATACAAATTCCTACCTTAAGAAACAAGAAAAACATTGAATAAACAACCTAACTTTACACCTAAAACAACTGGAAAATGAAGAACAAGAAAACCCCGAAATTAGTAGAAGGAAAGAAATCATAAAGATCTGAGCAGAAATAAATGAAAAAGAAATGAAAGAAACAGTAGTAAAGATAAACAAAACTAAAAGCTGGTTCTTTAAGAAGATAAACAAAATTGACAAACCCTTAGCAAGACTCATCAAAAAAAAAAGAGAGAAGAATCAAATCAACAAAATTAGAAATGAAAAAGGAGAGGTTATAAGAGACAGTGCAGAAATACAAAGGATTACAAGAGAGTATTATGAACAACTATATGGCAATAAAATGGGTAACCTGTAAGAAATGGACAGATTCTTAGAAAAGTTCAGTCTTCCAAGACTGAACCAGGAAAAAATAGAAATTATAAACAACCCAATTACAAGCACTGAAATTGAAGCTGTGATCAAAAATCTCCAAAAAAGAAAAGGCCAGGACCAGATGGCTTCACAGGAGAATTCTATCAAACAGTGAGAGAAGAGCTAATGCCTATCCTAAAAGTCTCAAAAAATTGCAGAGGAAGGGACACTTCCAAACTCATTCTATGAGGCCACCATTACCCTGATAACAAAACCAGACAAACACAACACAAAAAAGAAAACTACAGGCCAGTATCACTGATGAACATAGATGCAAAAATCCTCAACAAAATTTTAGCTAACAGAATTCAGCAACACATCAAAAAGCTCATACACCATGATCAAGTTGGGTTTATTCCAGGAATTCTCCCATATACACAAATCAATCAATATGATACACCATATTAACAAATTGAATGATAAAAGCCATATGATAATCTCAATAAATGCAGGAAAAACCTTTGACAAAATTCAGGACTCATTTATAATGAAAACTCTTCAAAAAATGGGCATAAAAGGAACCTACCTCAACATAGTAAAGGCCATATATGATAAGCCTACAGCAAACATTATTCTCAATGACGAAAAACTGAAAGCATCACCCCTAAGATCAGGAACAAGACAAGGGTGTCCACTTTCCCCACTATTATTCAACATAGTCCTGCAAGTCCTAGCTACAACAATCAGGGAAGAAAAAGAAATAAAAGGTATCCAGATCAGAAAAGAAGTAAAGCTCTCACTGTTTGAAGATGACATGATACTGTACATAGCAAACCCTAAAGATAGTATCAAAAAATTACTAGAGCTAATCAGTGAATTTAGCAAAATTGCAGGATACAAAATCAATACACAGAAGTCACTTGCATTTTTATATACTAATGATGAAAAATTAGAAAGAAATTAAGGAATCAATTCCATTCACCATTGCAACACAAAGAATTAAATATCTAGGAATAAACTTACCTAAGGAGACAAAAGAACTGTACACAGAAATTTGTAAGACACAATGAAAGAAATCAAAGATGACATCAACAAATGGAGAGATAATCCATGTTCCTGGGTAGGAAGAATCAATATTGTGAAAATGACTATACTACCAAATGCAATCTACAGATTCAATGCGATCCTTGTCAAATTACCAATGGCATTTTTTTCACAGAACTAGAACAAAAAATTTCACAGTTCATATGGAAACACAAAAGACCCCAAATAGCCAAACCAGTCTTGAGAAAGAAGAATGGAGCTGGAGGAATCAACTTCCTGACTTCAGATTACACTACAAAGCTGCATTCATCAAGACAGTATGGCACTGGCACAAAAACAGAAACGTAGACCAATGGAACAAGATGGAAAGCCCAGAGATAAACCCGTGCACCTGTGGGTACCTTATTTTTGACAAACGAGGAAAGAATATAAAAGGGGGCAAAGACAGACTCTTCAATCAATGGTGCTGGGAAAACTGAACAGCTACATGTAAAAAAATGAAATTAGAACACTTCCTAACAACATACACAAAGATAAACTCAAAATGGATTAAAGACCTAAATGTAAGACCAGAAATTATAAAACTTTTAGAGCAAAACATAGAACACTCAATGACATAAATCAAAGAAAGATCCTCTATGATCCACCCACTAGAGTAATGGAAATAAAAACAAAAGTAAACAAGTGGGACCTGATTAAACTTAAAAGCTTTTGCACAGCAAAGGAAACTATAAGCAAGGTGAAAAGACAACCCTCAGAATGGGAGAAAATAATAGCAAATGAAACAACTGACAAAGGATTAATTTCCAAAATATACAAGCAGCTCATACAACTCAATTCCAGAAAAACAACCCAATCAAAAAGTGGGAAAAAGCCCTAAACAGACATTTCTCCAAAGAAGACATACAGATGGCTAATGAACACATGAAAAGATACTCAACGTCACTCATTATTAGAGAAATGCAAATCAAAATCACAATGAGATATCACCTCACACCGTTCAGAATGGTCGTCAAAAAGTCCAGAAACAATAATTTCTGGAGAGGGTGTGAAGAAAAAGGAACGCTCTTGCACTGTTGGTGGGAATGTAAATGGATGCACCATTTACATTGGAAGATGTATGGAGATTCCTTAAAAAACTAGGAATAAAACTACCATATGACCGAACAATCCCACTCCTAGGCATATACCCTGAGGAAACCAAAATTGAAAAAGACACATGTATCCCATTATTCCTTGTAGCAATATTTACAATATCTAGAACATGGAAGCAACCTAGATACCCATTGACATATGAACGGATAAAGAATTTGTGGTACATATACACAGTGGAATATTACTCAGCCATAAAAAGGAACACATTTGAGTCAGTTCTGATGAGGTGGATGAACCTATAACCTATATACAGAGTGAAGTGAGTCAGAAAGAAAAAGATAAGTGCCATATTCTAACATACATGTATGGAATCCAGAAAATGGTATTGAAGAATTTATTTACAGGGCAACAATGGAGAAAGAGACATAGAGAATAGACTTATGGACGTGGGGAGAGGGGAGAAGAGGGTGAGATGTATGAAAGAGTAACATGGAAACTTACATTACCATATGTAAAATAGATAGCTGACAGGAATTTGCTATATGTCTCAGGAAACTCAAAGAGGGCCTTTGTGTCAATCTAGATGGGTGGGATAGGGCAGTAGATGGGAGGGAGGTTCAAATGGGAGGGGATATATGTGTCCCTATGGCTGATTCATGTTGAGGTTTGACAGAAAACAACAAAATTCTATACAGCAATTATCCTTCAATAAAAAAAATAATAAAAAGAAAGATACATGCACCCCAGTGTTCATTGTAGCACTATTTACAATAGCCAAGACGTGGAAACAACCTAAATGTCCATCGACAGATGCAGGGATAAAGATGTGGTATATATATATATACATTGGGATATTACTCAGCCATAAAAAAGAATGAAGTAATGCCATTTGCAGCAACATGGATGGACCTATAAATTGATATTAAGTCGTAAAGACAAATCCCATATGTTACCACTTATATGTGGAATCTAAAAAATGATACAAATGAACTTATTTGCGAAAACAGACTCACAGTTATAGAAAGGGGAAAGGTAGGGGCAGGAAAGGATAAATTAGCAGTCTGAGGGTACCATATACCCATGCCTGTGTATAATATAGATAAACAACGGGAACCTACTGTACAGTGCAGGGGCCTATACTCAGTATTTGGTAAGAACCTATATGGGGAAAGAATCTGAAAAGAATGGATATATGTATGATGAATCACTGTGCTGTACACTTGAAATTCATACAACATTGTAAATCAACTATTTTCCAATTAACATTTTTTAAACTGAAAAAGTGGGTCAGTTGGAGCCACATAGAACGAATATGAAAAGATTTTTAAAAATCTTCACCTCCTCAGCCAAAATGAAGATAAAACAAAAATAATTAAAATCCCAAACAGAAGTTTACTGGAATTCATGAACTTACAGAGAAAGCCTTTGTTTTGGAATTTGGAGTCAGAGGAGTCCAAATCCCTCAAATGGGCTGTTGTTTTTGTTGTTGCCAAAGCTTCCACATTTCTCAGCTGCCTGTGATTTATCTGCCTTCTTCACTGAAGGGCTAATGACCTCAGGATTACATTTAATGCTTTCTTGTCTCTCTTGATTGTTTTCTTTCTTCCCATACCTCCAAACTTGAACTCTTTATGGCCTTGCCTCCTTTTCCTGAGCAGATTTAAAAAAAAAAAAGGCTTTGCTGTCTCTTACACTGTTTGGGAATTAGGCTTGTTGGATATGTGGTAAAGCTCGTGCTTTACCAGGACACCTAGGCCTAATGGGGAAGCCTGTGCATCGTCTATATGCAGTGTGACCAGAACACATTTCAGATGCCAGCACTGCAGAAAGCAGCGGGGAGACTTTGACATAATTGAGTGGAGATGTGAAAACCCAGCCCTACCAGCCAGACCAGGTTTCTATCCATACAATCTTTGGTTTTGAGCACCTTCTGGAAATTCTTAATATACTGGGAATGCAGTCATAATCAAGACCAGGCCTCTGGCCTTATGGAGGTCAACTTCTTATGGCAAATAAGATATGCAGACAGATACTTAAGCCACCACATATACCTTATTTTGTGGTTCTTATTTAGTCGCTAAGTCACGTCCCAGCTCTTGTGACCTCATGGACTACAGCCTGCCAAGCTTCTCTGTCCATGGGATTTCCCAGGCAAAAATACTGGAGTGGGTTGCCATTTTCTTCTCCAGGGGATCTTCCTGACCCAGGGATTGAACCCAGGTCTCCTGGGTTGGCAGGTGGATTCTTTACCACTGAGCCACCAGGGAAGCCCATAGATACCTTATACAACCACTGAAATACATAGAAGGTGTCACAAGATAAGAGGGAAGTGAAGGATTAGATTTTATGGCAGCTGAATTGATGAGGCAAAGAGGATTGTGTTTGAGAAGTTGAATATTTGTCAGGTGGACAAGGGAAAAGAAAAAGACATTTGGATAGATACAATAGCATACACAGAGTGGATGTGCAAATTGGCATCGAGTGTTGGCCGACTACAAGGCCAGGGGGCTGGACAGGATTGCAGGAGAATCAGGTGGACAGCAACTGAGGACCCTGGATTTTATCCTGATGGACAGTGTTTCCTAAACCAGAGTCTATATGCCTGGAATGCAAAGTGGTGGAGGAGAGAGAAATCCATGAGCTGAGGGGGAAAGATTGGTACAGTTGTAGAATGCAGTGATGAAGGCGAGAATATTAGTGGGCGAGTGACTGACCACAGTGCAACACAGAGGGCCTGCTGCGATTGTAAACTGTAATTTGAATAGTAGCACACATCTCAGATATACTGTAGCTGCTTTGGGGCTTTCGTGTGCAAAGTAGGATTAATTCACGGTTGGGGGACTTCCCTGGCAGTCCAGTGGTCAGGACTCGAGTGCTTCCACTGCAGGGACACGGTTTTGATCACTATGAATGACGATCTCACATGCTGCGTGACCCTCCGACCCCCCAAAAAACAACAGGTTGGAGGAACACTGAAAGGTGAAAGTAAAATGCCTGTGAAAAGGAGTTAAAATGGTAGGACACGTGATCCAGACTGTGTAGGAAAGAAAATGAAGCCAGGAGGGAAAATAATTTGAGGAACACTGAGGGTTTCAAGGAAGTCATGGTATAGATGAGCTGCAAGGAGCCAAGTTGATCGGAAACTGTGGTCAGAAAGTAGGGTGAAGAATTTCCAGTTTCACAAGTGTAAGGTTCCAGTTGGGGTCCCAGATTTTTCCTGCACCTCTAAGATTGGCCTGTCCCCCTCTGCTGAATTTATTTAAGATGGCAGAAGAGACCCATCAACAGATGAAATTGGGTGCTGGGAGAATATAACAAGTGTCCACAGGAATGTGGAGTCAAGGTTTCTTTCAGGGGTTCAGGAACCCTGGGGCCTTAGGATTGGGTCAAACTTTGGGAAGAGAGCCTTCTGTTACTTGAGATTCGACTTCAGTGACCTCCCTTATTCATCGGGCATTTGTGTCCTAAAAGGGAGAATCTCATTGGGTTGATTTTTGTCACCCAAACCAAAGTCTTTTGCACCAGTTCTCTGAAGGTAGACCTCGTTTATGCTTGCCAATGTGTCATTGACTATGACTAGGATCTAGGTGCAGGGCAATTCTTTGTGGCAGAAAACCCTTTACAGCAGTTAGTATGCACGGGCCCATTGTGTCATGTCATTCACAACCACCTCATGAAGTAGGTACTATTATTAACTTTATTGTTTTTCTCTTTGAGATACTGATTTTATTTCCTTTGAAAATATATCCAGAAATGGAGTCGCCATATCATATGGTAGTTCTGAACCCACTCCAGTACTCTTGCCAGAAGAATCCCATGGACAGAGGAGCCTAGTGGGCTACAGTCCATAGGGTCACAAAGAGTCAAACACGACTGAAGCGACTTAGCACGTGCACATGCATAGTAGGTCTATTTTCAGTTTTTTGAGGAACTTCTAATCTATTTTCCATAAAAGTTATACCAGTTTACATTCCACCAACAGTGCGCAAGGGCTCTCTAGTACCTTCATTTCACACAGGAGGAAACTGAGGTACAGAGAGGTTAAATAACTTGCCTGTGTGCACATAGCCTGGAAATGGCAGTGCCAGCTTATCTGGCCATGGAGTCCGTGTGCTCGTCTTCTCTATGTGGCTGTGTCTGCAAAGAAATGATTCTAAGCTTGTTTCTTCAAAGGTGACAGCAGGGTTCGTGGTTTCCTCCTACAGCCTGTCACAGCCTACCACATAACCATGGTTTCTTGTGATCCCTGTAATATGGGTCCTTCTCCTCCCCCTTCACTCCAGCCAAGCCTATGAAAACTGCAGGTGGATCTCCAGTACTTGTCTGGGGGTGATGCAATTTATCATTCAAACTGAGACAGTCTGAGAGTGAATGTGGACGCTGTTAATAGATTTGCTAGCCCCACAGGCACACATGAGGACTGTCTGAGGCAAAGCACCTCATATGGTCACTCTAGTGATACATTATAAATTACATGAGAATTGGAAGGAGCTGTAAGTGGACCCATGATATTTCTGATCTGCCAGAGGGAGACAGAAACTTCCCAAACCCAAATTCTAAAAGATCTGGTTCATAATAGGTACTTAATAGATGGGGTTTCATTATATCCCAAAGAGATGTATGGAGGACAGAAGTATTGGGTTGGCCAAAACGGTTGGTGCTTTTTGGCAACCCAGTACATAGCCAGATATAAGGAAGGGGCAGAGCTAGGAAGTGCCAAGGAGCTACTCCTAGCAGTAACTTCTGTCCAAGCATTTTGCAGTTGAATAAACTAATGCTTGCTGTTAAACTGAAGAAATTACTCAGCAGACCCAAAGGAAACTTATTAAACCTTGTTTTTGCCTCTGTCTCTGAGACTGTCATTAAAATATCTGTACCTGGGGAAGAACTTGGGGTCCACTCAGCATGTCCTACTGTAGAAAGGCTAAAGGAGGATTAATAGGTCTTTGAAAAGCCCAAGACTAGGGACTGCAGGCATCATCAAGATTGCCTTTGAATTTGCAGAGCAAACTGCTTCACAAAACCGGGGAAACTTGATTATTGGGAAATTGAAAGAACATGGCCCAAGGGGTTCCCAGGTGGCGCAGTGGTAAAGAACCCATCTGCCAATGCAGGAGACACAAGAGACACAGGTTTGGTCTCTGGATTGAGAGGATCCCCTGGAGGAGGAAATAGCAACTCACTCCAGTATTCTTGGCTGGAAAATTCCATGGACAGAGGAGTCTGTCAGGCTATAGTCCTTGGGGTCGCATAGAATCAGACACCTTTGAGCATGCATACATACACGCCCCAAGGTCACTGAGCAGACAGAAAACAAGCAGCTTGTCTCTGACTCTAAGCCTTTCTTCTTCTCTGTTGTTGGAGGAGGGCAGGGCTTGGGCCACCCCTTTTCCTAGAGAGTCTAGTCCCAGTGGTACTGGGGTTTGGGGGAACAGTTGCAGTATGTGAGAAGGGCAAGTTGTTCTTGTAGGCACAAGGTATTCTCACCTGAAGACAGCAGCTTCACCAGCTCTGCTCCTTTGCACTTGGCTGTACCCAGCCTTAGAGGAAAGACCCCTCGTTTTTGCAGGGTGTCAGAGGGCCAGCCACATAGTTTGGTATTCCAACTTTACAGGAACAGCAGAGGATGAGACTAATGACAAGATTTTAGTGATCCTGATTAGAGACAGCCTGTCCCATCTCCCAGCCTCCCAGGGCTGGATGCCCCAAGAACAGGACAGAAGAGTGACCCGGCAGTTATCTTAGGCATCATGACCAGTGTCATCTTATAGTCTGAGATAAGGGCCACAGTGTTCTCTAGGCCCAAGAGGCTTTTCTTGAGATGAGAATTAATTTGGAAAGATGTATTATTATGAAAGCAATGAATTTCAAGTTCTACTAGCGTATTTTAGGTGAGTCCATAGTCTCTGCCCCTCTCGACCAACTGGTTCATTCCCTTTTCTGGTAATGAATCCTCTTTGTGTTTAAAACCTATTTCTTTTTTTAAAAAATCTTTTTACTTTGTATTGGGGTGTAGCCAATTAACAGTGTTGAAATCGTTTCAGGTGAAGAGTGAAGAGACTGAGCCATTCATATACATGTAGCCATTCTCCTCCAACTCCGCTCCCATCCAAGCTGCCACATAACATTGAGCAGAGTTCCATGTGTTATATACGGTAGGACACTTACTTCTTTATAAGGTCAAAATATGTGCAGAAATAAGGCACTGAAGTATTTCAACTAAACTACGATATGGGAAACATTAAATGAGGGCAAGGTTTTAAGTGAGATAAGTGTTGGAAAAACAGTCATTACTGTTCAGACTGAGAATCCAGATGTAATTGCATAAACATATTTTTTTCACTCTCGTTCAACTTAAGAAATTTTGTCTTTTAAGGTAGCTAATCTATAAGATTGTAGCAACTTGTGACCAAACTTGTTCTTTTCATGTTATAGATTAATATTTTTTCACCGTTATACTTATTCCAACAGCTGAGTCATATTGGAAGCACAATGTAGAACAAGTTCTAAACAAGTTTTTCAAATGATATAAAACTGTCATTGGCCCTAGACATAATACAGTTTACTGGAATTATGTGAGAGACCAGAGTCACTGAGTCACTGATGCAGAACAGTCCCAAAGGTCTGCATATAAAAGTGAGGCAAGACTTCATCTAGTTGCCGTCCTCATTCATAGTTTCACTGCATCACCCTTACTCTGTTTGTGAGTTCTGATGATGAGTGACTTCACATTAAAGTGATGGGAATGCTTAAAATGGTGAGAGAGAAGTATTTATGATTTCTTTGTTTACTTCCATAAAAAGTATGACTCCTTGGAGAAAAGAGTTTTGAGATCATTTTATGGGAAACACAAATTTACTACAGAGCTGTGTAAGCAGCTGAGCCAGACACTGGCGTAATGGGATCTATTGGAACATGAGGAAGTTATGAGTTTACCATTAAAATCAGCCCCCTGGAGCTCTGATTTCTGGTGTGACCAGAAATTTCAAAGAACCTCCTTCAAAATCTTTTTCTGTCTTCCTGCTTCTGAATTCTACAGAGCCCTCTTTGAAAGTGGTCAGTAAATAGGTTCCCAGAGTGTTTAATCTATAGATAGGAAATATCAGTAGTTTAAAGAGACTATGCTCAAATGACTAATTGTGTTGATGGTAACTAACTCTCTCCTGAGAGCCCTTTTGGCAAAGAGAAGTCTTATCTGACTTATGACAGCCTTGGAGTGGGGAGGGGCACTATTGGAATACAGTTGGACTTGACTCTTTTTAAAAATACCTTGATTTGAATCCACTAAAGCCTTGTGGCTACAAGACCCATTCATTAAATGTCTGAATAGATGAAGGATAAGCTGTGTTCAAGGTCTGAGAACTGTACTCTGTTTTATTGCTATGCTAACCAGATGGGCAAAGCTCTGAATGTTCATTTAGGGAGAATGGGATGTATCTGAAATTCTTTCTTTGAAGTATAGAGTGTTTAAGATGAAGAGTATTTGCTCCATACTTTTTTCCCCAAAAGAGGTAAATTCAGGTGTTCAAGTTATGAGTTCTTGAGTGATTTAAACTTAAGGGATATTTTCCCCTCATTAACTCTTCAAATAGCCCATGGATCATATGAGCAAGTGCCTTGGTGTCTAGCTTAAAGCTCTTAGTTTCCAATTGTTTAGAGAGCTGGGAATGTAATTGCTCCAAAGGAAACTCCTGTGTGATATATTAGGTTTCATGCATGCACATACTACTCCCTTATTGGAAACGTTAGCATTTAGCAAAGAAGAGGAATATGTTTCCGAGTTGTTTGCTGATAAAGTGGCATTCAGATGTTTGGCATTTTCAGATTAGCATATCAGGCTCGTATTTTCATAATGTCATTCACTCTGGAAAACGTTTTCTCTGTTTGAGAGAATGGTCATAAATTAGGGAAGGTTTAAAGTTTTCATCCAATCCTTTTGTTACTGAGTTGTTATTGGATAGAATCATGGAACATATGGTATCTCCATAGAAGTTTGAAGGGATAATCATAGGTTTTTAGTTTTTAGATCATGGAGATTATAAGAAATTGCTGACTGGGCAATTCAGTTGTGGTCATTATATAAGGAATGTGGACAAAATGGTGGGAAACATTATGTCTAATTATTGAAGTTATAACACCACGTTAACTCCTTTTTAAAATAAAGCTCACAAATGCATCAACTAGAAATCTTCAGTGGTAGTATCATTAAATACTGTTAATAGTATAAGGTAAATGTTATCCCATTAAAATAGACTGTTTTTCAAATTATTTCACTTTGATCTTCTAAAGCAGAAAAATAAAAACGATAAATATTTATGCTTTTGAATTTTAGATGGAAAGTAAAGTACTTTATATTTTTAAAAATTCTGGTAATTTGAACATTAAAAAATATTCAGGACACTATTATAGCTAACAAATAATAATATGTCGGTTTTCCAAGAGCACCAGTCATAATTATTTTCATCTTCACTCTATCTGATCGTTGAGAAAATAGCAAAGCATCCTCTTTCTTTTAAGATCTCTCTCCTTTAACAAGTCATAATATAGAACTGAAAATACACAGCAGTAGTTCTGTGTTTAGAAGAACTTTTATGTTTCTCAATTTAAAAATACGCAAGGAGGTTCAAGAGGGAGGGGACATATGTATACCTATGGCTGATTCATGTGGATGTATGGCAGAAACCAACACAATATTGTAAAGAAATTATCCTCCAATTAAAAATAAAAAATTAAAAAAGAAAAATGTGCAATAATAGATTTTGTTTCATCATGTTTAAAATAAATGCTTGTCATTACCAATTAAAAATTCCTTGCAGTGGCATTTCAGCACCACGGATAGCACCACCTGGTGCTGTCCCCCGCCCCCAGTTTTAGTCAGTCCACCTCTGACAAGGGTCTTTAGGTATGACTGTATTGCCATAAAGGCTTCCCTGGTGGCTCAGTGGTAAAGAATCTGCCTGCTAAAGCAGGAGACGCAAGAGACATGGGTTTGATCCCTGGTTCAGGAAGATCCCCAGGAGAAGGAAGTGGCAACCCACTCTAGTATTCTTGCCCAGAGAATTCCATGGACAGAGGAGGCTGGCAGGCTATGGTCTCTGGGATTGCAAAGCATCAGACACAACTAAGTGACTAAACAACAAGAGTGTTGCCAAAAATAGTACTTATACTATTAGTGTTACATTAAAATTACCTGAAGAATATCCCAGTTTCCAGCCCCTACCACTCTGACCAATTAAACCAGATTATCTATGGCGGGTTCTGAGCTTTCTAGCATTAAAACCAATAGCAAGTGATAATTTCTATGAGATGGGGTGGCTTTCTTCTAAAACAGAGATTTTTAAACTTAATGGTCTCTTAGAATTGCGCAGGTAACTAAAAAATTATAACCTGGGTTTGTCTCTAAACATTGTAATTCAAGTAGCCTGAGTTGGGGCACAGACATCATTAGTTAAAAAAAAAAATCATCTAGGTGATCCTAAGTAGAAAGGGTTGATAAACAGTAGTCTTCTTTTTTAAAATTTATTTATTTTTAATTGAAGGATAGTTGCTTTACAGTATTGTATTTGTTTCTACCAAATAACAGCACTCTTAAGTAAGACCTGGATTCAGTTTTTTTTTTTCATGTGGAAAGTTTAGGCAAATTTGATATTTCAGTAGGAGCCCTACATTCTAGAAGGAAGCAATGTCTAGTTTTCATGATATTGAACTTGAAGTTGAGAAACTTGGATTTTAGCCAGATTTGAAATCAAATGGGACTCCAGCAGCTACTTTCTGTACCTTGCCTGGACCAAAACTCCAAGCCTAAATGTTGAGTAACAGCATGAAGTGTGAAATCCTTATGCTCCCATCTATTCAAATTAAAAGAAAAAAACCCAGTATATACAATATATGGATTCCAGATTGTGTAAATGTTGTTTCTTCCGTTACTCTTAGCAGTACTGCTCCTGTGTACTTTAGCTGTCTGTGTGCATGCGTGCATGCTCAGTTGTGTCTGGTTCTTGGTGACTCTATAGACTGTAACCTGCCAGGCTTCTTTGTCCATGGGATTATCCAGGCAAGAATACTGGAGCGGGTTGTCATTTCCACCTCTAGGGGATCTTCCTAACCAGGGATCGAACCCATGTCTCCTGCATTGCAGATGGGTTCTTTACTGCTTGAGCAGGGCCTCTTCATTTCACTTGAAATTACCAAACAGGTTCTTTAGTTCAGAAATATAGCATGTATCTTGCTTTGTCTTTATCCTTACACTGTAAATACCCATAAAGTCAAGCATATTCTTTTGTTGCTGAGACTAGTTTTTACACCAAACCCTTGTTTATATTCAGTGCCACCTTGTCCCCTGTGTTCCCTGCAGGTCCACTCTTTCACTAGGCAGATTGTGTTGCATTCCCTTCCTCCCTGAGCTGAAACTAGCAGTATGTCAACACCCAAATGTTTCCCCACCTCTGATCTAGTGACCATAGAGAAGCAGGTACAGGTTTAAATAAACAAATGGTAACGCCTGGAGGAGACAAGGAGTCCAGTTGTTTTTGGCCACTGACTGTCTTTGAACTTTGATGGTTCTCCACCTGACATCAAGGATATGAGTCTCTTAGAGGTTTTGGTGAAAGATCTTTCTCATTCTACTGCTTATCCCTTTACCGTCCCTCCTCCCCACTTCACTCCCTCACAGAGCCTGCAGGTGCCCTGGGAAGTGGAGCCAGCTTATTTACATTCAACCCCTTGAAAGCAAGTCGATTACATCCCAGTGGAAGCTGAAACCTAGATCTTCACTATCAATGTTCCCCTTTCTACATCTCCAACATTCTTTATACAGAAAGGTTTAACCTAGATTATTCTCTTGAAGTTTTCAAGGTTTGAGGAAAGTAATTTTCAAGCAGGGTATTAAAGTAACCTATAAACTAATTTTAGCTGAAATAACTCACTAAGTATTCATTTAACACTAACAGTGTGTTAATAACGGGCTTATTATTCATGGCTTCTACCTGCAGTTCCTAATCACTTACAGACCTGTGCTTGTCTCCCTGCAATATTATCTCCACAAAACTACCAATGGAACATTTAGTAAATTATTACTATAGCTCATTAAATTATGACCCAAAACATTCAGAAGCATTCTGTGTTCACCCTTCTATTTGGATCTGGCTTGACCTCATTTTTAAAATGTGCAGAGTCCCCAGGAGACACACAGGCAGCAGGTTTTTACAAGATTTGCGAGGCATAGAATGCCTTTTAGGCTAATTGACTGCTTTAAAATATTTAATGTCTTTGATAGACTTCATTACCTTGGCTAATTCAAACCAATTTGATTTTTTTATTTGTAGCTAGTTAATTTCAGTTTTTAATTACAGAGTGTGACTCTAACGTAAATATTTTTAAAAACCTTGGGTCCCAGGTCAGAGGTCAGTTTATTGCATTTTGAAGCAAAGCTGCCTCTTGTAAGGTATCTTTTGGAATGTACTTGAAATGACTATCTCATTACATAGTCTGTAGAATTAAGAATATATGTTTGTTCTCATTTTATGAAAGAAAGAGAGGAGGAGGAAAGAGAGAAATGTCTGAAAGTTAAGACTGATCCAAGATAGGAGGAAGATGAAAGATTTGTCTGAATTTTTTTTTTTTAATATATTTCCCAGTCTAAGTACTTTTATGGACACATTTTATAATCCCTTCTCTCTCCAAGTTAAGTCTCTTTCTTCTGCCTTTTTTTTTTTTTTTGGTGTGTGTGTGTGAAACATTTGTTGTCACTATCACTGTCCTTTTTTCAATCACTTTTTTGGCCAAAAAATCACTCACTGCCATTGAAAACCAACTGTAGTTTTCCAAATGGCCTGATTTTGCTGCTTAAGCTGGGGAGTTTTCATAAACTTTCCAGTTCGTGCTGCTTAGGGCTTTCACCAAGTCCTCTGATCTCAGCCGCCTCTTTGAATTGCTCCTCAGAGTTCTGCTAGAATACCAACATTCCCACAGTGTAAATACACTCCAAGTGAAGACAGATTTGCCTATAATATGACACCCTAGCAACAAAGTCAGGGGTTTCTGACTTTCTTCAGTCCATCTGTGACCACCTTCTAGCTCCTGAAAAAAAAGGACCAATGACTATTTTCTTGGTTTGTCTATAAACAGAGGCCTCAAACTCATTGAATTCAAATTCTCTGGACAAAGCTTTAGTTTCAGGTTGAGTAAACTGCATTCTACTCTTTTTATATTCTCATCCTCCAGAAACTAGCATGTTGTAGGAATACCAGAATGACTGAATGAATGATGAAATTGAAAAGTGAAAGGGTTGAAGGAAATCAGTTGCTATATTTTAATATTTCTATGTCTTTTCCCACTTGTGAGTTGACATAATGCTTACCATTTACCCAAATGACTACACTGTTGGGGTTACATAAAAATGGCAAAATAAGTATTTCTTCTCATTTGACTATTAACTGCTTGTAACATGTAAGCAGCACAAAGTACAGCACATGGCCTTTGCCCTGTGCTGTATTTTGGGGCCTTTGTGTGCCTAGTCTCCCAGTCTTTCCCTCTAGTTTTGTTTTGCTTTTCTGTATATCCAGTCTGAATTCTTAGCAAGACTTCACTTCTTCAACATTCTGTGGGTACTTTTTCACACCTAGTTCGGGAAACCCTGGGTCACCTCAGTGTTTGGGCCACTCCTGAGATGGTGTTTATGGGAGAGTCCAGTGGCAGCCAGGCCCTCCCTGCCACTCACCACTATTTCTGGTCTCAATCCAACAGCATGAGACCTTCTTGCATGCCCTTAGCCACTGTGCCCACCACTCCAGAATAACTCCATGGCCTAAATGACATCACTTGGAGCCTCAGTGGACATGAGCGCTTTTTACCTTTTCCAGGACTCCATCTGCGTTCTTCCTCCTCCTCTCACCCTGCTCCTTCAGTGATGCTTCTTGTTGCCTTGATCTTCAGACTCACTCCCCTGTCTGACTGATTTCCTCTAAATGGTTCTTGTTGCTGAAAAGAAATTCCTTTGATCTGTTTATGTCTTCAAGCGACCAACAGCCTGTTCTCCAGTTCACTTCTAAGCATTCAGAGAACTTCATGTTTGCTAAACACTGCTTTTTTTTCTGCTCAGCCACCGTGCTCATCCTGCTCTCTTTGAGGCCTGTATGACAAAGACAAAGTACATGCGTGCTCAGTCGTGTCTGACTCTCTACGACCCCATGGACTGTAGCCCGCCAGGCTCTTCTGTCCATGGAATTTTCCAGGCAAGAATACTGGAGTGGGTTGCCATTTCCTACTCCAGGGGATCTTCCCAACCCAGGGACTGAACCAGGTCTCCTGCATTGCAGGCCGATTCTTTACCACTGCTCCACCTGGGCCAAGTCCCCATCTCCTCTTGGTCTGTTTTCACTCCTGCTCAGCATTTGTCCTCACTGGCTCCTGTCCTTCTTGACATTCTTGACTTAAGCTATCTCCCAATTTTCTTGTACTCTTTCTTTACAAGATCCTACATTGGCTCCTTATCTTTTTAAAAAATTTATTTATTTATTTGGCTGCACTGGGTCTTAGTCGTGGCATGCAAATTCTTAGTTACAGCATGTGGGATCTAGTTCCCTGCCTAGGAATTGAACCCGGACCCCCTGCCTTGGGGCCACATGTTACATGATCCTACTCTGAAGTGTTCAGGGTAGGCAAATCTCTAAAAATAGAAAGTGGGTTAGTGGTTGCCTGAGCTGGCATGATGTGGGCCTAGGGAATCTCTGCTGATGGGTCCAAGATTTCCTTTTGGGATAGTGGAATGTTCTAAGATGATATTATGTGCAATCAAGTAGTGATTGCACAACTTGACACATACACAAAACCACTGAATTGTACACAATGATGGATCAACCTTATAGTATGTAGAATACGTCTCAAAGTGACTAAAAATTGAGGGGGACATTATTTTAGAATTAAGAGCATGCATATTTACTTGTCTACATTAAAGGCATAACTTCTGTCGCGTTATCTATCCCTCACCATTCTCTAGGCTCCCTGGGAGCAGGGACCATGTCCATCTTATAGCCATTTCACAGGACCTGACATAGTAGCTGCTCAGGAACCCTGTTGGGTGGGACAATTCTGGCCCCTCCAGCCCAGGAGAGGAGCAGCTAAAACCCAGCCACATCTGGCAATGTATACTTCTGTTTACCAGTTGTGCCATCTTAAGACACCAAAGTACCAGTGGCCTCAATGCTACTGTGCCAACCTCTTAGTGCCTCATGTTAGTTACTACCTCACTGCCAGGATCAAGATAAGAGCACACCTGAGATGTTGTTACTATTATAGCACAAGTACATTCAAGCCACTTTCTATGGGGAAGAAGCATTTCTTCTATCCCATTTGGAGAAAAAAAAAAAAAATCACAGGCAAAAGAGATACTAGAGCCTGGATATTCAGCCTAAAACGCATCTGGAGGACTTCCCTGGTGGTCCAGGGGTTAAGACTACGAGCTCCCAGTGCTGAGGGCAGAAGTGTGAGCCCTGGTAGGGGAACTAAGATTCCACATGCTTGAGGTGTGGCTAAAAAAGCAAATAAAAAGAATACATCTGGAGCAGTAGCTTGTTATGAAATCAGAGTGTGCATATGGGACTTAGGTTTCTCATCAAGACTTGGCTGAATAGGAGGTCCTTGCTGCCTGGGTGTTGATGAACTTGTTTGATGTGAAGTTCAACCTGAAACTATCAAGTAGGAGAGGGTTCTCTGCTGATCTCAGAAGTGATGGGACATTCTGTTTACAAATAGAATCCCATGAAGGTTTTCTGAAGAGTTATTCTGATTTCTAAATTGTATCTGTGCCGTCTCCACTGGGCCAGCCAAAGAGGGTCTTCTGGGCACAGCCCTGTTTGCTCTGAGCAGGCTGCAAAGAGTGAGCAGCAGGAGAACAAGGGAGGGCCCCCTGGCAGATCCCGGGAGGCTTTACCGTGCCTGCTCACCTCCTGTACCCCCGGTGCTGCCTGAGGCTCTGCTTACCTCCCGCCAGCCTATCCAGTACTCCCAGTTTGGCCACGTGCTCATTTGTTTTTCTGAATCAGTATTTTACTCTAATCTGTGTGCTTTTTTAATCCAGATAATTATTTTTCTCCATCTTGAATTTTTTTAATTTTTTTTTTGAAATTGGCATATAGAGGATTTACTGTATCTGTTAGTTTCAGATACACAGGACAGTGATTCAGTTATACATATGTATGTGTTTACACGTATATATTCTTTTCCGGATTCTTTTCTCTGATAGGTTATTACAAAATCTTGAGTATAGTTCCCTGTGCTATACAGTAGGTCTTTGTTGGGTATCTCTTTTATATGTGATAGTATGTATTCCATCTTGCATTCTTTAATCACATGTTTGAGTTAGGTTAGCTATGTGAGACCTGGGCTAGAAGCTATGAATGGAATGATAAACAATAAAGATGAATCTCTTTCCTCTAGGAGTTTCCAGTCCAGCTTTATTCTTTCTCCTCTTCCTCCCCTTCATTTTTTCTTTTATTATCTGTTATCTTTCAGGCCCCAAAAAGGAAAGTCAATAAATATCAATTTATACCAAGACATGATAAAGGTCATGAGAACTCTTGCTGGCCCCAGTTTGAATACTTTACCCAGAAAACCCCAAAACATACCTTTTAAAACCTGTGGAGGGAAATGGTGGCAAGTCAGAACAAATTGTAACTGTTTCTAGTACTCGTCTCATTTTGCACGCTCTCATACTGAGAATGAATTCATGATTCAAATTCACTCCAGGAAGAAAGTTAAAATTAGTTCTTTATGAAGAGTTCATAACAGAGGAAGCTTGGAAGAGTGACAGTTCTCCTAAAAAACTTTATGGCTGTAGACTACATTTGTCATGCTGAGAACTTGGAACAGGAACTGTGTTTGCTACGGTGTGCATTTTTGTAAATGTGGAAGTTGAAAATAGGAGAAGGTTAATAATCCTGCTTTCTGAAAAAGATTAGTAAAATGTAAGTATGGGGACAATGCATTTCCTCTGGATTTGCAGAACAGATTGGGATCTGTAACATATTTCTACATGCTGCTTTGTCAAAATCATCTGTAACTAATAAATATATGGTACATTTAAGAACAAATGCCTGGTCATGGTGCGTGACTTGTATTATCAGTTACCACACATGGAGGTCATCTTATGGGTGACATTTGCTGCAGAAAGAAATGGCAACCCTCTCCAGTATTCTTGCCTGGAGAATTCTGTGGTCAGAGGAGCCTGGCGGGCTACAGTCCATGGGGTTGCCAAGAGTCGGACACGACTGAGCGACTAACACTGCTTGGAAAACAGTGCTCTGGGGTTCTGGGTATGGGTGTAAGATAAATACAAATAATTCTTAAAACACTGGCAAAGTATTTTAGGCTTGCAGTTCACTCTCCCAAGATTCAAATTTTAGCCATAGTTGAAAGCAGAGAGATAGACTAGTTGTTTGATTTAGTTACAAATTAACTGTGCCAGGACCCCACATGAATTGTGTTCTGAGAGCAAAGAACACAGTTTTGAAAAGGATGGGAATAGGATAAACTTCCAAATATTACTTAAAACTCTGGGACTTAGAATTGTGTTGTCATTCCTGTTGATGATAGTAAGAACTCAGAATATTGAGTGGACACTTTTGAAGCCTTTTGAGCTTTTCTTGGCTAGGTTTATTTGTCTATTAATGATTAATTTTAGTATTTTCATGCACTTCTGTTGAGATATGCTGACTGGCATCACCACTCTGGAGGGCAGTTTTGTTCTGTCCATAAATGTTTTAAAAGCACAGGCAATTTTTTGACTTCAGGTCTACCTTTGAGAAACAACTCCCACATGTGGACAATGATTCGTGCATAACTTGGTTTTTCAACCATAGCACTATTGATATTTTGGGCCAGATGATTCTTTATTGTGGGGGCTGTGTGCATCATAGAATGTTTAGCAGCATCCCTCTACCCACTAGATCCCAGTGGTGTGCCCAGTTGTGACAACCAAAACTGTGTCTTCAGTTCAGTTCAGTTCAGTCGCTCAGTCATGTCCGACTCTGTGCGACCCCATGAATCGCAGCACGCCAGGCCTCCCTGTCCGTCACCAACTCCCGGAGTTCACTCAGACTCACGTCCATCGAGTCGGTGATGCCATCCAGCCATCTCATCCTCTGTCGCCCCCTTCTCCTCCTGCCCCCAATCCCTCCCAGCATCAGAGTCTTTTCCAATGAGTCAACTCTTCACATGAGGTGGCCAAAGTACTGGAGTTTCAGCTTCAGCATCATTCCCTCCAAAGAAATCCCAGGGCTGATCTAGACATTGCCAAATGTCACCTGGGGGGCAAAATTGCTCCCTATTGAGAACCATGGGTGGGACACTTCCTTTGTAATTTCAAATGAACTGCAAATATCCTAAATACCCATCTTTTAAAACAGAGCCATTCAATAGAAATATGATAGGAACCATATAAGTAGTGTTATGTTTTTTAATCACTGCATTGACAGAAATAAAAGGCAACAGGTGAAATTGATTTTAATGCCATATTTTATTTGATCCAATACATCCAACATGTTTTCCTTTCAATATGCAATTAAGATAAAAAATTACTAATGAGATATATATATATTTTCTTAGTATTAATAGTATTCAAAATCTGGCATGTATTTTATGACACATCTCAGCTCATGCCAGCCTGACTCAAGTATTTGATAGCCACTTGTAGCTAGTGGCTACCATATTGGATGGCACAGATTTAGAGGAATGGCTTCTAAAAGTAACTGTGGCATGTTCCTACTGTGTACCAGTTACAGATAATGAGACAGAGAAGTACTCAATGAAAAGAGCTCAAAGGCATGTTGTTAAGTGAAAACAGAGCAGAGGAATAATATGTGTGCTATGACATATGTTAAAAAATTATTTTGAAAAATGAAATGTACATGTATTTTCATATATATGTATATTCACCAATATACCTGTGAAAATACATATATATGCAAATAAACAGAAAATTTTCTAGAAGCGTGCCCATCACTGAGAGAGGACTGGAGGTGAGGGGAGAAGTGGAGGTGGACAAGGCAGAATTTAAATGTCACGTGTTAACTTTTTAAAAAAGGAGAAATGTATTTATGTACATGTGTGTGTGCATGCTACGTTGCTTCAGTCGTGTCCGACTCTTTGTGGCCCTATGGACAGTAGCCCGCCAGGCTCCTCTGTCCATGGGGTTGTCTAGGCAAGAATACTGAAGTGGCTTGTCATGCCCTCCTCCAAGGCATCTTCCCCACACAGGAGTTGAACCCGAGTCTTTGGGATCTCCTGTATTGGCAGGCTGGTTCTTTAGCACTAGCGCTACCTGGAAAGCCCGTGTTTATGTATAACTTGTATAATAGTACGTGCTTTAAAAAGTGAACTCACTAGATTCTGATAGCCTCTGGATATTGCTAGTCTTCAACCTGGGCTGTACCTTAGACTCACGGGGGTGGGGCTTTCCAAAAATATCCTGCCTGGACCCCACTTTGGACCAATTAAATCAAAATCCCTCAAGGTACTTTCTGTCTTAAACACTTCAGATGATTCTAAAGTGTGGTCAGGATTGAGAACCACTTCTTCAGAGGAAGAGGTGGAAGGTGTGTTCATTAAATGATTATCTGTGGACATTTCTTAAGAAAATAATTTGATAAGGATCTGATGGAAATTACCTTGAGACATGTTCTTTGATGAGGGTTTTTTGTTGTTGAATAAGGGCAGATTCATATTTTAAAGATAAACACATCAAATGAGCTGAGGGATGGGTTTGATATTGTTTTGTGAAAATTGAAGTTTTTGACAAGATTCTTCATAATCCATGGCAATCAACTTCAAGTAAAGTCTGCCTAAGAGTCTGTAAAAGTAATGCTAGTCTTTCTCTAAAGCAAGTCTATATGAACTCTATCAAACTAACATACATAGAGACATGACTCAAAGTTGCACTCCATAGAAAATTGTCCAATAGGTGGTTCACAAAAGAAAGGATCATGTAGACTTAAAAAATTATTTACTTAGATTCTTGAGCTCATCATCACCATTTGAAAACATGAGATTAACCATCCTTGGTATTTAGAGAGCACCACTTCAGTTAGACTGATAGGAAAAATCTCATTAACATTTTGTTGCCTATTGCTTGTTCTACGTGAATGCATGACAATTACAATGTCAGTGCCATCCAAGGTGAAGCCAGTGTAATTTCATTTGACAAGATAAGCCCTTCTGAGAATCGGGCCTGAGATCCAGGGTCAATATTGGTTTGGGATGCAGTTCTCATATATTTATCCATCTTTGGCTTCCTCAGCACTTTTAGAAATGAAACAAATCAGTGTTTGGTAAGACTTACAGCCAATGTCTCTCTGTTCCAGGGCTTTGAAAATGCCCAGAAATCGCTTGATTTACTGAATGCTCCATTCATTTGTCCTGTGGTTTAAAGGAGTACACTCTTGTCACCATGGAAACAGACTCACATCCTAAGGAAACTGATTCAGTACCTCCCTCCAAATGATAGTATTGATACAGCATGAGGTTTGAGGAGAAAAGGGTCTACATCAAGTTGAGATGATGACACCCCCTTGATCCACAAATCTCTCCCTTCCTTGGGTTTAGCCCCTAGGTTTACATTTGCGGAACAGTGGTACATGGTGAGAATCGATACTTTAATCCATTGCCACGGAGCTATTGCATTTGTGTGAACAATCCAGATGCCCAGTTGGTTGACTGAATTTGCTGAGCATTTGAGAACAGGTACCCGTGTCTGTTCCCAGAAACCTAGAAATCTGGTATAGGGCTCTAACTCTGGGGTTGGAATACACTAGTTAAAACCTTTAGGAGGCTCTGTGATCTGAAAATGGTTGATTCAGGGAAAAGACTACTTAAAGTGAACCTAGTTAGAATGAGTCCCAATATTTCATATTAAATACTGGGAGTGAGGTGTCTTAACTGGAATTTCATTTTAAAAAATAAAACAAAAATTATAAAGTTATTCGATATTATAGTTTTAAAAATTAGGTTTTAGTATCAAGAATGGTTGTAAATATAGTTTGAATCAAGCATGAAACAAGTATGGCATTAAAAAAATTTATATGTACAATACACTGTGATAAGCATGTGTAGATTTTGATGCCACCTCCCAACTCGCCACCTACAAAATAGACACAAGTATGTTACTTTTGGTAAAATTTCCAGCAGAATTTGGTAGCTAATAGGTATGTTCTGGCATATGGCACTTTTGCCACATGCTAGTGTTTTTATATATATATATATATATAAAAACAGTGCAAATATATGTCAGCTACAAATTGGCACTTACCAAGAGCATTGTCAAAGACTGAACAACAAAGGCATTTGCCATCTGCCTCTAAGGAGATTGAATCCCATGTTGCTATAGCTGTTGACCTTCAACAACCCCTGAGAGAGTTCAGGGTAGAGTGAGACACTCTGTGTTCCAGGAAATCTTGTGGGACAGGTCTTCAGATATTTGGATGTTTTTAGGAACAGATGGAGAGAAGGCAATGGCTCCCCACTCCAGTACTCTTGCCTGGAAAATCCCATGGATGGAGGAGCCTGGTAGACTGTAGTCCATGGGGTTGCTAAGAGTTGGACATGACTGAGCGACTTCCCTTTCACTTTTCACTTTCATGCATTGGAGAAGGAAATGGCAACCCACTCCAGTGTTCTTGCCTGGAGAATCCCAGGGACAGGGGAGCCTGGTGGGCTTCGTCTATGGGGTTGCACAAGAGTCGGACATGACTGAAGCGACTTAGCAGCAGTAGCAGCAACAGGAAGATGACCATTATATCTACTACTGTGGGCAAGAATCCCTTAGAAGAAATGGAGTAGCCATCATAGTAAACAAGAGTCCAAAATGCAGTACTTGAATGATCTCTGTTCGTTTCCAAGGCAAACCATTCAATATCACAGTAATCCAAGTCTATGCCCCAACCAGTAATGCTGAAGAAGCTGAAGTTGAACAGTTCTATGAAGACTTACAAGATCATCTAGAACTAACTCTCAAAAAAGATGTCCTTTTCATTATAGGAGACTGGAATGCAAAATGGCTGTATGAGGAGGCCTTACAAATAGCTGAGAAAAGAAGAGAAGCTAAAGGCAAAGGAGAAAAGGAAGGATATACCCATTTGAACGCAGAGTTCCAAAGAATAGCAAGGAGAGATAAGAAAGCCTTACTCAGTGATCAGTGCAAAGAAACAGAGGAAAACAATAGAATGGGAAAGACTAGAGATCTCTTCAAGAAATATTAGAGCTACCAAGGGACCATTTCATGCAAAGATGGGCACAGTAAAGGACAGAAATGGTATAGACCTAACAGAAGCAGAAGATATTAAGAAAAGGCAGAAAGAATATACAGAAGAACTATACAAAAAAGATCTTCATGATCCAGATAACCATAATGGAGTGATCAGTCACCTAGAGCCAGACATCCTGGAATGTGAAGTCAAGTGGGCCTTAGGAAGCATCACTACAAACAAAGCTAGTGGAGGTGATGGAATTCCAGTTGAGCTATTTCAAATCCTAAAAGATGATGCTGTGAAAGTGCTGCACTCAATAGGCCAGCAAATTTGGAAAACTCAGCAGTGGCCACAGGACTGGAAAAGATCAGTTTTCATTCCAATCCCAAAGAAACGCAATCCCAAAGAATGTTCAAACTACCACACAATTGCAGTCATCTCACACGCTAGTAAAGTAAGGCTCAAAATCCTCCAAGACAGACTTCAACAGTACATGAACTGTGAACTTCCAGGTGTTCAAGCTGGATTTAGAAAAGGTAGCAGAACCAGAGATCAAATTGCCAATATCTGTTGGATCATCAAAAAAGCAGGAGAGTTCCAGAAAAACATCTGCTTCTGCTTTATTGACTATGCCAAAGCCTTTGACTGTGTGGATCACAATAAACTGTGGAAAATTCTTCAAGAGATGGGAATACCAGACCACCTGACCTGCCTCGTGAGAAACGACAACAGGAAGCAACAGTTAGAACTGGACATGGAACAACACTGGTTCCAAATAGGGAAAGGAGTCCGTCAAGGCTGTATATTGTCACCCTGCTTATTTATCTTATATGCAGAGTACATCATGGGAAACGCTGGGCTGGAAGAAGCACAAGCTGGAATCAAGATTGCTGGGAGAAATATCAATAACCTCAGATGTGCAGGTGACACCACCCTTATGGCAGAAAGTGAAGAGGAACTAGAGAGCCTCTTGATGAAAGTGAAAGAGGAGAGTGAAAAAGTTGGCTTAAAACTCAACATTCAGAAAACTAAGATCATGGCATCTGGTCCCATCACTTCATGGTAAATAGATGGGAAAACAATGAAAACAGTGAGAGATGTTATTTCCTTGGGCTCCAAAATCACTGCAGATGTTGATTGCAGCCATGAAATTTAAAAAAAATTTGCTCCTTGGAAGAAAAGCTATGACCAACCTAGACAGCATATTCAAAAGCAGAGACATTACTTTGTCAACAAAGGTCCGTCTAGTCAAAGCTATGGTTTTTCCAGTAGTCATGTATGGATGTGAGAGTTGGACTATAAAGAAAGCTAAATGCCAAAGAATTGATGCTTTTGAACTGTGGTGTTGGAGAAGACTCTTGAGAGTCCCCTGGACTGCAAGGAGATCCAATAAGTCCATCCTAAAGGAAATCAGTCTTAAATATTCATTGGAAGGACTGATGCTGAAGCTGAAGCTCCAATACCTTGGCTACCTTATGTGAAGAACTGACTCACTTGAAAAGACCCAGATTCTGGGAATGATTGAAGGCGGGAGGAGAAGGGGATGACAGAGGATGCGATAGTTGGATGGCATCACTGACTAGATGGACATTAGTTTGAGTAAGCTCTGGGAGTTGTTGATAGACAGGGAAGCCTGGCGTGCTGCTGTCCATAGGGTCACAGACTTAGACATGACTGTGCGACTGAACTGAACGGAGGAACAGATTTTATGATCTCAATCCTTGCATCTCCTCATATCTAGAGAAGCACTAAATCCCGTCATGGTGACATTAGATCCTCATGACTAACAAAAAAGCCTTTTGCAACATCAGTGCTTCATGGTATTGAACTCTACCTTCACCAAACCTTATATATTGAATTCATAGTGTTAGCCTATAATTTTACTTTTTTTTACAACTGCTTAAGTTTTCTAACAAAGTCTCACAGGCAGCCATTCCAGATAAAGACTCATAGGACATTAGAGGGAATCATTTCTAAATATATGTATATATAGAGAATTCAGGTGGCTGAAAATTTGTGGATTAAAAACTTCCTCGTTCATCAGGCTTTGAAATCTTCCTAAGAAAGTCAGTAATACAATGTTGAGCTTTATTCTAAAGTTAAAGATGAAGCAATGCTGAAGGGGAGAGATTTCCTAAGAAAGAAAAGCTGTTTGTAAGGCCCTATTTGACTGGTAGAAATTAGGCAACAGGAAAATAAGATATAGATTTGATGTTTGTTAGAACCCACTCCAGTACTCTTGCCTGGAAAATCCCATGGATGGAGGAGCCTGGTAGGCCGCAGACCATGGGGTGACTAGGAGTCCGACACGACTGAGTGACTTCACTTTCACTTTTCACTTTCATGCATTGGAGAAGGCAATGGCAACCCACTCCAGTGTTCTTGCCTGGAGAATCCCAGGGATGGGGGAGCCTGGTGGGCTGCCGTCTATGGGGTCGCACAGAGTCAGACACGACCTAAGCAACTTAGCAGCAGCAGCAGTATAATAATAAACTAGCTAGCTGAAGGAGAGTGGAATCACATCTTAGCTTCCTGGGTTTTGTGCTAAGCATTGACTTAAGGGATAGAAAATATTATTAAACACTTTTTAAAAATTGAAGTACAGTTGATTTACAATATTATTTTGGTTTCAGGTGTATAGCGTAATGATTCACTTTTATAAAGATATGGAATGCTTCATTAATTTCATGTTATCCTGCTGATCTCTGTATATACCAATTTTAGTGTTCATATGTGTGCTGCCAAAGTGAGCACCACAATTTTTTTACTGTGATAAAATCTATATACATCTTGTATATATCTTAGCCATTTTAAGATGTACAACTCAGTCATTAAGTACATTTACAAAATGGGTGACCGTCACCACCATCCATTTACAGAACTTTTCCATTATCCCAAAGAGAAAATCTGTACCCATTAAACAATAACTCTCCATTCCTCTTGCACCAACCCCTGGAAACCTTTATTCTATGGATACATTCTGTTTCTGTGAATTTGCTATTCTAGCAAGGTACTTCATGTAAGTGGAATCACGTATTTTCCCTTTTTATGGCTGATCTATTTCACTTGGCATAATGTTTTTAAAGTTCATCTGTGTTGTAGCATGTATTGGAGTAGCCTTCCTTTTTACAGCTAAATAATATTCCACTGTATGTATATACCATATTTTGTTTATCCTTTTTTCTGTTGATGGATAAACAATTGTTAAGCTGTGAAATATTGGGATAACTTGCTTGCCTTGTAATAGTGGTTTTTCTAATTCACCCTCATCCTTCTTCCTCTTTGAAATATTTCTTATCCTCTGTTTGACCTCTGCAGAGGGATTTCTACATCCCAGTAAACAAGTTTGCTCAACTAGTCTGGGAAGGCATTATGACCCCACAGATTGGGACGGCTGAGACCAGGTGTGATCAGCTTAACCAAGCCCCATCCTTATTGTCTGGCCCTGCATGGAGGTGCCTTTGGAGGCCTACAGGGAAAGATACCATATATTTTAAAGAGTGCAAGGTGACACTTGTGAACCTTGTTTAAATCTCCATGTAAAAACTCTGGAAAAGAACTCTGATCTAAGTTTGTGTTTGTGAAAGCTCTGGGAGGGAAGACTAAACATTTGAGAATTATTATTCTGGCTGAGGGAGCTCTCTGGAGTAATATGAATTGAGACTCAGAGGAATTTGTGGAGAAGAGCCAAGAATCCCGAGAGACGATATTTCCTCTGGTTCATGTGAAAGTGTTAAGAGCAGAAGACTTTAAATCAGGCTCAAAGAGAAGAGAAAGAACAAAGGCAGGCAGCACTGGAGGAGACCCAGGTACTCAGCCCCATCTGCTCAGGGGAGGGTTTCCATTTTCACTAATGGTACTTCCTAGGGGAGATTCAGCATGGGCTTAGATGCTGGGAAGTTGCTGCTTTAGAATGCAGAGGAAAACAAAGGTAGTGAGTGTCTGAATTCTGTTTCTTATAGGCTTCTTCTGCCTTGCAGTAGAAGGCAGGCCTCAGACTCCATCCCCACAGCAGCCTTTTATGGGAGGAGTGGCAACCATTGCATCTGGATGTAACGCCTCCCCATCTATGCTGAGTGGACAGCCTCTCCTGGTTTCTACCACTCCCTATACACACTTCCTAGACATGATTTTGATGCCTTTAGGTTTAGACATACTGTCTGGGAACCCCTGAAACCCCCTTCCCTGGAAGACCTGCTTAGCTGTGTCACATGAAATGTCTGAGCAGCTGGGCACAGGGTTGAAGTCTGTTACTCAAAATTGGAAATGCTTTAAAATAATGATTTTTGAAAATATATCTACATTTCCTTATTTTTATTTTGCAACAGTTATAAAAATAATAAAGCCCATGGTATAATAAAGACCCCCTTTCTTCCATCTAAATTCAATAATTGTAAACATTTTGTGATATCTTTCTATCCATCTATATTCATATCTATCTTTTCTGTTTTGCTGAGCCATTTGAAAGTTAATTGCAGACATCATAGCATGGCAACTCTAATGCCTTTTAGTTAACATTTTTATATAGAAACAAAACACCATTATCACACCTGAGTATTAATCACACTTCCTATTACAGACTATCCAATTTAGATTAATATTCTTAATTTTCTTAATAAAAAAAATTAGCTTTGTAACAGAAACCTCAGAGACTGGAATACTGAGACAGATTTCAGAGGTTGGAGAATTATAAAGGGAGGAATGAAATGGTGCCATGTGGAAAATATGAGACTTGGAGAGGGAGTCCTGGGTTGCGGTTCTAAATTGTTACATGGCCCCAGGGAAGTCATTTAGCTTTTTGAGTTCATTGGCAAGTTGAGGGGGGGTTGGTAAAATAATCCCTAAAGTCCCTTCTGATTCTCTCGTCAAAAGTGTGATTATAAGCTGCTAATGTAAAGATGTTATGCAAATGATAACCTGGTTTTTTTAGAAAGTGTTTTTTTCCTCTCTTATTCTTGATTAGGGATTGTCTAGTGTTGAAAGGTAACTTACCCTTTTCTCTCATGAAATAATGATCTATTAGCCACTGTACCCCTTGTTCCACTGGAGGAAGAACAGTTTTAAACTTAGCTGACTTCTTTGTACCATTTATCCAGGCCTGTTCTTGTTTTTCTATCATATTTTTGTTACTCGTTGAAAAGACAGTTTTATCCCCTGCCAAAAAGGCTCCCTATTGTGGGCCATTCATATTCCCTGCTAGCTGATATTTTGTTCTTAATGAAACATTGTTTGAGTAATTATGGAGTGCGAGTGCTCAGTAAAATGTCTGGACTTGGCCCTGGTACACGAAACACTGGGAAGGCCACGATGGTCTTCTCTAACTTGACTGTGATTTTACTGATACACGTCGTGTTCTGGTTGTTTTCCAAGTGGGCCAGAATGATTATACTCTTGGGTATAGTAAGTCTGGGAGTTGTGGCTGACTGTGGTAACACAGTCCCACTGAGTCAGTTGCTTCTTTTTCTATGCATCTATCATCCTTTTTTCTCTCTCCCTTCTCCATTCTTCCTTATTCACTTCGTTTGTTCATCTCTTCCGTATATGCTTTTATCATGTGCCTCCTTGGCCTCAGGCACAGGGCAGTTTATTTCTACATTGACTGTAACACATGTCAAAATCAAGGGCTGTGAAAGGGTCATGACCTTGAGAACCCTACTTGAGTCCCATAATGAGAAAGGAAAGGGACCCATGGAATGTGTGTGTGTAGTGTATTAGTTACATGGCAGTTTCTAATCAAGCTTCTGATTTGAGAAACCTGGGACTGGTTGGGAGAGAGAAGTGGGGCCCCTGAGAGCATACGGTGGTGACCAGCCTCAGCTGTGAAGAGGAGGAAGGCTGGTTCTCTCAGGTTTGCTAATGCAAATGGAGATGTGTTGTGATGCTTTGGGTGTGGCCTGGAACAGTCCAGTTTTTTGATGAGTCCACTTTCTTCCGTTCTAAAACCTTGGTCCATTAGGTTAAGAAACTAATCATAAAAATAAAACCTTCCCTAGATGTGGTGCTTGGAATTGGATTGCTTTTATCAATGTCATCTGTAAGCTCATGGCCTCTCCCCTTCCCCACCATAGCATCCATCTGGATGGATCCACCATGGTTCTTTGAATCCATTCTCCATATATTCCATAGCTATGCAACTGTGAAGTACATTTTGGTTCACTTAAAAATGAATGTCGAAATAAATGGTATGTAAGACTTGTTTGGCAACCTGTTTATTGATGTATTTATCTTTTACTAGGCACTGCTTTATTAAATCCATCTATGTGGTTGTGCTCTAGATTCCACACACTCCTATTCATTGCTATGAAACATTTCATGCAACAGAAACACATTTCTTTGGACACATGGACAGTTTTCAGTTCTTCATATTAATAAACAATCCCGTAGTGGTGCATGTGGTCTTCTGCATATGAAACTTTGCTACTTTTTTCCCCCAACTCTTGATTTGAAAATTTTCAAACCTGTAGGAAAGCTGAAAGAGCATTCAGTAATCACCAGCCTATTTTAAAACCAAAATATTCAAGTATTTAATTTTGTTAACATGTTTTCAGCCTTCTTCCCTTCACCGCTATACCAGTCCATTTGGGCTGCTAGAACAGCATACCACAGACTGGGTGGCTTGTGAACAACAAAAATCTACTTCTCAAAGTTCTGGAAGCTGGGAAGTCCAAGATCAAGGTGCCAGCAGATTCTGTATCTGGTGAAGACCTGCTTCCTGGTTCGTGTGTGTGTGTGCGTGTGTTAGTTGCTTAGTTGTGTCCAACTCTTTGCAACCCCATAGACTGCAGCCCACCAGGCCTCTCTGTCCATGGGATTCTCCAGGCAAGAACACTGGAGTGGGTTGCCATTCCTTCTCCAAAAGGAACTATAGAAAGAAAGAAAGTGAAGTCGCTCAGTTGTGTCCGACTCTTTGTGACCCCATGGACTGCAGCCCACCATGCTTCTCATAGGTTACCATTTTTTCACCATATCCTCACTTGGCAGAAGGAGGAAGTGTTGGTCTCCGCAGTCTCTTTTATAAGGGCACCAACCCCATGTGATATTGGTGGGAATTCTCATGACCTAAGCACTTCCTAAAAGCCTCACCTCACAACACCATCACCCTGAGGATTAAGTTTTAACATAAAAATTTTTGGGGACACAAACATTCCATCTATAGCATTCTTGCTGTCTTTCTCTCTAGATAGATACAAACATATATATATACACACACACACACACACACACACAGCGTATATATATATGTGTGTGTGTTTAAGTTTTTTTTTAACTGATTCTTTTAGTTTTAGACCTCACTCCTAAATATTCCTGTCACTGATATCCTAGTAACAAGGCCATTCTCTTATACAACCATAATACAGTGACCATGCCTAAGAAAATTAAACCATTGCATAGTATATAGGGTACCAATTGAGAATATACATGTTTTTATTTTAAAAAATACTGCCAAAATCTCTCCAAAACATCTGTACCAATTTATTGCTCCCAGCAGCAATGCATGAAAACTTCCCCACAGGTTCACCAACACTTTATTATCTCAGTTTAAGTTTTGCTAGTTAGATGGATAGAAAAGTATCAACTTTTACATTTGCATTTTAGAAAAGAAAAATCAGCCATAAAACATGTAAATCAAGTGTAAGGTTTTATTTTTAATTGTCAAAATAGAAATGAGATCCCAGTTTGGCTTCTAGCACAGGGTAATAAGCTCCATGTCTATGAGCAATTTAGATCAGGATTCTTATATTTTTTCTGAAAATTTAGGGAAAAAATATATAATGTAGCTCAATTCTTCATTTTATAAACATAGACCTTTCAGCCAAAAATCTTGTCAGAGAATATTTTGACACAATTATCTTGGGGATCTGAAGTTTTTTCAGTGATGTATTAATAGTATCACTGTAAAATTCATATAAACCGTTAACTTTAATATTAGAATAGCCTACAGGATATGAAGCCCTCATATTGAGAATAGTGAGGAAGCAGAACAGATTGTGTTCCTGCTCTCTGTGACAGTAAAATGGATGCTAAAACTTAAAAAAAAAAAAAAAATTTTAGCAAAAACTTTAAGGTTTGACCTTTGATAATGATAAACATGGACACTCATGACCAGATGTGGATAGAATTTTGTTTATTTTTTATGAATAATAATAAAACCAAATACTGTATCTCTGCTACCCAGTGATTGAAAGTTGATGATAATTCCAACTTAGAAGTGTGTGTGTGTATGTGTGTGTGTATGAAGCATAAGAAGAATCTAGATCACTTTCACCTCAAAGTAACACTGACTGTCATTGAGTGTTTGCTAAGGATTAACCTCTGGCCTCAGTGCTTGTAATAATGTCATCTCCATTTTGCAGAGTCAGTCATTGAGGTTCAAGGTTAGGCAGCAGGTAATTGGAAGACCTTGAATTTGAGTACCAGGAGGCCTCTTCACCTTTAATGTACTCTCTGCCAGTTTTACGTGTTATTTTTTCTCATTTACTATACTAGAAACATCATTTCATGTCAGTAGGTATCCATCTACATTGATTTTCTTAGCTATATAATATTTCTATTGTATAGATTCGCCATGACTAATTGATGGCATCACCTACCACTTTGAATTTTTTTTTCCTGTTGTGTTTAATGCTGTGATCACTGTCCCATTGTATTTACATATGGCTACTTGTCCTACAGTTTCTTTTGAAATCCTAGAATTGGAATTTCTGGATGGCATGATGTCACATTTTGAATGATGCTGATCCACATTACTGTGTTGCTTCATGTTGCTGCACAGGTACTGCAGGAATAGATGGAGTGGGTGTCTTTTTTCTTATACTCCCATTAACACTGGAGTTTTTTTTTCAAATTTGCCCCTCTAATAGACAGAATACAGTATCTCATGGTTTTCATTTGTACTCTTTCATTACAGAGAGGCCAAATATTTTTCATGTGCCTACTTGTATTTTCTTTTCTTGAATTGCCTTTTTTGTATTTTCCTTGTTTTCTCTTCTATTGATGTTGTCTTTAAAAAATTAATTTGCATAAATGAAGAATGAAGAATATAAACTTCAATTTCAGTGAAGAATATAAATTCTTTGTTATGTTAGAACAGTTTTTGCCTAGCAAAGCCTTTGATTTTTCATGTTTTTTAATGGTGTATTTTATATTTCGTTTATTCTTTAAAACTCTGAATTTTGCTAATGCAATATTGGACAAATGTCCACCTTTACTTTCTTGGCATATTGATTATTTAAATATTTGCATATAAGTCTTTAACTCACCTGAGATTACTTTTGACATGCCACACAGATACGGTTTTTCCCCTAATGCCACTCGTGAAAGTGGTAGTAGCAGTGCCTAGCAGCACACGAACCGCGAGCTTCCAGATGCGCAAGCTGCTTTAGAAAAGCCAGAGGGACCAGAAATCAAATTGCCAGCATCCACTGGATCATCGAAAAAGCAAGAGAGTTCCAGAAAAACATCTACTTCCACTTTATTGACTGTGCCAAAGCCATTGACTGTGTGGATCACAATACACTGGAAAATTCTGAAAGAGATGGGAATACCAGACCACCTGACCTGCCTCTTGAGAAACCTCTCTGCAGGTCAGGAAGCAACAGTTAGAACTGGACATGGAACAACAGACTGGTTCCAAATAGGAAAAGGAGTCCGTCAAGGCTGTATTTAACTCATATGCAGAGCACATCATGAGAAACGCTGGGCTGGAAGAAGCACAAGCTGGAATCAAGATTGCCGGGAGAAATATCAATAACCTCAGATATGCAGATGACACCACCTTTATGGCAGAAAGTGAAAAGGAACTCAAAAGCCTCTTGATGAAAGTGAAAGAGGAGAGTGAAAAAGTTGGCTTAAAGCTCAACATTCAGAAAACGAAGATCATGGCATCTGGTCCCATCACTTCATGGGAAATAGATGGGGAAACAGTGGAAACAGTGTCAGACTTTATTTTTGGGGGCTCCAAAATCACTGCAGATGGTGATTTCAGCCATGAAATTAAAAGACGCTTACTCCTTGGAAGGAAAGTTATGACCAACCTAGATAGCATATTCAAAAGCAGAGACATTACTTTGCCAACAAAGGTCCTTCTAGTCAAGGCTATGGTTTTTCCAGTGGTCATGTATGGATGTGAGAGTTGGACTGTGAAGAAAGCTGAGCACTGAAGAATTGATGCTTTTGAACTGTGGTGTTGGAGAAGACTCTTGAAGAGTCCCTTGGACTGCAAGGAGATCCAACCAGTCCATCCTAAAGGAGATCAGTCCTGGGTGTTCTTTGGAAGGAATGATGCTAAAGCTGAAACTCCAATACTTTGGCCGCCTCATGCGAAGAGTTGACTTATTGGAAAAGACTCTGATGCTGGCAGGGATTGGGGGCAGGAGGAGAAGGGGATGACAGAGGATGAGATGGCTGGATGGCATCACTGACTCGATGGACGTGAGTCTGAGTGAACTCCGGGAGTTGGTGATAGACAGGGAGGCCTGGTGTGCTGCAGTTCATGGGGTCGCAAAGAGTCAGACACGACTGAGCAACTGAACTGAACTGAACTGAGTGCCTAGCACACAGTGTCTCCATAAACAGTGCTAGCCTCCCCCTCTCCTTGTCTCTTGGATAGTCTTAGAGGTTCAAAGGAAGGGGTTTGCCATATCCAAGAGCTGAGTTGGGGCAGGGGATATAAGAGGAAGACTGATAATTGGGATTTTACCATTTTGTCAACAGTAACTGTTTATGATGCTCCTCTGAGTGATGTCTGAGAATTGTTACCTTCCACTAAGCTATTTTGGGATCTTGATAGGCATTTTTTCTTGGGACGTGTTTTTCCAGAAGGTGACATCATCACTAGGTAAATGGGAGTTGGTCCTTACTTGGATTTTCATAATGCTATAGCAAGCTTTAGAAAACCCTGATAGAGTTATTACCTTTGCTTTTCCCCTGTTAGCCTGCATTACAGTGGTTCATTTTCATTGTCTGGCAGTGTTTCCATTGCTTGATGCTAAATGGAAACTAAATTAGACTCTCATTGTTATAGGCATGTTGGTGCTTAACCAGACTAATTTAATTTGGTTACAAGCACCTGACATGTCTGAGGTATTAAAAGAAAATCTAAGGTAAAATAATCATGATTTTAAAATTAGCTCTTGTTTCTCTAATGTATCAAGGCTAAATAGAGCTACAGTGGTAGATCATCTGGGGAGAGATGACTCCTGCGCACTTACTGGGTAAATTGGATTTTTGGTAGCATTTGTTTCTTTTATTGTATCAGAGAGTCATCATTCTTTGTGAGGTCATCTTGGAATTCGTAAAGGAGCAGAAAGTAATTATTATAACTAGTGTCATTGTTGTTGTTCAGTTGCTAAGTTGTATCTGACTCTTTGCGACCCCATGGACTGCAGCATGCCAGGTTCCTCTGTCCTCTGCTGTTTCCCAGAGTTTGCTGAAATTCGCGTCCTTTGAGTCGGTGATGCTATCTAATTATCTCATCCTCTGACAGCCCCTTCACCTTTTGCCTTTGATCTTTCCCAACATCAGGGTCTTTTCCATTGAGTCTGGTTTTCACATCAGATGGCCAAAGTACTGGAGCTTCAGCTTCAGCAAGTCTTTCCAGTGAATACTCGGGGTTGATATCCTTTAGGATTAACTGGTTTGATCTCCTTGCAGTCCAAGGGACTCTCAGGAGTCTTCTCCAACACCACAACTTGAAGGCATCAATTCTTTGGCATTCAGCCTTCTTTACGGTCCAATTCTTACGTCTGTACATAGTAGGCCATAACAAAAAAGATAACCTAATTTACCAGTTAATGTATCTTGTATCATACCTCAGAATATAAGACTGTTAGATTTCAACTCTAGTTAGGAAGATTCATCAACAAATTCTGCTGTATGCCAAAACCCAACATTTGATGATTCTAAAATTGCTCAGAGCATCTTTTCTCACATTATTTTCATTTCTGAATCTTTTTCTCAGATTTGCTCATTTCCCAATCTCTCAAAAGCCTCCACATTTCCTTCACTTTTCACCACTAATGCCCCCATAAAAATAAACCAAAAAAAGCAAACACATAAATAATCTCCTAGAATTTGGATATTATAGATTCTTTCTATTTTATATAAGAGCTTTTTGGGAATAGTTGACTGCCTGAATATCTTTGTATTAAGGCTGTGTTGTAAATATCATCATTCTAAAATCACTGTACATATTTTGTATCAAATATGCCAAACAAATGAAAATAATTGTCTTTTAACAAAAATAAAGAACATGCCACCAAACCCTTTTTCTTATTATTTTTTTGTTCACTAAAGATGTTTCTCAGATCTGGTATGAGAATAATCCTTTAATGCCTTTTTAAAAAAACTATATTTCTTCCTGAGGAGCTGGAACTGACCAGACTTTAGGAGCAAGGGAGGGTCCCATGAAGGAGGGCTGCAGCTTCAGTTTGGGGACAGCACTTCAGAATCTGATAGTCTAGTGATTTGGGGTCACTTGGAAAGGTGAATGGGTAAGCCATGTGTATATGACTATGAGGAGATAGTAATTGATCTGATCTTTTGACTAATCCTAAGCCTGCCACAGATGTACTTCATGAGGGAAGAGGGCAGGCTGGGGTGGGAAAAAGGTGAGCTTATGCCAGCTGATGGTTAACTGGATGTCCCAACCAGGATAAAGTTATTTAAAGACCTTAAGTATCTGTAGCACAGAATTTGGATTGTAAAAACTTAGTGGATGAATAGAAATTGTATCCTCCAAAAACCCAAGAAGATTCAGAATTTGAAAAAGAATGAGGAAGGGAGAGGAAGAAATGAACAGTTAGAAGGATGTACATCAAACTGCAAAAACATGAGACAAGGATTCTTGATTTGGTTGGTTGTTGAGTTGCAGACACAAAATTTCTGCAAAAAGTATAATGAAAATTCTTAACCTGCCAGAGGTTGAAATTTTTGCTCTTCTTTGGCTTTAGTATACTGTATTGGTGTTTTTCCTTCTGGCTTACTTCACTCTGTATAATAGGCTCCAGTTTCATCCACCTGATGTATAGAACAGTCTTATGGACTCTGTGGGAGAGGGAGAGGGTGGGAAGATTTGGGAGAATGGCATTGAAACATGTAAAATATCATGTATGAAACGAGATGCCAGTCCAGGTTTGATGCACGATACTGGATGCTTGGGGCTAGTGCACTGGGAAGACCCAGAGGGATGGTCTGGGGAGGGAGGAGGGAGGAGGGTTCAGGATGGGGAACACATGTATACCTGTGGCGGATTCATTTTGATATTTGGCAAAACTAATACAATTATGTAAAGTTTAAAAAAAAATAAAAAAAACATTGCTGTCAAAAAAAAAAAGAAAGAAATTTTTGTTCTTCATTGTCTCATGGAAAAACATTCATCCATATGTGTTCAAAAGGGGGCAGGAACAGGGGAGACAAAGCAGACTATTTGCAAATATATACTGTTTGCATCAAGAAAATCAGAATTGAATTTTTATTTTCATAGAGGATTCAAAGCAGGAATTAGACCCACAATATTCTAAACAGAGAAAATTTCACATCTGATCTTGAGATATAATGTAACTAAATTTTCAGTGTATAAGCATGAGTGTGAAAGTGGCCCTTTCAATATGCACACTGTAGCTTATAACTCATCTTGTTTCTCCTGTGGACAGCCTGACCCTGGCAAAAGTCCTGCCAAGGCCACCCCATTTCCATCTCCCATTAGATTGTTTGGATTTCAAAGTGTAGATAATGGTTACATTATAGGAGAAGATACAAAGTGTGATGTGATGGCTACTTTGAAGATACTTTAAATGCACTTTTAATTAGCTTTGTCAAATTGACTTCATGCTGCACTGCCTAACTTGAATGCATTTTATGATAATGCCCATGTTTGGATGATTATTTCAGGGTAGATATTGATTTAAATGTGATCACATGACATCATTCCCAGTTGTCCTGGGAAATATGGCTGGTCCAGAAACACTGGTTGACTCAGAAAAATCTTAGCATAGTGAGCAAATAACAACCATTCTTATATGCTTTTGAAGTTTTCTTCAGTTTTTAAAAGCTCTAGGTGAAAACAAATATTCTTTCTTTTAGTCTGCCATTCTTTCACCAAATAACAAGAAGTCAGATGTTTCTGTACTGGGTAGATACATATCAAAATATATCCAGGCTGGGAGAGTATATCCTGGTAAAATGGAGAAATAGAGTATTTTGCCATTGATATTTAATCTTTCAGTGCTATGTGTGTGTCGAGCCAGGGAGGCACTTAACGTTTTTAGGGCCCCGTTGTTTTGTTGCTCAGTTGTATCTGACTCTTTGCAACCCCATGGATGGTAGCCTGCCAGGCACCTCCGTCCATGGAATTCTCCAGGCAAGACTCCTGGAGTGGATTGCCTTTCCCTTTCTCCAGGGGATCTTCCTGACCCAGGGACAGAACCTGCGTACTGGCAGGCAGATTCTTTACCACTGAGCCACTGGGAGGCGCTTTAGGGTCCGGGCAGGAGTGCAAATGGAAGACCCTGGCTGGTGTCCCTTGTCACTACCACTTCCCAAGCACATGCAAAGGTCTCTGCATGCACTCAGGCCAGCACATCCAGGCTTTGTCCACACCCCCTCTAAGACACCTGTCTCCTGGCAGGCCCAGGGATGTGCAAACCTATGTCATATTCACCCTCAAGAGGATGGATTGGAAAGGGCCTACGTTGTAAAATTCCAGGATATTAAGTGCCTTGAGCATGGCCTTAAAGCTGGGGACACGGACTAAAAGTGGATATGTGTCCTTGACCCTGGGGCCTCATGGTGCTGTTGGATGAGGAGAGATGGAAGAGAGCCAGAACATGGCTTTCTGCTGGGGGAAGCTCTTTTGTCCCACTCTAAAGGTGGCAGTGTGTCGAGCTCTGGAACATGAGAATAATTGCAGGAGGCTGTTTTGCTGGCCCTTTCGTTTCTAGCCAGCATGCATCTGAATGTCTGTTCTGTGCAGATTGTGAGGCTGGGTATTGTGGGAGGATACGAAATACAAAGCTATTTTTAATTGAGTTGTGGGGGAGATAAGAGCCAAACTGAGAATAATTACAAAACAACTGGTTAATGAGGGAGAAGGGGTAGCCCCTAATTGTTGAGGAAGGGAATTTGGGGTGAAATGGAGTAAAGTGATGTGACTGATTTTGTTACCAACCTGCTTTCTTGAACTCTTTAATCAATAGAAATTGATAGGAAGAATTCAGGCAGAATTCAGGCAAGGCTTTATTGGGAGGGGGAGCAAAAACAAACAACAGATTTCCTTGCGGCTGGAGGGTATGCAAGCTGATGCTTTAAATGGGGTGAGGGTGGGGGTGGATCTGTGGATCAGGTGGAGGGGTGACTTTGGTGGTTTGCTCACCCCTTTGGTGGTATTGTGGGCAGGGTTCGTGTGCAGTACCCTGCTTTTGCTCCCAGCACCTCAGAAATGGCAGTTGGGTTTTGGCTTTTTTGTATCTTATTGTTTATAATTTGCCCCAACTGCCCTTGCATGATTATTTTAGATCCTTATAGCTTCCTGGTATTCTGTTACTGAAGGAGACTTTATCTTGGAGACTTTGTCTGGTACAGGGTTCCAGGCCTGTTTTAGGAACACAGGGTTTAGGGATCATGGAGATCAGAGCTGGCAACTTGTGTTTCTGGAGCTCTCACAGGTATCATAAATGTGGGACTGGACCAGACACTAGGCAGTGAGGACTAGGGAGAAACCGTGGGTGTGTTTGCATTTAACTAGTGAGTGTGTGCCCCAGCAAAAGACGTTCAGGTTAAAAAAAAAAAGCTGAACAATGTGCTGACCAAACAAAATAGGTATGCGATCCCTAAGCTTCTGGGATTGTTGCTGATGATGTTAAAGTGATGTTGCCACATTGAGACAAAAGCTTACTTGCTCACCCACATTTAGGCCTAATAAAGTAACTTGAGTTACGGAAGGTGCTTCATGTAGAAAATAAGTGTGAGGGGAAAAGCTGTAAAATGAAAATTCTTAAAGTTCAGTTCAGTTTCTCAGTCGTGTCTGACTCTTTGCGACCCCATGAACTGCAGCACACCAGGCCTCCCTGTCCATCACCAACTCCTGGAGTTTACCCAAACCCATGTCCATTGAGTCGGTGATGCCATCCAACCATCTCATCCTCTGTCATCCCCTTCTCCTCCTGCCCTCAATCTTTCCCAGCGTCAGGGTCTTTTCAAATGAGTCAGCTCTTCGCGTGAGGTGGCCAAAGTATTGGAGTTTCAGCTTCAACATTAGTCCTTCTAATGAACACCCAGGACTGATCTCCTTTAGGATGGACTGGTTGGATCTCCTTGCAGTCCAAGGGACTCTCAAGAGTCTTCTCCAACACCACAGTTCAAAAGCATCGATTCTTTGGTGCTCAGCTTTCTTTCTAGTCCAACTCTCACATTCATACATGACTACTGGAAAAACCATAGGCTTGACTTGACAGACCTTTGTTGACAAAGTAATGTCTCTGCTTTTTAATATGTTGTCTAGGTTGGTCATAACTTTCCTTCCAAGGAGTAAGTGTCCTTTTATTTCATGGCTGCAGTCACCATCTGCAGTGATTTTGGAGCCCCCCAAAATAATGTCTCTCACTGTTTCCATTGTTTTCCCATCTATTTGCCATGAAATGATGGGACCAGATGCCATGATCTTGTTGAGCTTTAAGCCAACTTTTTCACTCTCCTCTTTCAGTTTCATCAAGAGGCTCTTTAGTTCTTCTTCACTTTCTGCCATAAGGGTGGTGTTATCTGCATATCTGAGGTTATTGATATTTCTCCCGGCAATCTTGATTCCAGCTTGTGCTTCATCCAGCCCAGCGTTTCTCATGATGTACTCTGCATATAAGGTAAATAAGCAGGGTGACCATATACAGCCTTGACGGACTCCTTTTCCTATTTGGAACCAGTCTGTTGTTCCATGTCCAGTTCTAACTGTTGCTTCCTGACCTGCAGAGAGGTTTCTCAAGAGGCAGGTCAAGTGGTCTGGTATTCCCATCTCATTCTTTAGTGTCCAGCAAACAGTTCAAATGATGGTTAAGACAAGTAGAATGAAGAGCCCTTTTCTCTTTCATACTGGAAGTATTAAAAATTTGCTTTGTTTGGAAAACATAGAGGAATCCCCAATTGTCTTTTCATTTCTGTAAAATGCTACAAATAATTATTATATCAAGTTTTTATGAGTGTGAGCCTGTGATCACCTTTCCCAAAGAGGAACTGCACAGGGTTAATTGGAGTGCCCCTAATTCGTGGTGAATTTGGAACCTGTGAATGTGAGCTTATTTGGAAGTAGGGTCTTTGCAGATGTAGTCAAGTCAAGATGCAGTCTTCCTGGATTAGGGTGGGCCCCGAATCCATTCTGACTCGTGTGCTTATAAGGGGAGTTCAGTTTGAACACATATACACAGGAATGATGGCCATGTGAGGACAAAGGCAGACCGGAGTTATGCTGCTCCAGACCAAGTAGCATCAAGGATTGTCAGCCACCACCAGAAGCTAGGAGAGAAGCTAGGAATGGATACTCCTTCAGAGCCTCTCTGAGAGAATAAATGTCTCTTGTTTTAAGTTTGTGGCACTTTGTTATAGCAGCCTAGAAAATGAATACAGGCACCACTTCTAACTTCCTTGTTATTAGAAATGCCACTGAGTTCCTGGTCTCTATGTTGATCATTCCTGCTTCTAACCTTGTCTTACAAATGCATTCAGTCTTCCAAACTATTACATTTCCTTCTTCCTCTTCTTCCACAGTTATCATGCTTATTACTTATCATCACAATTAATATTTGAATTCCACTTTCTGGAATTAAAGCAGGTTTAATTTTGACAACAAATGATGATGGGGATGGTATTGTTACTGAACACAGGTTCTTGTGCCCAATGCGCATTGAAGCCAAACCATAACGTCACAGTTGGAGTAGAGAAGGGTTTATTACAGGGCCATATAAGGAGACAGGTGGCTCATGCCCCAAAAGCCTTGAACTCCTCAAAGTGTTTTTAAAGACAAGGTGAGGGAGGGATGTGGTTTGTTGTTGCAAACTTCTTAGTGTTGGAATCCTTTGTTTTTGCATCTGTCAACGAGAGTCAGGTCACCATGTTCCTGCAAACCTCCAACAAGACAAATGCTATTTTCTGGTCAGCAGGTTTTATGTATTTATTTTTGGCTGTGCTTGGTCTTTATTGTTGCACATGGCTTTCTCTAGTTGCAGTGAGTGGGGCTATGCTCTAGTTTTGGTGCTCAGGCTTCTCATTGCAGTGGCTTCTTCTGTGGCAGAGCTCTAGGGTTCATGGGCTTCAGTAGTTATGGCACACAGGCTTAGTTGCCCCAAGGCATGTGGGATCTTCCCAGACCAGGGATCAAACCTGTGTCCCCTGCAATGACAGGCAGATTCTTAACTACTGGACCATCTTTCTCTCTATGTGTGTGTTTATGTGGGTGCTCAGTTATGTCCGACTCTTTGTGACCCCATGGACTGTCACCTCTGTCCTGCCAGGCTCCTCTGTCCATGGAATTTTCCAGGCAAGAATATTGGAGTGGGCTGCCATTTCCTTCTCCAGGGTATCTTTCCAACCCAGGGATCTAACACATGTCTCTTGTGTCTCCTGCACTGGCATGTGGGTTCTTTACCAGCTGAGCCACCACGGAAGCCCCATCTCTGTATGAATGAACTCTTAAAGGTCAGAGCCCTGAGACTAGGCTATCTTGTATATTTCAGGCTACAGGTGACACTCTTTCACAAAAGGTGCAGAGCCAGCATGACTAAGCACAGGAAAAGCGATATATCTAATGTGGTGTCAGATTTGTTCTTCCCTATTACAGTATTATTCTGCCCACTTAATTGATGAGGAAACTGAGGTTCAGAGAGTTTAAGTAATTCATCCAAAGTCAAACAGCTTTCTAGCATATGAAAATTTTGGGAATTCAGCAAGAATGGGCCCTTTACTCCAAGAAAAAATACTGACTCCCAAACGGAGTGCTCATCTTTAATTAGTTTTCCATACTGCTTTCTCCATCATTCCAAAGAAAAGACAAAAAAGAAACAAAAGAAAGAAAATACAATAAGAATTTATCTGTATCATTGGGGTAAAATGAAAATAATCAAGTCATTCTCCTTTGCTTCCCCATACCTTGGAGGAGTGGGGTGCCATTGCCTTCTCCAATACCTTGGAGGATTAACCCTTAATTATCCCAGCAAAGGCATCTTGGTGTTGATGGAACAAAAAAGAGAGAGCTTATTTGCCTCTTTTTTTTTTGTAACAACAAAATTTCTTTTATATGTTTAATTACAGCCTTAGATGAGACATCAAATTGGCTTTTGGTGGGAAGGGTTTTTTCCCCCCCATAAGTAGGTCACTAGAGATATAATTAACACAAATAATAGCTATCATATACAGATTTCTTTTAGTTGAAGTGACCTCTTTTGCATATACTTTCCCACTGTCTATAACAAAGCAGCTACTTGGATTATGTTGTTCAGCTGGTTTTATAGCAAAGTGAAAAAGTGCATCCTTCCCATAGAAGAAACATGTTACTAACTCCCACAATTGTCTTACTGAAAAACTGTTTTTTTTGTTAAGGTGGAAGTTTATGAAAAGGAAAAACTGATGCGTTATTGATTTTCTTCTCTTAGGCTATATGTTTAAGCAGGAAATTAGTGCTGTAATGCCAGAAGGGGCTGTAAAATCTCTCCCAACCCCAATATGCAAAGTTATACTGAGAGTGACTGCATACTTCATTATCCAAACCAGGGCACTTTTGAGAATGAGAAAGGATATTATTAATAAGTACCTCAGGACAACTGGTATAAACTAGATCTGGTCTTAAACAATGAGGATGCGGTCATCCTCAAGCTATTATATATATAGAATGGATAAACAATAAGGCCCTACTGCAGAGCACAGGGAACTATGTTCGATATTCTGATGGAAAAGAATGTTAAAGAAGAGAGTATACATATATATATATATATGTATGTATGTATGTATGTATTTGTACAGCTGAATCACTTTGCTGTACAGAAGAAATTAATACGTTATAAACCAACTATACTGTTACTATTAAGTCACTTCAGTCGTGTCCGACTCTGTGCGACCCCATAGACGGCAGCCCACCAGGCTTCCCCATCCCTGGGATTCTCCAGGCAAGAACACTGGAGTGGGTTGCCATTTCCTTCTCCAATGCATGAAAGTGAAAAGTGAAAGTGAAGTTGCTCAGTCGTGTTCGACTCTTAGCGACCCCATGGACTACAGCCTACCAGGCTCCTCCATCCATGGGATTTGCCAGGCAAGAGTACTGGAGTGGGGTGCCATTGCCTTCTCCGAAAACCAACTATATTTCATGAAAAAAAAAAAAAATATGGCCATCTTGGTCATTTTAACCCACACTGGAGAAAGGAGTTCAGCCTGTTTTTGCAAACATCCCCTGAAATAGATCTTGATGAGTCAGGCTAGAGATTATTATCATTCAGGAATCATTAGGTTGTCCCTTGGAAATTATGTATGTAACTTTTTTGGATATTAGTAAGACATTGAAAAATTCTCGACCAAATGTTTTGGTTTTGGTCATCCTGGAGCTCATGGTTCTGAGTGGACTGAGGCTCAAATGGCTCTTGGGTGGGAGGGAAGGAAATGAGGGAGTTGGTCTTCTCCACTGGATTGAAACTCACACCCTAGAATTAGTGCCCAGCCCAAGCACTCAGTATATGCTGAATAAATAATGATTGGAATGATTCTAAGCACTTCCTGAATTGGACTGTGATCTTACTTGAGTCACAGCTATACACCAGAAAAGAAACTTCTTCAGAAGGTGAAGCCATAATGAAGACCATGTGATGAAAACTCAAATTTCTGAGTTGGCACAAACTGGTTTGTTGTTTTGGAAATTGAGAGGAGAATTAAAGCAGGAGTAATATTTCATTTACATTTGAGGAAGGCCCTTAGGAAAGAGTCCAGGGTTTTGTGGTGATTAGATGAGGAATGCTAAGGAAAGTGGTATTAGGGAGTTCTTCAAATATTCAGACATTTAGTGAGCACTACTCTAGGGCTTCCCTGGTGGCTCAGATCGTAAAGTGTCTGCCTGCAATGTGGGAACCTGGGTTCGATCCCTGGATCGGGAAGATTCCCTGGAGAAGGAAATGGAAACCCACTCCAGTATTCTTGCCTGTAAAATCCCATGGACAGAGGAGCCTGGTAGGTTATAGTCCATGGGGCCGCAAAGAGTAGGACACTACTGAGCGACTTCACATGGTTCCATGGTTCATGGTTCTATACTCTAGGGCAGGGATTGTCCAAACTGCTAGGTAGAGAAGAGAGTTATTTCCTAATCTAAGGAAAATCGCAGACTAATAGGAAGACAAATAAATGTCACGACAAGACAATACTAGTGATATGTAAAGACCTGATAGGAACAGGAAGAAGAAAATGAGTCTTCCTACTCAGGAATGCAGGGGGATTCACGGTAAAGTGATGGTGGTACAGTGTGATGAGCTGGACGAGTTGGCCCAGGGGCCAGGAGGCCTCCTGGGTTAAAGAAAGGAAGGGGGAAAAGAACATGGGCTGAGTTTTATGTGGTTGATACAACATTGCCAATGTCTTCCTGCTACTTAACCCATGTGTTCTTGAACTGGATCTTTCAAAGGTCAGTTCACATATTTTGATCACAGTGGTGTTGAAAGACACCATGTACCTATTTGGATATCTATAGAAGTCTCTCTCTGAAAATACTGTAAAAATTTAACCCCTTTCCCATGTTAGCTAAAGAATCACACACTGTGGCCATAACTTTATCCATAGAGGATGTATTCTAAGACCCCCAGTAGAGACCTGAACCCACATAATATTAACAGTACTGAATTCTACAAATACTGTATTTTATCCTACATATATGTATCTATGATTAAGTTTATAAATTAGGCCCAATAAGAGATTAACAATGTAACTAATAATAGAACAATTCTAACAATATACTATAATGCAAGTTATGCGAACTTGGTCTCTCTCTGAAAATATTGTATAAGGAATGCCTTTTCTATCTTAGCTAAGGACTTAAACATTGTGGCCATAACTTTTGCAGTTTGAAGTATAGCAGCAAAACTAGCATGGATTTCTTTTTCCTTCTTCACAACTTCATGGATAGAAGATTAATTCTTAACATAGATCTTAGCCACCTCAGCATACAATTTTTTTTCCTTTCCTGATTAAGTCGAGAATTTTTACCTTTTCTTTTAAAGAAAGTACCTTATGGCTTCTCTTTGGCATATTTAAGTTGCCAGCATTGTTACTCTTGCGTGTTGGGTCTATTATTAAGTAAAATGAGGGTGACTTGAACACGAGCAGTGTGATAACTGGACAGTCAATCTGATAAACACATAGCTGCTGAGTGACTAATGGATGGGATATGTTGGATAAAGGAATGACTCACATCCCAGGCAGGACAGAGCAAGACAGTGCAAGTTTTCATCACACTGCTCAGAAGGGTGTGCATTTTAAAACTGAAGAATTATTTGTTTCTGGAATTTCCTATTTCGTATTTTCAGAGCATGGTTGACCACAGGTAGCTGAAACTGCACAAATTCACTTCGTGAATAAGTGGGGGGCGGACTACTGTACTTACATCTGAATAAAACTCGTTTCATGTTCTGCCAGGATGGTGAGCAGGACTTCAAGAGAATGATTGTTTAACCATCCAAAGTGGACGATAGTGCATTGTACTTTGAAAGACCTGCAGTTTTGGGATTCTCTATGCTTTTATTCTTAACCCGAACCTGCATTTAATTACACTAGTATCCACTTTTGCTTCAGTATAGTTTAATTTATTTTCATCTAAATTTATCTTTGGGGTGGAGGAGGATGGATAGACCAGTGGGCCAGGTACTCTAGTTACTGGTGTTTCAGCAAAATGCTTTGGTGTTTGGAAATGGACACCTTGTCTCCTTGCCTGCTCTTATTGAGGCCTGAGGATTTTAAGTCCATCCTTTCTTCTTGTCAGCTCTCGTTTTAGAGCTTCTTTCTTTCCCTTTAAGTAATTTTTGTCTTTGCTTTATTCCTTCTCCAATTATTTTTCAACATGAGCAAACATCAAGCTTTTCTTAGATAATCCATAACTTATGTAGGAACAGGTTTCTGACTTTAGATTCATCTCTGTGTTGACTAGTCTGGGTTTATATGACTCCTCATATCCTTTCAGAGATTGAGAATCTGAAGTCTTATCAGTGCCCAGGTGGTGTTATTTCTTGGTAAACATTTCTGTAAGAATAGAGGAAATGGCAATTTTCAGGAAGAGCCATGAACTGGAAGATTCTAAAATCATTTATGAAAATGCTTACAGTTTGTCTTTTTAAAAAGAAACAATTTTGAGTCAGAATCATACACTAGAAAGTGATCTCCTAACTGTCCTTAGAAGTGAAATGAGCTGTACTTCTAATAGGATTGCTAATATTTTAGCTATAAGCCACAAAGATTATTTGAATAGTTTTCTCCCTATCCTTTGTGTGGTTTATTCATTTTTAGGGAAAAGTAATTGATGTCCTGGGCATTTTCCAAAATAGAGTTTTGCCATTAACAAGCATTTGATTCTTAGGATTCTGTATATTTTATTACTTTTCCAAAATCTTATACAGATGAGCTATTGATACAGAATGAGCCAAATTGTATAACTCTTTGTAGAAGTGTCAGAATGTTTCGCTAGTGATGAAGATCTCTGAATCATGTTGACTACATACAGGAGATGCATGTCAATTAATGACAGCTGTTTCCTGACTTAAAGCAGTTAATGCTAAACTGAATATTTCTATTGATTTTTTAATGAGTACCACATTTATAGCAAATTATAGAAATTTGGCTGTATAGGTAGATAGCTCAAATTAATTTTGAGCAAAAAGTAGCCTTATCTTCTTGCATTTGAACTTTTAAATGCACTTGTGGCAAATATGAGAAGTATATTATTTTTGATACTTCAAGTTGGCAAAACATCTATTCAAAAATTCTTTGTGATCGAAAATTGTTAGCATGATCTGTTGGCTTTGCTTCATATAAGAAGTACTCAGAAATCAAGTTTGGACTTGAAAATACCATCTTGATCAAAATGAGGCCCCAGAAGAAAAGTGGCAGGAAATACTTAGCATTGCTGTTTTTCTTGGTTAGGCAATAAAAATGATTTTGTAGATTAATGAAACAAAAGAACTATAAAATATGAGACAGCAATTAAAACATCTCCATTGTTTTAATTGGTTTTTAAAAGAATCTCAAACTGTGTATTGAGCCTCATCACTTAAGTTCTTTCAGCTTTTCTGTTTCAAAAGCCTTGTACTTACCTCATATGCTGAGAGAGCAGCCATGAACTCTGTCTCCAGTTGTTTCCAATTCTGTGTTGCCTAGGACACTGCCACTTCTTCTTTCATGGTGAAAATAGCACTGTTTCTCTTTATAAGAGCAGAGCTGGGGAAGGTGACATGATTGTGATGGTGAATGAGGGGTTGGGGAGAAGCAGGCAGGACTGATTTAAATAAGTGAATCTTTATGGCACCTTAAAAATGTTTCCTCTGTGGAAACTGAAAAACAGAGCTCCTGCGGAGATATTTTATTCATGTAGAAATGAGATTGGAACTTGGTATGGAAACCCATCAGCTAAACTGAAAATGATGTAAAATCTCTAGTATTCCAGCCCCAGGCAGATTACATTAATAGAGGTTCCCCTTAGAGACCTGGAGAAAGGCTTCCCAATCACTCCATGAACTGGAAACATCAGAACCCCTGGAGCTCTGTTTAAAATGCATATTGCCAGGCTCCTGAAAGGGCCAGAGTTGAACTGAGGAGGAGCCCAAGAATTTGCATTTTTATTGCATATCTCTCCTTCCATTGGATTGCACTTGGTTAAATGTCTTAGGTTGTTTGAGCTGCTATAAAATACTACAGACTGGGTAGTTATTGTACAATAAAATGTATTTCTCACAGCGTGAGGCTAGAAGTTGGAGATGAGGGTGCCATCAAGGCTGGGTTGCAGACGTCTCCTGGTGGCCTCACGTGGTGGAAGGAGCAGAGGAGTTCTCTGGGCTCTTTTATAATAAATATAAGGGCACTAATGTTGCTCATGAGGGCTCCATTCATGACTTAATCACCTTCAAAGGCCCTCCTAATACCATCTATTTGGGCATAAGGTTTTCACCATACGAATTTTTGGGGGAGGTGGGGCACAAACATTTTGACCATAGCAGTAGGAGAATCATTTGGAATTTTCCCCAGCATTAGCCAGATTCTCTCATAAATCAGTATCTTTAGAATAGCAAGTACCAGGAATGTAGCACTCACAGGGACAGAAATGCCCAGCACATGGCATAGCTGCTGCCCAAGGTCAGTGTAATAGGATCCAAGCAGAGTGCCCCCAATTCCAGGTGTTCTCCTCTGGACCACCCTCCTTGCTACTGAGAACCACTCCTGCTTAAAGATTCCAAAAGGAATTTTCTTAAACCATGTGAGTCATTACCAGGAAACCCAGTACACAACCTAAGTTGCCCTGTGTGGCTGGCCCCGGGTCCCGAGAGTCCTCATCAGAAGGGGCAAATGGCAGCTCGCCTGCCCCCATGTGAGGATGCTTTGTTACTCAACAGACTTGTCCAATTAGTCCTGAGTTTTCTCTTGGCCAGACAAACCCTCTTCCTATTGCTTTCCCAAACCGTGATCATCCTGGTTGTCTTAGTCAATACATACCCATGCACGAGTATTTATTGGACTTCCGTGGTGTCTCAGACGGTAAAGCGTCTGTCTACAATGCAGGAGACCCGGGTTCGATCCCTGGGTCGGGAAGATTCTCTGGAGAAGGAAATGGCAATCCACTCCAGTATTATTGCCTGGAAAATCCCATGGACAGAGGAGCCTGGTAGGCTACAGTCCATGGGGTTGCAAAGAGTCGGACACGACTGAGCGACTTCACTTACTTATGTGCTGTGTTATAGGATCCAAAGGATTCAGAGAACAAGAGAAATAAGGCCCTGTCCCCAGAGAGCCAACCTGCCAGTCGCATCAGAATGTCCATACTCTCTTTTGCTTGCTGGTCTCATAGATCATTTACACCAATGTCTAGAATTGTGTCCCCATTTCTGTTCTGTTTATGTATCAGTATATCATCTTCTGTAAAACTGACCTAAAACAGAAAGACTTCTCCCAGATGGTTTCAGAAGACATCACAGACTATGGGAGATGGCTGTGTCTATCTGGGAAGCTTTATCAGCATCTCGATTTGACTCTCCAGGAGGTGGTCTTGACTAAAGATTGTAGTTAAACTTGAGAACAATTGGCTTTCTGTTTAGATGTCCTTGGTCTATCACTTGGAAAAGGATTTATTTTGCTTTGGCCTCTGTTCTTTCCTGGCTCCTAAAAAGAAACTTTTTTTTTCCTCCATGATCCTTTCTGAGTGTTATGCTGAAACTTGAACCTCATATTGCTTTCTCAAATCTCAGAAAGAATTTAAAGTTTTAGCACTAAGACATTTTTCTGGCTCCCTTTTAGTTACATGAGTTTCAACCCTCAGTTTTTTTGTATGTGCATGAGATTCCTGGGTAGAATATCAGAAGCCCCTTGAGAGAAAGAGGGGGAAAGCTTCTTTCAAGATAAAGAGTAAAGGGGCACATTTCACATAAAGAGGACAGTAATTCATGTGTATCATTTTCCAAAATGAAGTACCCAGATCACTGGGGATAGACCAGATGTTTGTAGCTAAAATCTCACTAAAGTCTTATTATAGTGTATTTAATTTGATTACTCATGGAAAATGATACTGGTTTTTCACTCATTACAATCATGTTTCCTTACATAACAAATTTATTTAAATAAAAATTTTTAATATTATATAATCCTACAGATGGTACATGGATATGATAAAAATAACAAGGTAGGTACATAAATAATTGAGTTTGGGGAAACACTGGGTAAATGAATGCCAGGAACAAGCATCCTGAAGGAAAGCTCCGAGTCCTGCAGAAGGCAAGCCCCTCAACCAAGGATGCAAGAAGCCTGCGGAGGTGAGCTTTCGCTTAAACAGAATGGGTATCCATGTGTGCCAACCATGCTGGAGTATTTGTGTGGATTAACGACTTAGCATCTACTCTGAAAAAGGAAATAATTCACATTTAAGGCTAGAGCATGGCTTCCCTGGTGGCTCAGTGGTAGAGAATCCATCTGCCAATGCAGGAGACATGAGTTTGGTCCCTGCTTCAGGAAGATCCCACCTGCCGCAGAGCAGCTAAGCCTGTGCACCACAACTATTGAGCCAGTGCTCTGGCTCCTGGGACCCACAGCCACTGCAGACCCTGTGCACGGCATGTGGGATCTTCCCAGATGCAACAAGGGAGACCGCCACAGTGAGAAGCCCGCACACTGCAACTGTTGAGTAGCCCCACTCACCACAATTAGAGAAAAGCCCACACAGCAACAGAGGCTCAGCACAGGCAAAAATAAATATATAAAATTCTTTTTTAAAAAGGGACTGGGGGTGGCAGAGGATCTCGGCAGAGCATTACAGTGAGAGACTCAGGAGAGTATGAGAAACTCTAAGTGAGAAGCAGGCTGGTCTCCTGCCCTGAGGTTACCAGGCACAAAAACAGAGAACCCACACAGGCCCTCTGAGGAATCTCTGTTACCAGCCAGACCATGGGACCCAAAAGTTACCTCCTGATTTGATTGCAGATCACATCTGCAATAAAGGATGACAATAAGTAAGAACCTCAAGCTAGCAGGCTCTCAATGATAATAAAAGTTTTGAAGTACTTATAACCCATAGCTGTTTTTTTCCTCCCAAGTATGAAAACAGTGAAGGAAAAGCTTCAGTGGAAGAGAAGAGACATTTCCCTTATTGGTATTTGGAACAGAATCTAGAGATAGAATTGTAATTTTATTCCTTTCCCTGCTCTGTGTTTTACCAGCATTGGGTCCTGGAATGAAAGTCCTCCTGGACTGTGCTCTCCTCCCCCCTTACCTCCTTGTCACATCTGGTTATATCTCTTGGTCACCTGATACCAGAGTTTGCCTTCCAACCAGAGGCTTCAGCTTCCCTGTGAATCAAAATGTTGCTCCCTGCTTGAGGTCTCTGGTTCTCCTGCTATCTGCAGAGGCTGTGGAGAAGCGTGCACCAGCATGTTGATTTTGTGGAGGAGTCAGCGAGAACATTCTTACAAAGAGATGAGAAATAAAGCAAAGTGGACTTGTGTTACTGGCCCCAAGCACACATTCCAATACACAATTAGGTGTGATGTCAAAGCTAAGGCCCTATTCTTCCAATCACCAATAATTTTCATTCTGAAAATCACATCCTTTAGATTTTTCTTTTGTGCAAAATAAATGAACAGTGGTGCTCAATGTCTCAGTGTTGAGGTTCTGTTTGGAAGTGATGATATAAAACCAAGACCTGTATATATGCTGCCTGCAAGAGATTCACTTCCGATTAGAGCCACATACAAACTGGGAGTGAGGGGATAGGAAAAGGCATTCCATGCAAATGGAAATCAAAAGAGAGTCAGTGTGACAATACTTATATCAGACAAAATAGACTAAAATAAAGACTGTTACATAATGACCAAGGGATCAATCCAAAAAGAAGATACAACAGTTGTAAATGTATAATACCCAACATAGGAGCACCTCAATATGTAAGGCAAATATTTAACAGACATAAAAGGAGAAATTGACAATAACACTAGTAGGGGACTTTTAACACTCCACTTACATCAATGGACAGGTCATCCAGACAGAAACTCTGTTCAGATCCTTACCTTGAGTTAACTGGTGCCTGTGGTCCCGGTCACGGCTGTCATTGCAGAGAGTGACTTACCTCTCACGTGTCCACGGCCACCTCAGCCCCTAGCTGCTGTTGGGGCCATCTCATTTAGAGCAGAACTCTGAAGAATTAAAGATAAAGCCCCAAGTGTTGGAATATCTGAACCAGGTGAAGACAGTACTCAAGATGATAGGAGGGTGTAACTTGGCCATTTATTTTGGGAAACACTCAGGGTAAAACTGCTGCTGCTGCTAAGTCGCTTCAGTGTCTGACTCTGTGCGACCCCACTGACGGCAGCCCACCAGACTCCCCTGACTCTGGGATTCTCCATGCAAGAACACTGGAGTGGGTTGCCATTTCCTTCTCCAGTGCATGAAAGTGAAAGTGATGTCTGACTCTTCGTGACCCCATGGACTGCAGCCTACCAGGCTCCTCCGTCCAGGGGATTTTCCAGGCAAGAGTACTGGAGTGGGGTGCCATTGCCTTCTCCGGGGTAAAACTAGCACATGGTGTTATCATGGGAAGTGCATGCATCAACAGAGACCTAGAAGTAGACCCAAGACTCAACAATCACTTCCAAGCTGAGTCACCTTGGACAGAGATTAAATAAACTAATCTTTCTGATGTTCAGTTTCCCTTCTGGAAAAAGAGGATACTAACTGGGACATGGAACAACAGACTGGTTCCAAATAGGAAGAGGAGTACGTCAAGGCCGTATATTGTCACCCTGCTTATTTAACTTATATGCAGAGCACATCATGAGAAACCCTGGGCTGGAGGAACCACAACCTGGAATCAAGGTTGCTGGGAAAAATATCAATAACCTCAGATATGCAGATGACACCACCCTTATGGCAGAAAGTAAAGAAGAACTAAAGAGCCTCTTGATGAAAGTGAAAGAGGAGAGTGAAAAAGTTGGCTTAAAGCTCAACATTCAGAAAACTAAGATCATGGCATCTGGTCCCAACACTTCATGGCAAATAGATGGGGGAATAATGTCAGACTTTATTTTTGGGGCTCCAAAATCACTGCAGATGGTGACTGCAGCCATGAAGTAAAAAGACGCTTACTCCTTGGAAGGAAAGTTATGACCAACCTAGATAGCATATTAAAAAGCAGAGACATTACTTTGCCAACAAAGATCGGTCTAGTCAAGGCTATAGTTTTTCCTGTGGTCATGTATGCTTGTGAGAGTTGGACTGTGAAGAAGGCTGAGCGCAGAAGAACTGATGCTTTTGAACTGTGGTGTTGGAGAAGACTCTTGAGAGTCCCTTGAACTGCAAGGAGATCCAACCAGTCCATCCTAAAGGAGATGAGTCCTGAGTGTTTAATGAAAGGACTGATGTTGAAGCTGAAACTCCAATACTTTGGCCACCTGATGTGAAGAATTGACTCATTGGAAAAGACCCTGATGCTGGGAAAGATTGAGGGCAGGAGGAGAGGGGGACAACAGAGGATGAGATGGTTGGATGGCATCACCGACTCAATGGACATGAGTTTGGGTGGACTCTGGGAGTTGGTGATGGGCAGGAAGGCCTGGCATGCTGTGGTTCATGGGGTCGCAAAGAGTCGGACATAACTGAGTGACTGAACTGAACTGGGTTGTGTTGAGGCTTAAAAGAGAGTAAGAGGATCCCCTCGTCTATACCCGCGACCCCACAACTCCTCACCCAACCCCCTACCCAGGCCATGGAGTCTCTTTGCTCTGTGACCTCAGTTCCAGGTGATATGTCTTTCAATGTCTCCTCTTTGCCTCTAACCTATCCATTTTTGCCCCATGTTTGTTTTTTAATTCTTCAAATAACCACAATGTAGAATTGAAGACTATTTTAAAAGATTGGTATTGATCAAATAAATTTATATCATCATTTTATTAATCTTTAAAATCATTTTTAACCTTCTCTTTTCAAAATGTTCTGTGTCCAAAAGCAAGATCAATGACTTTTTAAAAAATGTTTCCGTTTTTGGGGCTGGTGACAGGTTTGGCTTTAACCTCTTATAAGTGAATGGCCTTATAACTTAAGTTTCTCTACCTTGGTGAAGAACTTTGGGGTGTGTCGAGTGATTCTTCTGACTTAAGAGTGCCCAAATCACAGCTTGCTATGTGAGAGTTCCATAATTTCTTTGTTCATGTCAGCTTTGTGGTGTGTAGAACACTGAAGTATTAATCTTTGCTTTGGGTAAAGTAGCACTGGGCCTGAGGTCAACCTTGCCGGGTGGAATAGAAGCAAGCATGGCAGCATCATAGATGGAGGAGATGCAGGGACCCCAAGATTCTGCAAGAGTGGAATCCTAATCTGATCCAGGACTTTCGACCAAGCTCTGACAGTGCAGGGTCTTCCCTCAGGTCCTCAGTTATCATATAGGGCCTTGACAGCCAAGAGTCGTCATGAAATTGGTCTCATCACAATTATACTTAGTTCATATCTCAACTTTCTGCAGTTGTCCATAATATAAGAACTGTGGAGGACTTCTCATGTTTCTTCTATCCATTTAACCATATTTTAAGAGCTGACTATATAGTGGGCACAATGATCATTGTACCCAAATGAGTGACTCCCAAGCCCTACCCTTCCTGGACTAAAGGTGTAATAAGAGACCTATCTGCAAACAAGCAGTCAGGGGATGTGCCCCACTGGGGTGTCCACAGGCACTTTGAGAGTTTATACAGGGCAGGACTAACTCTTGAAGGGAGGAAGTAGAAGACAGTTCCTTCAGAGGGTGGGAAGATCGCCTGAAGAAGAGAAGAGCTACCCACTCCAGTATTCTGGCCTGGAGAATTCCATGGACTGTATAGTCCATGGGGTCGCAAAGAGTCAAACACAACTGAGCGACTTTCACTTTCCCGGGCTGAGGCATTGACAGTCTGGTTTCTAGCTACAGCTCTGAATTTGCATCAGCTTCGCCCTGTTGGATGACTCAGAGCCAGTTTCCTCATCTCTGATGTCAGAAGACAGTACCCACCTTTGCCACCTCTGGAAGTGGAAGTGGAGCAACAAGCATTTTGCTTCACGGTTTGTTAAGACTGCTCTAGAGGACACACACCTGTCAGGAGGCTCTTCCTTGGGCCCCAGCAGCAGCATGTGTCTGCAGGACAGTGGGTCTGCCTGGGCTTAGGCTTCAGTGTGTGGCTGTGAACTTCACATTTGTCCTCATTAGACCAGCATGACTAAGTCTATAACCCTGACATTCTTTTCTGAAAGTAAGCTTTGTCCTTAGAGTCTGATTCGGTAAATCCCCTCTGTCTCTCTTGCTGATCCTGGGCACTTGCAGGGGTTACTAAACAGAATGAGCCCCAGGTTTCTCATCTGTATAGTAGAGATGATAATAATAATTCATATATTGTAGGATGGTTGTGAAGATCAAAGGACATAGTGTGTGCAAAGTACCAGGCACATCGTGACTCTAATGTTCAGCATTGTGGGGACTAGGGGAGTAACCAGAGAGGGTCACAGAGGGTCAGGATAAGGCTTCTGCTTGGCCACTTTCATAGTTGTTCCTGCCACGGTTGACGTCACTGCTACCCATATAGCACCCTGGGTGGTTGAGAAAGGATGAGCCATCTATTTTCCTATTTGTAGATAGTGCAGGTGGCCAAGACTGTGTAAATTCCTTATCACTATCATGTATTCAAAAATACTAGAATATAATCCAAGCTTTCAAAAGGAAGGAAATGCTGTCTCCAGAATGAACTTTGAGGGTGTTGTGTTGTACGTGTGTGCATCTTCAGTCGTGCCCAACTCTTTGCAACCCCATGGACTGTAGACTGCCTGGCTCCTCTGTCCGTGGGATTTTCCAGGCAAGAATATTGTAGTGGGTTGCCATTTCCTCCTCCAGGGGAGCTTCCTGACCCAGGGGTCAAACCTGCATCTCCTGCATTGGAGGCAGATTTTTTTACTGTGGAGCCATCAGGGAAGTCCCGTTGAGGGTATCTAAGTGAAATAAGCCAGTCACCAAAAGTCAAATGCTGTGTGATCCATCCCACTTATGTGAGGTACCAAGAGTAGTTAAACTCCTAGACACAGAAAGTAATGAGGTGGCTGCCACGGGCTGGGAAAAGGGGGGAAAGGGGAGGGGGACTTGTTTAAAGGGGATGAGTTTCAGTTCTGCAGGATGAAATGAGTTGTGGAGATTGGTTGCATAATAGTGTGAATATGCTTAACACTTCCAAACTGCATACCTACAAACAGTGAAGATAGTAAATTTTGTTATGTGTATTTTACCATAATCTTACAAAAGCTTATTGAGCATGTGCCAAGTGTACAGCATTCCTGGCCCAAGGGGAAAGTGAAAGTGAAAGTTGCTCAGCCGTGTCCTGGCCCAAGGGGAAACAATGTGATAAAAACAAACATGGCCCCTGTCTCCCCTTATGAAACTTACAGGCGAGTAGAGGAGACATGTCAAAGGAAGAATGACATTAATGAGCAAAAGTGCAGCTGGAACAGGTGCTCCAATGAGAAGTTCATGGTCCCTTGAGAACCTAGAGTACAGGGACTTGACCGCAACAGGAAAGTCAGGCCAAAAGCAAAGATGAGCAAGATGAAGAAAGACCATCCTCAGAATCTGCAAAGCATGAACCAAAGCTACCTCAAGGAGGCCAGTGTGGCTGGAGCACAGAGGGTGGAGAAAATGTGTTGGGAACAGAGGCTGGTGAACACGGAGGGGCCAGACCCCACAGCCTCGCTGGCCACAGTAAGGAGTTTGATCTTTCTTCCTGAGCCACAGGGACCCCATTGAGGGTCTTGAGCTGAGGATGGGGAGACAGAAAATCAGGTTTGTGCTTTGAAAAGGTCAGTACAAAAGAATATATATTTTTTCCCTTACAAGGAAAGATCTTATCAAATAGTTGTCTCAGTCATCCACATGGAAATATTGAACGAGTCCCCTAGATATTTCTCTGGGGCCTGATATTTAGAAGACACTAGCAAGAATACAGATGAAGACCCACATCCCATAAGTCTAAATAGTTATAGGCTATAATCAAGCTAAGAAACCATTATTAATATGTTGAATCCTCTTACCATGACAAACATATAACTCATGTCAAAAAAATATGAACAAACTATGGTTTTTAATATGACTAATAGTCAACAAAGTATCAAAGATGATTGAATTTAACCATAACTACATTCTCTGGATATTCTGTTGGGTCAATGAAATGTGAATGACTAATAAAATATTTTATAATTAGCCATTTTCTATTTTATAATTTTTGGCTTTTATAGTAAAAATCATTAATTATATTATTTTAATTAAGATTTTCATATAACTCATGTTATTTTACTAGCAACGCTGAATTAAATCACTTTTTGTAACAAGTATATTGAATATATATTGTATATATTACAATTCATCCATTGGAAATATCCAACTTTTCTTGAGTCATTTTAGTTCTCAGATCATTTTTCATTAATTCCAATTGAAGAAACTTTGCCCTATTGAGGTCATATCAACCTGAATTTGTTAAAAAAAAAACCTTCTTTAAAGCAATATTTAAATTTGAAAATGAACCATAAATACATTATGTTCCAAACATGGTGATAAGATCTCATAGATAAATTATCACAAAAACTATTAGCATGTATTTTAATTCCATCACTCAAGTCTACCACTTATATTGCAACTTTTTCTGTCTGTCCAAGCAATATCTCAGTCTAATATTAATGTAAAGCCCCAGCATCATGTTTCATACAGGTTGTCTGGGCATCTATACATATTTAATGGCGATAGGAATGGTTTGATATTGCAAAATGCTCCTTGGCTGCTATGAACAAGTGTCATGAGTTTGGAGGGCCTCCTGAACAGCAAATTGGAATCTGAGGAGGGGGAGGAATATAGACATTTGGTACAACTTGGGAAGGTGCTTTATTGTACAAGGATCAATTGTGCTCATGTGTGTGAAAGAAAGGAATCGGCAAGTCAGCCTTTTCTCCTGTCCAGGTATTTCTGCTCCTCAGACCCTCCCTGCCCTCTGAAGCAGCACCCCAGCCCTGCCGTGGCTGGGATTAGCAATAGGAAAACCCTTAAATATTTAGGGCTTTCAGGCACAGTGGCCAATTGTTTCAAGGTCTTAGGACAAGGGATGTGGGGGAGCAGTTCCCTGGGGCCTAAACAGTGTTAGTCACAAGAGCTGATGCTTAAGATTACTCCAAGTGACATGGACACTTATGTGTCCTTAATAAATTGTGTGTGTGTGATATTTGTGACCCTCTAAAGCACAGGCCCTGGGGTTTAGGATGGCACTACCCTGCAGCGTAAACTGCATAAGTATTCAGCAGTCCCTTTCCAAGTCCCCATGTTAATTTACTAATCCTGATATTGACCAGCACTGCCACACAGTCCTTTCTTCTCACTCCATGCCTTTTAAAGGCTGCTGACTGCATTTTTCACTTGATTTGTCTTATTAGGAACTGGTGAAAGTGGCAAAAGCACCTTTATCAAGCAGATGAGAATCATCCACGGGTCTGGGTACAGCGACGAAGACAGAAAGGGGTTCACGAAGCTGGTTTACCAAAACATATTCACTGCCATGCAAGCCATGATCAGAGCCATGGACACCCTGAAGATACAGTACGTGTGTGAGCAGAATAAGGTAACGTGCTTAAGAACTTTGGAGCCATTTGTGAATGCCATGCTGTCCTCCTCTGGTTAGTCTGTCTCTGAACTGAAAGATTTACTGAGTGCTTGCATCAGAGGCCAGAAGAAGCTCTTGAGCTCAGACTCTGGGGTAGAGCTCCTCCAGAGGAGTATGATGAATTTAGGCACAGTGTTGTGGTCTTATTTCTGCAGAAGCTCTGGCACAGTGGTGGTGTGGTGTGGCCTGGCGTGCAGTCATTTCAGTGCTTTTTTTTTTGGAGTGCTGAGAAAAGGAAGACATATATTTACATTTCCTCTTTCAGCTAAGATACCTGGTTACTTTCTTGCTTTGAGCAATGGTGGTCTTGGGTTTACAATGGACTTTTTAAGAATTCCTAGTCTTAGGAGATATTTTCATAAATGTCCTGCAGACTACTCAGAGAAGTCAGTGGGTTTTGTTTGTTTCTTTTGGAAGCTAGCCCTTCTTAGGAGCTAACTGATAATTTAGGAAGAGTCATGCTTGTGTCTCGACTAGCAAGGGACTCTCCCAAAGTAATGGTATCAAGTTGCCATTTGCTTTCCTCTCTCTGTGGGTTATTTAAAATCCGTATCTGTTTGAGACTATAGGAGAATAATGAGACAGGAAGGTGGGAGAAGGAGACAATATTTTCTAGGGTGTATAGGAATGTAAATCCATGGGAAAATACTATGAGCTCATTAAGAATCTAGACGACAGAATTTCTTTAAAATAACTCATACCAAGTTATAACACGACATGATGATAAAGAGAAAAATTCCAAGATGAGTCCCTTGTGAATTGATTAGAAAGAATTTAGCTGCTTAAAAGCTGGAATAGTGGCTTAAATATGGGCCTCAGGAACTGCTTTATCATCAGCTTGTGGCATTTGTTTTTATGTGTATTATACAGAGTTTCAAAGCAGTAAGTCTAATTTTTTTATTACTCAGTGACTGCATTACACAGGAAAACTCAACATGCACCAAATTTTAGACGTACCTTTATAGTGTGACTACAGCTTTGTGTCTTTACTGTTTCCTTGTAATCTTGAGGAAATGGAGGAATGTATAATATCTCACCCACAGCTTCAGCCTTCAACAGCGTTCTGTTGAAAAGCATGTGTGTGTGCGTGTGTGACAGGCGGGGGTGGTGGTAGTGGTGGAAATTAACCTTTAGAATATCTGGTGCCAAGTAATATGAGAGGTGTGTCATGAACTATTGGGAAATTCTACAAGTAACTATGATTCCTTTACAAGTTGGCTTTGAGTATGTGCATTATATCTTTTTGGGTTTTTTTTTATAAGCATATTTTAATTTTTTGAATTTTCATTATATCTATTTGAATGTGTGCAATTAAAAAAAAAATCACCCTGTACAAGCTATTTTAAAAATTAGGTCATCTGCGGAAATTTAAGATTATTTCAGAGAAGAGATAGGTCAGGAACATCCTCGTGGTGATGTTAGTTAATCTACTTTCCTCTTTGGTAAAAAGGCATTTTGTTTCCCAGTCGTAGTGGGGTGACTGGGAGAAGCTTGGAGTTTAGGAATGGGTTTGTAAACAGGCCTGTTGGGAAGAGAAGACTCAAGTGTGAGTCAGTTCTGCTTACATTGGCAACATGTGTTTGTAAAAATCCAATCAGATTTAGGAATCAAGGTCTCTGGATTTTTGTTTTGTTTTCCCTCAAGGTCTTCTAGAGGTACTCTGAGTTTGTGTCTCAAATAGAAAGGTTTTACATGGCTTGACATTCCACCGCTTTCTTCTGTTCTCTTGATCTGAATTCTTCTTCATAAGGCCATGTCCCCTTGCCTGCTCATCTGCATTACTTCCCTCCAGCTGCCATAACAAAGCACCTCAAACTGGGTGGCTTGAGACAGATTTCTTCCTTCCCAGGTCTGGAGGCTTGAAGTCTGAAACCAAGGACCTGGTTCCGGCTGGAGTCTCTGTTCCATGCATCTTGCCTGGCTTGTGGGGGTTGCTGGCAATCCGCAGTGTCCTTTGGCTTGTGGAGGCCTCCATTCAGTCCCTGACTCTGTCTTCACGTAAAGTTCTCCCCCTGTGTCTCTGTGCTCACAGGGCATTCCCCACTGTGTGTCCATTTCTCCCTCTTCCCATAAGGACAGCAGTCATTGGATTAGAGCCCATCCTAATTCAGTGTGACCTCATCATAGCTTGATATATCTACATAGACTCTGTTTCTCAATAAAGTTACTTTCTGAGATTTGGGGTTTGCATGGATTTCAAGGCAATACTATTCAACCCAGTATGGCCTGACCTCTGCTTGCTCCCATGAATGTCATGTCCATTAGCAAAATACTTTCACTCCATTCTAATATCCCCCAAAGATTTAACCCTAAAAACAGCAGCAACTCTAAGCCTCAAATCTGATCTAATATCAATTCAGAAGGCCTCCAGTCTTTTTTTTTTTTGAGGTCTGTTTGTGTTTAATCAGACAATATGCAAAGTATTTACAACCAATTCCAAATTCCCCCCTCCCCCACCCCAGGCCTGGGCCATGGAATGCGGGACCCCCTGGCCCTGCCCAGAGCCGGGGGTCCCCTAGGCCTCTGCATAGTCATCTGAAATCTACAAAACACTGTTCGCTTAAAAAAAAAAAAAAAAAAAAAAAGGACAGTATTAGGATACCTTATACAAAGGGCGCTGGGCAGTTGGAAGGGGATTTGAGAGCACGCTGGAGTGAACCCAGATTTTGACTGGGACAGACAGGAGAAGACTTGGGTAATACACATGTATGAAAGGAAAAATTGAAATTTCATAGGCAGGCACCACTTGGCCTCCTTCCCCACTGGCAGGGCCTGGCTGGCTCAAGAACCCCTGGCAGCAGGAACGTTATTGCTATGATGAGGGGCAGGGGGTGAAATGTACATGGCTGGGGGACAGAGTAGGGGACATTTTTACATGTTAAATATGGACACACATGGAGGAGGAACACACACGTGTACACACACACATACACACACACAGGGGCCCTTGGCAGAATGCCTACAAAACTGTCAGCTGCCCCATTTAAGAAGGGCAGGATGAGGCCCAGGGAGAAGCCACCACATAGCCCAAGGGCCAAAACACGGTCTCTTGATGCCACGGGCTGGACTCACCACGTGATGCCAGGCCATAAGGTCTGGACAGGAGTGGAGTAGTTGCAGAGGCCATGGCCACATATGGAGGCAGACACTGAAGCCCAGAGAAGCAGCAGGGGCTGCCTGAGGTCACACAGCCAGTCCTGGTATGTGGCAATAGACAATCTGTCCTCTCTCACCCCAGCCTACGCACTCCCTCCCCTACTCGTGAGTTAAGGGTGCCAACTTGGAGAGGAGAGCAGGGGCCAGGCATTGAAACAACACAGGACAAACTGGGGGAAGGAGGACCTGGGGTTCCGTCCTGAGGCCAGGGTCTCACAAACACTTGGATCTTCCTTCTACTTCTGCTTGATTGCCTCCAGAGCCTGTGAGCTCCTTTTCATGATTGGCTAGCGCCAAAGATAAAAAACCACCCACATTCTGATTAAAACCTGCTTCCCTATCCTTATACCCTTCATTTCTAGCTCAGCCCCACATCCACCTCCACTTTCTCCCCGACAATAGCCCCACTGAGCGAGCAGTGGCAACAGGACTCTGTCTGCTATCTCTGAGCCATTCTCAGGCCCCTTGTCCCCTGGGCTACCCCAGTCTGTCCACAATGCCTCCAAGGACAATTGCAATGGTTCCTGAGGAAGACAGAGGGAGCACCGGGTTCCAGTTCCACCTCAACCCTGAAGTGCTCTGCTGCCTCGGGCAAGTCACATCCTCTCTCTGGACTCAGTGTCCCCATAGGTAATACGAGGACAAGGAATTGATGATCTCTGAGGATTCCTCAAGCCTAAGAAGGGCAGGGTTTGAGGACGGTGTCCAGCCCCACCCACGATCATCAAGTCAGGCTAGGCCTCACCAGCCTGGGAGCCACCAGCAGAGAGGGCTGGACCCAGGAGGAAGGCCTCCAGTCTTATCATTTAAATCCTCTATATCAGGTATGGTGAGACTCTGGATGTGGTCCATCCTAGAGCAGAATTCTCTTTCAAACATGCCTGTGAAACTAGGAAGTGAATTAATTTGTCCCCTCCTCATTTGCTATCTCTGGCTCCATTCTCAATGCCTTCTTTCTACTTCAAGTACCTGCATTCATGAAACCTGCAACTTCCTCTTATCTCTCAAACATATGCCAGGGGTGAACCACGTATTGAAATGGCTTAAAGAGATGCTTCCCTGGTGGGCTCAGACGGTAAAGAATCCACCTGCAATGCAGGAGACCTGTGTTTGATTCCTGGGTTGGGAAGATTCCCTGGAGAAGGGGATGGCTATCCACTCCAAACTGTTGCCTGGAGAATCCCATAGACAGAGGAGCCTGGCAGGCTACGCAGTCCATGAGGTCGCAGAGTTAGACATGACTGAGCGACCAACAAGGAGAGTAAAATGTTGAGTAGAAAAAAATCACTGGATTGGTCCTACAAATCTGGGCTCTGTTCATAGCTCCCTTGTAGGTCTCAGATGGGAGTCTATAAACTTTTTCTATAAAGCGCCAGAGAGGAAATATTTTCAGCTTTGAAGGCTGCACAGTCTCTGCTACAACTGTTCAACTCTGCTGTTGTACAAAACCAGGCATGAGTGATGCATAAAAATGAGTGAGGCTTGCTTATAAACTGTTTGCAAAATGTGAAAACTGTTCTTAACTCATGGGCCAAACAAAACAGACCAGGAGTGGATGGAGTCCATGGACTGGAGTTGCTGACTCAGTCCTAGGGGAAGCTGTGGAACCTCTTCCACGTGGAAATTTTGATCAATTTCTTCTCTATTATTTTCTGAATGATTTCCTCTGCGGGTTAGTCCCGATCACAAATGTGAAACTATAACCAATTACCCTTCTTAGGTCATAAAATGATCAAATGATTAATGCTCTAGGGGTTTAAGTAATTACTTAAGAAACAGTATTTTCTTTACAAAGTATTGCTTCATTTAAAACAATTGACTAGTTAAGATGAGTTTGAACAAAACTAATTAGTTTTTCTTTTCAGTCCTCTAACTTCTGGTTGCTGAATATTTATTTCTATTGGATTTTTTCACAGCTAGAAACACTTTCTTAAAAATATGTAGAGGAGGATTAAGAGCCCTTTTAGAGGGTTTTATTTTAAATGTTAGCAGGATTATGGCTCAGCCAGTTTGTTGAAAATCTTTGCTTGTTACTTGACAGGCTGCTTTTGAGAGGAAATTTATCAGAAACTCAGTGTAACATTTGGTTTTTAACCAATATGTTTACTCAATTAAGATTTAGCTTTGAAGATTATTTTCTTATACATTGCCTGCCTTTTTTTCCTAAAGAAATGATTCATATGTATTTGCTCACTCTGTTGATAAGCCTTAATTTTTATGAATGTCTCTCAAGAGTGTCATGAGCACATATTAAAATTTATGACTTCTTGAATAAATATTACAGAGGCGTTTACTCAGTGTCAGGACTCCTAACATTGAATTAGCTTATATCTTACATTGCCTGGTGATGATTTCATAGAAAAGCTTCTTTTTTTTTTTTAACTCTTTGTAGTGTCTCCAGTTTGAGAAATTCTTACTCTAGGCCTGTAGTATGGTGAAGGAAATCCTAGCTCCTTTTAAGGTTCTACAGAATCTGCTTGGATGATTTAGATAAGAATTTCCCAAGGGCAAAGGACAGCCCTGTCTGACTTTTCAAAAATGCTTGGTTTTAAGAACAAGGGCTACAGATTCTTTTGGTAGCTGACCCCAGCTTCTTCCCTGCCCTCCCACTTATAGGAGCTCACTGGGGTCACATCATATGTGCATGTAACTTGTTGTTATTCAGTCGATAAGTTATGCCTGACTCTTTGCAACCCCATGGACAGCACACCAGCCTTCCCTGTCCTTCACCATCTCCTGGAGTTTGCTCAAACTCATGTCTATTGACTCAGTGATATCATTCAACCATCTCATCCTCTGTTGCCCCCTTCTTCTGCCTTCAATCTTTCCCAGCATCAGGGTCTTTACACACATTTAACTGCAAGGGCTCATCATAAAAACAAAAACAGTGTCTTTAAAAAGGAGAGTTACAGCTAAAGAGACACTGATGTATAGAAAGTCTTATGGACTCTATGGGAGAGGGAGAGGGTGGGAAGATTTGGGAGAATGGCATTGAAACGTGTAAAATATCATGTATGAAACGAGATGCCAGTCCAGGTTCGATGCACGATACTGGATGCTTGGGGCTAGTGCACTGGGACGACCCAGAGGGATGGTATGGGGAGGGAGGAGGGAGGAGGGTTCAGGATGGGGAACACATGTATACCTGTGGTGGATTCATTTTGATATTTGGCAAAACGAATACAATTATGTAAAGTTTAAAAATAAAATTTAAAAAAAAAAAAAGGAGAGGTAAGAGGAGTATTTTGCCTGCTATTTGCCTCAAGTACTTAATTTGGAATTCATTGTTTCTAGAAGCGTGAAGTCTGAAATTCCCTTCACAAAGCATCTTTGTCTTCTTTTTTTTTTTAATTAATTAATTTTATTTTTTAACTTTACAATATTGTACTGGTTTTGCCATATATCAAAACCAGAAGCTTGTGCTGTATTCCAAGTCACACTTGAGGCAGGGGACTTGGGCCCTCCAGCCAATTACAGCTCTTGAAAGCCTGAATTTGGGGGTTTAATTGACTCGGAGAAGGCAATGGCAACCCACTCCAGGACTCTTGCCTGGAAAATCCCATGGACGGAGGAGCCTGGTAGGCTGCAGTCCATGGGGTCACTAGGAGTCAGACACGACTGAGAGACTTCACTTTCACTTTTCACTTTCATGCATTGGAGAAGGAAATGGCAACCCACTCCAGTGTTCTTGCCTGGAGAATCCCAGGGAGCCTGGTGTCGCACAGAGTCAGACACGACTGAAGCGACTTAGCAGCAGCAGCAATTGACTCACAAGGTCTCTGCTAATTTTGTTTCAAGTTTTTCAGGTTCTACATTTAGGTAAGCAGACCTCTTTGTTGTCAGTTTCCTGTAGTGTCTTGAGTTTCAGGCCTTTGGAACAGGATGCCCCCTCTCCTGACTGCTAGGTATATCAGGAACAAGCAAAACAATGGCCCTCAGCCCTGGCTGCACATTGGCATCTCCTGGGAGGCTTCTCTGTTGCTGCCCAGGGTACCACCCACCAGAGAGCTGGAGCTAAGTATTCTTGGCATGCAGCCAGAGCTTTGGATTGTTTTAGAAACCTCCCAAGTGATTCTTGTTAGGCAATCAAGTTTGAGAACCACTGATACTCTATATGTATCTTATCACTATCCGGAGGCATTCAGTTTGGATTCTACTTTATCAGTCTTTCTGTAGAGGAAAGGGAGGCTTCTGGTCATCTCTTCCGTGGGCTGACCTAATTAATCTCCATCCACAGGTAAACTGTGTAGCCAGCATTGAGGATGTTTGTTTAGTTCAGCAGTACGAGGGGGCTTCGGTGAGATGAGGTCATGGTAAACTCGACAGCATCTGCAGGTGAAGTTTTTGAATTCAGGGCAGACTCTGTGTTTGTTTCCTTTGAGTCTTGCATGAGCCTAGCACAGCATCCTGCGAGAGATTCCAGGGGTGGGGTGGGAGTCGGGGAAGGAGGAGCTGCATCTTGTTCTCTGAAGTCATGTTACGGGGCCTTCTCGCCCTCCTTTTCCTATTGTTGCTACATGGAAGTTATTTCTTTTTATTCAGAAAAGACTCAGAGATGCAGGTTATGTTGATAACATATGCAGTGTACAGATATATTTTATAATAAAAATACCTTACAATTTTGTTTTGTAAACAGAGACATTTTATTAGGAAGTTAATATATATTATATATAATATATAGGTTATATATAAGTATATGCAATATATATACATGTTATACAATACAAGTTATATATTTTTATATGTTATATATTTTACTCCTAATTAATAGATAGTTTTATTTATTGAGATGGCAGTTCACTAGGTATATAAAACTTAAACACCAAGCATCCAACTTCACGTTTAAGCAATAAAGTCTGATATTTATGGAGTAGGATTGCAGGAGATGTTTTCTAATACCAAAAGGAGCTCCGATCATGTCTCATATCTGTGTATGTCTAACTCTTCCAGCTTAACTTTTCTCAGAAACCAAGGCTGAATTTCCAGAAGGGTCTATCAAAGACACATGTGAGGAAATCGAGCATAGTTAGGTAAAAATGGTCAATTTACATGCCTCTTTATAGAAAAGTTTCTCAGAGCTTGATGTATCTTAAGACCCCTTATTTTCTAATTTTTATAACGCCTGTTTAAATATACTTTTCAGTCTGACTTCCTTATCCAGTTTGAAAAGTCAGAGTCTGCATGAGTCTCTTCGGAATAGGGAGGCCAATATTCAGACTTCGGCTGTAGCCCAGGGTCACTGGTTCTCTGGCACGTGTTAAACCCAGGCTCTTTCTTCTTGTGTCTTATTGGATATTAAAAATGGCGTGGCGCATTTTTCTCCTTACTAAAAACTTGGAATTCTAGCCAATGTCACAACAATCCTGTGCTGGAGTTTTTCCATTTATCCCAATAGTTCTCTGATTAATCAATGTTGACATTAGTGTGAAAATTGCTTAATCAGCTTGAAATATAATAAGTTGGAAAATGAGAAAGAACAGGATAAAAATGAGAAAGAACTGATTTTCTCCTTAATCATTATCACAAGTAAATCTGACCACCCACTGCCCATTGGGAGATGAAGAAGATTTGAGGTCAGTGATGAGTAATGAGATAGTCTGGACCATTGAAATGTTAATTTCTTCCCTAAACTCAGGGCTAGATATGAACCTACCACATGCAAAGAAATGCTTTTAAAAATCTAGTGAAAAGGGAAAATCTCACAAAGTTACAGTCCAGGAGCTAGTGTGACCATCAGGCTATTTGAACAGCTATCCATTCATCTAATATATGTGAAACATTTTCTTTGCATCTTTTAAATTGCACCCAACTTTGTTGCTATCTTAATATACAAAGGGGAACATGTGAAACTCACAATTCAAAACTCCTTGACAAAAGTTAGAATCATCATTGATGATGCTAGTAAAATTCTTTTTTTTTTTAAATCTTATTGCAGTATAGTTGATTTACTGTGTTGTGTTTTGCTGCTATACAGCAAAGTAACTCAGTTACACAAAATGTACTTTTTCATATTCCTTTCCATTATGATTTATCACAGGATATTGAATATAGTTCCCTGTGCTATACAATAAGACCTCGTTGTTTGTCCACGAAAATTATTATATCCAAGTTCAGTTCAGTTCAGTCTCTCAGTTGTGTCTGACTCTTTGCGACCCCATGAATCGCAGCACACCAGGCCTCCCTGTCTATCACCAACTCCTAGAGTTCACTCAGACTCACGTCCATTGAGTCAGAGATGCCATCCAGCCATCTCATCCTCTGTCGTCCCCTTCTCCTCCTGCCCCCAATCCCTCCCAGCATCAAAGCCTTTTCAAATGAGTCAACTCTTCGCATGAGGTGACCAAAGTATTGGAGTTTCAGCTTCAGCATCAGTCCTTCCAATGAACACCCAGGACTGATCTCCTTTAGGATGAACTGGTTGGATCTCCTTGCAGTCCAAGGGACTCTCAAGAGTCTTCTCCAACACCACAGTTCGAAAGCATCAATTCTTTGGTGCTCAGCTTTCTTCACAGTCCAACTCTCACATCCATACATGACCACTGGAAAAACCATAGTCTTGACTAGATGGACCTTTGTTGGCAAAGTAATGTCTCTGCTTTTCAATACGTTATCTAGGTTGGTCACAGAGAAGGCAATGGCACCCCACTCCAGTACTCTTGCCTGGAGAATCCCATGGATGGAGGAGCGTGGTGGGCTGCAGTCCATGGGGTCGCTAAGAGTAGGACACGACTGAGCGACTTCACTTTTACTTTTCACCTTCATGCATTGGAGAAGGAAATGGCAACCCACTCCAGTGTTCTTGCCTGGAGAATCCCAGGGATGGGGGAGCCTAGTGAGCTGCCGTCTATGGGGTCGCACAGAGTCAGACATGACTGAAGCGACTTAGCAGCGGCAGCAGGTTGGTCATAACTTTCCTTCCGAGGAGTGTCTTTTAATTTCATGGCTGCAATCACCATCTGCAGTGATTTTGGAGCCCAAAAGAATAAAGTCTGACACTGTTTCCCCATCTATTTGCCATGAAGTGATGGGACCAGATGCCATGATCTTAGTTTTCTGAATGTTGAGCTTTAAGCCAACTTTTTCCCTCTCCTCTTTCACTTTCATCAAGAGGCTTTTGAGTTCCTCTTCACTTTCTGCCATAAGGGTGGTGTCATCTGCATATCTGAGGTTATTGATATTTCTCCCAGCAATCTTGATTCCAGCTTGTGCTTCTTCCAGCCCAGTGTTTCTCATGATGTACTCTGCATATAAGCCTATGCCCCAACCAGTGATGCTGAAGAGCTGAAGTTGAACAGTTCTATGAAGACCTACAAGACCTTTTAGAACTAACACCCCCAAAAAATGTCCTTTTCATTATAGGGGACTGGAATGCAAAAGTAGGAAGTCAAGAAACACCTGGGGTAACAGGCAAATTTTGCCTTGGAATACGGAATGAAGCAGGGCAAAGTCTTATAGAGTTTTGCAAAAAGAACGCACTGGTCATAGCAAACACCCTCTTCCAACAACACAAGAGAAGACTCTACACATGGACATCACCAGATGGTCAACACCGAAATCAGATTGATTATATTCTTTGTAGCCAAAGATGGAGAAGCTCTATACAGTCATAAAACAAGACCAGGAGCTGACTGTGGCTCAGATCATGAACTCCTTATTGCCAAATTCAGATAAATTGAAGAAAGTAGGGACCCATTCAGGTATGACCTATATCAAGTATGACCTAAATCAAATCCCTTATGATTATACAGTGGAAATGAGAAATAGATTTAAGGGACTAGATCTGATAGACAGAGTGCCTGATGAACTATGGACGGAGGTTCGTGACATTGTACAGGAGACAGGGATCAAGACCATCCCCATGGAAAAGAAATCATATCCAAAGTCCTTCACAATTTGCTTTCTCTTCACGGCAGAGCCACACTCGTTTTCCAATGGCAGAGAGGTAACAGATGTGTTGAACTGCTCTGTTTTCAGCCCTGCCTTTTCTCATCACCCAGTTTCCTCACTGTGAATGAAAGCCATAAACATGTGCCAAGAGATAAATTAACCCTTGGGTTTATTTTGGAGTCCTGCCGAGAGAATCATCTGCTCACCTGGTTTTACTGAATTTAGAGGTAGATTTTTATTAACTGGTTAATAAACTCCACAGTATTATCCTAGGCAAACCATTCTAGAAAGCATCCTCTATAAAAAGCTTTTCCCAATGCAGGGGGCCCCGGTTTGGTACTTGGTTGGGGAACGGAATCCCATGTTCTTCGAATAAAGATCCTGCATGCCACATCTAAGACTTCTGTGTAGCCAAATAATTTTTTCTTTTTTTAAAAAGCTTTTTGAAAAATTAAGACAGGAACTCAAATGGGACACAGTAACTAATCAACAGAAACAAATTGTTAAAGGTTTGTGTATATGTATCTGTGTGCATGAGTGTGTGTGTAGGCGTGAGTGAGTGGGCATATTTACCAATAAACCTACCTTCAGAGTTAAAAGCATATTCATTAGAAGCCAAAACAGTTGGCTTTTTTTTTTTTTTTTTTCACTGACATGTCCTTTTGGAAACTCAGATGTTTCCAGGGAGCTTTGAGACATTGCATCTTATGTACTTCACCTTGATTTCCTTTTTCTTTACATTTTTATATTCTATTGGATTATAGTTGATTTACAGTGTTGTGTTTCAGGTGTACAGCAAGGTGTACATATATCCACTTTTTCAGATTCTTTCCCCATGTAGATTATTATAGAGTATTAATAATCCCTGTGTTATACACTAGTTCCTTGTTGACTATCTATTTTGTATGTAGCAGTGTGTATATGTTAATCCCAATCCCTTAATTTATCCCTCCCTGGTGGCTCAGACAGTAAAGTGTCTGTCTACAATGCGGGAGACCTGGGTTCCATCCCTGGGTCAGGAATATCCTCTGGAGAAGGAAATGGCAATCCACTCCAGTACTATTGCCTGGAAAATCCCATGGACAGAGGAGCCTGGTAGGCTACAGTCCATGGGGTCGCAAAGAGTTGGACACAACTGAGCGACTTCACTTTCACTTTCACCCCTTTGGTAATCGTAAGTTTGTTTTCTTAGTCTGAGTCTGTTTGTTTTGTAAATACGTTCATTTGTGTTTTCTTTTTTTTTTTAGATTCCGCATATAAGTGATATTGTGTGACGCATGTCTTTCTCTGACTATCTTCACTCTGACAATCTCTAGGTCCAGCCATGATGCTGCAAATGACATTATTTTGTTCTGTTTTATAGTTGAGTAATATTCCATTGTATATATGTACCTCATCTTTAGCCATTCCTCCGCTGATGAATATTTAGGTTGCTTCCATGTCCTGGCTGTTGTAAATCGTGCTGCAGTGACCACTGGGGTGCATGTAACTTTTCCACAGTAAGGTTTTCTTTGGGTATATGCCTAGGAGTCGGATTGCTGGGTCAAAGGGCAGTTCTATTTTTAGTTTTTTCAGGAGCCTCCATACTATTCTCCATAATGGTTGCACCAATTTATATTCCCACCAACAGGGTAGGTGGCTTCCCTTTTCTCCTACCCTCTCTAGCATTTACTGTTTGTACACTTTTTGATGATGGCCATTCTAACTTGTGTGAGATGATACCTCATTATAGTTTTGATTTGCATTTCTCTAATAATTAGTGATGTTGAGCATTTTTTCATGTGCTTTTTGACCATCTATTAATAGAGAAGTGACCTCCTATTGACCTCCTATTAACAGGAGAAATATCTATTAAGGTCTTCTGCCCAATTTTGAATTTTTTTTTTTTTACTTTTGATCCATTTGTATTTTGGAGATTAATCCCGTGTTGCAAATATTTTCTCCCATTCTGTGCATAGTCTTTTCATTTTATTTATGGTTTCCTTTGCTGTACAAAAGCTTTTAAGTTTAACTAAGTCCCATTTGTTTATTTTTGTTTTTATTTTTATTATTCTAGGAGGTGGATCCAAACAGATATTGCTAGTGATTTATGTCAGAGTGTTCTGCTTGAGAGTTTTATAGTATCTAGCCTTACATTTAGATCTTTAATCAATTTTTAATTTATTTTTGTATATGGTATTAGAGCATGTTCTAATTTCATCCTTTTTACATGTAGCTGTTGAATTTTCTCAACATCACTTATTAAAGAGACTGTCTTTTCTCCATTATATGTTCTTGCATCCTTTGTTGTAGATTAATTGACCAAGGGGTGTGGGTTTATTTCTGGACTTTCTATTGACCTTGATTTCTGACACCTAAAACTTTGTCAGATTTAATTAAGTATGATCTAAAATAATGTAAAATAGGTTTCACATCATTACCATTGCTTTGTCTCTTCCCTAAATTTTTAAACATTCTGGCATTTTATATATCTGTAATTAGCTATAAAGATATAGGCACATTTGTTTCAGTTGGCCATTTATAGATTTGGTTAGAAAATTATTTGCTTTTGTGTGTGAAAGGTTGTTGTTGAATCACGCTGAAGACACCAGGATTCTTGGCCCCCGGAGGAGAAGAATTTAATCCGGGGCCAGAGATGAGGCTTGATCGCTCAGAGCTTTTGTGTAATAAAGTTTTATTAAAGTATAAAGGAGATAGAGAAAGCTTCTGACATAGGCATCAGAAGGGGGCAGAAAGAGTACCCCCTTGCTAGTGTTAACAATGAGGTTATATAATCCAAAGAATGTCTGGAGGTTGTAAAGACCTCATCAGACCTACTCCCATAATTTACGTTTTAAGATAACAGAATTAGCCAGAAGGTTTAATCCGAAGACTGTCCTCAGGCAGGATACATTATTGTTATATAATTCTAAGGAATGTGGAGAAAGAAAAAAAGTTTGTCCTTTCTTCCTCCTTGAGAATTCCAGACCCCTCTCTCCTTGGGGACCCCGAGACTCCTTATCAACCTGCCTAGGAACTGACTCTCTCATGTGTGTGTGTATAAAGAATGGAAAGCTAATTCGTTTTTCTAGATTCTCTTTATTAAAAAACACATCTAATCTAGTCTTTTAGTCATTTAAATAGTTACAGTGGAGCTAGTTGCAAAGAGGTTGAAATCAATAGGAATAACTTGGTTTTTAGGAGCCTCAAAACTCTGCCTTCCATTTATTCTGAGCTCAGGTGGTTGAATGATGTCATTTGTGGGAGACCATCGTGATTGGCCAGTGGTCACCAGTCCTCCCCACGACCCCAAACTCTCCAGCTCCTGTTGTATCTCTGCTTTGTGTTGACATGGACTATCTTTCCTAGTGAGCTGTGTGGAGGCTTCACTTTGGGGGTTAATCATTATTTATCATTATTATCATGCATGATCACTATAATTTGGATCAGTCCATTTGTAGAGCCCTGACAGTGTTAGGAATTGCCCCAAACAAGAAAGTCTTTCTTTGCAAGTTCAAGTTAGTTCTTGGTGTGCTAGAATGAGACCATGAATGACATAAAGTTGAATTTGCCTCTGCCTCTCATCTACATCTTCAACAACCTTGGACGGGTCACCGATGCTCTCAGTCCTTATATTTCCTTCCTTAACTGAATGCTATGTTGGCTCCCTGTGATAGTCCAAAATTTAAACATGTAAGTAACCTACCTTCAGAAGCAAAAAATTGCATTTTTCTGTGTCCTAAAAACATTACTTTTCTCACCAAGATTTTTTTGTTGTTATTTTATCTTACTAACTTCCTAATTAATAAGACATTACACCAGGTATTAATATAATGTTATATATAGCATGTCAGCATAAGTTATTTTATTTCATATAACTTAGGAGTTCTTTTCAGATATAGTACTGCGTCTCCTGCATCTACTCTCAAATTTCACCACAAGAACAAGCATCTGTGGACGAGAATGTCCCTTACAGAAATCTTGGGTCACAATGATAGAAAGATGAGGCAGGATTCATGCAGTGTCTTTCAAGTTGCTTGATTTCCTCAAAAAATTTTAAATGACAAGGTTAAAGGATTGGAGAAGAATCTTGCTTAGCATATTGTCTACTGAAAAAAATAACCACAACATGAGAGTTATGAGTTAAATTTTATTTGGAGCAAAATGAAGACTATAGTTCCAGAGACAGCATTTCAGATAGCTCTGAGGAACTGCTCCAAAGAGGCAGGGTGGAAGGTCAGCATGTATGTGATTTTGGTGAAGGGGAAGTGCATGCAATCAGGCACATACCTCTTTTCAGAAGGTTGCTGCTAGTCATGAGGAGCAGATGTCACCATGAAGGATGTTAGTGCTTTTCTAGATATGAGGAGATGCAAGAATTGGGCTCAAAATCTTCTTCTGACAGTATCTAAGTATCTGAAGACCTGTTCTGACAGTTTTTTCCAGAGCACAGAGTGCCTCATTCCTGATCTCTGCCCTGAACTCGATTCAGGGGATGTTGAAGATCAGCTGCATGAGCTCATGATTTAATTCTTGTGGAGGGCGATGGTAAGTGCCAATTTGTAGTTGGCAAAATGATGTGATTTCTGGTGATTTCTTCACTCCCTCCCTCAAAGAGAAGTGTCCTGGTTGGACCAGAAAGTTGGTGGCTCTGGTTGTGAACATCTGATTCCAACCCAGATGGCAGGCTTTGTTTCAGGGGAAACCAGGAACTTGTCCTTTTGATTACACTCTCCATTGTCTTATCCACTAGGGACAAGTCATCACCACTGTAGTTAGAGTTGTTCATTTTTATTTTTCCCATTTGGCCAGAGATGACCTTTCTCACTATCAGTAAAGGTGATCAAGCACCCCTAATCCCATTGCAAAGTCCGTTCGATTTGGGTATGAAAGTCTGCTTATGCTAGTTTTGCATCCCTGCTTCCAGATGGGTAGTATTTCTGCCACTAGAGGTTAATGTGAATGTCTGATGATGCCTAATACTCATTGCCACCTAGGAAACTTAGAGATGAAGACCCAACCCATATCAATAGTAGGCACTTGCTGTGTCTTTGGTTTATGAATCAAGTGAATGTACAAGCTAAAAGTGCTTTCTTGATGAAAATCTGGGCCCAGGAGGCGATAAAACAGACAGCTAGCCTAGAATCCTAGGGCTTCCGGAGTCTCACATTGACTGGCTTTCCTTGAAGCAGGGTGCCCTGAGTGAAGATCTCCTAGTGGCCCCCATCTCCTCAGTGACTGTCCACAGCTCTTGCAGGAACTCCTGCCCCATGCCTCTGTCAGTGGTTCTCTTTCCAGTGGTTGAGAGCATTACAGCGCTGTCTGTCCGGCTGCTGTATCATGTCTGTTTCCTTCAGCTCTCAGATAAAGGTGGTGCCCCCCAAAAATATGCCTTTTAAATTCCAGATGGGCAGTATTAGAGATCTCCTGTTGTTACATCATAGTTTTGGCATTAAAAACAAAATATAATCATCCAAATAGGCTTTTAAAAATTTTTTTTTTACAAGCATCCTAGCTTTGACATCAGCATCTCGACTGCTACCCTCTCTCTCCTTCAGCCCTGGACACAGTGACCTCCTGTCTCTTGACCCCAGGAGTCCTGATGCTCCTTCAAGTCCAGGACTTTGCACATGCTCTTCTTTGCTCTTCCCTCCTCTCTTTGCCTAGCCAAGTCTTTCTTGGTCTCCACTAGACATGAAGGCCAAGAACATGTATGCATCCACATACCTTTGCAACTCCAGCACTGACATACATGCAGGCCAGTTTGCTAAAAAAACTATTCACTGAAGAACCAATTTCTGGGGCAAAGAAATCTGATTTTTAGGATCCCACACATAAGTTTTTTTTTTTTTTTTTTTAACAAGCATCCTGGCTTTGGCATCAGCATCTCAACTGCTACCCTCTCTTTCCTTCAGCTCTGAACAAAGTGACCTCCTATCTTTTGGCCCAGGTGATCTTAGGGCGACATTCTGGCCTCTCCTGAGCTTGTCTCTGACAAGCCTTCCAACCTCATCTGCTCTCCCTGGTGGATGATGTCTTCCAGCACATCCCATGCCTCTCTGTTTGCTCATCTTCTCCATCCATGGAGCATCCTGACACCCGTTCCCTCTGCACTCATAAATAGCTAACTTCATTTATTTGTCTTGAGTAAGGTATCCGCTATAGTAGCAAACTTTCTTTGATACCTTCCTCTCCCATCTTCCCTGGGATGAGGCATGCTTTCCAATACACTCAGAGCAGGTTGTATTAACAAAGTACATTGTAATTATTTATGCATCTCTCCCACTTCAGTCTAGGAGATCTTTGAGAGTAGAAATCATATTCTGTTTATCTCTACATCCCTTTGGGCTCAATAATTATTAGCAAAGTGACATTAAGACCTTGTGTGAAGTTGTCATGAACCCTACGTTTCCTGAGAGCTTTGTCCATAGGGTGAAATCCACAATCTCAGAGGATGACTGAGCTGTTCTTTACATGATGGTTTTTGTATTCCCTTTGGAATTGTGATAATGGGCAAAAAAGAACAGAGACTATAAAACCATAGTTTTCTTTTTCTAAGAAATATTGAGCAATTGGAAATATTGCTTCTGAGTTTCAAGATAGTTCAAAAAAGGCTTGCAGAGTCATGGGGCTCCAAATCCCTTGCAGTAAGCTTGGGATAGGGCATATTCAGCCCTTGGGGTGTGTTTAGTGAACTACAAAAGTACTCCGACTGTGAGAATTGGGTCGGTGGTGATGATTCTTCAAGCTGAATCACCAGGCAATGGTTTTGGAATCCCACGGGCTAAAAAAAAAAAAAAAAAATGGTGTCATAGGAAGAATGGCTTTTTGATGAGCTTGAGAGAGACTCAATAAATAACCCTCTTCAACAACCAAATTCTAAAGTAATCAAGAAGTAAGACAAAGAATTAAGGTGATCAGTTCATTATTGCTAAAGCTAAGGGTAGAAAAGATGGCTCATAACTAAGGCATCTGACCTTTCTAATACCGAATCCAGAATGTGATAGACTGACCCATGGGGTCATCATTAGCTCTGGGAGACCCAGGCTTTACCCGCAGGGGCAGGACTCCAACAGCACAGAAGAGAGGAAGGAGCATAGGGCAGGACCACCCCTCAGCTGACATGCCCCCTAGGGAGAGTGGTTGTCGCCTGTGTCATGGCATGTGTCAGAGGCCCTGTCTTCCCGTACTTCTCTCCCTCAGGGAGAGGACTGTATGTACTTCTGGGCATTAAAATGAGTGTGAATCTGTGCTGTGCTTTATTGAAGATGTTTCATGGTGGCTCGGTGGTAAAGAATCTGTATGTAATGCAGGAGTCACAGGTTCGATCCCTGGGTTGGGAAGATCCTGGAGGAGGGCATGACAACCCACTCCAGTATTCTTGCCTAGAGAATCCCATGGATAGAAGAGCCTGACAGACTATAGTTCATGGGGTCGCAAAGAGTTGGACATGACTGAGCAACTAAGTATGCATCATTTTATCTTAAGCAATTCTTCAGTGTGGGTGCTAGCAGTTGCCCCCACTTTAGAGATGCACAAACAGAGGTTTATGGAGGTTGAATGACATCCCCAAGATCACACAGGTTTTGTGTGTCAGAACTGAAGCTGAACCCAAGCAACTTCCCAGGCAGAGCTGTTAACCCCTATGCTTTGAACTTCTCTATGGTCATATAAGGCCATGTGCAGTGGAGGTCCTGGGTCGTCATTTACAGTTAATTATGAAAGCAGTAAATGATGTGAAAGGAGGATTCTCTGTCTTGAAATCTCTGTTCCTGGCTTCTCTCATTAATTCCTTTTCCTCTGGCTGGAATCCAACCAGCTCACACAACTGTCAGTGCTATCTCAATCAGTATTTACACAAAAGGGTCATGCAATTAAAAAAAAAAAAAAGTCAGAAATATCAGAATGTTAATACATCTGTTGGATGAAGTTTAAGGATTGGTGAGCTCTCTGTTAAGTGAATTTGAGATGGTTGTCTGGAGAATACATTTTTTTCTTTCCTTAGATGAGAGAAGTAAACAAGCCAGAAATGATTTCAAATTTGTTTTGCAAATTGGAACAATCAAAACATAACAGTGACCTTCGAACCAATGCCAGAGAGTTAGGAAAGATCAAATAAAATCTGAAGAATATATTCTGGTAGTGGCATAAGTGGGGTTCTTTTTGGCTTTGACGTTCTGCCTGGATTGCATATCAAGTGCAGTTATGTGTTTTAACCCATTTCACCCCGATCTATTCAGACCTCTAGACCTGCTCATGAGCACAGTTTAATTCAGCTGGAAAAATCACAGGAGGAGTAAGAAGGGGGCTGAGAACATGATCTCTTTCTGCATGCTAAGCTGCTTCAGTCATGTCTGACTCTTTGCATTCCTATGGACTGTAGCCCACCAGGCTTCTCTGTCCGTGGAATTCTCCAGGCAAGAATATTGAAGTGGGTTGCCATGCGCTCCTCCAGGGGATTTTCTTGACTGAGGGATCAAACCCACATCTCCTGCGGCTTCTGCATTGCAGGCAGATTCTTTACCACTGAGCTACCAGGGAAACTCATGATCTCGCTCATCTCCCCCAAAGGCGCACATACTTGCTGCACCTCCAAGCTCTCTGTCTCAGGGAAGAGCAGTCCCTGCCTCCCAGTGCCTTAGTGAGCTGGCACAGGGCACCTGCACAGAGAACATGGATCTTCTGCTTTTTGTCCAACTTTATGGACCTTTTGACACGGTTGGGGTCTAAGAGTAAGGGAGCAAAGCAGGAATTGAAATTGTGTCCAGCTAATTAGCTGGATACTTTGGACAAGTTACTGATCCACTCTAAGCTTGCTTCCTTGTTTTAAAAGGAGGGACTGGACTGTGGATCTTTACATTTTTGAACTGTAGAGGCATGAAGGATCCATCTTAGAACTAGAGAATAGCACAGTGAGGACATTTTAGAATTTCATAAGGTTGTGGTCAGCTTGGGAAAATTCTTTTAACTTCTATTCTTTCCTGCCTTAAAAAAAATAAACTTTTTTTTTTTTCTTTTTGAGACAAGAAAATGTCTGGTGCCCTGCAGTCTTAGAGCTTGAGTTTCAACTCCCATAATATGGAGATAGTTTGGTGCCTTCCTGACTTTGGCTGGTTCTGAGACCTTCTTCCTTGGCCCTCAAAGGCTGGGCTGCTTCATCACTTATCACATAATATTTGAATCCAAGGGCTGGACTCCATCATCACCTGTCACATAATCTTTGAATCTTAGAACATCTCCAGACAAGATGTCTGCTCATTCTCTCCCTTTTCTCTCTGTGGACACTTTTCAACTTTTGTGCTTCTGTCTGCTCTGGGAGCTACCTCCTAATTATATCCTAGGAGCCTGATATAGAAAAGGCCAAAGGAAACATTGCTTCTCTGTCTCCCTGGCTGTCCCAGGGGCATCTTGGAGGCTGCTCCTTAGTGAGATGCCCAGAGGCCATTGACTGGGAATCAAACTTTAATGTGTGACAAGGACCCATCTGAGAGCAGTGTGCTTTGGCATAAGGACTGAAGGATATTCTAACTGTTCTCAGGCTTATCTGTTTAAATGTGATTAAACATTCTTGACTAATATTGAAATAAAGTACTTATTTCATCAGTTCTGGTGAAGCAAAAGCCCTAAAGTGTCAACCCAATGAGAATATATTCAAAGGGAGATTCATCCTGAATCCCACTCGGGAAGTATGATTATAGAGTCGGATTTTCAGAGCTTGAAAGAACCCTCAAGTATCCTCTAGGTCAACTCAAGATCTTTTCTATTTGGTTTAGGTAATTGAAGTCTAAAGAGATTAAAAGCTGTGCTAAGGCAAGTGAGGACCGGAAAGAATCCCATAGGGTTCTGTTTCATGTCAATCTAGTAGGGATCTAAACATAAGGCTTCAAGTGAGGTTCCGAGGTTTGAAAAACCACCTTGTCAGTTGTGAGGATCATAAATTGAAGAGGCATCTATAAAGTACTGTCTCTTTCTTTTTCAATTCATGCTTTATATAGATTGGGGCATTATTTTATTTTTGTGCTTTTCAAGTAACTGTTCCTCTCAATATTTTTAAAGAAAAATTTCACAACTGGAAAAAATGTTGAAAGAATAGCACAATGAACACTTATGTACCCACTGTTAGTTTTTGGTATCTTGTGATTCTCTCCCTTCCTTCCTGTCCCTCTCTGTACTTTTTGCTCATGTACACACACACACACACACACACACACACACACACACACTTTATGTAAGTAAAAGTCAGCTGTAGGCATTGTGATGTCACCCTTAAGTACTCCAACCAGTGTCTGCTCAGAGCCAGAGCATTCTCCCACAGAACCACAATCGCTTTAGCATACCCAGGGAAGTTCACTTTGTAGCTTTAATATTATTCAGTAAAAAAGTGCATATCCAGATGTCTCCATATGCCCCCAATATGCCCTTTATAGCCTCTATTTTTAATTTAGGAAAGAATCGGGAATTGCATTTAGCAGTTATCCTTATTCTCCTTTAAATTACAATATCCCCCATCTTCTAATTTATGTCTCAAGTGATATTGATAGTTTAAAGAGTTTTGGCCAATTACCTTATAGAATGTCCTGCAATCAGGATTTATATTTTTGTTTTCTCATTAGCTTTAAATACTTTGGCAAGAAAATAATGTAGAGGAAACCCCATACACCACAGGTAGGAGTGGAAAAGATGCAGTCACTTTGAAAGAGAGTCAGGCAGCTTCTCAAAAAGTTAAAAGAGAGTTCCATATGACCCAGCAATTCCTTTCTTAGGTATATACCCAACAGAATTGAAAACATAGCTTCACACAAAAACCTGTAAATATATGTTCATAGCAGCAGTATTCGTAATAGGGAAGACAACACAAATGGATAATAAAAGGTGGCATATCCATACAATGGAATATCGTTTGGCAATAAAAAGGAACGAGGTACTGATGCATGCTACAACAAGCATGAAAACATTATGCTACATGAAAGAAGCCAGTCACAAAATGTCATATTTTATAGAATTCAATTCATATGAAATTTCCAGAATAGGCAAATCCAGATAGAGGAGATTTGTGGTCATCCAGGGCTGGGGGAATTAGGGGAAATGGAAAATGACTGCTAAGAGGTATATGGTTTCTTTTGGAGGTGGTTAAAATATTCTAAAAACTGTAGTGATGGATGCACAATTCTGCAAATGTAACTAAACATTACTATTGAATTGTGCACTTTAAGTTGTATATGATATGTGTGTGGTATGTGAATTGTATCTAAACAAAATTTTTACTAGAAAATAAAGAATACTATGTGGTGATGTGTCCTCCCCATTGGGCACTTTCAGATCAGATCAGATCAGTCGCTCAGTTGTGTCCGACTCTTTGCGACCCCATGAATCGCAGCACGCCAGGCCTCCCTGTCCATCACCAACTCCCGGAGTTCACTCAGACTCACGTCCATCGAGTCAGTGATGCCATCCAGCCATCTCATCCTCTGTCATCCCCTTCTCCTCCTGCCCTCAATCCCTCCCAGCATCACAGTCTTTTCCAATGAGTCAACTCTTCGCATGAGGTGGCCAAGGTATTGGAGTTTCAGCTTTAGCATCATTCCTTCCAAAGAAATCCCAGGGCTGATCTCCTTCAGAATGGACTGGTTGGATCTCCTTGCAGTCCAAGGGACTCTCAAGAGTCTTCTCCAACACCACAGTTCAAAAGCATCAATTCTTCAGCACTCAGCCTTCTTCACAGTCCAACTCTCACATCCATACATGACCACAAGAAAAACCAAAGCCTTGACTATACGGACCTTTGTTGGCAAAGTAATGTCTCTGCTTTTGAATATGCTATCTAGGTTGGTCATAACTTTCCTTCCAAGGAGCAAGCATCTTTTAATTTCATGGCTGCAGTCACCATCTGCAGTGATTTTGGAGCCCAGAAAAATAAAGTCTGACACTGTTTCCACTGTTTCCCCATCTATTTCCCATGAAGTAGTGGGACCGGATGCCATGATCTTCGTTTTCTGAATGTTGAGCTTTAAGCCAACTTTTTCACTCTCCACTTTCACTTTCATCAAGAGGCTTTTGAGTTCCTCTTCACTTTCTGCCATAAGGGTGGTGTCATCTGCATATCTGAGGTTATTGAGATTTCTCCCGGCAATCTTGAGTCCAGCTTGTGTTTCTTCCAGTCCAGCGTTTCTCATGATGTACTCTGCATATAAGTTAAATAAGCAGGGTGACAATATACAGCCTTGACGTACTCCTTTTCCTATTTGGAACCAGTCTGTTGTTCCATGTCCAGTTCTAACTGTTGCTTCCTGACCTGCATACAAATTTTTCAAGAGGCAGATCAGGTGGTCTGGTATTCCCATCTCTTTCAGAATTTTCCACAGTTTATTGTGATCCACAGAGTCAAAGGCTTTGGCATAGTCAATAAAGCAGAAATAGATGTTTTTCTGGAACTCTCTTGCTTTTTCCATGATCCAGCAGATGTTGGCAATTTGATCTCTGGTTCCTCTGCCTTTTCTAAAACCAGCTTGAACATCAGGAAGTTCACAGTTCACATATTGCTGAAGCCTGGCTTGGAGAATTTTGAGCATTACTTTACTAGCGTGTGAGATGAGTGCAATTGTGCGGTAGTTTGAGCATTCTTTGGCATTGCCTTTCTTTGGGATTGGAATGAAAAGTGACCTTTTCCAGTCCTGTGGCCACTGCTGAGTTTTCCAAATTTGCTGGCATATTGAGTGCAGCACTTTCACAGCATCATCTTTCAGGATTTGGAATAGTTCAACTGGAACTCTATCACCTCCACTAGCTTTGTTCGTAGTGATGCTTTCTAAGGCCCAGTTGACTTCACATTCCAGGATGTCTGGTTCTAGGTCAGTGATCACACCATCGTGATTATCTGGGTCGTGAAGATCTTTTTTGTACAGTTCTTCTGTGTATTCTTGCCATCTCTTCTTAATATCTTCTGCTTCTGTTAGATCCATACCATTTCTGTCCTTTATTGAGCTCATCTTTGCATGAAATGTTCCTTTGGTATCTCTGATTTTCTTGAAGAGATCCCTAGTCTTTCCCATTCTGTTGTTTTCCTCTATTTCTTTGCGTTGATCACTGAAGAAGGCTTTCTTATCTCTTCTTGCTATTCTTTGGAACTCTGCATTCAGATGTTTATATCTTTCCTTTTCTCCTTTGCTTTCGCTTCTCTTCTTTTCACAGCTATTTGTAAGGCCTCCCCAGACAGCCATTTTACTTTTTGGCATTTCTTTTCTATGGGAATGGTCTTGATCCCTGTCTCCTGTACAATGTCACGAACCTCATTCCATAGTTCATCAGGCACTCTATCTATCAGATCTAGTCCCTTAAATCTATTTCTCACTTCCACTGTATAATCATAAGGGATTTGATTTAGGTCATACCTGAATGGTCTACTGGTTTTCCCTACTTTCTTCAATTTAAGTCTGAATTTGGCAATAAGGAGTTCATAGTCTGAGCCACAGTCAGCTCCTGGTCTTGTTTTTGCTGACTGTATAGAGCTTCTCCATCTTTGGCTGCAAAGAATATAATCAATCTGATATCAGTGTTGACCATCTGGTGATGTCCATGTGTAGAGTCTTCTCTTATGTTGTTGGAAGAGGGTGTTTGTTATGACCAGTGCATTTTCTTGGCAAAATTCCATCAGTCTTTGCCCTGCTTCATTCCGTATTCCAAGGCCAAATTTGCCTGTTACTCCAGGTGTTTCTTGACTTCCTACTTTTGCATTCCAGTCCCCTATAATGAAAAGGACATCTTTTTGGGGTGTTGGTTCTAAAAGGTCTTGTAGGTCTTCATAGAACCGTTCACCTTCAGCTTCTTCTGCGTTACTGCTTGGGGCATAGACTTGGATTACTGTGATATTGAATGGTTTGCCTTGGAAACGAACAGAGATCATTCTGTCGTTTTTGAGATTGCATCCAAGTACTGCATTTCGGACTCTTTTGTTGACCATGATGGCCACTCCATTTCTTCTGAGGGATTCCTGCCCGCAGTAGTAGATACAATGGTTATTTGAGTTAAATTCACCCATTCCAGTCCATTTCAGTTCGCTGATTCCTAGAATGTCGACATTCACTCTTGCCATCTCTTGTTTGACCACTTCCAATGCCTTGAATCATGGCCTGACATTCCAGGTTCCTATGCAATATTGCTCTTTGCAGCATCAGACCTTGCTTCTATCACCAGTCACATCCACAGCTGAGTATTGTTTTTGCTTTGGCTCCATCCCTTCATTCTTTCTGGAGTTATTTCTCCACTGATCTCCAGTAGCATATTGGGCACCTACTGACCTGGGGAGTTCCTCTTTCAGTATCCTATCATTTTGCCTTTTCATACTGTTCATGGGGTTCTCAAAGCAAGAATACTGAAGTGGTTTTCCATTCCCTTCTCCAGTGGACCACATTCTGTCAAATCTCTCCACCATGACCCGCCCGTCTTGGGTTGCCCCACGGGGATGGCTTTAAGAGCTCCTTAATCCCAGTTTGTCCTGCTATTGTTGATGCTAAGCTTTGATCACTTGGGTAGCATGGTTCCTGTCAGATCTCACCATTGTAAAGGTGTCTCTCACCTTGAAATTAATAAGTAATCTGAAAAGTGACACTTAACCACTGTGTGGACATCTTTGTTCTCCACCTATTAGTATCCACTGGTGATCTTTGCAAGTAAGATCAATTTCACAGATGAATACAAAATGATGATTTTTAATGGTCATATTTCTTCCATTTATTAACTAGTAGCTTTCAGTAGAGAAACTATGCTTCTCTCTCTTTTCAGTTTAGTTCAGTCACTCAGTTACATCCGACTCTTTGCAACCCCATGGATTGCAGCAGGCCAGACTTGCCTGGCCATCACCAGCTCCTGGAGCTTGCTTATGTCCATTGAATCAGTGATGCCATCCTTATTAAGCAGAATTATCATATGACCCAGCAATTCCACATCTGAGTGTATCCCCAGAAGAACTGGAAGCAGAGACATATACTTGTGTGTTCATGCCAGGATCATTCATTGCAGCCAGAAGGTGGGAACAGCACACATGTCCAGCTACAGATGAGTGGATTAATACAGGTGATGTATATGTTCAATGCATATCATGCCACCTTAAAAAGGAATGGAATTCTTATACATGCTACAGCATAGGTGAATGTGGAACATGTTATGCTGAGTAACATAAACTGATACAAATAATGTTTGATTCCCTTTATATGAGGTACATGGGGTGATCAAATGCATAGACACAGAAAGTCGAATGGTATTGGCCAGGGCTGGGGGGAGGCAGGAATGAGGAGTTGTTGTTTAATAGATACAGAGTTTTGGTTTTCAAAGATGAGAAAATTCTGGTGATGGATGATAGCTATACAACAAGGTGAATGTATTTGATTCTGCTGAACTACAGTTAAAACTACACTTAAACTACACTTTAACTACAGTTAAAACTGCTGAACTACACTTAAAAAGTTAAGATGGTAAATTTAATGTTTATGCATATTTTATTGCAAAATCCCCTCATTAGATTCTTGTTTACTCATTTTTGTTTCGATATATTATCATTATTACTCTTTCTGATACTGGAAATTGGCCACCAGGAAGCCCTTCAAGCTACTCTTATTCCCTCTTGGACATGGCCATCTCTCCCGGATTCCAATTACAGGGGGATTGTAGTCAGAAACCAATATCGGGATGCTTAGTGAGCTCATCATTTAGTCATCATCCGCTTCTCACACTTTGAGTAGATACAGCTAGGAAAACAGACACACACTCACGTATATGCACACATACCTAGTACTTATACACACACATGCACATATGCTGTTGCTGCTGCTGCTGCTAAGTCGCTTCAGTCGTTTCCAACTCTGTGCGACCCCATAGATGGCAACCCACCAGGCTCCCCCATCCCTGGGATTCTCCAAGCAAGAACACCAGAGTGGGTTGCCATTTCCTTCTCCAATGCAGGAAAGTGAAAAGTGAAAGTGAAGTCGCTCAGTCGTGTCCGACTCTTAGCAACCCCATGGACTGCAGCCTACCAGGCTCCTCCGTCCATGGGATTTTCCAGGCAAGAGTACTGGATCCGGGTGCCATTGCCTTCTCCGTGCGCATATGCACACACATGCAAATATATTTAGACATATTCTTCATTAGTCTCCAATTTAAATCTAATACTACATTTTCCCCACCTCACCTCAGTTCATATTTATCCCCCTTCTTCCATAGTAACAACTCTGATTCTCAAGAATACCTACATATATACTAATTTGCTCAATCCTTCAGTGAGCAAAAGAGTTTCAGATTTATCATACTAACACCACAAATCATTTTAAACACTAAAGAATAAAATTCACATGTTCAGATTACTAGCAGTGCTAAAAGTATTTTCTGGACCTGTTTTCCTTTCTTCCTTACTGAGCGGGGAGGGTGAAATTAAGGTCATGGTGGTGTTTGTGTTATTCAGTCGCTAAATTGTGTCCAACTCTTTGCAACCCCATGGACTGCTCCTCTGTCCTCCACTATCTCCCAGAGTTCGCTCAAATTAATGTCCATTGAGTTGGTGATGCTATGGTGGTGTTGATAGAGATTAAAAAGAGAAAGGAAGGGGAGAGTGGGAGGGATGAGGAGAGAGAAAGAGAATGAGAGAGCGTTTCAACATTTAAAGTTTTCACATGAAAAACCCCACTAAATAAAAGTGAGGTATAGTAGAAGTAAGAATTGGGAGGAGAGGAGCCAGTTGATTTTTTAAAATTTTTTTAAAGAATCTGGTTTGCTGACTTTTGGAGTAAATGCTTTGTATGTTTACTTAGACAAGAAATAGTACAGAAGGTTAGACTCAGTGAAACAGAGAGAGAAAGACAGATGTTTTTTATGAATTCTGATAAGATTTTTATCCTGTGTGGGGAGTTCAGTTGCTGCATTTGGCTTTGATGGTGACATTTTCTCAGACGTGGCATTTGATCCGGCAGACATGCTCTACATGGTTGTTCTTGAAACGAGGAATTGATTTATTTTTCAAAGGTTCTCCTGCCTTTGGAAGAGAACCAAATCTTTCTTTCAAGTTGGGGAAAGAACTTCCTTTGGAGACCTAACCTCTTTCTCACCCCAGCAAGCCATTTGGCCTTTTGTGTACAAGTTGGGTAAGCATACTTAAACATGAGATTCTTTTTCTTCCTTACTGAATGCTCAATCAAGCTGTTTTTCCTGCTATTGGAGTATACTGATTTCTAAGAGAGATGGTGAGATGGTAGTGGAGACACTCTGAAACAGGCATCCTAAGACCTATCTTGGTCACAGGTAATGAGTCTTCTCAGAAGCTTTTTCCTCTGTAAATATTCCTGGCACTTGGCCTTCACAAGAGAGCTCTGTGTGGTCCTGACAAGGTTGCCTTGCAGGCTGAAGGCCTACGGGAAGCAGGTTCCCTGTGAAAGCAGGCTTCATGAAACAACGCTCCGGTTTGTATAGTCTCAAGTGTGTGATCAAATATTTAAGGCCTTTAAAAAATGACAGTGTTTATAAGGGCCCTTGCAAAGAATTTCTGATGGAAGACAGTGAAAAGATTTGTTTCCATTACTCATAGCTTCAGTCTGCTATGATGGGGGTTGTTTAAATTTTCAGTTCTTAGATGGAAACTTAACAAAAGTGGGTGATGAAAGTTGTTGGAATGGGTAATTCGGGGCCAGGATGAGTAGAGAGGTGACAGCGTTCTCCCTGGAGGCAACTTTATGTGCAAGCCATCCATTGCTTCTCCCCTGGAATCCATGTGTTCTGGCCTGTGTAAGGATGTAAATATCTTTGTGTGCTCAATCAAGTTAGATATTTGTTATATTCCACAAAACATTTTTAGAAATCAGTGCAAGCACATATTAATAGTTCATGTCCGAAAGAGTGGGGAAATGAGAGGGATATTAACATTATGTATTTCCTGAAGTCAATTTTCACTTAGCAATTTCTTCTGTATTCCTATGGGAAGTTCAGTTGAAGCTTTTGAAATCGTTGCACAGAAATGGTTTACTCAGCATGAAAGCGTTTACTGGGTGCCTCCTATCCAGGTTCCTTACCTTTTACAGCTTTCTCTCTCCCTAAAACTCCTTGAGGGTCAACCCATGAGGACTGGTATTCATCACACCCCACCGGAAACAGTTGGTTAACTCATGAAGACTGGCATTCAAAATAGGTCCTGCCATGTTTGTGCAGTAAATGCACTACCATGGGGAAAATAAATGGCTCTTGGGAACCTGCAGTATAGCACAGGAAGCTCAGCCCAGTGCTCTGTGATGACCTAGAGGGATGGGAGGGGTGGTGAGAGGGATGTGTAAGAGGGAGGGGATATATGTATACATATGGCTGATTCACTTCGTTGTACAGCAGAAACTAACATAATATTATAAACCGATTGTAATCCAATTTTTTTAAAAATAAAGAAATGGAGTCTTCTGCTTCCTGAAAACTGTAAAAGACATACTTTTCCCTATTTGTCCTATTAAGTACAAATGAAAGGCCTGAATGTTACATATAAAACAAACATAAGAAGACTCTGAAAGGTAGAGAGAAGAAGGAAGACTGGCAGAGACCTCAGGACCCCAGAAGGAATACAATGCAGAGTTCCTTGAGTTTCTGTATTACATCCTATATTCCAGACTTGGGTCTGAAGATGCCAGTAACTTTGCAACACAACAGGCACAGATGAAAAGTCACCCAGCAAGGCTACTCTTTCTAGCTGAGAGACCAGGAAAAGGCAGCCCTGCAAGACAGAAAACTTCTAAGCAATAACCACTCTACTCCAGCCAAATACCACAAAAAACTGGTTCATCCCACTCATGCCAGCAAAATGTCAGAAGGGAACCAAGACATCTACCGTCACCAGGCTGTAACAACACGCCTCAACCCCTCTGCTGGAACAGTGTCAGAGAGAGCTAGGACTTACTTTCCCTAGGGAGGTAACGAAGGGCCCTGCCTCTCCCACTGGGTTGATGTCATATCAGGCCAAGTGAAGGTTCAAGACTTTTATCATGGCTCACCAGTGTTTTCAGGGTAGCTAAGATTTATTTTAACCAGATGTGGCAAGACATGAAGATTCAGAAAGGACTCATGAAGGGAGAAGTTGATCGTGACAGTTCTCTCGAAACAGGAGGCACAGCACACCACTCAGGGCCACATAGGGAATCACTGGGGTGTGTCAGATGCAGAAGGAGCAGGAGAAAATTTGGCAAGACTCTATTGTGGTTTCCATGCCGAAGAATGGATGAGGCAGGGTACATAGACCTAAGATTGACCAGTTTGAATAACTGCAGCAAGCTCTGTACTGTTGGGCTTCCCTGGTGGCTCAAACAGTAAAGAATCTGCCTGCAATGTAGGAGACCCAAGTTCAACCCCTGGATCAAGAAAATCCCCTGGAGAAGGGAATGGCAACCCACTCCAGTATTCTTACCTGGAGAATTCCATGGCCAGAGGAGCCTGATGGACTGTAGTCCATGAGATCACAAAGTCAGACACGACTGAGTGATTAACACTTTCACTGGACTTGAGGGGTTATCCTGAGTTACCTAGTACCTGGTTCTGGGGTATATAGGTCAGAGGAACAGGGTCACAACATATAAGAGCCCAATATAGGAGGTGGTTGTAGGTTTGGACTCTGAATTGGTTGGTTTGTGTATGAAAGGTACTCTCACAGGGAAGTAATTTATTTTCTCTAGGGGTTGCCTAGCTGTGGAGGGGCCATTCCTCCTGGGTCAGCAAGGCTCCTGATGTCAAAGCTTCATAAAATGAAAGGCATGGTTAATACAAAGAATAACAAGTCCACCCCTCCCAGTGGTGGTGTTGGTGGTGATCACACTGGGATCAGCAATGAGGCTCTCCTACCTCTCCCAGCAGAGAAGTGTCCATAGAGGTCAGGAAGGAGCCAGGATTCCCATCCTTACCATGCATTATCAAGCAGCCCTGGCCTCCTCCACTACTGGAGCAGGGTAAACCAGGTAAAACAGAATTAAGAGTCTCAAAATATAATATCCAAAATGTTCAGATTAATTGAAAATCATTCATTATGCCAAATATTTGGAAGATCTCAGATTGAATGAAGAAGATAATATATGTCAACAGCAAGGTGGCTGAGATGTTAGTATTATAATTATAAGATTTAAAGCAGCCAAGGTCAAAATACATGACCAATTACAAACATGCTAGAGAGAAAGATTTAACAACAAAAATAAAGATATAAAGAAGAAGCAAATGGAAATTAAAGCTACAGAATACAATAACCAAAACAAAATACTCAGTGATGAGCTTAATAGCAGCATGGATGAGACAGGAAGAAGCCATGAATTGGAAAACAGTCTAATGGAAATTACGTATAATCTGAATAACAGAAAGTAGACTTTAACATCATGTTAAAAGAATGAAAACACAACCTAAAAACAGGGAGAAAATATTTTCAAACCCTATATCCAATAAAAGACTGGAACTAGAATATATTAAAAAAAAAAAAACACCTCTCAAAACTCAGCACTAAAAAAAAAGCAATCCAATTATAAAATAGACAAAAGACATAAGGAGACATTTCACTGAGGAAGATATATAGGTGACAAACCCATGAAATGATGTTCAACATCATTAGCCATCAGGGAAAAGCAAATTAAAATCACAATGAGCTGTCTCATCAGAATGGTTAAAATAAAAAGTAGTGAAAACACCAGATGCTGGGGGAAAGGTGGAGAAACTGGGTCACTCATACACTGCTGGTGGGAAGGTAAAATGGTACAGCCACCCCAGAGAAGAGTTTGGCAGTTATCTTAAACAAATTAGTATGACCATATGACCTGCGAATTGCACTCCTGGACATTTATCCCAGAGAAATGAAAACTGTGTTCACACAGAAGCCTGTACACGAATGTTCATAGCCACTGTATTTGCAGTAGCTCCAAACTGGAAACAACCCAGATGCCTTTCTCAAAGGTGGATGGTTAAACTGTGGTGCCTCTATACCATGGAATGCTACTCTGCAATAAATAAGAAGGAACTGTTGCTGTTCTGGGTGAATAAAGCCAGTCCTAAAAGATTACATGCTATATGATTCTGCTTGTGTAATATTCTTAAAATAATATACTTACAGAAAAAAAAAAATATTAGTAGTCATCAGAATGGAATGGAGCCAGGATGAAAGCTATGCCTATGAAAGAACAACATATGGGATCTTTATGATAATTGGAGATGTTCTGTATCTTGACTATATTAGTGTTGAGACCTCTCTGTATTGTTTTATTTATAACCACATATGAATCTACAATTATATCAACATAAAAAGTTTGAATATATAAATAGTAATATAGTCTTCTTCTCGCTGTAGGTTCACTCCCCAAAATTTATCCTAAAGGAATAATCAGAGATTGGCACAAAAAGCCTAGATTCTAAATATTTAATAAGAGAAAGATTAAATTATGACACATCCATGGATTAAATACTATGTAGTTGGCAAGAATCATATTCCAGAATGTTCATTTTATTTTCCTTATTATTTTTTTTAATGCACATAAATGTTATGTAGCTTTTTGTACACACGTCTTGCTTTCTGTCTCTGTCACTCAGTTGTATACAATGCTTTTGCAACACCATGGACTATAGCTGGCCAGACTCCTCTGTCCTTGGGGTTTCACAGGTAAGAATACTGGTATCAGTTGCCATTTCCTCCTCCAAGGGATCTTTCTGACCCAGGGATCAAACCTGTGTTTCCCGCATCTCCTGTATTTGCAGGCAAATTCTTTATTGCTGAGCCATCAGGGAAGCCTGTTTCTTGCTTTACTGGTAAAAACATTCAAAAAATTTCAGTCTACTTAATAACATAAGATTTACACAGTCTAAATGGAAAAAAACACAATATTCAGTTCTCTGCAATGTAGTCATGAATTTGTTTTGAAAAAGTTTTGTATAAATTATAAAATACTGAAGGAGATTTACCAAGATGTTGACAGTGGACATCTCTTGTGGTAGTGATGTTTTTATATTTCTTTAATTATTCTTCTGGAATTAATAATTCAAGAATTTACAGTGAACTTTTTATAATTATGATAAATGGAATGAGCTTTTGAAATCAGGGAACAATACAAATATTATTTAACAGAGCAGTGGTCTGATGACAGTGCTTGAAGTGTGAAGGCTAAAGACTTGGAGGTAAACACATGGCTAAGTTACATATCCTTTCCTTAATACCATCTTATATTTCCTGTATGTTTGTGGAATTCCCCACATAGTAGCATTTTGCTTATTACTCTTTCCAATCTAGAATATTCATGGCAAATAGATGGGGAAACAGTGGCTGACTGTATTTTTCTGGGCTCCAAAATCACTGCAGATGGTGACTGCAGCCATGAAATCAAAAGACGCTTACTCCTTGGAAGGAAAGTTATGACCAACCTAGACAGCATATTAAAAAGCAGAGACATTACTTTGCCAACAAAGGTCTATCTAGTCAAGGCTATGGTTTTTCCAGTGGTCATGTATGGATGTGAGAGTTGGACTATAAAGAAAGCTGAGAAAACAGAAAGAGAAATTAAGGAAACAATTCCATTCACCATTGCAATGAAAAAAATAAAATACTTAGGAATATATCTACCTAAAGAAACAAATCTGGTTCCATCACTTCATGGGAAATAGATGGGGAAACAGTGTAAACAGTGTCAGACTTTATTTTTGGGGGCTCCAAAATCACTGCAGATGGTGACTGCAGCCATGAAATTAAAAAACGCTTACTCCTTGGAAGGAAAGTTATGACCAACCTAGATAGCATATTCAAAAGCAGAGACATTACTTTGCCAACAAAGGTCTGTCTAGTCAAGGCTATGGTTTTTCCTGTGGTCACATATGGATGTGAGAGTTGGACTGTGAAGAAGGCTGAGCACTGAAGAATTGATGCTTTTGAACTGTGGTGTTGGAGAAGACTCTTGAGAGTCCCTTGGACTGCAAGGAGATCCAACCAGTCCATTCTGAAGGAGATCAGCCCTGGGATTTCTTTGGAAGGAATGATGCTAAAGCTGAAACTCCAGTACTTTGGCCACGTCATGTGAAGAGTTGACTCATTGGAAAAGACTCTGATGCTGGGAGGGATTGGGGGCAGGAGGAAAAGGGGACAACAGAGGATGAGATGGCTGGATGGCATCACTGACTCGATGGACGTGAGTCTGAGTGTACTCTGGGAGTTGGTGAGGGACAGGGAGGCCTGGCGTGCTGCGATTCATGGGGTCGCAAAGAGTCGGACACGACTGAGCAACTAAACTGAAAGAAACAAAAGGCCTATATATAGAAAACTATAAAACACTGGTGAAAGAAATCAAAGAGGATACTAATAGATGGAGAAATATACCATGTTCATGGATTGGAAGAATCAATATAGTGAAAATGAGTATGCTACCCAAAGCAATCTATAGATTCAATGCAATCCCTATCAAGCTACCAACAGTATTTTTCACAGAATTAGAACAAATAATTTCACAATTTGTATGGAAATACAAAAACTCTCAAATAGCCAAAGCAATTGTTAGAAAGAAGAATGGAACTGGAGGAATCAACCTGCCTGACTTCAGGCTCTACTACAAAGCCACAGTCATCAGGACAGTATGGTACTGGTACAAAGACAGAAATGTAGATCAGTGGAACAAAATAGAAAGCCCAGAGATAAATCCACACACCTATGGACACCTTATCTTTGACAAAGGAGGCAAGAATATACAATGGAGAAAAGACAATCTCTTTAACAAGTGGTGCTGGGAAAACTAGTCAACCACTTGTAGAAGAATGAAACTAGAACACTTTCTAACACCATACACAAAAATAAACTCAAAATGGATTAAAGATCTAAACGTAAGACCGAAACTAAAAACTCCTAGAGGAGAACATAGGTAAAACACTCTCTGACATAAATCACAGCAGGATCTTCTATGACCCACCTACCAGAATATTGGAAATAAAAGCAAAAATAAACAAATGGGACTTAATTAAAATTAAAAGCTTCTGCACAACAAAAGAAACTATAAGCAAGGTGAAAAGACAGCCTTCAGAATGGGAGAAAATAATAGCAAATGAAGCAACTGATAAAGAATTAAACTCAAAATTACACAAGCAACTCCTGCAGCTCAATTCCAGAAAAATAAACGACCCAATCAAAAAATGGGCCAAAGAACTAAACAGACATTTCTCCAAAGAAGACATACAGATGGCTAACAAACACATGAAAAGACATTCAACAGCACTCATTATCAGAGAAATGCAAATCAAAACCACAATGAGGTATCATTTCACTCCAGTCAGAATGGCTGCTATCCAAAAGTCTACAAGCAGTAAATGCTGGAGAGGGTGTGGAGAAAAGGGAACCCTCTTACACTGTTGGTGGGAATGCAAACTAGTACAGCCACTATGGCGAACATAGTAGAGTGTGGAGATTCCTTAAAAAACTGGAAATAGAACTGCCATATGACCCAGCAATCCCACTGTTGGGCAAACACATCGAGGAAACCAGAATTGAAAGAGACATGTGTACCCCAATGTTCATCGCAGCACTGTTTATAATAGCCAGGACATGGAAGCAACCTAGATGTCTATCAGCAGAAGAATGGATAAGAAAGCTGTGGTACATATACACAATGGAGTATTATTCAGCCATTAAAAAGAATACATTTGAATCAATTCTAATGAGGTGGATGAAACTGGAGCCTATTATACAGAGTGAAGTAAGCCAGAAAGAAAAACAGCAATACAGTATACTAATGCGTATATATGGAATTTAGAAAGATGTTAATGATAACCCTGTATGCGAGACAGCAAAAGAGACACAGATGTATAGAACGGTCTTTTAGACTCTGTAGGAGAGGGCGAGGGTGGGATAATTTGGGAGAATGGCATTGAAACATGTATATTATCGTATGTGAAACGAATCACCAGTCCAGGTTCGATGCATGATAGAGGGTGCTCGCAGCTGGTGCACTGGGATGACCCAGAGGGATGGGATGGGGAGGGAGGTGGGAGGGGTTCAGGATGGGGAATACATATATACCTATGGTGGATTCATGTCAATGTATGGCAAAACCAATACAATATTGTAAAGAAATTAGCCTCCAATTAAAATAAATAAATTTTTAAAAAAATAAAAAATGAAAGATGAAAAAAAAAAAGCTGAGCACCGAAGAATTGATGCTTTTGAACTGTGGTGTTGGAGAAGACTCTTGAGAGTTCCTTGGACTGCAAGGAGATCCAACCAGTCCATCCTAAAGGAGATCAGTCCTGGGTGTTCATTGGAAGGACTGATGTTGAAGCTGAAACTCCAGTACTTTGGCCACCTGATGTGAAGAGCTGACTCATCTGAAAAGACTCTGATGCTGGGAAAGATTGAGGGCAGGAGGAGAAGGGGACGACAGAGGATGAGATGGTTGGATGATATCACCGACTCAATGGACATGGGTTTGGGTGGTCTCCGGGAGCTGGTGATGGACAGGGAGGCCTGGCATGCTGCGATTCATGGGGTCACAGAGAGTCAGACATGACTGAGCAACTGAACTGAACTGAATCTAGAATACGCTTGACATTTACCTTCTCACTTCAGGCCAAGGTGCCAGAAAATCCTGCTCATATAATTCCTCCCAGCTGTAAACATTTCTCTGCCACTTTCTGGGTTCTTGTATGTCTTATCCAGTGTCCTGGACACTTATTCCAGGAAGTTTGATAGAATGGGGATGAGGGTGGAGGCGAAGGAGTGAAAGGACAGATCCACTCATGGCCTGTGGTCTGTCCTTCAACACGTGATCCTAGGAGGTATACCATGCAAAGCCAAGAGAACTAGACAAACCCATCAGTGTCTCCAGCATTGGTCACTATGCTGGGGCAAAGCCGAGCTCATGCCACGTCAGTCTGGGGGAGATCCCAGGGCTCTGAGATCAATATCAAGACTCACTGACGCTGTGGCATTCCCTCAGAGCCACGAACTAGTAATCTCAGCTGTTGTATTATAGATGTAGAAAACAAACATGTTTATAAAAGGGAAAGGGGAGAGGGATAAATTAGGAGTATAAAATTAACAGATATATACTACTGTATATAAAACTGATAACCAACAAGGATTTACTGTATAATACCAGGAACTATATTCAGTATCTTATAATAATCTATCATGAAAAAAGAATCTGAAAAAGAATGTGCATATATATACACACACATATACACACACACACATATATATATCTGAATGGGCTTCCCAGGTGGCGCTAGTGGTAAAGAACCCACCTGCCAGTGCAGGAGACATAAGAGATGCAGGTTCGATCCCTGGGTTGGGAAGATCTCCTGGAGAAGGGCGTGGCGACCCACTCCCGTATTCTTGCCTGGAGAATCCCATGGTCAGAGGACCCTGGCAGGCTACAGTAGTCCATGGGATCTCAAAGAGTCAGATGCAACTGAAGCAACTTTGCATGCACACATATTCTGAATCATTTTGTTGTATACCTGAAACTAACACAATATTGCTAATCAATTATAGTTCAATTTTAAAAATACAGAGACACCATTTCATACCCACAAAAAAACCCCAAAATGAAAAAGCATAGTACATAGTTGTGAAATATACAGCAGGGCTTCTGCTGTACGAGGTGCCAAGTGTTAGTCACTCAGTCATGTCCGACTTTGTACAAGGTGCCAAGGAAGCACACCACAGGTACACAGACTCAGCCCCAGGAGGCTTGCAGCTCGGGCATGTGGTGTATTTGTTTTAAAGGTAAATAAATGGGCTCAGAGAGGTTAAGTGTCCTGCTCATGGTCACATTGCTAGGAGCTGGAGGAACTCCAGTTTGAAATCAGGATTTCTGACTGTTAGTCTAGTGTGGTCTTTGTCTCCTTAGAGGTGTGATTTCTAGTATCTATATCAGGCCCCAGTTAGCTTCTGGACAAGCAAGGAGCCAAAGGGCACATCAGATCCGGGTCTTTTTTCCCTCACCCTCTTAGGTTTTAAGCCTCACATGATCTTCTGAAAAGAGTTGGAGTTTGAGACAAAGCCAGAGTGCTTGAGCCTTCAAGCCAGCCTCATTCAGAGAGTCCATGAAAGGCATCTGTCTTGGAGAGGAAATAAGAAGCAGAGGATACAAAATCCAAATTAGAGAAATGAGTGTTGTATCTCTGGAGAGAAAGAGAATACAAAGTAGAAGGCTACCTAGGAAGCTTCTATGTGATATTAAGACCTAAAGCAAATACCAAACAATGTTATGATTTGACAAAGCAGGAAAGCAGATACAATAACATTTGTTGTATTACTCTTTGTACCTTTCTGTTTGCTTGAAATATTCCATTAAAAACACAAAGCATACAATGATTGGGGCATAAAATGGAGATAAATCCCAACCCACAGTAAGCACTTTACTGATTTTCAATAACCTTGACTTTTCCTGAACAGATTGATTGTTTCTCTAAGGTCTGGTTCAAATGTCACTTCCTCCATGAAAACAGCTCTGATTCTACTCCGTGGCTGAAAGAACGTGCCCAGGAACCTGCCATACAAATTAGTGCCTTTTTTGGGGGCAGATTCAGGTCGCACCTCTGCTACTGCGCTGTCTGCTCTGTACTCCCGCAGCATTGCTTACAGTGTTCTCCATCAGTTTGCTAAATGGAAAAACAAGCCTCTGATGCCAGAGGTGGAAGCCAGTTGTTCGGTAGTTTTAGCTTCGGTAGTTTTATTTCCTTGAATGGATCACTGCAGCTGAATGTTTGTCACTATCAAAAGTGAAATCATGGAAGGAAAATGGACCCAGGCACACCCTCCCAGCACCAGCAGTGAGGTCACAGGAACTCATGTGGGTTTTCGTGTTGTTGATCCCTCTCCCAGGGGAGACCCCTTATCCTTGTCTCAGCCACTCCTATTCCGGGGGTGCTTGGGAACATCTCAGGAGTTTGTACATCTTAAATAATTGTGGATCTGAGCTTTATATAAGCAGGGCATTCTGGGACAAAGCTCTTCTTGAAGGGACATAGTAAAAAGTAGTTAAGGAACCTGTGAGGACTTGACTCTTATACCTGTGGCTTTAGATAAATCGATCAAGGGGAAAGTAACCCAGCCATTGTTCATACTTTGACTATGCAGGCAGATGACATAAGTTTGCTAAAAGTCAACTGTTTCAAAAAGAGTATTTTTCCACTATCATGATGTGAAATGTCATTGTTTGCCAAAGGAAGGAAAAACAGTAAATTCCTTCCTTATTTGTTCATCTTCAGAGGGTACAATCAAAGATTCCAACAGCAGTGTAGATATGCCACAACAACCCCCCCCCAGTACTTGCCAATACAGACAGTGTCATGGACATCACTCCTGATTGCCTTGGGTCCAGTTGTGTAGAGCAAGTCCAAGGTCATCGTAGTATCATAAACTTTCTCCATCCCTTCCATGAAACATTATTCTCCCTGGGGAGAAAGCTGACTAATTAAGAAATATGATTTATTGTTGTTTAGTGGAACAAGCAGCCTTTCTTTTGTATTCGGCTAAGTTATCTCAGAACAACTTGTTTTTAAAGAAATAAAGCATTAAATATAGTTGAAATCCCTTGTGTATACTTTCTCCTTCCCATTTGCTTCTTTTTCCCAAACTGTGACCTGTAGTGGATTTCTCATAGTTTCTAAAGGTATGGAGCATCCTGGTTTCTTATTTACTATGAAATATTCTAAGTAGGTAGCAAATTGTAGAGAATAAAGTAGATACCTTTGTGCCTACTTTGTCAAAACCTGTTGGCCGTATTTGCTATATCATCAAGGAAAGTAATATTAGCTGCTATAACAAAAGAGTCTCAAATCTTAGTGCCTGGACACAACAGAAGTTTATGTCTTATTTATACAATATTCATGTACTCTGTCAGGCAACTTTCCAGCAAGAGGTGACTCAGGATCCAGGCTACATTCTTATTGTGCTTCTGCCATCTTGAACATGCTGTCTCCAATCGCTGTGGCACAGAGGCTAACTAATTAAGAAGTTTCCTCCTGACGACTCTGTACTATGGTGGGTGACAAGAATTTGTTCTTGAGTAATTAGTTGCTCCTGCCACATTTCAGTGTTTTGGGGGGGAAAGGAGTTTTGTTTTTTTTTTTTTTAACTTCTCTAAGGCAGCCTATTCACTGTGTAGCAACCCAAGGACCTTAGAAAGTTCTTCTTTGATCTCAATTGAGTCTCTGTTGAGTCCAAGCCCCATTTCTTTGTGTGTGAACTTCCCTGTTGTGTGTGTGAACTGTTCTTCTGATTTTGTTCATGTGAAAGGCAAGGAAGAGCCAGCTGCCATGCTGAGCTCTGTGGCCACCAGAGGTGAAGAGTGTGTTTTCTACTCTCCAAGAGACTCCCTCCTTTCACTAGAGATGGCAATGCTGGTTTTCGGTATCCTTGTTTTCTTCTGCAATTTGAAAGTACCAAAACAGATATTTTGGTTGGTATAATTTAGCCATTTCAGTATGTTAGAAAATCTAAAATCGAAATCATTTCCCCAGTAAGTTGGATGCTACATGTAGGATCAGATTATTTCATTTCTAAAGCATTTTGACCACATCTCTCCCCTGTTTAAACCCTTCCAAGCTATACTACTGTTTGAATTCCTATTTCCCAAATTACTTCTAAGGTGTGAAGCATCTATTTTCTTTGTCATGTGCGTTTCTACCAAACCAGTGTAAATTCTCAAAGACTCAAGCTGGAGGGCTCCACTTGGGCCTGCTCCTTCAAGGGTTTAAAGAGGCAGAAGGATCATGCCCACCTACAGCTGGTATCCTGCTTCTAGATCATCTCTGGGTACCCGGTTCCCTAGAGTCTCCTGTCCAGCATGCTGAGTGGCTTCCAGGTCCCCGTGCGGCTCTCTTCTCCCGGTGCCTCTAGGGGACAAGGGAAGCCACATGACCCTAGGGCATGGGAGCTGTGTAGGGACCCAAGAGAGCATGCCATGTCCCCTTTAACTGTGTACCCCGAATTCTCTTATCTCCGCCTGGTCCTGCCCTGGGGAGGGTGCTAGGGAAAAAATGAGGAAGAGTGCTGGGAGTCAGAGAAAGAGGTGGGCAGAGAGGGAAGTAAGTTCCCGTATTCAATTCTCAGCCCTGTCATTGGACTCAGACTATTCACTACCCCCAAGGCCAGGATCCTCCACTCTGTCCCCTCTGTTACCGAAGATTCAGAGCTACTGCTAGGATCTTCAGCCCCAGAATATGTTTGAGATTATGCAAATAAATACTAAAGTATGGCTATTTTCATTTGCTTTAATGTTGCAAGAACTGTCATCAACGTAATAAGCCTTTTCAAATTTTGAGTCCAGTGACCAAAATTTTCTTAATAAAAGCATTATGTTTCTGCTTATCTTTATAAAAACCAACCTGACTATAGGTACGGGTGATTATCAGGTAAGCAAATTCCCTTGTAAAGCTACACTGAAGAGGAGGGTTTATAGCAATACTTCATCATCCAGGTCAAACCCTTTTCTTGTTTTGTTTTTTTCATGATTATAGTATGACTTTCCATCACTACAGTGATGGCAAGCAAAGCAGGTCAATTGTCTCACTCTTGCTTCTGTGTGTCATCAACACAGACAACTCTCAGGCAATGGCACTCCTACCTTTTGGAAGAACTGAAACACTTCTCAAACGTGGGTGTGCTTCAGAATCACCTGGAGCACTTATTATATACATGGCTGGATCCTACCTTCAGAGGTTTTGACTCCATAGATTGGGGTGGGGCAGAAAAATTTGGTTTTCTGACAAGTTCTCAGATGATGCAGATGCTGCCAGTACAAAGCACACCTTGAGAACTACAGGTATCCCTCAGAGACACTGCGGTTTTGGTTCTAGACCACTGCAATACAGCGGATATCACAATAAAGTGAGTCATACAAATTTGGGGGTTTCCCAGTGCATATAAAAGCTATTTTTGCACTGTATTCTTAAGTGTGCAATAGTATTATGTCTAAAAGCCATACCTTAATATAAAAATACTGTCTTTCCAAAAAATGCTAACCATCATCTGATCCTTTAGTCATCTTTTTTGCTGGTGGAGGGTGTTGCCTGATGTTGATAGCTGCTGACTAATCAGGGTGGTGTTTGCTGAAGGTTGGGGTGGCTGTGACAATTTTTTTTTTTAATTTATTTGGCTGCGCTGAGTCTTAGTTGCAGTACACAACTTATCTTTCCTTCAAGTACGTTTTCTTTCTTTCACAACTTGGCTCAGTGTTTGGTGCAAGAGGTCTAGCTCTTGGCCTGCCTCAGGTTTTGACCTGCCTTCCTCACTGAGCTTCATCATTTCTAGCTTTTAATTTGAAGTAAAAGATGTGTAACTCTTTCACTTGCACACTTGAAGGCCATTGTAGGGTTATTAATTGGCCTAATTTTAGTATTGTTGTGTCTCAGGGAATAGAAGGGCGTAAGGCTATGGTTTTTCCAGTAGTCATGTGTGGATGTGAGAGTTAGACTGTGAAGAAGGCTGAGCGCCGAAGAATTGATGCTTTGGAACTGTGGTGTTGGAGAAGACTCTTGAGAGTCCCTTGGACTGCAAGGAGATCCCACCAGTCCATCCTAAAGGAGATCAGTCCTGGGTGTTCATTGGAAGGACTGATGCTAAAGCTAAAACTCCAGTACTTTAGCCACCTCATGTGAAGAGTTGACTCATTGGAAAAGACTCTGATGCTGGGAGGGATTGGGGGCAGGAAGAGAAGGGGATGACAGAGGCTGAGATGGCTGGATGGTACCACTGACTTGATGGACGTGAGTTTGAGTGAACTCCAGGAGTTGGTGATAGACAGGGAGGCCTGGCGTGCTGCTATTCATGGGATCGCAAAGAGTTGGACATGACTGAGCAACTGAACTGAACTAAACTGAAAGAGGAAAAGAGACTGTGGAACGGCTGGTCAGTGGAGCAGTGAGAACACACACAGCCCCTGTCAATTAAGTTTATTGTTTAATGTGGGTGCAGTTTGCAGCACCCCAAAACAGTTACAATAGTAACATCAAGTTGGATCACTGATCACAGATCAATATAACAAATATATTGATAATGAAAGGTTTGAAATATTGCAAGAATTATCAAATGTGACACGGAGACACAAAGTAAGCAAATAGTCGGAAAAATGGCACCAACGGACTTGCTTGTTACAGAATTGCCATAAACCATCACTTTATTTAAAAGGCATTATCTGTGAGGCACAATAAGGCAGAACATAATAAAAGGAGGTGTGCCTATAGTGGAGTAGAGGAATTGTTGACCCTTGCCGTAATTAATTACCTGAAAGTAAATTGGTCCATTTTATTTTTTTAAAAGTTTCTTTTATTGAAGTATAGTTGCTGCATGATATTATAGTAGTCTTGCCTGGAGAATTCCATGGGCGAAGGAGCCTGGCAGGCTATGGTCCATGGAGTTGCAAAGAATTGGACATAACTGAGCAACTAACACACACACACACACATTATAGAAGTTACAGGTGTACAATATGGTGATTCACAGTTTTTAAAGGTTATGTTCCATTTATAGTTATTATAACATACTGGCCATATTCCCGTGTTATGCAGTTTATCTTTGTAGCTTATTTTATGCCTGACAATTTGTACCTCTTAACTCCCTCTCCCTGTATTAGCCTTTCCCTCCCCACTGGTAACTGCTGGTTTGTTCTCTGTAAGTCTGCTTATTTTTGTTATAGTCACTAGTGTGTTGTACTTTTCAAGATTCCACATATAAGTGATATCACACAGTATTTGTCTCTCTTTGTTTGACTTATTTCACTTAGTATGATAATCTCTAGGTCCATCCATGTTCTGAAAATGGCATTATTTCATTCTCTTTTATGGCTGAGTAGTATTCCATTGGATATATAGGCACTACATCCTCTTTTTTTTGAGATTATTTTTTAAAATTAATTTATTTTAATAGGAGGCTAATTACAGTATTGTGACACTACATCCTCTTTACGCATTCATCTGTTGATGGAAGTTAGGTTGCTTCCATATCTTGGTTTTTATAAATAGTGCTGCTATGAACATTGGGGTGCCAATGCCTTGAATTTAGATCTGAACACCTGAAGGGAGGAGTAACATACATAAGTAACTAAGGTATCTTCACCATTAAGCAGTCTTAGTTATTGCTTCAAATATCTTTCCTATGGTCCTGAATTCCAGATGTCTGTGTCTTCTCTCTTCTAGCTCTTCTTTCTAAATTACTGTTTAAAAATTTTACACCTTTATTGAGATATATTTTACATACTAAACAAATCACCATCTAAATTATACATTTTAGTGTATGATTAAATGTTTTTTAGAATTTTTTTGCCTCCCATAAAAGAAACCGTATTCCCAGCGAACTTCCCTTGTGGCTCAGCTGGTAAAGAGTCCACCTGCAATGAGGGGGACCTGGGTTCAATCCCTGGGTTGGGAAGATCCCCTGGAGAAGGGAAAGACTCCCACTCCAATATTCTGGCCTGGAGAATTCCCTGGACTGTATCATCCATGGGGTCGCAAAGAGTCAGACATGACTGAGTGACTTTCGCTTCACTCCCCACTCTGCCCCTTGCCATTCCCCTCATCACTGCCCAGTCCTAAACAACAACTAACCTTTTTCTCTTCATAGATTTGCCTATTGAGACATTTCACATAGATAGAATCATACAGTATGTGACCTTTAGTGACTAGCTTTGTTCATTTAGCATAATGCTTTCAAGATTCATTCATGTTTCTGTTGTATGGATATATAACATTTTGTTTATGAATTTTTCAACTGAAGGGTATTTGAGCTGTTTCTACTTTTTGGCTATTATGGAAAATGCTGTAGTGAACATTCATCAGCAGGTTTTTTTGTGGACATATATCTTATATGATGTATATACCTGGAGCCCCCTGAACATAGCTTTGGGGTTTTTTACACAATGCTGTGTGTACATACATGTCTGTCTCCTTCCAAAGGCTGAGAACTCTTTGCAGAGCAAAGACTTTTTTTTATCTTTATAACATCAACATCTAGTCATCTGCTTGGTATTCAATAAATGTTTGAATACATGAAAACAAAATACAGGAATGCCTTATAATTCTAAAAAGGAAATTGATGAGTGAAACAACTAATCAAGCCAAGATTGCCTCTGAGCAATATTGCCTCTTGCCTGTAAGCCTCCTGAGAAAGAAAAATTGTCCAAAACAGGTCTGCAATAGAACTTTCTGCATGATGTAATTTTCAACCTCCTTCTGGGAAGTAATTTGCATTCCTGATTAAATGCTTGAACAATTCTCTGATACTCTTAAATGATTAAGAATTGGGAAGTTAGCGTTTGTCCACCCAACTGACTGACTAATAGTCTTTGATCATACAATTTTTTTTTCTTACTGTCAATCTTTTCAGAGTGTTTGAAATAAAACTTTAACACATGCTTGTAAATAATTTGGGAAGTTCCTTCTAAAAACACAGTTTGTCTTAAGACTGTCTCTGAGCCTTCTCACTTTCATAACAATTTACATGTGAATGCAGGCTCTTATTTATTCTCTCTCTCCACTCCATCCTTCCTTCCCAGCCATCCCAGGCCTAGAAAAAGGCTGAGTCTAGGACAGTGGATGGTGGTACCATGTGAAGGAAGTGGGAAGTGGACAGATGGCTAGTATGAGTGTGGGGGTCTCATGCAATTATACACAGCAAGAGAGGAAAGGGGAGCTAACGCATCCTCAAAGGAGTGGAGACCAGTAGATGACCAGGGCACAGACCTTGTGGACTTGCTAAGAAGCTTGGATTCCATACACGTACCAATGGATTAAATTAACACTAACCAGGATCTTCTGAAATTCAGAAAAAAAATATACTGCATGTGATTGAAGTTTTAAAAAGAAAGTATTCCTGTCAATCAGGATAGGCTAGGATGTGGTGAGCAGTGAACAGTTCCCAAATCTCAGTGGCTTAGAATATCTACAATTTTTTTTTTTTTTTTTGCTTATATCACATGTCCAAGCAGCAAGGTGAAGGCTCTGCTTCACATGATCCTCACTCAGGACCCAGGATAACAGAGGCTTCCCCATCTTATGATTCCATTACTCCAAGGTGTGTTACAACAGAAGAGAGAAAATAGAGAAACATAGCAGCAATTAAGCAATTAATTCCAAGCAAATGATTCTTTTTGGAAGTGACAAAAGTCTCACATGTCTTTGGCCAGAGATTGCAAGGTCACACCCAACTTCAAGGCAGGCAGGAAAAGATAATCATTCCATGTTCCTGGAAAGAGAAAAGTACTTGAAATATTTCTGAAGACTGGGACTGTTTACCCCACATAGCTAACATGGAACAAAGACAGAATAGTCACTTCAGACCGTGGAGGATGTGCTAGATGGTGGTGAAAAGGATTTCAGACCTTCAGCATGGTGGTGTGAGGAGCTTGGTAGACCCTTTCTCCAATAAAACCACTGAATTGGTGAAAATTGTAACAACTATTGAAAGTCTGTGGAAATTGTCCCCAAAGCATCCAGCAAATACAGAAATATTTTTTTCAAGAAAATATCTTAGTAACTATTGAGAGTTGGTAGAATTGGAACCATGGCCTGTTCTCACCTCTTCTCCTTGCTCCATGTGATGAAAGCTCTGTTCCAAGAGAGAGTGGCTGAGAAGATGCAAGACGCAGCTCCTGGTCTCCCCGCTGCCCACCCTGCACCCCCAGCTCCTAGCTCAGGTTGGTGGTTTTGCTCTGGGAGGGTCAGACTGACTGTATCCTCTCCAGTCCTGTGTGTGGAGGTGCTGTCTCTGACAAGTATGAATGAGAGATCTGGGCTCCCTTTCTCCACTTCTCTTACTCATGTGGCGGGGGCTCTGTCCCAGGAATAAAAGGCTGAAGACACTGGGGCCTCAACCATCCCCTCCCAGGCCTACTTGTAGGGTGGACTTTCCATGTCAGATGGGCTAAGAAAAGAAGACCAAAGATTATCAGTTCCCAAGTAGAGCAGAGGTTTTGCTCCAGGAGAAGTGAATTATTGTCCCTCCCCCTAACTCTGGTACAGGGTTCTATCCCAAAGGAGAGGCAGGACGTGAAAATGACATTTCCTCCAAAGAGGGTGGTCGTTACTTGGAATAGAGCAGAGAAATTCATGCCGAAGGTCATTGCCAGAAACAATAGAAGTCTTGGTGGTTAGCAGTTAAAGAGTTGCTGATAGCTCAGCGATAGTAGAGCAGTAAGAAAAGTGGCAGGTTGAAAAGAGACAGCCAGCTAAGAAACCCTCCTGAGATTATACCACCCCAAGGAGTCTAGAGGGCTTCTGTTGTAGCTTGGTTGGTAAAGAATCCACCTGCAAATAGGAGACCATAGCTCAATGCCTAGGTCAGGAAGGTCCACCGGAGAAGGGACAGGCTACCCACTCCAGTATTCTTGGGCTTCCCTGGTGGCTCAGCTGGTAAAGAATCTGCCTGCAATGTGGGAGACCCAGGTTTGATCCCTGGGTTGGGAAGATTCTCTGGAGCAGGGAAAGGCTACCCACGCCAGTATTCTGGCCTGGAGAATTCCATGGACTGTATAGTCCATGGGGTCGCAAAGAGTTGGACACGACGAGCGAACTTCACTTCACTTTCAAGGGTCTGGAAGACTATTGTGCATGCATAGTGCTCGAAGGAAAAAAAATTGTCAACCTAAAAGCTACCATCCAGAAATGATGGCAATTGTCAACATTGTTGGTGGGAATTTAAAAACTGGAGCAGCTGCTTTGGAAAACAGTTTGACAGTTCCTCAAAAAGGTAAACCCCTAGGTCTTTACACAAGAGTAGTGAAGGCACAGGCCACACAAAACATTGTACATGAATGCTAAGAGCAACGTGGTTCATAAACAGCCAGAAGGGGTACAAAATCCAAATGGCCATCAAATGTTAAGAGGATCTATGTGATATAGTCCTACAATGGAGTAGTGTGCGGCGGTAGAAAGAGAGGACATCCTGAAGCATGCTGCAGTGTGGGTGAGCCTTGAAAACACGATGCTAAGTGAAAGAAGTCAGTCACAAAGGCCACATATTGTATGATTCCACTTCTACAAAATTTCCAGAATAGACAAATCCATAGTTGGTTGCCTCGGTTGGGAAATTCCGGAGGGAATGGAGAATGAGTGTGTATTAGCTTCCTATGGCTAGTGTAACAAAAAAATACCGACAAACTGGATAGTTTAAAGCAAGAGAAATTTATTCTCTCACAGTTCTGGAGGCTAGAAGTCCAACATCAAGGTGTTGGTAGGGCCACGTTTTCTCCACAGACTCTAGAAGAAGGTCCTTCTTTGATTTTCTGTCTCCGGGGGCCCCAGGCCCTCCTTCACTGTGGCTGTGGAGCTCCAGTTTCTGTCCCCATCTTCCCTCTGTGTCTGGCTTCCCATGCATTCTCCTCTCTGTGTATGTCAGTCTCCATATTCCCCTCTTCTTATAAGGATACTAATCAGATTTATTAGGGCCCACCCTAATGGTCTCATCTTAACTTGATTACATCTATAGACATAACCAAATAAGGTCACATTCACATGTTACTGGGGTTCATACTTCAATGTATCTTTTGGGGAATGTAGGGTTTCTTTTTAAAGGTGATAAAAATGTTCTAAAATTGGTTATGATGATGGTTGCACAGCTCCTTGACTATTCAAAAAAAACCCTGAATTGCAGATTTTCAGTGGATGAATTGTATGGCATGTGAATTATATCTGGTTAAAATTTTTTTAAAAAATGAAAGAGATGGACTTTCCTGGCTGTCCAATGGTTAAGACTGTATAGTTCCAATGCAGGGGGGCACAGGTTCAATCCCTAGTCAGGGAACTAAGATCCCACATGGTGCAATGCAGTGGGAAAAAAAGAGAGAGACATTCCCAGATTTCGAAAGGAAAAACAAAACAGAAAATTCATGATTAGCAGGCCTTACTTAAATACTAAAGGAGGTTCTTTCAGCTGGAAAGGTAGGGGCATCAGTAATTCAAATCCACAGGGAAAAGAAGAGTTTCAGTAAAGGTAATTGCGTAGGTAATGAGAAAAGACAATATAATTACACATTTCTTTTTCTTTCTTCTTGCTGATATAAAAAGCAGTTGTATAAAAGAGAGGAACCTGCATATGTGCTTTCACTCATATGAAGCCAGAACGACTCCAGCGTTTCTCCTGAATTTTAGCTGTTTACTTAGACTGGTTCTGTCCGGCTTCCAAGATGCTCCCAGCTACTGAGATGTCCTGGCGTTGCTCAGGGCTCATGGGATCTCGGCCTGTTGAATCGGGCATTATTCTACCAGCACCCCTCCTGAAATGGAAACCAAATAACTGTTTTTGAGATGTTTCTAGTTGCTTTTGATATCGGTGGGGCTTCCTTGATGGCCTGGGGTCACAAAGAGTCAGACACCACTGAGCATAGCACGCCCACATCCATCCTTGGTATTGGTGAAAAAACTACAGATGTTCTTTGCTGAAGGAAAAAAAATAAAGCTTATCTAAAAGCTAATCACCCTTTCTAAATGACAGAAATATTTGACTGGAGTTAAAAACTAAAGGTTAAGGATAAAGGTCCGTTTTCAGAGATTTAATCCCTTGGCCATGGTCCTGCCCTCTGTTACATGGAGAGATTTTCTAAAGCAAAGGTCAGCATCTGTCTGGGAAGTGACCAGTCTGCATATAATGCAGCCTCTTCTTTTCTTTTTTAAATGGCATCAATGGATTCCACACTGTTTTCATTAGCCTGGCTCTTGGGTATCTGGAGAGGAGAGTTATTGGCATCGTCCAAATTGGCGGCAGTTGTTCTGGATATTCTGTTGGGGTGTCTGATTGTGATGAGGATCCAGGGTATTTTTTCATCCAGAGAACAAGTGAGGCTATGCATTGGCCTGGGAGTTTTTTGATTCCCATGTTCTACTGCCATTTGTTCTAAAATCTAAAAGAATGCCAGTACAACTCTATCCTGAAATGGTTTGTATTAGCAGCAGAGGATCAAGGACTTGGCTTTCCAAACCCTGCTCTCTTACCTGTGCTTCCCTCTCCAAGCTGTTTAATGTGCCTGAGTTGCTGCCACTGAAGGACCGTGGGGTGGAGGTGAGGCTGAAGTCACAATTACCTTACCTCATGAGGGAACTCCATTCAGTTCAGATCAGTCGCTCAGTCGTATCAGACTCATTGCAACCCCATGGACTGCAGCACACCAGGCTTCCCCTGTCCATCACCAACTCCTGGAGCTTGCTCAAAGTCATTTCTAGTGAGTCAGTGATGCCATCCAACCACCTTATCCTCTGTCGTCCCCTCCACTGGTCCTCCCCAACAAGAGGAGCCGTCTCCTGAGGGACCCTCAGAGTGCAGTGGGGAGGCCCAAGGACAGCAGGGCTGGAGGAGGAATTTGGTGTCTGGGGATCTGCGGATCCTGGTGGAAGTTTGAAGCTACTTATGCTCTCTGAGCCCTAAAAGGCTAAGAGGGGTTGCAGAAAGGGTGAACTGAGTCTTTCCTGACCAAACTTAGGGACCTCTAGAGAGATTCCATTTCATTATTCCAAGAGGGAGCTGATGACAGGAACCATACTACTGGGAACGCTGCCATCACTGGCAGTCTAGTCACTAGACTTGGGCACAGGCGGCTTGCAGAGAAGAACTATTGAGCTGGCTGAGCCCCAGGCCAGGGAAAGAGCCAGCAGTCAGCAATCAAGAACTTGGCAGGGCTGCTCCTTCTGGCCTCTCTGAGGGAGAACCCATCCCCACTTCTCCTCCCAGCTTCCTGGTGGTCCTTGGCTGGCAGATTTATCAGGCAGTCCTGCCCCTTCTTCCCTGCATCTTGGTGTGTCCTCCTCTTACAAGGTCCTCTAACTGGAGTTGGAGCCTCCCATTAATCCAGTGTGATCTTATCTTGATTCTTAATTATATCTACAGAGGCACTACTTCCAAATAAAGTCAAATTCTGAGGTAGACATAAATTTTGTGGGGATACTGTTCCACTGACTAGGGTAGGGAAGAGCTTTCTGACGGGTTTGTAGGGAGGGAAACCAAAGCAGAGAAGAAAACGAACTTGTTCAGGAGGAGTGCCGGGAGCACTCCTGACACAGAGACGTCGGTGCTACCGAGGACTCCCCACATGGCTCCGGTGGCCTCCCAGGATCACAAGTGGCCCATGGGCAGGTCACCTCAGCTCTGGCCACTGTATGGAAGGGCAACAGGGCAGAGCATGGAAAGGCCTGGCAGAGGGCATTGTGAGATGCCAGGAGGATAAAGAGGCACTTTGTGGGCCCCATGGGTTGTGAGAAAGCTTTGTACCTGTAAGTCGGGGGAGTTTGGGGTTGAATAAGGATACATTTTTATGCTTGGTGACTGAGAAGCTGATTTGACATTTGGAAAAAAAGCAAATGAAAATTGCTGAGGGATCAGGCATTGCTAGTATTTCATTAAGAGCAGGAAGAATCCTGGCCCAGCCTCTCCTGAAAGGTGGATTGACGGGGGTGGGGGGCGCTCAGGAAAGGGTTTGCGGATGGAACCTTAGAGATGGGGGCTGAGAGAAGTGAGAGTTCCTCAGGCCAGAGATGGTGCGCAGGGAGGGAGCACCCGGGGACATCCGGAGGCAGAAAAGGCTGGGGTTTGTGCACGGGTGCAGGAAAGAGCATGTGAAGGCAAAAAGGAGGTGGTGAGGCGAGATGTCACTTTGGCTGCATTCTGCAGGCAGAATTCAGGCCATCCTGAAGTAAGAGCTCTTAGTCCCTACTTTTTCTTTTCTAAAATTGCAATGAAATATACACAGCATGAAATGTACCACTGTAACCATCTCCAAGGGCACAGTTCAGGGCATTAAGTCCATTGTTGGGCGTGTTCCTTCCTGTCACTCACGGGGAGTGGAGGGCAGTGGTGGGGACATAAGTGCTGACTGTGGGCAGCAGAAGGATCCTGTGAGGAGCCTGCCTGGGGTCTTGGGTGAGGGGATGAAAAAGTTGATCCTCCCCAACTTGTTCTACAGATAAGTGAACTTTCCAGAACACGGGAAAGCAGGGCAGAGACACCATTCAGAAGCAAATGGGTACTGAGTTCTACTTTTTCCCCTAGAGGAGGTAGCCTTGCTAATGCCACATTTGCTTCAAAAACCTGGGAGAAGCCCTGAAATTGATAAACAGTCTACATACAGAAGCACTCGGATTTCTTTAGTATCTTTACAACAGTAAAATACTCCAGTAAGTTGAAAAGGTATTTGAGCACAGTTCAGTTCATTTTAGTCACTCAGTCGTGTCTGACTCTTTGCGACCCCATGAATTGCAGCACACCAGGCCTCCCTATCCATCACCAACTCCCAGAGTTCACTCAGACTCACGTCCATCGAGTCAGTGATGCCATCCAGCCATCTCATCTCTGTCGTACCCTTCTCCTCCTGCCCCCAATCCCTCCCAGCATCAGAGTCTTTTCCAATGAGTCAGCTCTTCGCATGAGGTGGCCAAAGTACTGGAGTTTCAGCTTTAGCATCATTCCTTCCTAAAAAATCCCAGGGCTGATCTCCTTCAGAATGGACTGGTTGGATCTCCTTGCAGTCCAAGGGACTCTCAAGAGTCTTCTCCAACACCACAGTTCAAAAGCATCAATTCTTCGGTGCTCAGCTTTCTTCACAGTCCAACTCTTACATCCATACATGACCACTGGAAAAACCAAAGCCTTGACTAGACGGACCTTTGTTGGCAAAGTAATGTCTCTGCTTTTAATATGCTATCTAGGAGTAAGCATCTTTTAATTTCATGGCTACAGTCACCATCTACAGTGATTTGGGAGCCCCAAAAAATAAAGTCTGACACTGTTTCCACTGTTTCCCCATCTATTTCCCATGAAGTGATGGGACCAGATGCCATGATCTTCATCTTCTGAATGTTGAGCTTTAAGCCAACTTTTCACTCTCCACTTTCACTTTCATCAAGAGGCTTTTTAGTTCCTCTTCACTTTCTGCCATAAGGGTGGTGTCATCTGCATATCTGAAGTTATTGGTATTTCTCCCGGCAATCTTGATTCCAGCTTGTGCTTCTTCCAGCCCAGCATTTCTCATGATGTACTCTGCATAAAAGTTAAATAAGCAGGGTGACCATATACAGCCTTGACGAACTCCTTTTCCTATTTGGAACCAGTCTGTTGTTCCATGTCCAGTTCTAACTGTTGCTTCCTGACTTGCATATAGGTTTCTCAAGAGGCAGGTCAGGTGGTCTGGGATTCCCATCTCTTTCAGAATTTTCCACAGTTTATTGTGATCCACAGAGTCAAAGGCTTTGGCATAGTCAATAAAGCAGAAATAGATGTTTTTCTGGAACTCTCTTGCTTTTTCAATGATCCATCGGATGTTGGCAATTTGATCTCTGGTTCCTCTGCCTTTTCTAAAACCAGCTTGAACATCTGGAAGTTCACAGTTCATGTATTGCTGAAGTCTGGCTTGGAGAATTTTGAGCATTACTTTACTAGCGTGTGAGATGAGTGCAATTGTGCGGTAGTTTGAGCATTCTTTGGCATTGCCTTTCTTTGGGATTGGAATGAAAACTGACCTTTTCCAGTCCTGTGGCCACTGCTGAGTTTTCCAAAGTTGCTGGCATATTGAGTGCAGCACTTTCACAGCATCATCTTTCAGGATTTGAAATAGCTCACCTGGAATTCCATCACCTCCACTAGCTTTGTTTGGCCCACAGATGCTTTCTAAGGCCCACTTGACTTCACATTCCAGGATGTCTGGTTCTAGGTGAGTGATCACACCATTGTGATTATCTTGGTGGTGAAGATCTTTTTTGTACAGTTCTTCTGTGTATTCCTGCCACCTCTTTTTAATATCTTCTGCTTCTGTTAGGTCCATACCATTTCTGTCCTTTATTGAGCCCATCTTTGCATGAAATGTTCCCTTGGTATCGCTACTTTTCTTGAAGAGATTTCTAGTCTTTCCCATTCTGTTGTTTTCCTCTATTTCTTTGCATTGATTGCTGAGGAAGGCTTTCTTATCTCTTCTTGCTATTCTTTGGAACTCTGCATTCAAATGAGTATATCTTTCCTTTTCTCCTTTGCTTTTCGCTTCTCTTCTTTTCACAGCTATTTGTAAGGCCTCCCCAGACAGCCAGTTTGCTTTTTTGTATTTCTGTTCCATGGGGATGGTCTTGATCCCTGTCTCCTGTACAATGTCATGAACGTCAGTCCATAGTTCATCAGGCAGTCTATCAGATCTAGTCCCTTAAATCTATTTCTCACTTCCACTGTATAATCATAAGGGATTTGATTTAGTTCATACCTGAATGGTCTACTGGTTTTCCCTACTTTCTTCAATTTCAGTCTGAATTTGGCAATAAGGAGTTAGTGATCTTAGCCACAGTCAGCTCCTGGTCTTGTTTTTGTTGACTGTATAGAGCTTCTCCATCTTTGGCTGCAAAGAATATAATCAATCTGATTTTGGTGTTGACCATCTGGTGATGCCCATGTGTAGAGTCTTCTCTTGTGTTGTTGGAAGAGGGTGTTTGCTATGACCAGTGCATTTTCTTGGCAAAACTCTATTAGTCTTTGCCCTGCTTCATTCCGTATTCCAAGGCCAAATTTGCCTGTTACTCCAGATGTTTCTTGACTTCCTACTTTGTATTCCAGTCCCCTGTAATGAAAAGGACATGTTTTTTGGGTGTTACTTCTAAAAGGTCTTGTAGGTCTTCCTAGAACTGTTCACCTTCAGCTTCTTCAGCATTACTGGTTGGGGCATAGACTTGGATTACTGTGATATTGAATGGTTTGCCTTGGAAACAAACAGAGATCATTCTGTCGTTTTTGAGATTGCATCCAAGTACTGCATTTCGGACTCTCTTGTTGACCATGATGGCTACTCCATTTCTTCTAAGCGATTCCTGCCCGCAGTAGTAGATATAATGGTCATCTGAGTTAAATTCACCCATTCCAGTCCATCTTAGTTCTCTGATTCCTAGAATGTCGACGTTCACTCTTGCCATCTCCTGTTTGACCACTTCCAATTTGCCTTGACTCATGGACCTGACATTCCAGGTTCCTATGCAATATTGCTCTTTACAGCATCGGACCTTGCTTCTATCACCAGTCACATCCACAGCTGAGTATTGTTTTTGCTTTGGCTCCATCCCTTCATTCTTTCTGGAGTTATTTCTCCACTGATCTCCAGTAGCATATTGGGCACCTACTGACCTGGGGAGTTCCTCTTTCAGTATCCTATCTTTTTGCCTTTTCATACTGTTCATGGGGTTCTCAAGGCAAGAATACTGAAGTGGTTTTCCATTCCCTTCTCCAGTGGACCACATTCTGTCAGCCCTCTCCACCATGACCCGCTCATCTTGGGTTGCCCCACGGGCATGGCTTAGTTTCATTGAGTTAGACAAGGGTGTGGTCCTAGTGTGATTAGATTGACTAGTTTTCTGTGCTTGAGCACAAGTTCTTCCCAAATACATGAGCATGCTTAGATGAAAAGAGGATTTGTTGTGTGTCTGAAAATCGAACTTCACTAGCTGTCCTCTGTTTTCATTTGATAATCATATTCTGATGAAACTTTGATATCTGGGCTAATTAAACCTGGACGTAGGACAACCGTCTGCAGTTGTGGTGGGTTCTCTTTCCACCAGCCCACGACCCCGCAGAAACGCTGCAGACATGTGGTCGGCCCACCTCTAGCCCCCGACTCTGCAGTGTCACAAATGCCACCAAGACAAAGCACTCATGGCTCCAAATACCCCTCAGGCCACATGGAGTTCCTGGGAGACCCCTCTTCTCCCTTCAGAGCTATCTACGTGGATCTGATTTCACCTACAGAAAGTGGGTAGTAGTTGATGAGGACAGTATGGGCCAGCCTGGTGCCCCCAGAGGCAGTCACCCTGTCCCCACAGCCCTATCTAGGACATACTCTCTGAGAATTGCAGGGTCAGAGTGCTAGAAGAGGCTCCTCAGAGCCAAGGATAAGGGATTCCTCAGGAAATCTGGGGTGCCCTGCTCTTTTTAATGCTGCTCCCAGGCAGAAATGCTTGTGGGTTTTCACTGCAAAAGGAAAACAACAACCTAATATGCATCCAGGATTAAAACCACCGTTTCAAAAGCGCATCATTAAAATAAGCTGTGACCCAAATATTTGTTGTGGTGTGTTTAAGAGTTTTTCAAGCTAGTGAAAAGAACGGAAAAAGTGAAACACCGAAAAAGTAAAAAAAAGGAAGAAAGAAAGGAAAAAACACCCCAGAGCAAGGAATGTTTTTGGATGACTCTCCGGGAGTTGTGTGGCAGGCTTTTTTTTTTTTTTTTTTTTTTCTTTCAGAAATGTAGGTTCAGTGTGGAGACAGGACCATTGCAGAACTAGATGCAGGGCATCACCGGAGCATGGTTTTGACAGTTTACAGGCTGGAGTGTCTATAGCCCAGATACGTGTGCGTTTGAAATGAAAGGTGCACCAGTGGGAAACATGGTGTTCAAGTCAGCGCAAGGAGTAGGACGACCTCACACAGCTCCTCGGATGCCATGGGAGCTGGCTGTGCTCTTGGGCGCTTTTTTGCACACTGGTAGGGCCTTGCCTGTCAGCTGCCCAGAGCTGGCTGTTAGAGCATCCGGGAAGTCACATGGACAGCTTGGAACATGGACAGCTCGCCTCAGTCCCATTGCCACTCGTTTCCTTACGGCTAATGAAGACAACTTAACCTCCCTTGTCAATTTTTGTACACTTCAAAGGACATGCCAATAAAATTTGAATTTATAGAGCCCTGTCCTCCAAGTGGTTAATATTCTACTGACCTGGAAAGTAGCAACAAGGATGTGCCTTCTACTAAATTCTTAACTCTCAAACCCTCTCTCTCACTCCTATTCACTAAACTATCCTATCAAAGAGTGAGAATGTCTGGGTCTATTCCATATATGGTAACTGTGAGACAGACTCCAAGGTAAAAATCTGACCGCATGATTGACTGAAACTTGATGATTATAAAGCAAGCACCGCGTCTACTGTCAGCAGATGCAATCAGAGACGCCGTCACTAGGTGGCGCCTTGGGTCACAGTGGCGTGAACCATGTTGCCAGATTCCTACTCATTGCTGTCTGTGGGTTTTGATAAGCATGGAGACTAATCAGTGAAGCTTATTTTTTTCTATAAACATCACATTGATACTGATTTTTATATAAACCACCAACGACAATCTATCTGATTGTATTTCATTTTATTTTTCTTGTATAATGATATTCTTTAGAGGAAAGGTTATGTGGACTGGCGCCAGTGGTGGTCTTCAAAATGCACATTTCTAATTCTAGTTTCCCATATTCTGTGTTAAGAAGAAGACATGTGTTCTCAAGTGCGTGGTAAATACCTGGAAGTCTTCCGTGTGGAAACAGTCACATCATGCTGGAGGCTTGGTATTATATAGTCTCTTACAGTTGTTTGCAACTCACTGTGGAAGAAGCTTACTTAATTCCAAGTTCCTATTTTATCTCTGAAGGCCCTTTTCTTCCTTTTTTTGAGAAGGGCTTGCCTATTGAATGCTGTATATTCCAAAACACTTCATTTTACCTTGGAGAAGAGCAGTTGGCAGGCAGAGGGTGAGGCTCTCCTAGTACCTAGGGTAATCCTGTCTAGTCTGGAGGGTTTCAGGCAACCACTACCCCAACTCCTTCCTCCCTTTAAAATGTAAATGTTGTACGTCAGCTGAGCATGGTGGTTGACTGTATAGACTTTGGGGCCAGGCACCCTGCACGCAAGCACCGTGGACTTGAATGGCTAGTCTACCATCTCTTCTCTCTAAGCTTTGGTTTATTTACTTATTAAATCAGGATATTCAAAGTATCAAATTTCATAAGTTTATTGTAATGATCGAATGAGATAATGTTTATATAAGGTGGTCACATAATGGCTCAGTTTATACTAGTATTGATGTTATTTTGTAAGTTCATTTGTATTTATGCCCTATTTCCTTATGTAACACAGGGAGAACTACTGATAAGAATATATATCTTAAAAAAACTCAATGCCAGAAAAAGTTTGAGATAGAAGAGTGAGACTGGGGGAATATTAGAACACAGGTGTTTCAGGACATGAGTCCTCATCAACTTCTACTGAGTTACTTAGACTTTGCCACATATTTATCTCTGAGCTTCCCATTAGCTGAAGTGAAAAAAGAATCAGGTTCACATGTATGATTCCCATAGACCACAAGGCAAAACCTGCCATTCCCTCAAGGAATCTTGATTGTTCTTGGCTCTTTTTTAAATTATGATTATTGATATAGTTGATTTACAGTGTTGTTAGTTTCTGATAGGGAGCAAAGTGCGATACATACACATACATGTTCTTTTTCAGGTTCTTCTCCCTGATACAGTAGGACTTTGTTGTTTATCTATGTTCTTAGTTCTTAATTCCAAAAATATGTCTTAATTCCTAAATAAGATATCATAGGTACTCCTTTCTTATAAGCGGAGGGAAAAGTAAACAGCAGTTGTGCTCCCCAGAACTGTGAATAAGCCCATGTGGTAGGCAGAATTCTCAGATGGGCCCCAAGATTCACACCCCTGGTGTACTCACCTTCATAATCCCCTCCCCTTGAGTGTGGGCAGGACCATGATAGATGTCCCCCATGATTAGAGTATGCCACGTGGCAGGTGAAGATGTCCTTAATGAGCTGACTTTTTAAAGGTTTGTATTTCTTCATTTGCGGCTGTGCTGGGTCATTGTTGCTGCGAGGGCTTTTCTCCAGTGGCAGCAAGCAGTGGCTCCTCTCTAGTTGTGGTGCATAGGCTGCTCATTGTGGCGACTCCTCATTGCAGAGCACAGGCTCTAGGTGCGTGGGCCTCAGTAGCTGCAGCCCATGGGCTCAGTAGCTGCGGCTTACAGGCTCTAGAGCACAGTATCAGTGGTTGTGGCACACAAGCTTAGTTGCTCCCCAGCTTACGGGATCTTCCCAACTCAGGGATTGAACCCATGTCTCCTGCATTGGCAGGCAGATTTTTTACCACTTGTGCCACCAGGGAAGCCCCCTAATGAGTTTAAGTTAATCAAAGGGAAGATTGCCCTGGATGGCCTGCCCAAATCAGCCTATTGGAAGTCCTAGAGGCAGGGAGATTGTCCTGCTGGCCTTGAAGAAGTGGCTGCCATCTGTGAGAGGGCCACGTGGCTGGGACCTGAGGCAGCCCCTAGGAGTTGAGAGTGACTTTCAGGGGGCAGCCATCAAGAAAACTAGGACCTCACTTCTATCATCACAAGGAACTGAATTCTGCCAACAACTTAAATGAACTTGGATGGACATCCTGAGCTCCAGATGACCATGTAGCCCAGCAAACACGTTATTTCAGTCTTATGAGACCCTAAGCAGAAAACTCAGTCACCCTATGCCTGGGTCCTGGCCCACAGAAACTGCAAGATAGTAACAAGAGATTGTTTTTAGCTGCTAAGTGTGTGGCAGTTTTTCATGGAGCAGTGGGAAACTAATTCAGATAATATGGCTGAAGTCTACATAGCCTTTGGATAGATTCAGAAATAAAGCCTAGAACATCTAAGGTTATTTCCAAGCTGAATTTAATATAATATTAATAGAGGGAGATGTTACAAGATGTGCCATGAAAAAAAGTCTTATTCTGAAGACCCTAACTGTTCACATCAGAGAGAAGGCCTTTGTTCTTCTGGTGGGACAGGGTCAGGTTCTTGGGTTGTGAGCAACAGGACTGAGCTGGCCTATGTAAGCCCAAGAGAGTTATGGAAAGCTATAGTGGAGGTCATGGAATCAAGGAGAAGGCTGAAAAAACAGTCACAGAGTGGGCAGAAACCCAGAAACACCTGGGCTCTCACTACCAAGAAAATCCCTGATGAAGCTCTTGCTCCCCAAATAAAAGAATTTAACCTGTTCCTTTCCTCTGTGTCTACTGCTATCATATAACTTCTGCTCCAGGCTGATGGTCTGTGCCAAGTGTGAATGGCCTGACCCTGAGCCACCAGAGAGCAGGACCCCTGAATCAGCAGACCTGCTGGGACCCACAGGATAGCTCTCCCCAACCCAGGACCACTGTTGCCAGAGGGAGGGAGACTGCAAGGTGGACCATCCGAAAGCTAAGGGGATTCACAAAGTAGGCTTGAACTTGTAGATGTGGGGTAGAATCTGAGTTCTTCTCCCTTTCAACTGAATATTAGAGGAAAGCAGAAGTCACTCTTATAAGAAATGGTCTGGAATTCGGAGCCTCTAAACCGCAGAGCTGCAGAAGAGTGGGCTGAGAAGGTGGACAAGGAATCGAGGGGTGGAGTCTCTGAGGTGGTAGGGAGCTGCACGGGGCAGCCCTGTCCTGTGCAAACCAAGGTTGTGAACAGTTGGATGCTCTGGGTGAGGGATGGAGAAGCTGAGCTTTGTGCCTGAGCAACTGAGTATAGGTGTTGAACCGTGAAGACATAACCCTTGGAGATTAGCAGAAATTGTGGAAGAGCTTCTGGCTTTCACAGGCAATGGAACCTGCCGGGGTCTGAGCCAGTAAGACCCCATGAGAAAATGGCTGCTGCTTTAGCTATGTTAGTTTGGCATGTTGTATATCCTAAATCTCTTCGGAAATTCGTAATAGGCAGGCCCATTGAAGAGTCTCTGCTTTGTTTGGGCAGTTTTACTTAATGTTATTCAGTTTGTTGTGGTTCTGTTTGTTGCTGCAGGCTTTTCACTGCTACATTCAGTAAGTTGTCACTAAATGCTGCATTTGTGAATGGAGTCCTGCCGTGGTTTCAGGGATTTTTCCCCTAGCATGCATATATCCATTCTCATGTTAAATGTTCTCATGAAACATTCCAGTTTAAGAATTGAGTGTGCACAGTTACACAATTTCAGGCACTGTTGTATCCTATTAACACACATTGTCCCTTGATTTAATATATTCTGTCAGTATTGACTAAGGTAATGATTTTCACGTGTTCATTTATTCATTTATTCATTCCAGCAACACAGATGTGCCAGCCACTGCTTTGAGCACTTGGGGCACATCGATGAGAAAAAGAGACCAAGATCCCTGCCCCCTTGGGATTCACGTGATACCCACACGTGTGTACATGTGCATGCACACACGCACACACACACACACACACTCTCTAACTTATCAGAAGTCCTGCAGTTTAAAAAAAAGAAAAAGTGGGTGATTGTTTCAGACCTTGTCCTAAACTTAATTGGACAAACTTTTGTGTGTGTACTCATAACATTTTGTAGAGTCATGGTCTGTATAATATAGCCCTCTGAGAAATCCTTTACAAAGGTATAGCCAGATGGTGTGTACTTCAGAAAAAAATATCCATAAATATCATTTGTTTCAACATTTAATAAGAGATAGCAGGGAGATTACCGATAAATTCTCCACCAGGTTCTGGAGTGCAGATCTTCTTTGCTGCTGCTTAAAGTCACATCTGTATGCTTCCATGTCCAGTGAGCAGGTGACTTTGGCCAATACTGAGGCCCCATCTGGAAGCTTCCCTGGTGGCTCAGATGGTAAAGAATTTGTCTATAGTGTGGGAGACCCAGATTTAATCCCTGGGTCAGGAAGATCCTCTGGAGAAGGAATTGACAACCCACTCCAGTAACCTTGCCTGGAGAATCCCAGGGACAGAGGAGCCCAGTTAGTTACAGTCTCTGGAGTCGCAAAGAGTCAGACACACTGAGCGACTAGGTGATGAGGTCCTATCTGGGACTGCTGTTTGACTAGATGTCAGTCCCTCACCCACTGGCAGGACAGGGATATTTTCAAGGAATTCTGGATCAAACAGTGTTGTGGTCAGATGTGCTGGTCTTCATCTCTTCCTGGACTGTGACTCTCAGATCAGGATCTGTAGATTTATATCCACCTTCTGAGGGACCCAGCATGATATCTAGCATGTAGTAAGCACACAATCCACTCAGTTGACCTTAAGGGACCACATCCAGTCCTTTACACAAATATCTACCACCTCGATGTGCTCAGCTGATTTCTCGGTTGGAAGTTTTGGCAAGAAATATGGAACTTGGTTAAGCGTCTGTATTACTGTGTGATGCTTGAGGATAAGGTACTTTGCATTGACCCCAACAGTTTTCCTTATTTCCCCAGTTAATGCAAAGAATCTCATGTCATTGCTTGGAAGGGTAGCTGAGTGGCTTTGGACAATGTTGGCACAATTGACCTGAGATGGAATAACCTGAGGTCTGGAGCTCCCAGGATTACTAATGAATGTGTCATCAGGGAGGGAAGATAGTCTGGGCTGATACCATCTTTTGGAGGTATCTGCTTGTGACCTTGTGTTTGGGGGTAGGGTCTGAATCACTCTGAGGGGCACAGAAGGGATTTCTAGAATTATGCCTGGGCCTAAGATGGCTTGGAAAGAGACCAATGCCCAGATACAGCTCTGGCCCCATGTCAGGGGGAGAATTTCATTCCTTAATGTTTCTACTTTCACTTTCATCAAGAGGCTTTTTAGTTCCTCTTCACTTTCTGCCATAAGGGTGGTGTCATCTGCATATCTGAGGTTATTGATATTTCTCCCGGCAATCTTGATTCCAGCTTGTGTTTCTTCCAGTCCAGCATTTCTCATGATGTACTCTGCATATAAGTTAAATAAGCAGGGTGACAATATACAACCTTGATGTACTCCTTTTCCTATTTGGAACCAGTCTGTTGTTCCATGTCCAGTTCTAACTGTTGCTTCCTGACCTGCATATAGATTTCTCAAGAGGCAGATCAGGTGGTCTGGTATTCCCATCTCTTTCAGAATTTTCCACAGTTTATTGTGATCCACACAGTCAAAGGCTTTGGCATAGTCAATAAAGCAGAAATAGATGTTTTTCTGGAATATCTTGCTTTTTTGATGATCCATCGGATGTTGGCAATTTGATCTCTGGTTCCTCTGCCTTTTCTAAAACCAGCTTGAACATCAGGAAGTTCACGGTTCATGTATTGCTGAAGTCTGGCTTGGAGAATTTTGAGCATTACTTTACTAGCATGTGAAATGAGTGCAATTGTGTGGTAGTTTGAGCATTCTTTGGCATTGCCTTTCTTTGGGATTGGAATGAAAACTGACCTTTTCCAGTCCTGTGGACACTGCTGAGTTTTCCAAATGTGCTGGCATATTGAGTGCAACACTTGCATAGCATCATCTTTCAGGATTTGAAATAGCTCAACTGGAATTCCATCACCTCCACTAGCTTTGTTTGTAGTGATGCAGATGGTGACTGCAGCCATGAAATTAAAAGACGCTTACTTCTTAGAAGTAAAGTTATGACCAACCTAGATAGCATATTCAAAAGCAGAGACATTACTTTGCCAACAAAGGTCCGTCTAGTCAAGGCTATGGTTTTTCCTGTGGTCATATATGGATGTGAGAGTTGGACTGTGAAGAAGGCTGAGCACTGAAGAATTGATGCTTTTGAACTGTGGTGTTAGAGAAGACTCTTGAGAGTTCTTTGGACTGCAAGGAGAGCCAACCAGTCCATTCTGAAGGAGATCAGCCCTGGGATTTCTTTGGAGGGAATGATGCTAAAGCTGAAACTCCAGTACTTTGGCTACCTCATGTGAAGAGTTGACTCATTGGAAAAGACTCTGATGCTAGGAGGGATTGCGGGCAGGAGGAGAAGGGGACGACAGAGGATGAGATGGCTGGATGGCATCACTGACTCGATGGACGTGAGTCTGAGTGAACTCCGGGAGTTGGTGATGGACAGGGAGGCCTGGCGTGCTGCGATTCATGGGGTTGCAAAGAGTCGGACACGAGTGAGCGACTGAACTGAACTGAACTGAATGTTTGTTCTTCAGCTTAGTCTTGGATGTACCTGCCTGGCTGGTGTTACTGAATTAACTGTTGAATCTAGCATTTCCTTCTCTTTGCCTTTTTTACATGAGTAGGAGGGAGGATCTTTTTTGGAGCTGCCTTAAAGAGATCTCCCCCTCTTCCTATGGCATCTCTTGAATGTCAGCAGTGCCCCAGGAAGAATATGGGGACTTGTACCTACTCCAGGGCCAGCCTACTTGTCTTGGATTTCAGGGTCTCTGGAAATGTCTGGTCTGGGACACAGCATAGACTTAAAAAAAAAAAAAAAAACAACAACAAAGAATGTAATATGGTACCTTGGGAACAGGGGCAGAATAAAATCTATTTTATTGTCTGCTTAAGGAAGTAAAGAAGGGAAAAAAGAAATGGGAACATTCTCTAAATGTTGTGAAAAGGAGTCTGTATCAGAAACAATTCTGGCTTTTTCCACTGGGTGGTGTTTTTGTTTAATTTTATTGTATCCCTTCAGTCTCAGGGCAGGCAGGTTCTTAATCCAAATTAGTTCTGGGCGTTGCCCTAGGAAAATTTTGAAGTCTTGGGGAAATTTACTTAGGTGTAATTATCTTGCTTTTTACATATAAATACATTTACTTTTTACATATAAATACATTTACATATAAATACATTTACATTTAAATACATATACATATTTATATATTTTTAGAGGATCCTTCTATGTCCTATTTGCCTATTACCATCATTCCCATAAAGACAAGAAACTCTAGGATAAAGACAACATTTTTTCCATAGTTGTAGACTCATCCCAAGCATCGGGTCTGGCAAAGAGTGGGTGATTCATAGTGATGTGGCCACTGATTGAATGAAGGAGGGAGTGGAAGCTGCAGCAGAGTCCTCCTTAGATGCACTTGGGAATTATCCGTCTCTACCAGAGCCGGCAAACATTATCTGTAAAGGGTCAGCGAGTGGTTTTGTGGACCATAAAGACTCTGTTGCAACAACGTGACACTGCCTTTGTAGCTGTGCCATCAGCCCAACAGTGTGACAGGGTGTGGCTATGTCCTAATAGAACTTCATTTACAAGAAGAGACAGAGAGCTGGACCCGGCCCATATGGTGTTGACCTCGGTTCATACAAAAGCACACACGGGCACCTGCAGACCTTGATGATCTCTGTGACAAAGAGGGAGTCTGTGAGTGGCAGAGACAATGCTGTGTGTTGATCATATCTCATGTCACCTTCCACCAGAGCACAAGAAGCACATCCCCTAGGCTCCTTTGCAGTTAGATGGTGTCGTGTGACAAGTTCTAGCCCGTGAACTGTATGTCTGCCGTGTTCAGACCTGCCCCATGAAACGTCTTGCCTACTGCTCCATGTTCTCTTCCTCCACCCGCCTACTGGGTGCAGAGGATCCAGTGTGGGCCTGGGAGTTGAAGCCACTTGATGGAGGAAGCCTGGGTCCCTGGATAACTGCATGAAACAGAGTCCTCCCCACTACCACCCTTGCTGCATGGCTGGGAAAGAGTGTAAAATAAACCTGTGTGTGTTGTAAGTCCACATACTGAAACTGAGACCATTAGCTTGCTCTCTCTGGTATTACCATATTTGGGCTCAGATATAGATAAAGACACTGAAAAATAACTGCTGTGTGTATAGAAAGTAGTCATGCTGTTTCATTCTGAGAATCTGGGGCCTTGAAGAGAGATCCACTGGGAGGTAGGATGGGAGGATGGCAGAAATGAAATCAAAGGTGAGTGATTTTTTAAAAATCGTGCATGATCCACACTAACCCTTGTATCCCGGCTGTGGTCCATGCCTTCAGCTCATTGGTTTGTCTCTGTGCTGGTTCACATGGGTTTCTTGGAGCTAGCTCTGGACTTCTCCATTCTCACATTGCTCCTCTCTCTCTCAGATCAGATCAGATCAGTTGCTCAGTCGTGTCCGACTCTTTGCGACCCCATGAATTGCAGCATGCCAGGCCTCCCTGTCCATCACCAACTCCCGGAGTTCACTCAGACTCATGTCCATCGAGTCAGTGATGCCATCCAGCCATCTCATCCTCTGTCATCCCCTTCTCCTCTTGCCCCCAATCCCTCCCAGCATCAGAGTCTTTTCCAGTGAGTCAACCCTTCACATGAGGTGGCCAAAGTACTGGAGTTTCAGCTTTAGCATCATTCCTTCCAAAGAAATCCCAGGGCTGATCTCCTTTAGAATGGACTGGTTGGATCTCCTTGCAGTCCAAGGGACTCTCAAGAGTCTTCTCCAACACCACAGTTCAAAAGCATCAATTCTTCGGCGCTCAGCCTCTCTCTCTATGGATGCATAAACTTTGATAGCCTCTAAGAGTGGATCAGAGAAGGCGATGGCACCCCACTCCAGTACTCTTGCCTGGAAAATCCCATGGATGGAGGAGCCTGGTAGGCTGCAGTCCTTGGGGTCGCGAAGAGTCAGACACAACTGAGCGACTTCACTTTCATTTTTCACTTTCATGCATTGGAGAAGGAAATGGCAACCCACTCCAGTGTTCTTGCTTGGAGAATCCCAGGGACGGGGGAGCCTGGTGGGCTGCCATCTATGGGGCCGCAAAGAGTCAGACACAACTGAAGCGACTTAGCAGCAGCAGCAGAATAGATCAACATCAAATCTTTAGAGGCCTAGCAAAATCAGTGTTTATTTCTAGGCCACATCCACCTCAATTCCATGGGAGCTGCTGGGAAATGGGCTGTGCTGCACACAGCCTGTGAGGGATCCAGGTCCCTTGTGCCTGGGGGCTCCCCTCCTCCCAGCCCTCATCATCTTGTCCTTTCAGCTGAGAAATGGGAAAAGACAGAGTGAAGGAGGATTGCGTGGGAGGCTCGGAAAGTCAGCCCTGGTAGTGGTGTGCATCACGCCAATCACTCAGAACACAAGTTATGTGACTGCAAGGGAGACTGAGAAATAGGGCCCGCCTATGTGTTCAGTAGGAAAATAAAACGGGATTGGTGGACCCATAGCAGTCTGTTAGTGTGAAAACACTGAACTCCAAATAACTAACTCTACAATATTTGGATCCAGCATATTCTGAAATTGAGAACTTGCCAGTGCTTTTTGTGTCTGTAAGCCTTTATTATGCCTTATTTTCTGGAAGGACCACAAATATAATCCGATATCAAAGAGAGACTTAAGATTTCTTGCTGCTGATTGTGATGCTATAGGAAGCCAGCAAGGTGAGCAAGGCATTTGTTTTCTCTTCGAGGTGGGTGGTGGAGGGCTGGGGGCTATCTTTTGTTGTAGGAGCCCCCCACCCACCTCACAGCACTGCTTCAGTGGCCTCTCTTCTTTTTCTGCTCCTCTTTCTCTGTAAGTTCTGGTCTTCCCACCATCTAGGCCCTGGCTGCAGTCATTCGGTTTTATGTGGGAAGGACCTGGGTGTGTCCTGCATAGAAGCTCCAGTTCCCCCAGCAGAGTCTGCAGAGGTAGAAACACAAAAGACACATCTTCCTCTTGCTTCTTTGAACTGTTTCTCATAACCCAATTTTGGTGTGCTTAAAAAACTAAAAACTCTCAAGGGAGAGAGAGGAAGATGATGATAAGGATAGAACATCCTATCTTGCTATGTAACATGACCATATTATGTGATCACTGGGCACATGCAGTTAAACTGGCCTGAAACAAATGATTTTCTGAGAGGCAGTTTCCATTGGTCCAATATATACACTTTGGAGGGGTTACCGGATGCTGTTGGTAAATTACACCTTGAATATATTCAGCTACCTTGGGACCTGAGGGAGTTCGGGTGCTTTCCAAAGCATCTCAGGGGAAGGACTGTTCTGTGAAAGGTGATAAAGAACTGGTCTGCTCCCTGCACATTCACGGTGCCACCTCTGACAAGCAGTCAGGAATCCACATTCACGAATACGGGAAGGGCAGACACAGCCCTTCTCCTTATAAGCATCTGGCCACTTCTGGTGGGAAATCTTAGCCCATCCTCTCACTCATCCCCAGTTGAAATGTCTTTGATCTCTTAGCATGTGTGTGTGGATCTGATGTATTAATAGTTATTCCAAAAGGCATCGGTGTAATTCTGGGATCCTCGAGGGCAGGGCCACGGTCTAGCGTGGAGCCGGCATGTGCTGTGTGCACGGAATGATGGTAGAGTCTGGCTGCCAGCGTCTCACTGAGTTTGGGACGTTCAGGTCACTGCAGCTGAGGCCTAAGTTGTTACCATCACCCAGACCTAAGATTATAGGGAATTTTTGCCCCTAAACAGAATTGAATGGGCCAGAATAGAGGATTCCTGGTTTGGTCAGGAAGTCAGAGGGCAATGAGGAATAATGGATTCATTGTAGGGATTGCACTGTATGTGGCTGTTAGAGCTGTGATGGTGTCAGAAGGCTACTGCCTCTGCATATCTGGTGTCTGGTCAGCAGGGCTGGTCGTCAGGAAGAAAAACTGGATGTGGAAGAGGCAGAGCAAAGATGAACCAGAACCAACAAAGGCAGTTTATCCCCCTGGGGATAAACTGGACCCTGCACCTGCCTCTCACATCTGTGCTGACGGTGCAGGGGAGTTGCAGCAGAAACTGGCGACCTTTGCTGTGAACCTGCATGTCTGTCTGCCCCAGGATGTGGACAAGCTGAAGGAGAAGGCCCAAGTAGGGTGCTGAGGGCCCAGCTGCTGCCCTTCTCCAAAAGTGAAGTTGACCAGAAGACTAGCCACAATGTGTGTACGTGTGTGTGTGTGTGTGTGTGTGTGTAGGAGGTGCGTGCCCCTTCAAGTGGAGCTCTGACCTTCGGAACATGACCACCGGCTTCTCCCGCCTCCCCTTCAGATTCCTCTTACAGCCCATTCAAACCCAGAATCATGCTGGGAAGCACTGCTGGGAAGTGTCATGACAGCTTCACCAGGTTGACACGGTACAGGGCCAAAGCTTCGACGTCCTAGCTGCATTATTTAGCACTCATTGTAGCTTTGGATGTTTGTGCCAGAATAATTTATGGCAGGACTCTTTGAAAAGAACTTTTTAAGTTAAACCCACTGAAGTTTAGACTGACATGAAGAGATAAAGTAACTTGCTTGGCCTTTCATGCCAACAGTTTGTGGCTAGTGAATTCTGTTCTTTATTTTTGTTGGAGAGAAGATAAGGAGAAAGAGGGCAAAGGTTGGAGTAGAAATAAAGGTTTCTTTTAATCGTGAATTGGATTAAAAAAAACTTACTTCCCATTCTGAGTGTGGTGGAAGACTGCCTTTCTACAGAATCTAGGCAGCTTTAGCCCCATGGTTAAATATTCAGATGCCTGCACCCTGAGTTGGGGTGGACAGCAAAGGCTAATGCAAAAGTGCATTCCTGTTGAAGCTGAGTTGCTAAAGAAATTGGAATTGGAACTTGATCAAAAGAAGCTAGAAAACCAATTTTTTAAATGTGTAATCTCAAATGGCCATTTTGATAAATATTCTAGGTGCTTGAGAAAAGTCTATCTTCTATAGTTATTTTAAATATAGAGCTCTACATAGGTCCATGGGGCTTCCCAGGTGACTCATGGTAAAGAACACATCTGCCAATGCTGGAGATGCAGGAAATGCAGGTTTGATCTCTGGGTGGCGAAGATCCCCTGGAGAAGGGCATAACAAGTCACTCCAGTATTCTTGCCTGGAGAATTACATGGGCAGGAGCCTGGTGGGCTACAGTTCATGGGGCTGCAGAGTCAGACACAACTTAATGACTAAGCATCATGTGTCCATAAAGTCAAATTGCTGATCATTACATTTGAACTGTATATATCTTTACTGAATTTTTGTTTATTCTATCAGTTACTGAGAGATGTGTGTTTCAATTTCCTGTAAGATGAAAATTTGTCTGTTTCACCATTTAGCTCTAAGAGATTTTGTTCCTATATATTTTAAGCCTATATCATTAGTTGCATAGAACTTCAGTATATCTTTCTGAATCTTTTCGTCATTTGAAATCTCTCTATCTCCAGTTATACTTTTAAAGTCGTCTCCACCCCCAGCTTTATTGAGGTATAATTGACAAGTAGACCTTAAAGTCCATTTTTATGATAATAGATTCCTCCTTCCTGTGGGTTGGAGGAACGTATCTTTGCATCTTTTTACTTGTTGCCTCTTTTCGAAGTTGTCTTATATTCTTATGCTTATTTTTGTAAGTGTGTTGGACACTCATGAAAAAGTAATTTGAGGGTGAGGAAGATGTTCTCTTCAAAAAGAAATCCCTTTTTCTTGTTGGGTGTCTGGAGACACTCAGTTTCTGAGATCGTGGTGATTCCAAGCTGAGTTGAAACTCCCTAAGAGCTACCCCTTGGATCCCAACCCAGAGCCGGAGGGCTTCCAAGGGCCTTTTGCTCTTGCTAAACCCAGCCACCCTAGTCCTGTAATGTTGAAAAGGGAGCTGCTCAACCTCACAACTGCTCCTTCAAGAGCAAGCTGAGCCCCAGGGAGGAAAGTTTCCTAAATGCTGTTCCAACTCCTTGGATGCCATTCTTCCCTATATTCTGGCCCAGCAGTTACTTATTCATTAGTTCCCTGGTATTTTCAAGCATACTTTTGAAAATATTTTGTCCACCATTTCTAGCTGTCCTTCGTGGAAGAGTTGATCCATATTTCCCAGTCTTCGTTTATCAGAGCGGAAGTTGTTTTTTATAGGAAAAAAAAATCCTTTCTCTAGCATAATTCACCAGCATTTTCTTTAGTATGCAATTTTTGAAATGCTTTCAAAGCTGATCATTATGCAACACTGAAATTTTTATTTCATAATTTTTGTTTAATAGAACATGTAGTATAGTTCTGGATCTTGATGTGAGATGTTAAAACAAGGAGGGGGGATTTTGTCAGTCAGAAATACTATGTTACAGGGAAGCTTCATTTTTAACTGTATATTTTAATCTCATTTGTTTTTAGAAAGCTTTTGAGGTTCATAGGCACTACAAATGACAGTAGGCTCTTGAAATATCATGCAATTAGGCTTTTATTATCTAGACCTGTGTTAATGAATATAGATTTCAGTGAAAACTCTTAAGTATCTGATGAAAGAACAGGAGCTCTGGTGTCCTGACGAAGGAGGCGACAATCTTCCCTATGAGTGAGCAGGCTCGGGGTCCTGCAGTGCTGGGTGATTAATGGTACAGGGACTCTCCCTGCGAGGACCTGGTGAGAACAGGGCTGCCCACTGGGCCCTGGATTCCAGCCGGAGGGGCTTGCTGGGCTCGACAGGGACTGTCACCTGGGCAGCCAGCCATCCTTGTGTGCAGTCAGCAAGGCATCACTTCATAAGCAGCTCCTTCCACTGCCACCCTGGGAATTTCTGAGTGAAACGCACATGTAGGACATCTGTTTTCAGTGTTCTTCTTTCTTCAGAGCAGTGGAAATGGTTTTGTTTGAGAAAGGAAAAGAGGAAAAGCCAGATATGAACTCAGTGTTTAAGAAACTGGTCATGTTTCTGTATCTGCTGAATTTGCTCCAATAATATTTACTTTTTTGTGATTTTTCTTTCCAAAGAAATGTATGAATTAGGCAATTTCAAATCAATGTGTTCCCCTAGCGTAGGGCTTTTGCATGAACTACAGACCCATTTTATTTATCTGCTTCCTAGTTTCTTCACTTAGATACCAGCCACCTCAGACTCAGCCTGTCTCCCACCCAAATCCTACCATTTCCCTAAATCTGACCCTCTGAGAACATTTCTTCCCTCTTTCCAGAAAGTCCAACTACATGACACAAAACCATTCCCTGATCTAGATGGCGTGCACTGCAGAGGTGGTTTTAACAGGAACGTAAAAATGCTCACACTCTGTGTATAACACTATTTAACCAAGTCAGAGGGAAATCTGCCCAAAACTTCACTTAAAAAAATTTTTTTTTAATTAATCATTTTAACTGGAGGCGATTTACTTTACAATATTGTAGTGGTTTTTGCCATACATTGACATGAGTCAGCCATGGGTGTACATGTGTCCCTCATCCTGAACCCCCCTCCCACCTCCCTCCCCATCCCATCCCTCAGGGTCATCCCAGTGCACCAGCCCTGAGTGCCCTGTCTCATGCATTGAACCTGGACTGGCAATCTATTTCACATATGATAATATACATGTTTCAATGCTATTCTCTGAAATCATCCCACCCTCACCCTCTCCCAGAGTCCAAAAGTCTATTCTTTACATTTGTGTCTCTTTTGCTGTCTTGCATATAGAGTCATTGTTACCATCTTTCTAAATTCCACATATATGCGTTAATATACTATATTGGTGTTTTTCATTCTGACTTACTTCACTCTGTATAATAGGCTCCAGTTTCATCCACCTCATTAGAACTGATTCAAATGCATTCTTTTTAATGGCTGATTAATACTCCATTGTGTATATGTACCACAGCTTTCTTATCCATTCACCTGCCAATGGACATCTAGGTTGCTTCCATGTCCTGGCTATTATAAACAGTGCTGTGATGAACATTGGGGTACATGTGTCTCTTTCAATTCTGGTTTCCTCGGTGTGTATGCCCAGCAGTGGGATTGCCGGGTCGTATGGCAGTTCTATTTACAGTTTTTTAAGGAATCTCCACACTGTTCTCCGTAGTGGCTATATTAGTTTGCATTCCTACCAACAGTGTAAGAGGGTTCCTTTTTCTCCGCACCCTTTCCAGCATTAATTGTTTGTAGATTTTTTGATAGCAGCCATTCTGACTGGCGTGAAGTGGTACCTCGTTGTGGTTTTGATTTGCATTTCTCTGATAATGAGTGATGTTAAGCATTTTTTTATGTGTTTGTTAGCCAGTGGTATGTATTCTTTGGAGAAATGTCTGTTTAGTTCTGTGGCCCAGTTTTTGATTGGGTCACTTATTTTTCTGGAATTGAGCTGCAGAAATTGCTTGTATATTTTTGAGATTAATTGTCAGTTGCTTCATTTGCTATTATTTTCTCCCATTCTGAAGGCTGTCTTTTCACCTTGCTTATAGTTTCCTTCATTGTGCAAAAGCTTTTAAATTTAATTAGGTCCAATTTGTTTATTTTTTATTTCCATTACTCTGGGAGGTGGGTCATAGAGAATCCTGCTATGATTTATGTCAGAGTGTTTTGCCTATGTTCTCCTCTAGGAGTTTTATAGTTTTTGGTCTTACATTTAGATCTTTAATCCATTTTGAGTTTATTTTTGTGTATGGTGTTAGAAAGTGTTCTAGTTTCATTCTTTTACAAGTGGTTGACCAGTTTTCCCAGCACCACTTGTTAAAGAGGTTGTCTTTTCTCCATTGTATAATCTTGCCTCCTTTGTCAAAGATAAGGTGTCCATAGGTGTGTGGATTTATCTCTGGGCTTTCTATTTTGTTCCATTGATCTATGTTTCTGTCTTTGTGCCACCAAAACTTCACTTTTTAAAAAACACACATTGTTAATGTGCAAAAGTCATTCATCTGATATCTTAATAGAATTTATTTAAAAACCGGGGCACCCTTTTTCTCATTCCTGTCTGCCCTTTATAATATTTGGCCTTGGAACATTCTCTGGGGCTCGGCTGTGCCGCTCCACCAGCCATCTTCATGATGGCTTGTGACTGAAGAGTACATCCTTGCTGGAGCATTCTTTTTTGGCTGCACCATGCAGCTTGCAGGATCTTAGTACCCCCACCCTGCCCCCAACCAGGGACTGAACCTGGCCCTGGCAGTGGAAGTGCAGAGTCCTAACGACTAGACCACCAGGGAACTCTCCCCTTGTCAGTCATTTTTGATCAGAGTGACACAAACAACTCCTTTGACTACAGTCTTTCCAGGTAAATGGAGACTAAAGAGATAGCTGACTAAATGCAATACATGAGTCTAGAGCAGGCCAATGAAGGACATTTATGGGACAACTGCCAAACTTTGGGTAAGGTTGCGGATTAGACTACAATATTGTGTATCACTGTTAATTTCCTGATGTTGATCATTATATATGATTATACAATGTGATTATGTATGTTTGGTTTTAGGAAACTGCACTGAAGTCTTTAGAGATAAAGAGGCACTGAGGCTGCAGTTTTCTTTCAGGTATTTCCAGGGAAAAGCGTATGTGTGAGTTACGTGAGCATGTGTGGGTATATGTATGAACACATATGGAAGGAGTGAGGATGAATGATAAGGTTAAGTAGGAGAGTATGGATGTTTGGGCAATCTTGAAAGGCAGAGAAGATCTTGTTCTACCATGTTTCCCACCTTTTTCCAAGTCTTAAATAGGAAGTTAAAAAAAAATGATCTGGACAGGTAGAACTAACCAGGGGGAGACAAAGATGGACAGGAAAACCTCTGAACTTGGAGTCCTGGGTGGCAAAGTTCAGTTAGTTCTAAAGTCCCAGTTGTTGGGTTTCTAAGGAGCCTCTATTCTCTTCTTCTAAGCAAGATGTCCCCCAAATCTCCTCCCTTGGCTGAACAAACAATATGTCTTTCTCACCAGGCTGAATTCCCTTGGTTACCTGAAATCCCAGGTCAATGTCTTTTCCCTAAATTCCTCCCGCCCCAGAGCTTATGTAGAAGGCTGCATTCCTCTGTGATAATTTCCTGGGAGCCACTTTTTATCCACTGAAAGAGCCAAACACTGGTGTGGGCAAATGGGGTATCCTGGGAAGCTCCACCATCCGCATTCTTCAGTGGAGACCATCTGCTCCTATGTGGGAGGTGGGCGAGTGGCAAGTGGAGGGAAGAAGCGGGAGAAGCCCTTCTGCTCCATACAGGCACAGTCTATGGTCTCCATTCATTGTTCTCTCTGGTTGAGAATCGGGCATGTGACACAAATGTGCCAGCAGGCAGAACTAGAACTCCTGGTTTGGGGGCTGTCACTGTGTTCTGTTTTGGCAGACAAGAAATATTTATTAGGCATGTATTGCAATAATAAGGCTAGTTCTGCTTATATTTGGGTGATACTTTATAAACCAGGTTCCCATGGTTTATAAACCAGGCTCCTCTTACAAATGACGATGCTGAGGCAGGGAACCTATTGGGTTCCTTAAATCCCACTGAACTACTTAGACGTCAGGGTCTTGATTTTCAGCCCAGGTTCTTTCTGCTCACCCATCCTGCATAGACCTTGTTTGAGACTCAACAAAGGGGATCCTCGACCTACCTGAGGATACCACAGTCTGGGAGAAGATTATATTCACTCTTGATGGACGGAGGGCAAGGCCATGTTGATTTAATCATGGTTCTGGGTTTTACCAAGTCAAGTGAATCTATAAGTTCTTCCTTTCCTCTAGCCTTCTGTTGGGCTTCCTGATAAAAAATGCAAGAAAAGAGTGACTTTTCAAGGGGTGTCAGTTCAGTTCAGTCACTCAGTTGTGTCTGACTCTTTGTGACCCCATGAATCACAGCACGCCAGGACTCCCTGTCCATCACCAACTCCTGGAGCTCACTCAACTCATGTCCATTGAGTTGGTGATGCCATCCAGCCATCTCATCCTCTGTCGTCCCCTTTTCCTCCTGCCCCCAATCCCTCCCAGCATCACAGTCTTTTCCAATGAGTCAACTCTTCGCATGAGGTGGCCAAAGTACTGGGAGTTTCAGCTTTAGCATCATTCCTTCCAAAGAAATCCCAGGGCTGATCTCCTTTAGAATGGACTGGTTGGATCTCCTTGCAGTCCAAGGGACTCTCAAGAGTCTTCTCCAACACCACAGTTCAAAAGCATCAATTCTTCAGTGCTCAGCTTTCTTCACAGTCCAACTCTCACATCCATACATGACCACTGGAAAAACCATAGCTTTGACTAGATGGACCTTTGTTGGCAAAGTAATGTCTCTGCTTTTGAATATGCTATCTAGGTTGGTCATAACTTTCCTTCCAAGGAGTAAGCGTCTTTTAATTTCATGGCTGCAGTCACCATCTGCAGTGATTTTGGAGCCCCCCCCCCCCAAAAAAAAAAAATTTCTGACACTGTTTCCACTGTTTCCCCATCTATTTCCCATGAAGTGATGAGACCAGATCCCATGATCTTTTTTTTCTAAATGTTGAGCTTTAAGCCAATGTTTTCACTCTGCTCTTTCACTTTCATCAAGAGGCTTTTTAGCTCCTCTTCACTTTCTGCCATAAGGGTGTAGTATATACTTAAAGAGACCACAGCTGCCAAAGGATGTTTTGCTGACTCCCAGCTGCCAGTGAATTGCCCTGAAATCCAGTGAAGAGGGCAGGCTCCAACTTGCAGCCAAGGATGGGATGCTGAGTCTCTCAGGCCAAAGCAGGGTAGTGCTGTGGATGCAGGTCAATCTTACCACTTTAATTTGCTAAGGTTTGGAAAAATTTCTGGCTTCTTGCTTGCCTTCTGTTGATCAGATGAGATGATATATGCAGAGCCCTGGGTACACAGTGAGTGTAATAAGTGATAGCTGCTGTAGTAACAGTAATTAAAGCAATAATGATATTAACACTTACTGTAATAATAAAGCAATAGTACTAGAGCAGTCAGTGGCATGGGGTCAGGAGTACAGTGGGTGTGGTCCACCCAGTAGGAGAGTGTTTTATTAGTGATGCATGATAATAAAAAGCATGAGAACTCTCTGTACTTTCCTCTCAGTTTTGCTGTGAACTTAAAACTACTCTAAAAAATAAGGTCAATTAAAACATTTTTAAAAAGTAAAGGAAAGAGCAGACTCATGATTAATTGCTGGGACGTGATTTTTCAATTCTCTGAAGATGATGACGCACTCCCTTCTTTCTTGCACTGGGGTGGACCTGCTTATCCTACCCTTGGTATGCCACTAACAATACTGTTGTTTTTTAATTGTTCTATGGGCTGTGCAAATATTCAAACGAGTTGCATGCTAATGAGGAAGTAATGTTGGTTGGTACAATGATGATCAATCACTCCAGTGTTTCTCCATGCACAGTTGGGTGTTGAATGCTGGTAACACTGACCCCCAGGTACTGCTGGGACCAAAGGCCACAGGTCTGGGGCTCTTTGTGGCTCTCTCCACTGAGCTAAGCAGCCACATCATCTCCACCCAGTGGAGCTGCAACTGAGTGACTTTGCTGTGAGGAGCTCTTCTGGAGGGCACCCACCACACCCTGGCACCCAGGGGACATCTTCCCTGATCCACAGACAAGGGCAAGTCTTGACCCTACGTCACCAACCGTAATGGTTTCCTTTCCTTTGCCAAATGAAAGGTTCTTTTCCCTCTGAGCAGGAAAATGCCCAGCTAATCAGAGAAGTGGAAGTAGACAAGGTGTCCACACTCTCCAGGGACCAGGTGGAGGCCATCAAGCAGCTGTGGCAGGATCCTGGAATCCAGGAGTGCTACGATCGGAGGCGGGAGTACCAACTGTCAGACTCTGCCAAATAGTGAGTACAGAGCCCCGGGCTGTGGCCACACTTCAGTGGAGATTCTTACCAGGGAGAAATGACCTACCTGCTAAAATGCAGGCAGCACGGCCTCCCTCTGCTCCTCTGTGTTTTGATGCCTCGCTTCCCACCTCCTCAATTCCGTCCCCCCAAGGAGCCCCCTAGATAGCTCTCCTTGCCCACACCTACCTTTCCTCATCTAGTTTTAAGGATCTCATCTGTCCTTTCACTGAGAGGCTAAGTCAATTGTGGGCTTTCCTTGGTGGGACTGATCTCATTTGGGGTGCTGAAGTTATATGAGTTAAACCAGGACTACACCTGCTTCTGGTTTCTCCTTTCCCTTCTCCATATCCCTCTGCCTTCTGGTTTCCTGACTGGCAAACAGCAGGTCCAATTGCCCTAAAATCAAGAGTTTAGACCCAACAGTGCAGTACACCCATCCGTGGCTGATCTGGTGCTGCCCTCAAGTGGACAAGATAGTCACGGACGACAGCTCAGTTTGGGAGCTCTTTGTTCATTAACTCCTTGTGAAGGAGTAATCAGTAATCTATTAGGGTAAAAAGAAATAGATAGTTCTGCATGCAGACTATCCCACAGAGATCACAGAATTTGATTTTAAGAATTCCCCAAGACAATGCCTCTGCCCAGATCACTGGGCAAATAGCTGGATCATGGTCCTTCTTTGAAGGGGTGAGGATTCCTGCTTCTGCAGCTCAGCTCCTTCCTTCTTGCTCTGGGTCATTTCCACTCTCTGAGGGCCCCGGAATTCTTTCCCTAGGCCCATCCCCTTCCCTTATGTGCTGCCATCACCCTCCAAAGTGGTGTGGGTAATTCACCCATCCTGACAAGCCAGGGGGCAGGAAAGGAAACCAGAATCTTACCTCCTTAATGTCACTGGCCTTCCTCTGGTGTTTGTCCCAGGCTGAGTGCTGAATGACATGAATCCAGGTTAGTACAACACAGCAGCAAAGCAGGAAAAGGAACTAAAAGAAACCCCAGTAAGTCGTTAGATCAGCACATAAGACAGCAGGGACCCCTGAGTCCTCCCTGGTCCAGCCTGTGTCACTGGCTTCCGGGAAGGCCCTGGGGAATGGCTAGGGCTCTTGATATAGATCAGCTTGGGAAAGACCCACCAGGCGTGCTGTAGAATTCAGTTGGGCCTGACAACTGGGGCAAGTGCACGAAGTGTGGAGAGTGACTGGAGTGGTGGACAGGGCTGTACAGAGAAAAGGGAACTCTCAAACCTGGCACAGGTGAGACCCCAGACGCTTCCGAGGTCCAGGTCAGTGGTAATCATCTGCTCTGCTGCCACTGTCTGCTTCTTTGGAGAGGTATTTGATGTGTGTCTGCTCTGTGCCAGGCACGGAGGAAAGGGCTATAGGTACAACTGCTGCTTCCTGCCCTGAAGGAACACACGCTCTGGTGGGATGACACAGAGATTTGCTCAGTCATGCCCGACTCTTGGCGACCTCACAGACTGTGGCCCAGCAGGCTCCTCTGTCATGGATTTTCCAGGCAAGAATACTGGAGTAGGTTGCCATTTCCTTCTCCAGGGGATCTTCCCGACCCAGGGATTGAACCTGGGTCTCCCACAGTGCAGGCAGATTATTTACCATCTGAGCCACCAAGGAAGCCTGACAGGCATAAGTTAAAGCATCAGAAGTCCATGGCGATAAGCCCTGGGGCTGTGGTCACAGACGGCTGCCCTGGTGGTTCACCTGTTCAGCCCCGGCACACCTGGTGAGCTCTGCCTGTGTGGGGGGTGCGGGAGAAGGTGGGGCCACCTCCATGTGCGGGGGCTCCAACTTATCAGCACTGTCACTGTCCAGGGCCTCAGTTATTTACTCAAAAGTGCCTTTTTTCAAAGGCCTTAACATTTAAAAAGAAGTGTCTTCTTGTTTTACCACAGAAAAAGAAACTTGTTTTAAGCCTGGGCTGTAATATATGGCCCAAAATAATCCAAGACAAGTTTGGGGTTATTTTAGGAGATGTTCAGTTTCTTAGTGTAACAAGGAACTTTTTGAGAGGACTTCCCATTGGCCTGATTTATACTTTTATATTTTCCTTACCTCTAATTCATTGAGCAAAGTAAAGTATCCAAGCACAGCATCTACATTTTACAGTGTTCTTGGAGGAGGGCCTGTGAGAGGAGAACAGATGAAATGTCAGAGAGCCAGGTGCCATCTCTTGCCCCTGTGGCCTGGCTGGCTCCCTCCCCAGCAGAGTGCTGCAGCTGAGAACCAGGAGGGGAGACCAGAGCTGCAAACTTGAGTCTCAGCAGGCTCACCAAACTCTCCACACAGTTTTAGGAGGGCGGGATGGTTGCTTCTCAGGAAAGTCACTGATGAATCCATGAACGAGTATGGGTGGCTGGGAGCTGGGGTGACTTTCCGGGTGGGCATTCCCCCTTCTCAGCATCTTGCTCTCTAACACCAGTTACCTGACGGACATTGACCGGATCGCCATGCCAGCGTTCGTGCCCACACAGCAGGATGTGCTCCGTGTCCGAGTGCCCACCACTGGCATCATTGAGTATCCGTTTGACCTGGAAAACATCATCTTTCGGTAAGTCTGTCTCCTTGACACGGTCCATTAAGAATCTGTCTCTCCAGGCTTGGAAGTCCCCAGATGGATTCTTCAGTGTGTTATTGCTAAAAGGGCTTATGTCTCTTAGGGCAATAATGGCCTTCACCATCACAGGGTATTAGAATTGTGGTTGGTTTCAAGTTGTACAGTGGATACAAACACATCTTTCTATTCCCCTTAGAGAAGAAGACATTCCCTACTGATGTCTGGAATGCTTCTCGTGTGTAACACACACACACACACACAGATGTATATTTCTGTAACCCACAGATTGGCAATACTGGGGTCTTTTCCCTGAAGTTGACTATTTCTCTTCCCTTCTATTCTCAGCTCCAAGATTTATCATTGCAAATTTCAAAGCACTTTTATATCTGTTCGTTCCCTTGTTCCTCCTAATACTTGTTACACATGGTTGTCTGGAGACAGCACAAGTACAGTCCTGCCCTGTCTAGCCTGCATCTCATGCTGCTGGAGTGCTGTCAAGCTGGGGGAGCCCTCTGGTCTAGCCCTCTGGTCTGATACTCGGCATCTCTGTTGAGCACATGCCCTCTGCCTGTGTGCCCATGAATTTATCTAAACCTTTTCAGAATCAATCTCTGCTTAACCCTTCCAAAACCTCCCTCTAGACGGGCCCAGCACAGCATGCTTGAAGTGTATCCTTTGCTACCTGAGAGAGGTCCCCGGACTCATTTCTGTAAACTGCCTGAGCCCTGGAACATTCAAGCTTGTGACTGATCCTTGAGCTATGACACCCTGAACTTGTCCCAAAGACACAGATTAAGGCTTTGGGTCTCCACATGAGACAGAGGGCACCTGCAGGTCTTTCTAGGGAAGGGGTAGCATTCAGCTAACGCACAATCTCTGGATTAACTGCAGGGGCCAGGAAACAAGAGGTGGCGAGTAGTCCAGAAGCCTGCCTGCCTTTCTGCCCTTTTGTGTCTGGTATCCTGGCACTCTGGGATGGTTTGGGCACCACCCAAGTGATGCCTGAACTTCTGCTTGGACTACTGCAGCAAATCCCTGACCAGTACCCTCAAGCAGGCTCCATCTGAGTGACCTCTGCATGCATCCTCAGTAACTTCACTTACATCCTGCTGCCTCCTTTGCGAGGAAACACCCAGCGGCTCCTCATGCCTAAAGCAGTGGTGCTCAAGCATTTTAATCTGAGGATCCCTTATTCTTAACGATTACTGAGGACCCTAAAGAGTGCTGATTTCCATGTGTTTTCCCCCAGAGAGTCCTATGTTTATTCTATTGAACAGGATGGTGGATGTTGGTGGCCAGCGATCTGAAAGACGGAAATGGATTCACTGCTTTGAGAGTGTCACCTCCATTATTTTTTTGGTTGCTCTGAGTGAATATGACCAGGTCCTGGCTGAGTGTGACAATGAGGTATGCTGGGTGGGGAGTCTGGTTAGCTGTGGAAAACAAAACCTATTTCTGCAGTTTGCAAGAAGCCAGCCCACTCTGGCATGAGGCCCTATCCCTTAGGTTAAGTCGCCTCACTCCTGGAAGGGTAGCTTGTGGGCTGGCAGTCCTAGCATCACCTGGGTGCTTGTTAGGAATACACACCTTCCGAATCACTCCAGGCCAAATAAAGCAGGATCCTCAAGAAGATCCCAGGTAATCCGAGAATCACTGACCTAGAATCCTGATGGACACTGAAATTCCCAGGGGACCTTAAAGAACAACTATGTGTGGCCTGACCTTGGACATCTAGTCTTCATGAAGGGTGGAGACACTCAAAAACATGGGTCTCGGCCTTGGCTCCATAGTGGGAGGGGTCCCCCCCCCCCCGCCCCGCCTTCTTAAAAAACATCTTTAGTACCCTATTGTTGAGATTCTTATTTCCTGGTTTAGAGTTGGGGGTTACCTTCACTAAGCCCCCTGGGGATGCGCATATACAACCAAAGTTGAACAACACTATTTCTAATAGACTTACCTGAGACAGGCTTCCCAACCTCCATGGTGCTCTCAAATTAGGTCCTGAGCTAAGCTGGCCAGGGGAGTGGTACCAGATGCTTGGAGCTGTCCGGGGGCAGCATCTGACCTCCACTTCCCCTGGAAGGGACTTGCTCAGCGCAGCTGCCACTGATCCACCCCAGCCAGGCATTCGGTGCCCTCTGCGGAGCTGCCATGGCACTGGCTGGTTAAATTCCATTAACTGGATCTGCCAGGAAAGTGAAGAGAACCATCCCGGCCCCTTCCTTGTGAGGTTAGGGCTATTTTCTGTGTGATAATCACCGTCTTTTCCTCTACCCTTTTGCACCAGACCTCTTGACCTTTTAGAAATACCTCTTGCCTGCAGGGAATGAAAGGAAATCAATAAAGAATTCTGTCCAGGATTAGGCAATAATTATGAACAAATTCTATCTTGTATTTCTTGAAAGCAGACTTTTCTCTGAGGAGCACAGTTACATTAGCTAATTAGTGGTGGATTAGCCCATTTACTAGTGTCATTGTGCAAAGAAGAATAGAAATCTTGGCTGCCACCCAGCTCTCCCAGTGGAGAGATTTTTTATTTTTTTTAAAGCAAAGGCATTGAGTTATCAATATGAAAAATTAGCTCTAAACTTGTCTCAGGAATTAGACCGTTTCTCAGGGAAGATTAGTCAGGTGAGCCAGGGATGAGTATCTTAGCCTGATGTGCTTAGAAATTACTTTCTCCTCTCTGAAAAATCTAGGTATCTGGGCAAAAATGAAGTGGTTGCCACTCCAGACTTTTCTATCCTGGTTGGAGATATGTCTTGCATCCACTCACTATGGTATATAGGAATTGTTTTTTTCATATGTTGTAGTTCCTTGGAGCTCATTATTGATAAGATCATAATTAATGCTAAAGAAGCTTTAAAAACAAGTGAAACCTTACCTTTTTGGTGACAGATTCCAGAACTGATCCCTAAAAACGTACTGAGTGGGAGAATGGGCCCAGGCATTGGGAGTCATAGGAACAGAAATTTAGGGAGTGTCCCTCTGTAGCAGGAGGGCTGTGTTTCTCAGTCTAAAGGAAGGAAGGAAGGAAAGGGTTTCTTTCTTCTTAGAAATACTTGGGAGAGGGCGGAATGCTAGATTATTGTCACCAGAGAAGATTTATACATACCCTATCTACTTTCATTTAATATTTTCTTGCCAGTGTCTAATATTCAGAAATTATTACTGTCTACATAGCTTCCACTGGATTGTGCTACTGTACAGTCCAGGGAAAGCATTTACATCCTTGTGAACAGTATGCTCCCCCTAAAACGGGGACCCGATCCCTCGGAGAGCGTCGGCTGTGTTACCCGCCTGCCAAACACGGTGCAGGGCAGGCGCTCAGCAGTTAGTGCTCCTCTCCACCAGCGTCCCTGAGGGTGGTGGCCCTGCCAGAACAGCCTTCCTTCCTCTCATTGTCACTGCACTCCTGATGCCCAGTCTGGAAGCCCACACCCAGTGAAAGGGCATCTCAGGTCTCTGGTTCTGAAGGATCCCCCGACTTGGTAATCCCAGTAGTTATACACAGAAAACTTGTGTCAATTCTGGGCTGCAACCTTCCTTTTCCAAGTTACACAAAAGCCTTTCTTATATGCTTATGTGTTGAGGGCCAGAGAATTTGCATGAGAGGAGTTCCAGAAGAGGGTGATTAATGGGAGGGTGAGGATGAGGGAAATAGAAGCAGGGACCACCTGCCACTCTCTCCCCGGCCTGAGCAACGCCAGTGACCTGGAGACGACAGCTGGGTAAGAGGACAGATGGATGGAAGCAGGCATGCTGTTCCCAAAGCATTGTTTTTCTTCCTAGTTTATCCTAAATCGCTTGTTTTTCATTTAGAACCGCATGGAAGAGAGTAAAGCCTTATTTAAAACTATCATCACCTACCCCTGGTTTCTGAACTCATCAGTGATTCTGTTCTTAAACAAGAAGGATCTTTTGGAAGAGAAAATCATGTACTCTCATCTAATTAGCTATTTTCCAGAATACACTGGTAAGTAAGTGTCCATCCTGTGGCCCTGACCTCCCTGGCACCAGTTCAGAGTTCTCAGCATAGCTTATCTGGGCCCCCTTGATCTGCCTCTGATGGACTTTCTTACCATCCCTCACTTCTGAATGGAAGCTCCAGTCAAATCAGCGTGTTTTCACCACAGCACCTCTGCACACGCCTCTCCTACTGCCTGGGGTGTACTGCCAACCCCTTGCTAATTCTGCTTTGTTCTATGAGACCCAAATCAGGCACCTCCTCCTTTGGGAGGGCCTTCTGGTCCTCACTCCACCTCCTTCCACAGTAGGTGCCCCTCCTCAGGCTCCCTTGGGGGCCTGGGCTTGCCTTGCTCTCTCTGCCTTCAGCTGTCTTGTCCCAGCAGACCCTGAGGGCAGAGACTGTGCCTGACTCATCTCTGCACTTCTAGTGCCGAAATGTGGCAGCCCCTTCACCAGACAGGGTGGACACAGAAGTTATCTTTATGACCTCTCCAAGGTAGAGAGAGGGTTTAGACCCTGTCGCTAATTAATTCTGGTGCAGAAACATTACCAAGTTTGATACGGATATGTAGACAAGTGGTGTTTAAACGCTCTTTTTCCTTTTATTAACCACATTGACAATATAGCATACAGCTCTCAGGCTTCACAATCAGACTTGGGAGCTTAGCTGTGTTAGGCCTCATATTCTCTCTTTTCCCTCCTCTACTTCACTTAAGAACTACCTCTTCAGGGACTTCCCTGGTGGTCCAGTAGCTAGGACTCTGCGCTCACAGTGGAGGGGGAACTAGATCCCGCATGCCGCAACTAAGACCTGGTGCAGCCAAATAAATCAGTATATTTTTAAAGAGTAATTACCTCTTCAAAAATGGTCCAAATCAGAAAATTAAAGTAGGTCACTATTTTTCAACAAATCTTCAAGTATGATTTTTAGATACCAATGGACACTTCAAATACCCTTCTGCAAGTTCATAATAAAATAATATCCCAAGTAAAAAAGTCTCTAGAAATAAGATGGCTCAAAGAAGGATTCCCAATAAAAACAAGAGTACACTGAATATGACTTCTGAGGGGGCCTGGTGGTGAGCTGGTATCTCTCTTTTTGATTCTGACTGCCCTCATGACAGGACCAAAGCAAGACGTCAAAGCTGCCAGAGATTTCATCCTGAAGCTTTATCAAGATCAGAATCCTGACAAAGAGAAGGTCATCTACTCCCACTTCACATGTGCTACAGACACAGAGAATATCCGCTTTGTGTTTGCTGCTGTGAAAGACACAATCCTACAACTGAACCTGAGGGAATTCAACCTGGTTTAAAAGCTGCTGTGCACCCCTCACCCGGGCCAGAAAACCAGATTTGTTTTATTTGCAAGTGCTCTGACATCACCCAGCTCAGCCCACTTGGTGGCGCCAAGTCCATCATGCAGCCATGGGGACAAGGATGGGTGATGGAGCTTGTAAGATGTTTGAATTCAGCAAAACTTTTTCAAAGTCTTGCTTTTATATTTCTTTTCTTAACTTTAAGCTGTAAGATTTTTGTATAATTTTTGAATTGGGTATTCTACAGAAGTCTAAAAAGCCACTGTGATTTACGGTTTGTTTTTTTTAATTGAAGTGTGTGTGCTAATAGCCATTAGAAAAATCACATAAGAGGCGCCTGTAAATTTATGGATCCTGCTTTGAGACCTCTAGTATTAGATGGGTAACCTTTTTTTAAAATTAAATATTGTAGTTGTTTTTCTCTCTTCATGCTGAAGTATTCAACATGCAACCAAAGATTTTTTTAAGAAGTTTGTTCTTCTTCGTGTTAACTTCCTAAGTCAAATTAATGATTGTATCAGTACCTCTAATTTGGTTTTGCCACAATTTGATTACTATGGGCTCACAGATAGTATTATGTTGTATTCGTGAAAAATGTGTGGTAAAAACTTACACACACACACATATATATATATATGCCAATGTAGATGACCAGGCCTTATAAACTTATGAAACGGCTAAAAGCCCAAATTGTTTAACGGATGTACTGTAACCTCTCTGATGGCTACCACAGATCTCCTGTTTGAACCATGTATGTTGCGCCTTTCTGAGGAGGCTAAGAATATACCATTTTGCCATTAGCACTGGATTATGTTTCTTTGAGCTCATGGTTGATTGATAGTTCTGCTCCTAAAAAGAAAAATGCTGTGACTGTAAAAACTCAGAAACTTCCAAATGTCCCTATAGGGGAGGAAAAATAATTTTCCTTCCACCCTTCTAGGTTCTTGGCTGAGACATCACCCCTCTAATAATAAAATAATGTAAGTCTAACACCATGTATCCTCCTGTATACATGGGAGATATCCTGAAAAACTGAGTTTAACTCTCCTAAAAGGACTCAAGCCATCACCTTAAGTACTTTCTTCAGCTGAAGATGCAAGAAAGATGGAGGAGAAGGGAAGGTCACTTATGGGAGATTAATAGGTAAAGCACAATAAAAAAGGGTAAGGTTGTTGAGCTGAATTAAGAGGGGCACCGTCTACATTGATAGTTTGTCATTTAGAATCACCCTTTTAGGAACAGAGAAGGAGACACATTTAAAATGGAGAATTTCTTAAAATAAATGTATATTTCACTTACAAAAGGGTAACTTCTACAAGATTTTCAGAGCTTTTCCTGTGTCTCTTGTTTCTTAAAAACAATCACCAAAAGCACATGAAAAGATGTTCAACATCATTAATTAGTAGAGAAATGAAAATCAGAACTACAATGAGGTACTTCTTCACACCGGTCAGATGGGCCATCATCGAAAAATCTACAAACAATAAATGCTGGAAAGGGTGTGGAGAAAAGGGATCCCGCAAACACTGTTGGTGGGAATGTAAATTAGTGCAGCTACTATGGAGAACAGAACAGAGGGTCCTCAGAAAACTAAAAATAGAACTACCATAAGATCCAGCAATCCTACTCCTGAGCATATATCCAGAGAAAACCATAATTGGAAGATAATCTGCACCCCAATGTTCACAGCAGCACCATTCACAATAGCCAAGACACAGAAACAGCCTAAAGGTCCATCAACAGATGAATGGATGAAGAAGATGTGCACACATATACAATGGAGTATCACGCAGCCACAGGGATGAACAAACTAGCGCCACCTGCAGCAACACAAACCGACCTAGAGGTTAGCATACTGAGTGAAGTCAGAGGAGGCAGATGTATGCTGTCACTTACATGTGGAATCTAAATAAATGGTATAAATGAACTTATTTACAAAACAGAAATAGAGTCATAGATTTCTAGATGTTGGAGCAAAAGAATCTTCCAAGTTTGAGTGCTTCTGATGTCATCAGATGTTCAGGTAAACTTCCTGAGTGGCCTACAGAGCACCAGGCACAAAGATGATCTAAACATGAGCCTTTTGGGCGGTTTCTCTGAAGTTTATAGCAATCCACTTAACATTTAGTTTGCAGGACTTTGGGAAATACTTTTGTATTTGCAGAAAACAAACTTATGGTTACCAAGGAGCGGCGGACGAATTGAGAGCTTGGGATTGACACATATACACTATATATAAAATAGATAGCTAATAAGAACCTATCATATAGAACAGGGAACTCTACTCAATACTCTGTAATGACCTATATGGAAAAGAACCTAAAATAAATAAATACATTTAAAAAATCAGCTCTAAGTAATTCTTATACCAAAGAGGTGTATATTTGGGTCACATATTCTCTTCCCCTTCAGTCCTCTCTTTAAAAGTTCAGTGAAGTTTTACAGTCCAGAAGCTGATAGACTATTAAATTTCATTGAACCAACCTCTTAGTCTTGAGAGTAGGTCACTTCAGTTGAACAGCTGTCTCATTTCAGGAGCTAGTGTTGCAGGTGGGGTCCTGAGGTTAGCCTTACATGGTGTGAGCAATTAGGTACTTATTAACAAGCACGTCTATGGAAACAAAAGAAAAACAAAAGTTAGTCGTTGGGGCAAATTATAAACTCAGCCTGAGTCCTGAAGGCCGATCAGATTTCTAGATGTTGGAGCCGAAGCATCTTCCAAGTTTGAATGCCTCTGATGCCATCAGATATTCAGGTAAACTTCCTGAGTGGCCCACAGAGCACCAGGCACAAAGATGATCTAAACATGAGCCATTTGGGCTGTGTCTCTGAAATTTATATCAATCCACTTAACATTCAGTTTGTAGGACTTTGGGAAATACTTTTGTAAAAGCAAAACAATAACTTTCGTAAATGACAGAAGACTTAAAAATAGTCATGATTAAAAAACCGATGAGCCTTTGTCAGTTGGCAAAGAAATTCGGTTAACTTCTATGACATACATTGTAAGAAAACTGGAATTACATATGATGGTATTATTAATATATAAGGACATATCAGATTTCTTACCAGGCTTCCCAGGTGGCGCTAATGGTAAAGAATCTGCCTGCTAATGCAGGAGACATAAGAGACTTAGGTTTGATCCTTGGGTTGCAAAGATCCTCTGGAGGAGGAAATGGCACCCCACTCTAGTATCTTGCAGGGGGAATCCCATAGACAGAAGGGCCTGGCAGGCTACAGTCCATTGGGTTGCAAAGTCTTGGACTCAACTGAGCATCTAAGCACATTAGATTTCTAGGAATGTCATAACAATTTGACTTTGATTCCAAGTCAAAGAGTAGAAGAAAATTGGTAACAGTTTGAAGAGATGTAGCCAGATTATTTGAGGAAAGTAGAATAATTCAGGATCCCGTCTAATTTATAGGTAAAAAAGGAAACAGACAATTAATAGGACTAGAACCTTATACCCATAAGAGTATGTTATTTACTGAAGTATCATTTTCTGTCCACAATCACTCCCTTTTTGCCAAGAAGATTTCCATTCCAACTAAGAAGGAAATAAAAAGACTCCTATGTCCTGGAGCTTTAGGGTTTGGTGCAACTTGTCTTTGTAAAGTCTGTATAAAGCATTCAATACAGAGGCCTCTGAATGCACTCCTTGAGTGTACAATCCAACTTTGAACAACTTTTGCTTCTATCAACCCCTGAACACGGACCTCTAGCTGATCCATTTCTTGATCATCTGCATGACAACTTGGGAGAAATTCTGGTCATTTTCTTGGGGTGCAGTTGGGAGGTCCATCTATTAGGGGGCTGTCTGGCTTGTCTGATAACTGCAGTATAATTATAGATGAGAAGAATACCTTTGAACATCCAATCAAGGTCCTGTGGGACCTCCTTGGTGGTCTAGCAGTTAAGACTCTGCTCCCAATGTAGAGGGTCTGGGTTTGATCCCTGGTCAGGGAACTAGACCCCACACACCACCACAAAGATCCCACATGCAGCAACTAAGACCTGGCACAGCCAAAAAGAAAATATATTTTTTTTAAAAAAGGTCCTTGTGAGTGAGGTTGTGAATGGCCATTGACCCTAACGCTTTTCTAAATCTGGTAGGAACTTCTGAAAGTAGGCAAAAGGGGCTTTGTAACTTTATCTTGTTAAAGAGTTAAAGGTCAGGGGTTGATAGAAGCAAAAGTTGTTCAAAGTTGGATTGTACACTCAAGGAGCACATTCAGAGGCCTCTGTATTGAATGCTTTATACAGACTTTACAAAGACAAATTGCACTAAACCCTAAATTGGTGGCTCAGATGGTAAAGAATCTGTCTGCAATGTGAGAAACCTGGGTTTGATCCCTGGGTTGGGAAGATCCCCTGGAGGAGCGCATGGCAACCCACTCCAGTGTTCCTGCCCGGAGAATCCCTATGGACAGAGGTGACTGGCAGGCTACATTCCATGGGGTCGCAAAGAATTGGACACAACTGAGCATCTAAGCACAAAGGCTAGACACAATATTCCTTTGTGTTCTCTTTTCAACTTGATCTTCCCATAGGTACCAATAAGACAATTCTTTAGAATAAGAGCTCTCTAAAATTTTTTTCAAATACAAAAGTTTTTCCAATTCAAAAGACCCATCATCTGGCCATTGATGAGTAGGATCTTCAATGGTATTATATTAATCTCAATAGCAAATCAATAAACCTTTTCATGGCTTAACTGTGGGTGCAAGAGGTGTGCCCTAAGGGGATGCAAAAGAGCATAAGATCTAGAAAGTTCACTTCCAGAGTTAGCCCTAAGAAATTAAAGACCCTCTTTGTCACAGGGAAGAATGATGTACTGAAAACAATCTCTCAGGTCTTTCTATGAGAACATGAAATACCTCTAGTCACAAATCTGCTAATCTGTAATACTAGGCAGACACTAGTGGAATGGGACTTTTCCACCACTAACAAGACAACAAAGGTTGACATGCAAACAAAAGTTGGCCCCCCCTTATGGACTGGGGCCCCTTCAGACAAATTCTCCTGAGAGCTACACAGTGGGAATGCTACCTGTCACTGTGTTTCAAATCTCCATCCTACTGTGTGGCTGCCAGGTACAAGTCGATACTAGGATCTTCCAGCTGGTGATGACTAGAGATAGTTCTCCAGTCGAAAAGCCAAGATCTCAAGACAAAGAACAAGATGAAAGGAAAACCTTATCTTGACTACGGTTCTCCTCCTTATGAAAAGTGACACAAAAGACAGACAATGTAATTCAGTGACCATCTCTGGAAGGGAAAGGGATCAACAGAAAACACGAGTACTTATAACAAAATCTCTACCAGAGTCTTTATACTCAAGGAACTAATGCACACGAATATTTTCTTCTGTAAATCTAAATTTGGAAAGGAAAGAATAAGGTGCAAGTTCCTCTTCCTCTCTCTACTGAGCCTTATAGACAGAGATCTGAGCTTACTTCCGTAAGAATTCTTAATCTTTGCTGGCTTCTGCTGGTTTTCCAGGTTCCCATCTTCAGGCTCCGAAGGAAGTACAGTGTTTCAGCAGGTCCCATCATGGGTCACCAAACTGTCAAGTGAGGAAGAAAGATTACCCCCCTACCATTCTAGGTTCTTAGTTGAGACCCCATCCCTATAATAAAAGATTAACAGGAGAAAAACAAATAGAAAACAAATAACATATATACCTCCTATTTACATGTGAGACGCCCTGGAAAACTGAGTAACTCCCTCAATGGCCCAAGCCATCACCTTAAATACCTTTTTCAGCTAAAGGCACCAGAAGAATGTTGGGAGAAGGCTATTTATGAGAAGTTACCAGGAAAAACATAGTAAATGGGGTAAGGTTGTTATGCAGATTTGAGCTGGGTATCTTCTCCATTGATAAGAGTTTCTTGTGATTTAGAGTCATCATTCTCTTTCTGGTACAGATTAGGAGACACACCCTTACAAATAAGTTTATCTCGTAAATGTCTCCTGCAAATGAGTAATTTCTACTAGATTTTTAGAGCTTTTCTTGAAAATAACCTGCTCAAAATAATCCCTTTGCTAAAGAGGCATATTTGGGGATGGCATATCCTGCTCCCCTTCATCCTCCTTTTTGAGGCATTAAGCTTTAAAAGCTAACCTTCATTCAAGAAATGAAGGCAAACGCAACAGTTTTTGTGGAGCCTGACAATGATATCAAAATTTAATCTGGAACAGTAACATTCGGGGAATAGCCAAGGCCATTTTGCATAAGATAACAAAGAATGGGAGACACAGGACCAGGTGCCAATTGCTGTCCTGCTAGTGTGCATGCTGCCACCATCATTAAGAAACCCAGGAGCAAGTACCAGTCACTGCCCTGCTGTCCCAGGGGTGCATGGGCGACTGGGAGACACATAAGCAGGGGCCAATTGCTGCCCCCGCCCTACTGGGAGCGTGCCTAGGCATCTGCACACCCCATATCACCAAACCCCATATCCACTGGGAAGGTGACCCACAAACTGGAAAGTAATTATACAGCAGAGCTTCTCCCACAGGAGTGAGAGCTCTGAGCCCCACATCAACTTCTCTAGTCTGAGGGTCTGACATCAGGAGTAGGAGCCCCCAGAGCACTGGGTTTTATTTTGTTGGTCAGTAGGACCTCCTACTGTGCAGGAACTCCACAGGACTGGGGGCAACAGAGACTCCACTCTTAGAGGGTGCACACAAGATTTCACATGCACTGGGACCCAGCCCAAAGCAGTGACTCCACAGAAGCCTGGGCTAGATTTACCTGTGGGTACTGGAGGGTCTCCTGGGGTTGTGGGGGTCAACTGTGGCTCACTATGGGGGCAAGGATACTGGGAATGAAGGCCCGGGGAATACTAATCAACATGAGCTCTCCCAGAGGTAGTCATTTTGGCACCAAAACCTGGCCCCACCCAACAGCTTGTAGGCTCCAGTGCTGGGATGCCTCAAGCCAAACCACCAGCAATGGCGGAGAACACAGCTCCAATCATCAGCAGACAGGCTGTTAAAGTTGTACTGAGCTCACAGCCACCTCTAAACACACCCCTTGACATGGTTCTGCCCACTAAAGGGACAAGACCTAGCTCTACCCACCAGGGGGCAGGCACCAGCCCCTCCCACAAGGAAGCCTGCACCCCTGGACCAACCAACCTCACCTACCAGGAGGCAGAAGACACCTGAAGCAAGAGGAACTATGATCCTGCTGCCTGAGGAAAGGAAACCACAAACACAGAAAGTTACACAAAATGAAATGGCAGAGAAGTATGTTCAAGATGAAGGAATAAGATAAAGAACCAGAACAACAATCAAGTGGAGACAGGCAGTCTAAATGAATAACAACTCAGAGTAATGATAGTACAGATGACACAAGATCACAGAAAAATAGTGGAGGCACAGACCAAGACGACATAGAAACATTTAACAAAGAGCTAGGAGACTTTCATGCATTGGAGGAGGAAATGGCAACCCACTCCAGTGTTCTTGCCTGGAGAATCCCAGGGACGGGGGAGCCTGGTGGGCTGCCGTCTATGGGGTCGCACAGAGTCAGAGACAACTGAAGCGACTTAGCAGCAGCAGGAGACTTATAGAACAAATAAACAGAGATGAACAATACAATAACTGAAATATGAAAATATACTAGCAGGAATCAATAGCAGAATAACTTAAGCAGAAGAAAGAATGAGTCAGTTGGCACATAAATGGTGGCAATAGCTGAGGAGCAGAAGAAAGAAAAGAGAATGAGAAGAAATGAGGACAGGCTCAGAGACCTCTGGGACAAAAACACATCATATTAGGATTATAGGGGTTCCAGAAGAAGAGAAAGAGAAAGTGTCTATGACATAAATCAGAGCAAGATATTTTTTGATCCACTTCCTAGACTAATGAGAATAAAAACAAACAAATGGGACCTAATTAAACTGAAAAGCTTTTTGCATAGCAAAGGAAACCATAAACAAAATGAAAAGACAATCCACAGAACGGCAGAAAATATTTGTAAATGAAGTGACTGACAAGGGATTAATCTCCAAAATACACAAACAGCTCATGCAGTTCAACAACAAAAAAATGAACAACCCAATCAAAAAATGGGCAGAAGACCTAAGTAGGTATTTCTCAAAGGAAGACATACAGATGGCCAGAAAGCACATGAAAAGATGCTCAACATCACTAATTACTAGAGAAATGTAAATCAAAGCTACAATGAGGTACTACCTCATACCAGTCAGCATGGCCATCATGATATATGCTGGAGAGGGTGTGGAGAAAAGGGAAGTCTCCTACACTTTTGGTGGGGTAAATTGATACAATCATTATGGAGAATGTTATGGAGGTTCCTTAAAAAACTAAAAACAGGACTACCATATGACCCAGCAATCATACTCCTAGACATATACCCATAGAAAACCATACTTTGAAAAGACACATGCAGCCCAATGTTCACTGCAGCACTATTTACAGTAGCCGGGACATAGAAGCAAACTAAATGTCCATCAAAAGATGAATGAATAAGGATGCAGTACATATAAACAATGGAACTACCATAGGATCGACCAATGTAATTCCTGGGCATATATCCAGGGAAAACCGTAACTGAAAAGATACATGCACCCCAATGTTCACAGCAGCATAGTTTACAACAGCCAAGACATCTAAGCAACCTAAATGTCCGTCACAAGGGAACGGGTAAAGAAGACGTGGTACTTATAGACAATGGAATGTTACTAAGCCAAAAAAAGAATGAAACAATGCAATTTGCAGGAACATAAATGGACCTAAAGATTATAATACTAAGTGAAGTCAGACAGAGAAAGACAAATGTCCTAAGGTATCACTTAAATGTGGAATCTAAAAAAAAAAAAGTACAAACGAACTTCTTTATAAAACAGAAATAGACTCCCAGTCTTCAAAAACAAACTTCTGGCTACCAAAGGGTAAATGTGGAGAGTAGGGATAAATTAGGAGTTTGGGAATAACATATGCATACACTATTACATATATAACAGATAATCAACAAAGACCAACTATATAGCACAGGGAACACTACTCTGTATTCTATAATGATCTACACTGGAAAAGAATCAAAAATAGAATGGACATATGTATAACTGAATTCTTTAGCTGTATACCTGAAACTAACATAGCATTGTAAATCAACTATACTCCAAAATAAAAGCTAAAAAACACTGCATTACTATGTTGTATACATGAAACCCATATGTAAATCAAGTCTATTTTAATACAAAATAAAAATTAATAAACAATAAAATACCTAAAGAAAGAACATACCCCCAAAGGATGGAGAAGTCACTCTCAAGGATATCTAGAAATGAAACAAACAAAAAGCAAAACAACCTGAGGTGGGAGTTGGGCACCATGCTCTAAAGGTCAGGAACCGCTTCTGATCATCCAATTAACATGTGAAAAGGGCTCAAGAGAATCAGTTACCAGGGCATTTAAACAATGAGGAATTTTGTTTTTAAGCACTTTCTAGCACTCGGTTATTATTTTTATCTCTGGCTGACAAAGCACATAAGAAAATGGCTTTGAGTCACTTTAAGTATGAGTAACAAGTCATAAAAAGGCTGAACACTTCATATTAGAAGCAAATTACTTATTTCTGTCAATATTAATTCTGCAAGTAGGAAATTCTCTCTCCTAGCCCTCCTTTCAAAATATAATCATTACTTACCTTGGAAATGAGCCGTTGGAAGTTTTCTGAGGCTGGGAGGCACAGTCTTGGTGCTTACGAATCAGGTAGGTATTACCACTCAAGCTCTTAGTCAGCAGGGATCATGCTGGGCTGGAAAGCTGTCAGTTTTGACTGCAAAACCAGGACCCTGGGCAATCTGTTAGTTATCCAGGTTTATTTAGGACCCAAAGAGGGCAGAGTTTAGATAGGTGAGAGAGGACTTAATGGTAATTTTTCTAGTTCTATCCAGTAACTAAAAAACAGAGGCAGACTGAAGATCAGAAATTTTTATTTTACTCAATTTATTTGAAAGAGGTACACGGAGTTAAACCGGGCAGTCATGTGACCAAGCAATTCAATTCTACCAATAGCAAGAAATCATTATTTAGAAAAAAGTCATTGGTGAGCATGGTGAACCAATTTTCAGGAGGAAAAAGACTAAGTTCAATTTCAAGAACTTCACTGTGATTTTTGTGTTTATAAATTAATTATCTCATCAGAACACACAAAATCAAGGCAGGGACTGTATAACAGGCAACTGGGTCAGACATAAGTACAAGGAAATATTGCACTGAATCAGAAATAGACATTTAAAATACTATCATCATCATCAAGAACCATATTTTCACTAAAGAATAAGCATTCCGAAGAAGCAAAGACTATTTGGTCAATACAAACATTAGTAAGGAAATATTTTTAAAGTGCACATTCCCTGAAAAATTCAATTTTATATGTAAAATACATATTCACATACAGAGGACCATTTTAAAAAGTCTTAACAATCTGATCTTGCAACAAGTCCCAGGTACAATTTCTAACAGTCTGTGAGTGCAGGTATAAAACTGACAATGAGAACATTTCAATGTAGTCTGCATTTTTACTTGAATGTTCTTCAGCTTGCGAGTTGGAAACTTCTGGGTAGCCAGTGGAATGCTAGCGCTATGACTGCATAAGAAGAAATGCTGGATTTTTTAACATGATGTCTTTTACATTCACTTCTGACGACGGGACGTTTTATTATAGCACTCTCACAGGGTTTCCTGTTACAAGGACTTCAGGAGAAGAAGCCCATTATTAAAGGTATCAAAGCAACAGTAAATGAATGTGAATGGTGCTCAGTGACAGGGGTTTTCAGGTTGACAGACATCACAGCAGGTGCTAAACTATAATACAAATGACTTTGTGTAAAGTGATAAAAACTTTAAAAATATATGAGTATCAACCTATAAAACCCGAAGTTTCATATCTTACATGGCTCACTGGGTAACCAAAATTATCAATTTTTTGGAAAACGCCATAATGCTTTAAAAAGAACTAATTTGTAATTCTAAAATGAAACATTTTTTTAAAAAATGACATGGGACAATTTATTTTACAAAACAGGAAATAAGGTAAAAAACAGTTTCAGTTAAAGAAATGTGACGGTTTGCAAAAGAGTAGGATCCAGTGTCTTCTCAGTCCTTGCACTGGCCTTTTAAGATAGCCCTGGAACAAATACTACTTTATACCAACTGGGGTAGAGAGACAGAAAGCAGGAGAAAAGGTCTGCACTGATAGCTGTTTGGGGCAATGATCAAAGATAAAGATTATAAGAATCCTAAAAATTTTAACCAATCAGTGTTAGCTTGATTAGGTATAGCACTATCAGTAAGGTATAATTTCAAAAGCATATTTCAAAGGATTGGGCAGGAGGGCAGATGGTTCTCATTTAGGGTATGCAAAAGAGCGATCAGTGATACTGGGTAGCACCAAAGAAAACCAGATTCAACAAATTTTGCATTGAATCTTGCAAAAAGAATCAAATTATCTGTATTTTCTACTTGAATCCTACGTAAATTAGGAAATTCAATTATTTTCAGCTAAAAAGTGTTGGCATTTGTCTGGAACTCTGCAGAGAATAAGTATTTTGGCCCTAAAAGATTGTGACCTATGAATCAGCTCCCCATTTGCCTTTGTCCATTTGGTGACTCAGATGGCAGGTAGATGGAGCAAAGTCAATATCCTTAAAAGGAGAACTTCTGTGCCCAATCCTAGTAAAATGCTTAGTGGGAGAGAGGAGGAAATACACTAAATTAAAGGATATTCTGTGATCTTTTTTGGGAGCTGTTTGTGGATCTCAATTTTCTATGCTTTTTCTAGACCACTGGTGGGACATATTACACAGGCATCTGATATATACCAGAAAAGGAAAACATTTCCAAAATAAGAGCTATCCTATCTTCTCCCTCAATAGAAAAAGACAGTGCTCACAGCCTAAAGACTCCCTGAGTTGTGGGTCTGTTGCGCCTTACCCAAGGTAAAGTAAGGCTTGGCACGATCCAGATTGTTTCAACAATCACTGAATGCTACATGCCTCCTACAGCAGTGGCTTTCAGGTTCCTCCTCCCCAAACTGCAATTCACAATAACAAATTACATTTTGTGACCCAGTATACACAGTATATAGATTATTTAACTAACTATTTAACTAAAACAATATTTAACCTTGTTACCTGCAAAGCTCTTTTCTTTTCTATTCCATTAAGAAAATATGCTGGTCTTGAACTGATTGCATGGCTCACTAATGGGTTAAGACCTACAGTTTGAAAAACACCATCCTTGAGGATTTTAGCTGACCTTGAGAGAGAATGTAAAAGCAATGGCCCTGGAATCCAAACAGCTTTCTCTGCCCTATGGTGGCTGGGGCATAAATATGTCCATTTCCAAAGAGCTACTTCTACCTTCAGTGTATTTGGCAAACACTTTCAGTTCCTACAGGCAAACTAGCCCAGTACCTTGTGGCAATCTTTTTAATACTGGGGCCTGAAAAGTACTAACAAAAGCTGGTCATTGATGACTGAATAAATAAGGTTCATAAAATTCAGCACTAAGTAGCATCTTTACTTTTTACCAGACAGTAACAGGATACTACTTCACAGGATATTTCTAAGAGATGAGTTAGGTACGTGTATACTCACTGGGACGGTATTATTACTACTACTGTTGGAAAAAATGATGGAGATAATTATGATAGAATTGACAAATAAGTTTCAGAAAATCTTCTTTGGAGGCCACAGGATAGTTTTGGGATTGATTAGGATTATGGAGGAGAGAAGGACAGGGAAGTACTGCCACAGATAATCATGATTATTTAGGGACCAGAAAATAATGCAGTTGTACTGAAGTGAGCCTGGGAAAAATTCCAAGGTCTTGCTAACACCAGAGAAGGAGCAGTCAATATACATACTGTAGTTGGGAAGCCACTGCAGAAGCACACATGCTCTTTGGTTCACGGAGTATTTTGTAAATGTGAAGCAATTACAAGCTTCTTTTTGTATCAGAAATCAAAGTTGCTATGTTTAGTGATTATAGTTTTCTGGAGGTGAGTTGGCTAGGGACAGACACTCTGCCTTCAGCTTCATACATAATCACAGATCAGGATACATGAAAGATATAGGGAAACAGCTAACATATAATAGAAAGAGACGAAGGACAGAATACTCAGGCCCCTTTCCACAGCAACTACCAAACAACGAAGACAAGTTTAAAGTTCTCAAGCTGAGAACCACTAAACATAGTTAAATATAATTCAAGGTAGGTTACTTTTTAAATACCATAGATTATAAACTCTGTAATATTCAAGAAAAAGACTACAGAATCAAACATATAACTGTAAATTGTAAAATGTTACGCTAAAAAGACTGACTCATTATCTAGTGATTTACTTATGTTCTTTGTTTTAGTTGAAAAAAAGCTTCTAAGACAACTGATGAAACTATTGCTTTTGAAATTGTGGGTCTTTCTATTCCAGAGACAGGAATGGATTGGAGGTGTTGATGGACAGATGACTGGTGGCTGAGAAAGAATAAGATATTTCTAGGTTGTCATTGGCATGGGAACAGGAAAAACAGGCACACTGGCTTTGCATATGTACTACTGACAAGACCCACTCTGGCTGGCCTCCAGAGGATACCAGAAGGATTTCTCTCCGTACACTATTAAGACTTTTCCCCTTTACCATGGGATACCCAAAGAGTGATGGGTCTTTATTCTGAGAATAAAACCGTGAAACTGGAGTAGGTAATGAGGCACTTGACTAATGACACTGACTAGAACTCCAGCAAAGGAACATTTCAGATGAGGACAATCTGATAAAAGATTTCTGACCACCTCTATTCCTAGGTTTAATTCTAATGTATGCAAAATTGGCAGAGCTCAGCAAAAGACAAAAAGTATGTTACTTTGAAAAAAGGCCATCAAGGGAACATGCACTATCATGAGATTCGAAACTTCTCATCCTGTGATTATGTTCAGCAAAGAAAAAAAAAATCCTGAAGGAACTATTATTAATAAACAATGTGTTTTTATAATCAGAGGAAAATCAGTAGTATTTAGTAGCAAGACTTGGTCAGGAAGAAATACAATTACAGTCTGGCATGCTGTTTATTTTAGCTTTTACAACAAACCAAGGGTTCAAGGAATATGAGAATTTCACAACCATTAACTTCTTATACAGTCTCCAATTCTAAAAACAGCTTATAGTAATTTGGTGGCATGTACAACATGCATCAAATACTCTATTATTCAATAAATAAGATACTGCATTGTTCTCTTCATGGTTTACAATCATGTATTTATCCTCTTTCACTTGAAAACTCTCATTAATATAAAGGTATAAGGATCTTGGGTAAGAACCAAGGGAAAAAAACCCCATGACATTTTTACTGATTTGCTGCCCATGGTTTTTGTTTGGATGAGCTATACACTTAGAAAGAGTGATTCTCACTTGAATAAGACAAAGCAAACCAGAAATTCTCAATTTATTGCCAACAGAATAGGTTACTAGGTTAGATTTTAGGGTACACATATTTATCCTACATTTGTACAGAGAGGGGCTATCTGTTCTGAAGCATAACTTGTATTAAGACAGCAAAATTTTGTTTCATCCTACCAGTGAATAGGAAGCTGGTATTGTTAAGGCCTCAGGAATTTTCCTTTAAGGTCAGCAATCTATTAAATCTATTAAAAATATAACCTTGGGAAACCAAGTAGATCTCAAGATGCTGGCTTGAGGAAGTATTTCTAAGGCTTTGAAGTTTTGAGAGGGACTTTCCCTGTTCAGGGATGACACTCATTTCTTCAAGCCTTTCTTAAGATGAGGCTTGAAGAGGTATTTGTCAATTTGTATCATATAAAATAAAAAAGACTATTTTTCATAGTCATGCTGTGTACTTCAAATAGTAATTTAAATCTACCCTTTATTTAAAAAAATAAGGAAAATCATACTAAAATATTTATCTGTAAAATGAACTTCATGTTTCTAAAGAAACTACCACCAAAGTTATCTTGATAGCACTAAGGCAATGTCTGATTTCATCATCTACTTATCATTCATTCAGGGAGTTTGATGTAAGCATGATAGAACTTTAAAATGTGAACTAGGAATATTCAATTTAGCTCCATTAAATTCAGGCTAAATATGTGCAATTTCTCCACCATTACAGAGAATCACCTGGAGCAAATACTTAAGATTCATAAAAGAAATACTTCTTTTATAAAGTAATCAGAATTTAACCGGATGCATGATTCAAGTTAGAAAACCAAACAGATCCCCAAAGAATTGAAATAGTTGAATCATGTAGCTGTTTTACTTGATTCTGAATTTTTTAAAAAAGTACTTTAAATTACTTCTGTACTACACTTCCCAAACAGGTTTTGGAAGGTACAAGGTAGAAACTGTAATGATTTATTGCTGTACATCTTCAGGCAGTGGTCTCTGTCAGAGGTTCGGGGAAGGTTCTCTTGCTTCTTCTAGCTTTCTGAGGATCCACTGTAGTGGGGAAATGAAGCAACATTTACTTAACTTCAGTGAACTTGCAATGACAAAATGTAATGAGTGAAAATCTAGAAGTTATCTTCCAGTTTAGTCAGGAGTATACTGAAATAGCCAAGAACTAAATTCACTATGTAGGAGAGATCATTCATTCACTTAAATAGTCCAGGTGACTCAGGAACAATGGTACTGGGTTTAACAGTAGTAACAATACCATTCTAAGGTCTTTGGACTTAGATGTTCATCTTCAGAATAAGAAAAGTAAAATGATCCATCCCGAGAGAGAAGGGTAATTTGACAGCTGGATTGAATAACTCTGGCATAGTGTAAAAATCATCCATGCAGAATTCCTTCCAACCTATGCCAATTCTGTATCACAAACCTTCATCATTCTATATATTGGGATCTGACTGAGTAGAAATAATACATATAGTTCTACAGTAAGTAGTAGCATAGCAACATTCTTGAGCATATTAATAGGTGCTTTCATGATGTATTTTCTATTTTCAAAGGATCTGAAATTTCAAAATGCAAATGAAGGGAAACTTTCTGCTGATAAAGTCTATTATCATTTGGCCTATATGACAAATAAAAGCCATGGAGTCAGTGATAACTGGGGTTATCCCATTAGGAAAATCTTAAGCAGATATATTTGTGCTTTTTTATTTAAGAAGAACCTAGTGGGAACAACTCTAAGATAAGTAGAGAAAGAGAACTAGGCTCAGTAGCTTTTTCTGGATGTTTCTGGCTGAGCTGGGAGATTAAAAAGAACTTTCTGAGATAAAATAATATGGTGAGAGATTAAATGGAAAACTTATTACAGAGAAACTGAAGGTAATGTCCCCTTCAGCAACATGAAGAAGATGGCCTGCAAGTCATATTATCATCATGCTTTACACTGTCTCCCTGTTCCAGGCAACATGCATACTGAGACTCTAGTCACTTTATCAGTCTTTCTTTGTAACTTGTCCACTTTTCAGTTTTGTATTGTTAGTATGTCAATGTTACCTTATATCACAATGTCTACATAGAAAATGGCATTGCTGCTGCTGCTGCTAAGTCGCATCAGTCGTGCCCGACTCTGTGTGACCCTATAGACAGAAGCCCACCAGGCTCCTCTGTCCCTGGGATTCTCCAGGCCAGAACACTGGAGTGGGTTGCCATTTCCTTCTCCAAAGCATGAAAGTGAAAAGTGAAAGTGAAGTCACTTAGTTGTGTCCAACTCTTAGCGGTCCCATGGACTGTAGCCTACTAGGCTCCTCCGTCCATGGGATTTCCCAGGCAAGAGTACTGGAGTGGGGTGCCATTGCCTTCTCCAAGAAAATGGCACAGCACTTGCTAAATGATACAAGGCACACATGTATGGGTGAAAGAGGTTCCTGCTTTGACCTCCAGGTGTGAGAAGTGAACTGGTAAATAGTCATAACCAGCCAGGACCAACGCAGAGAGGCCTAGGGCCCAGGGATTCAGCAAAGAAGCCCTGTGTTCTTATTTGTAAGTTTCACAACACAGTGAGTACAATTCAGTGTCAGGAACAGCATCTAAGTTGTGACCAATGAGGTAGATAGTCAATTCGTCTTCCTTTTCTTGACAGTGCATATACTTTTAATTGCCATAATCCCTAAAGTATGTGTCCCAACCTTTCCTTCCCTGGTGGCTCAGATGGTAAAGCGTCTGTCTACAATGCGGGAGACCTGGGTTCGATCCCTGGGTTGGGAAGATTCCCTGGAGAAGGAAATGGCAACCCACTCCAGTACTCTTGCCTAGAAAATCCCATGGACGGAGGAGCCTGGTGCAGAGAAAACTGAGGTTAACTGTCTTCCCCAAGGTCCTACAGTCAAGAAGGAACAGAACCAGTATTTAAAAATCAGATTTTCTGACTACAGGCATGGCTCTTCTTCCTTGTGCCAGGCTACAGTAATTAAAGAAAAAAAATCATTACATCTACACAGTAGAGAAATAAACAGTGTGGCGCTATACTTTCCCTGCTGGAGCTGGTAGATGAGCATTAGAGTGAATTAATTTCTTTTGTTTGTTGGCTTTTTTTTTTTTGGCAAAGTATTACAGTTAAGATTTAAAATAAGAGAGCAATTTGATTTCAAAAACAAGTAGGTATGTGAATTCAATCTAATGAAAAAATAATTTGGGGGAAATATTACATAGTTACATATATTAAAATCATCAAAACACAACATGAAATTGAAAAACTAACACAACTTATCTGCCTTAAAGACATCAATACAACTTACACGGCTTTGAATGAGCAGCTGCTACGTGTTTAAGTAAAAGATTGACTATATTTACCCTCGCATCCTCCGGGGTTCTGAAGTTAACTATTTTTCCAAACTCTTTGGCATGGAATACAGACTTCACCCGTTCCTATAAACAGAGTAAGTTCTTCATTAAAATGGAAATCTAGTTGCAGAAATACAAATAAAGAAATGCCATTAAAAAAAAAAAAAGAATGAGAAATCAAGAAGAATCAAATACAAACAAAAAAAAAGACTAAATTCTAACCCATCCATTACCACTAAACCTAAAACAAAAAATTTTAGGTGAGATTTCAATTGCTTTGTGAAGCCATAAAAGGTTGGTGCAGAGGATAGGAAGGAGATACATCTAGAAGCAGTGCCACTATTTTCCCTCTCTCAGATAGTTCTTGATTTCTGGCCATGGACTCATGATAATCAGCTGAAAAATAATGTACACATGTGTGTGAGTACATATACACATGGTGTATAAGTATGTGCATGTGTGTTTGTGTTTCTGTAACTTCTGACATTTTAAACCAATGCATTTCTTTTTATTTAAAGAATGCAATAAAAATGTAGCTTCAGAATCAAAGAAATCACAGTGGGTACTATGTGACTGTCCTCCAATTTTTTTTTCACTCTTTTAGTATTCTGTTCAGTACTTGTGGGAGAAGAACTGTTGGATGGTGGTGGATGTTACGTATTAGAGGGACAAATAGAAAGAATGGGATTATTAAGAAGAGAGAGGGGTGGTGATTACTTCTATTAACCATGGGTAAGGACATAGAAGAAGCAGTATATTACTAGTCTAACAATTTCTATAAGTAATTAAACAGGCATATACAGACTTCAGAAGAAATCAGATTCTTCTATTTTTTTTAAAAAAAGGAATATTGCTGGTATTAGTGGAAGAGGAAGAAATCAAGGAGATAAGAAGTTTATCCTTGTAGATTACAAAAATGCCGAAAAATGCAATATGGGCTAAAGCAGAGCCTAATAGCCACTCAGGTGAGTCGCTCAGTCGTGTCCAACTCTTTGCAACCCCACGGACTTCAGCATGCCAGGCCTCCCTGTCCATCACCAACTCTGGAGTTTACTCAAACTCATGTCCATTGAGTCGGTAATGCCTCCCAACCATCTCATCCTGTTGCATCTCCTTCTCCTTCTGCCTTCAATCTTTCCCAGCATCAGGGTCTTTTCAAATGAGTCAGTTCTTCGAATCAGATGGCCAAAGTATTGGAGTTTCAGCTTCAACATCAGTCCTTCCAATGAATATTCAGGACTGATTTCCTTTAGGATGGACAGGATGGATCTCCTTGCAGTCCAAGGGACTCTCAAGAGTCTTCTCCAACACCACAGTGCAAAAGCATCAATTCTTCAGTGCTCAGCTTTCTTTATAGTCTAACTCTCACATCCATACATGACCACTGGAAAAACCACAGCTTTGACTAGACGGATCTTTGTTGGCAAAGTAATGTCTCTGCTTTTTAATAAGCTGTCTGGGTTGGTCACAACTTTTCTTCCAATGAGCAAACGTCTTTTAATTTCATGCTGCAATAACCATCTGCAGTGATTTTGGAGCCCAAAAAGTAAATTCTGTCACTGTTTCCACTGTTTCCCCATCTATTTGCCATAAAGTGATGGGACCAGATGCCATGGTCTTAGTTTTCTGAATGTTGAGTTTTAACCAACTTTTTCACTCTTTCACTTTCATCAACTCTCTTTAGCTCTTCTTCGCTTTCTGCCATAAGGGTGGTCATCTGCATACCTGAAGTTATTGCTATTTCTCCCAGCAAACTTGATTCCAGCTTGTGCTTCATCCAGTCTAGCATTTCTCATGATATATTCTGCATATAAGTTAAATAAGCAGGGTGACAATATACAGCCTTAATTACTCCTTTCTCGATTAGGAACCAGTCTTTATACCATGTCCAGTCCTACCTGTTGCTTCTTGACCTGTCTGTAGATTTCTCAGGAAGCAGGTCAGGTGGTCTAGTATTCCCATCTCTTTCAGAATTTTCCACAGTTTGTTGTGATCCACACAAAGGCTTTGGCATAGTCAATAAAGCAGAAGTAGATGTTTTTCTGGAACTCTCGTTTTGATAATCCAACAGATTTTGGAAATTTGATCTCTGGTTCCTCTGCCTTTTCTCAAACCAGCTTGAACATTTGGAAGTTCATGGTTCATGTACTGTTGAAGCCTAGCTTGGAGAATGTTGAGTATTACTTTGCTAGTGTGTGAGATGAATGCAATTATGCGGTAGTTGGCACATTCTTTGGTATTGCCTTTGGGATTGGAATGAAAACTGACCTTTTCCAGTCCTGTGGCCACTGCTGAGTTTTCCAAATTGCTGGCATATCGAGTGCAGCACTTTCATAGCATCATCTTTCAGAATTTGAAATAGCTCAATTGGAATGCCATCACCTCCACTAGCTTTCTTCATAGTGCTGCTTTCTAAGGCCCACTTGACTTCACACTCCAGGATGTCTGGCTCTAGGTGAGTGATCACAACATCGTGATTATCTGGGTTATGAATATCTTTTTTGTATAGTTCTTCTGTGTATTCTTGCCACCTCTTCTTAGTATCTTCCGCTTCTGTTAGGTCCATACCATTTCTGTCCTTTATTGAACCCATCTTTGCATGCAAAGTTCCCTTGGTATCTCTAATTTTCTTATCTCTAGTCTTTCCCATTCTATTGTTTTCCTCTATTTCTTTGCACTGATCACTGAGGAAGGCTTTCTTATCTCTTCTTGCTATTCTTTGGAACTCTGCATTCAAATGGGAATATCTTTCCTTTTTTCCTTTGCCTTTAGCTTCTCTTCTTTTAGTAGCTGTATGTACGACCTCCTCAGACAACCATTTTGCCTTTTTGCATTTCTTTTTCTCGGGGATGGTCTTGATCACTGCCTCCTGTACAATGTCATAAACCTCTGTCCATAGTTCTTCAGGCACTCTGTCCATCAGGTCTAACCCCTTGAATCTATTTGTCACTTCCACTGTATAAGGGATTTGATTTAGGTCATACCTGAATGGTTTAGCAATTTTGCCTACTTTCTTCAATTTAAGTCTGAATTTGGCAGTAAGGAGTTCATGATCTGAGCCACCGTCAACTCCCGGTCTTGTTTTTGCTGACTATACAGAGCTTCTCCATCTTTGGCTGCAAAGAATATAATCAATCTGATTTCATTACTGACTATCTGGTGATGTCCATGTGTAGAGTCTTCTCTTGTGTTGTTGGAAGAGGGTGTTTGCTATGACCAGTGTGTTTTCTTGGCAATACTCTTTTAGCTTTTGCCCTGCTTCATTCTGTACTCCAAGGCCAAATTTGCCCATTACTGCAGGTATTTCTTGACTTCCTACTTTTGCATTCCAGTCCCCTATAATGAAAAGGACATCTTTTTTTGGATGTTAGTTCTAGATGATCTTGTAGGTCTTCATAGAACTGTTCAGCTTTTTCAGCATTACTGGTTGGGGAAAAGACTTGGATTACTGTGATACTGATTGGTTTGTCTTGGAAACAAAGAGAGATCATTCTATCATTTTTGAGATTGCATCCAAGTACTGCATTTCAAACTCTTCTGTTGACTCTGAGGACTATTCCATTTCTTCTAAGGGATTCTTGCCCACAGTAGTAGATATAATGGTCATCTGAGTTAAATTCACCCATTCCAGTCCATTTCATTTCTCTGATTGCTAAAATGTCGATGTTCACTCTTGCCATCTCATGTTTGACCACTTCCAATTTGCTTTGATTCATGGACCTAACATTCCAGGTTCCTATGCAATATTGCTCTTTACAGCATCAGACTTTACTTCCATCGCCAGTCACATCCAAACTGGGTGTTGTTTTTGCTTTAGCTCCATCTCTTCATTCTTTCTGGAATTAGTTCGCCACTGATCTCCAGTATCATATTGGGCACCTACTGACCTGGGGCTACTCATTATTTCATAAGTGGCCACAGGGTCTTTCATTTTCTGAGTGAATCAGAGAAATTCTCAGTGGGTAAATTGGACTAAGATGCTCAAAAACTAACATGCAGTCTACTTAAGAGCTGCCCCATGTCTTTGAAATTAATGGTAAGATTGAACTAAAGGTCTTCACTAGTTAAGCATCGGAGAAGGCAATGGCACCCCACTCCAGTACTCCTGCCTAGAAAATCACATGGACAGAGGAGCCTGGTAGGCTGCAGCCCATGGGGTCGCTAAGAGTCGGACACGACTGAGTGACTTCACTTTCACTTTCATGCATTGGAGAAGCAAATGGCAACCCACTCCAGTGTTCTTGCTTTGAGAACCCCAGGGACGGGTGGGCTTCCATCTCTGGGGTCCCACAGAGTCGGACACGACTGAAGTGACTTAGCAGCAGCAGCAGTTAAGCATAGGACCTAGGCACAGTTCTGTTCTGTAGGCTAGCCTAGAAGAAATCTTGTTTCTGACTGTGTCCAATGCCCCTTCTTCCAGTAACAATTCCTTGAATCACCTCTGGGTAACTACTTCTCACCATCTCTTACTGCCAAAACTTCATATAGAGCTGACCCTTCCTTCCTGGCAGCACCATACTGATCCCATGACCATTCCCTGGCCAACTTACAATGGATATTGAGACTCCTTATGATTTACCAAATGACTAGCAATTTTCTGTATTTTATATCAACATCTAAGTACCAGGTACTGCACTAGCTGCTAAAGATCAGAGAAATGGTCTCTGCATTCAAGAAGATTACAATTGAATTAGGAAGATAATATCTATAAAAAGATAAAAGAATTATTGATAACAGGCTGTTAGAGTGAAAACTGAGCATTTCAGGGAAAAACATTCTGTAGGCAACTGCCAGGGATTCTAAGGTATACAAATATCTCACTTTAGTGCCTTAGATAGCAACGAGGAAGGTACAGTTCTGTTACTGAGTATGAAATGAGGACCCACAAATGTTGTCAATGTGACAGAACAAAAGTGCATTTCTTCTTGGCCTAAGTTTCTTTTCTTTAAGCCTGAGTAAGACAGCAGTGCAAAGAAAAACCATAAGAAGATGAAGCAACATCTATAAAAGAGGTAGAAAACATTACAGAGGTCAAGACTATTTTAATGTGTTGTTTTCAGCACCAAGTGTTAAAAAAATTCTATTCAACATACCTTTGCTTCGATGCGTAGTCTTCTCTCATGAACAATGAATGGCTCTTTGGTAAACTCATCAAAACTATATTGCCACTCACAAGTAAGCTGTCCAAATGTTCCTTTTGTTACAAACAACACACCACTCAAAAAGAGAAAAAAGAATCCACTTTAAAAACTGAAGGATTTACATCCAATAATATAATAAAGCAGTACACACCTTTTTTGCAAGGGCATGTAGAACATTCACTAAGAGACACCACATTCGAGGTCATAAAAGACTATAATGAATTTAAGGGAACTGAAATAAAACAAAATATGTTCTCAGTATGTTTAATCAAATTAAACCAGAAAACAGGTAACAGAAAAGGATACTTCCAAATGTTCACTTAACATTAGAAGAATACTTCTAAAAAAAAAAATACATGGGTCAAAGAATCTCAAAGGAAATTGGAAAATAACTGAACTAACTGAGAATGAAAACATGAAATCTGTAGCAATGTTTAGTAGGAAATGTACAGCATGACATACTTATATTAGAAAAACTAAAGTACTTATAAAGTGAAATATATTAGAAATTTTTTAAGAAACAGGACAAAGTTAAGAGAAACAGTTACCAAGCAATATTTTGGAGAACTTCCATGGAATTAGTGCTTTAGAAAAAAATGCTGTTGTTGCTAAGGCTCCATAAAATATATTTACCAAACTTTATCAGAAAGAGATTTTTAAAAGTAATTCTTGTTCTCCCCCAATTATTTTGAGGAAAGAAATCAAGAGATACAAATAATTCTGTTTATAATAATTCTATTTAATTCTTCCTTCAAAGGCCTTTCTTCCTCAAGTCGTCTTCCTGGCTGAAACATCAACTGTAAGTACAATCAGAGGTTTCTTTAAGTGGCATATACTTTAAGTTAAGGGACTGAATTAAAGAAACAGCTGATACATGGCTAGAATGGAAAAAAAAAGACAGCTAATCAAGATTTATTTCTTTCATCTCCATCTTCTGTCTCTGATCCCTTCTTTCACCAATCGGATTATAGAGACTGTTGGACTAGACCCACTGGTCCTCCAGAATATCTACAACCATGTGAAAAACCAAAGCTAAGCTAATTTTATTGCAGATACTTAGTATCTCCTCTCCTGATTCAAAGCTCCTTTATCTTCAAGTGCAAAACTTGGAAAGTACACCCTAAGTATAAATATCATTTTTCAATCAACTAACTCATTACAGTTACTGTCAAGGTTTATATGACCACACTTAAAGAGGTCCACTATGTTGAGAAGAAAGTTATTTCTAAAATGTTGCAAGATGTGGAAATAATAAACTTAGCAAATGATTCTTGTTTAACTCTGATGAGTCACCCTTCCCTTAGTCAATGGGGAGAAGGGTTAATAAAACATGACTGAATGCTGCTGTGAACAAAAACGACTGAAGCACTGGTCTTTAAATATAAAAGTTCAGAAACAACTTAGGTGTACATTATAGTACATATTTCTAAATGAATACTAGGCAGTCATTTACAAATTAAGAAAGATCTCTTAATCATGGAATACTCTTTAAGACATAGGCCTTAAGTAAAGAATTAAGGTACAGAATGGTGTTTAATAATGGATTCCCATTTACATTAAAATATGTATTTGTATGCCTATACAAAAAACTAAGATAAGGGCATACGGTCCCATCACTTCATGGCAAACAGAAGGGGAAATAGTGGAAGCAGTGGCAGATTTTATTTCTGGGGGCTCCAGAATCACTGCAGATGGTGACTGCAGAAATTAAAAGATGCTTCCTCCTTGGAATGAAAGCTATGACAAACCTAGATAGCATATTAAAAAGCAGAGACATCACTGTGCCAACAAAAGTCAATATAGTCAAAGCTATGGTCATGGATGGATTTGAGTGTTGGACCATAAAAAAGGCTGAGTGCCGAAAACTTGATGCTTTCAGATTGTGGTGCTGGAGAAGACTTTTGAGAGTCACTTGGATAGCAAGGAAATCAAACCAGTGAATCCTAATGGAAATCAACCCTAAACATTCACTAGAAGGATTGATGCTGAAACTAAAGCTCCAAACTTTTGGCTGATGCAAAGAGCTGACTCACTGGAAAAGATTCTGATGCTGGGAAAGATGGAGGGCAAAAGGAAAAGGTGGTGGCAGGGGATAAGATGGTTAGATAGCATCACCAACTCAATGGACATGAATTTGGCCAAACTCCAGGAGATAGTGAAGGACAGAGGAGCCTGGAGTGCTGCAGTCCATGGGGTCACAAGGAATCAAACATGGCTTAGCAACTGAACAACAGCCACAACATGCCTATTCAGGCAGACATACGCTTTTAGAGGCAGACTTTTGCTTGCACAGGCATAGAGTATTTCAAGGACACAAAACAAACAAAAGCAAGTCGCCTCTAGGAAAAGAGGGACTAGTAGCTGAGATGGAAAGAATACTGCCTCTCGCATCTACACCTTCTAAATACTGTGAGTTTTCTACTTTATGTTACTCTTTAACAAGAAAATTAAGATAGTGTTATAAATTTGGGGCTCAGAAATTATTAGGATTAAAAACAGTAAAAATGACTGCTAAGTTCAATAATCAACTTGAACCAACAAGATGCTTATATAAATTCACCCTTTTGGCAGTGAACAAACCTGCATCAATCAGTCGGCCACTCCTTTCTATTTAGTTGTATTTCTCCTCCTCAGCTACATTTCTACTCCCTACCATCCAGAAATCCATCTTAAAACTGCACTTGCTTATTCTTTCCCCAGGTTTCATAATATCAACAATAACTCCTGTGAACACTTGCTGTTCTGAGGCTATGCCACTGTATATTTTTATGTTTCCCTCTACTACCTACAGGCCAAAGTGAGGATCTGGCTGTAAAAACTAATCTGTCTCCAATGGTACACCTATCTATGTGATTGAGTTTCTCTATATATTCTAATGGTCAGATACCACCAGAAGATTACTGACTTCTGGGGTAACCTGAAATTGTACACTTTTTCAGAGAGGTGAAAGGAATGGTATTGCCCACCCTTTAGAGTACAGTTTTATGGGGAATTTCTGTATTCACTTAATTGGTTGAAACAAATAAAAGTACTTAAAGTTATGCTTGTGCATGGTTATGCATTTATTTGTATGCATGTACAGTTTTAGGCACGAGGCTTGCAGAGCAAGAGAATCACAGTTACTATGAAGTGAGCTGTTAGTTGCGTCTAACTCTCTGAGACTCTATGGACTGTAGCTCACCAGGCTCTTCTGTCCATGAGATTCTCCAGGCAAGAGTAATGGAGTGGGTTGCCATTCCCTTCTCCAGGTGATTTTCCTGATCCAGGGATCCAAACCAGGTCTCCCGCATTACAGGCAGATTTTTTAACTGTCTGAGCCACCAGGGAAGCCCCATAGTTACTATGAATCAGTGTTAAATATGTGGAATAAGATGTGAATAACAACTGCTTCACTTCATGAGTGATTGTCAGTTAACCTGTTATCAAATTATACTAGAGAAAGGAGGTTACCTTCTGGTAATCATTAACATGTCTGTCTTATTGATCATGACATGGGTAAAATATTTGTATTTTGCAAATCTTCCGTTTTCCATGACCTAAAAAAGAAAGGTGAGAGAATGAGAAAGTTGATAATATCCTCTTCTAATGCAAATAATGCTTTACTGATCCTCTAAAAACCCTTCTCAAGGGGGCAAATTCATTAACACATTTACACAGTAAACATATTGTTAGAAAGTTGAATATTCACAAAATCATTGCTGCTCCTTCTTAAAAAGCACCTTTTTGTACTACTTTATTCAAGATTACTCAACAGCCGCTATACTGGCATTTAATGCTAGTTTTAGAAGATATTGTTATTTTACAAAGTTTAAGTGAAAAGACCCTGATGCTGGGAGGGACTGGGGGCAGGAGGAGAAGGGGACGACAGAGGATGAGATGGTTGGATGGCATCACCGACTCAATGGACATGAGTCTGAGTGAACTCCAGGAGTTGGTGATGGACAGGGAGGCCTGGCGTGCTGCGGTTCATGGGGTCACAAAGAGCTGGACACGACTGAGCGACTGAACTGAAGTGAAACCTACTGAAGTTAGTATTAAACAATCACATTCATTCTGTCTTGGAAAACAGATTAGTATTTGATCATATCTGTACAAAACCACATATAAACACTAATACATATTTAAACATACGCATCACATAAACTACTATTAGCTCCCACTTTGCCTCTTGCCTATGATTCTCATATCTGCCTTACAAACATGCTTTTCTTTGCCAATCTCACAGTTCATTCAAAATTAGGAAGCAAATTATTTCTGGAAAGACAGGAAACCCCAGAACCAGCCCACAGACTAGACTTTCTCTTTTAAGACTGCTGAAACATTGTCTGTACATGATGTGATTAACAGTTCTTTGTCTCACAAAATATAAAGTTAACTACATAAACAAGATAGACTTAATATTCTCAATATAATGTGCTCTGAAAATGGAATTACTCTGGCTATTTAAAATGTATATCAGGCTAGACTATTATTTATTAAAGGCAAGCAATGTAACTGTGACTAAGATTCCTTAAGAATTTAGACAAAAATGTTAGATCTCTTGAAGAAATTCCAAAAGGGAATATAAAGATTCTAGAAAACTGTATTCCATGAGGCTATATCAAAAAACTCAAAGTATATAATTTAGAAGAAAGCTAACAAGTGAGGTTAGCTAACAAGAAAGCTAACAACCTTCACAGTAAGGTTGCTTTAGAAGGCTGATACAATAGACTTTTTTATTAAAGAAGTTAAAAAAAAAAGCAGAATAAAACATACAAATTAACTGCACGGAAGCATTTTCTAACTTCAAAAATCATAATATTGAGGAAAAGAGTAACTTTACTATTTACTGTAGTGAGTAGGGCCATTTAAACTTCAATTCCTTGAGTTACAAATGAAAAAGGGACATAACCACAGATTCAGAAAAATTAATAACATATAAATTATGCAAATAAATTTGCAAAACTAGTGGTAAAGTGGGTCATATTTTAAGAAATTATTTAAAAAAAGAAGCATCAAATATTAGAGAGGAAGAGTAGAAATTACTTGCAGATAACCGTATCTGGAAAATCCAAATACAAAATCCAGTTAACTTTACTTTAAAACACAGTAATCAATTTGAAAAATGGAAGGAAAACAAACCTGCTTACAAAGGTAATAAAAAGATAAATGTTTATATATTACATTTAATAAATAACATGCAGAATTTGTATGATAAAAGCTGTAACACTCTATTGAGAAGAATAATAGAAAATTTGAAAATGGAAATCCATCTCTTATTCTTGGATATAAAAATTCATTATAATAAAGATTTTATTCTTCCATCCTATTTTTATACATGAACTCTTAATGTGATTCCAAGATGGTATTTGTTATTTGTTTTGAGGAGGGGAAAAAGTGATTTGACAAAATTATAAGATTTATATGAAAATAAGTGATAATATAAACTATGAAAGGAGAATAAGAACTACCCTAGCTGACATTAATACAATTTATAAAGTTGCAGGCGTGAAACAGTCTGGTGCTAGTGGAAGTTATATACAGACATATCAATAGAAAGCATACTGATTCCAGAAACTGACCAAAATACAACAGGATTTTATAAAATCCTATATATCCAAACACAGGTATTTATAAAATCAAGACATTTCAAATTATTGGGCAAAAACATGCATTTCCAAATAAATGATGTTTCAAGCAACTTGCTGGCTAAAGGTAGATCTCTGTTTCTCTCTTTCCACCAAATTAATTCCAAATGTATCACTAATTTAACTACACAAAATGAAATTACAGAAGTACTAGAATAAAATAACACTTTTACGATTTTACAGTAAAGGTCTAAATGTAAAACACAAAGTCCATAAGAACTGTTAAGTATGTGGAAATTAAAGACCAGTGAATAGCAAAACAGTAAGCAAACAGAAAGAAAATAAAAATCAAAGGATAAATTAGGAAAATATCTGTTAATACAGTGACAAAAAACTAATATCATAACACATAGAATTCTAGTAATATGAATGAACCAATGGAAGAAAAAGGAGTCAGTCTATAGGAAAATGTATAAGGATATGACCAGGTAGTTCAACAAAACACAAAATCCGACAATAAACATGAGAAAATGTTTAACCTAACTCAAAATCAAGAAAAGTCAAGTCAAATAAATGTATCCTTTGGGTTGGAAATTGCACTGCTATGATTTATCTTATGCAAAGCCATGCCAAGAAATATATATAGGAATCTTCGTGGTAATGTGTTAAATGCAAAAAACCTAAATGTTCAAAAACAGAAGACTGTTTAAATAAATTACAGCAGGCATACAACAGGACACTATACAATCATGAAAAAGAAACAATCCTGCTTACAAGGGTAATAAAAGGTAGATGAGTGTGTACTGATACTGAAAACTAGGCAAGATATACTATCTGAAAAGAAATTAAGTTACTGAGAATGAATGAGGGGAGTAGCAACACATATATTTGCATAAAAACAAATAATTTCTGTAAGGGTTGGTGGTAACACACCAAATCTGTTCACAGCATTTTCCTCTGGGCTTAGGAAGGATAATGATGGGGATGGAGGTACAAGTGAAGCTTTTATTTATAATTTTACATCCTTCATTTCAGTTTTATGGTATTGGAAGAAAAATAAGCTTGCAAGTATTTATTTTCTTTTGTTCAGAATACAAATGTTTATTTCCTCAAGAACAGCACTACTAAAAGAAGCCAAGAGTCTATAAACCCCATTAATAGATTACAATCTTCAAATAATTTAAAATCTAATGGTTCAGTTCTAAGTAACTTTTATTTCAATATTAGGTTTGGGTATTTCAACTTAATTTCTTTTCATCACCTTTCACTTTTCAGTTCCAATCTGATCTGTACATTTAAGTAATCAACCACCTTCAACAGTCACAATAAAATCTGATAAAAAGAAAGCTAATAAAAAGTAATTCATGCAATGCTTTTTAGAGTTCATCAAAAATCTCAAATGCAAAACTTGAAACATGAGTGCTCAAACAAACTGCTTAGAAACATATAATGAATTTGAATGTATTTGAATAAACATCAAAGATAACTCAACACGCAGCAAAATTTTACTGATCAGTCTCCATTAAAACATGTAACTATGGAAGAACAACAGGATTAATAAGCAGAAGTGACAACTTTGGAACTAAATCCCATAGACAGGAGAGAATGTGATAGCTAATCATCTTTCATCATGCTGTAAAGAATCTACAAATGTCATGCCTTTGGTCACAACTTCCTGATAAAATTATTTGACTCTATAAACTCACTACATATGAACATTTATACTTTTCTAAGCATAATTTGTATTATTTTTAAAATCTGGAATTTCAGACCTGAAGGAATATTACTGTTCATCCAAACTAATCTCTTCCTCTTATACATGAAGAAACCAAGGGTCATTTAAGTGTCCTTCCTATCTAATCCTCATGACAACCCTGTGTTATTAGGTTAAGATTACAGTTAACTGACATGCTTGGGGTCACTTGGTCAGTACTTCAGACATGTAAGTTATGGAAGTGGGCTCAGGAAAAGTGGTTTATTTATTTCTAATTTCAATGCTTTTCACTACACCATGTCACATGTTTCCGTGACCTCAAAAATGTCTTCAATATCCCTGGATGCTGGCTGTTGCCTTGGAAGGCTGCTAAAGCAGCTCAGACTGGCTTAATTTTTTTTTTTTGGGGGGGGGGCTTAATTTTTTTTAGGTTAACAGGGTTCCAACAGTAAAATATTAATACCCTATCTTCTTCTACTCTAAATAGATGTTAGGTATGAATGTTTTTCCTAAAATAATTTGTGATATCCTTTAAAATAAATGAATAATTAGCAATACCAGGACTAGGAATCACATGTAGTCTTTGCATCAAGACCAAAGTCCGGCAGAAATATCAATGAGTTCGTCTGAGGTTTCAGGTACAACTGCCAGTACTTTAGACATGTTCGTTTCATCTATATGCTATAGTGTTAAAAGAAAAGGATTTTTTGCCTTACTCATTAATAGAATATATGAATTATCCATCATCATTTAAGTATTTTCTTAACGAAATAAACAGAAACACTAAGGAAACTGCATTTGTTGTATATAATTGTCAGAACCTACAGGTAACAATTAAAATGTATGGTTATTGGTAAGGGTTCCTTTTACAATAGAAAAGATGTGTATGTAAACCTTAGTTTGCTAGATATAAAAAAATCCAAACCAAATTGACTATACATTAGAAACACACAAAAAGTAGGAACTGGATAGGCAGTTGTATCAGTTATTCTCTACTAAATCTGTATTTCCTGCCAGATAAGTTCCAGTACTTTAGAAAAAGAACATACCTAACAACTACAGTAATATAGAAAACACAGCTAATACTTTCAAACCATCCAAATGCTATGAAGTAGCAGAGTTCTATAACAAAAACATTTCTGAAAGAAAAAAGCAAAATATGAAAAGGCAGATGATAGGAACAACTCATTAACATGGAAGGCTTTAAATCCCAAATACAAGGTGATAATATTCAGTCTAAATATATTTAAGAAAATTAGGTAAAGATAGGAATACAGTTAAGCAAAAAACAAAACCAAAATCTGATTACTATCTGACTTTTTAAGAAGAGGAGTTTCATAGAGGTATATATTAAGATACATATATTACATATATTAAGGTAGCTCATATTATATATATATAATATATATAGTTCATATATTATATAATATATACATATATTAAGATAGCTCAGTTGGTAAAGAATCCGCCTGCAATGCAGGAGACCCTGGTTGGATTCCTGGGTAGGGAAGATCCGCTGGAGAAGGGACAGGCTACCCATTTCAGTGTTCTTGAGATTTCCTTGTGGCTCAGCTGGTAAAGAATTCACTTGCAATGTGGGAGACCTGGGTTCGATCCCTGGGTTGGGAAGATCCTCTGGAGAAGGGAAAGGCTACCCACTCCAGTATTCTGGCCTAGAGAATTCCATGGACTCTATAGTCCATGGGGTTGCAAAGAGTCAGACACAACTGAGTGACTTTCACTTCACATGAGTGGTAAAAGGAAAATGAAATTTATCTAGATGAAAAAAAGATAAAATGCTATTGAGCAAGAAAATCTACTGGATAACCAATAAATGGTTTTACAGATTGGCTAATCTGGTTAGGAGATAATGGGGGGAAAAGTGAAAGGTTTATGAACAGATTGTACTAAAAAAATTAAGTTTACTTTAAAAATGACAAAATTCAGGGAAGTAAACATAAAATTAAAATGCTAAATGCTGCCATTTCTCAATTATTTAAGAAGTAAATAAGTAGATGAACAAATCATCTACTTGTTCAAGATGAGTTGTTCATCTACTTACTCATCATCTACTGAGAAAGTCAATAAGTATAATTTCCTTAGAGTAATATGATAAAACTTAGGGATAAAAAAGGATTTATCAATTCACTTCAAGTGTAAGAGATATGAGGGCTACAGCCAGGAAGAACACGGTATTCAACTAAGCTTCATGGGCAAATATAGTAGACATTCATTACCTGAAAGCTCAGTGATTTCATACATACATACATATATAAAATAGAATAGATATAAACACAAGTGAAGAGATATTTAGCTTATTGTGTGAGGCAATTTTTTTTAACTAAATCTCATTGACTGTGTCATCAAATCTGAAGAGGATTCAGTTCAGTTCAGTCACTCAGTCGTGTCCGACTCTTTGCGACCCCATGACTTGCAGCACGCCAGGCCTCCCTGTCCATCACCAACTCCTGGAGTTCACTCAGACTCACGTCCATTGAGTCAGTGATGCCATCCAGCCATCTCATCCTCTGTCGTCCCCTTCTCCTCCCGCCCCCAATCCCTCCCAGCATCACAGTCTTTTCCAATGAGTCAGCTCTTCGCATGAGGTGGCCAAAGTACTGGAGTTTCAGCTTTAATATCATTCTCGCCAAAGAAATTCCAGGGCTGATCTCCTTCAGAATGGACTGGTTGGATCTCCTTGCAGTCCAAGGGACTCTCAAGAGTCTTCTCCAACACCACAGTTCAAAAGCATCAATTCTTCAGCGCTCAGCCTTCTTCACAGTCCAACTCTCACATCCATACATGACCACAGGAAAAACCACAGCCTTGACTAGACAGACCTTTGTTGGCAAAGTAATGTCTCTGCTTTTCTATATGCTATCTAGGTTGGTCATAACTTTTCTTCGAAGGAGTAAGCGTCTTTTAATTTCATGGCTGCAGTCACCATCTGCAGTGATTTTAGAGCCCCCCAAAATAAAGTCTGACACTGTTTCCACTGTTTCCCCGTCTACTTCCCATGAAGTGATGGGACTGGATGCCATGATCTTCGTTTTCTGAATGTTGAGCTTTAAGCCAACTTTTTCACTCTCCTCTTTCACCTTCATCAAGAGGCTTTTTAGTTCCTCTTCACTTTCTTCCATAAGGGTGGTGTCATCTGCATATCTGAGGTTATTGATATTTCTCCCGGCAATCTTGATTCCAGCTTGTGCTTCTTCCAGTCCAGCATTTCTCATAATGTACTCTGCATATAAGTTAAATAAACAGGGTGACAATATACAGCCTTGACGTACTCCTTTTCCTATTTGGAACCAGTCTGTTGTTCCATGTCCAGTTCTAACTGTTGCTTCCTGACCTGCATACAAATTTCTCAAGAGGCTTAGGCTTTGTTTAATCCACTCCCCCCCGTATCTTTGTCTCCTCCCATGCAAACAGGGTATTTTGACTGTCAGCCAAAGTATAAACCATGCTAACACCTTACACAGCTGAGCATAACAGTTGACTTTTCAAACAGAAGAAAGTATTATCTTAAGAAATGTGAATTGTTACCTACTGGTTCAACTAAAACAGTCTGGAGAAAGGACAGAAATAGCTCATGATTATGTGCACTGAGAACAGAAGACTATTAATCAACAGACCTAATGCAATCTAGAAGTATAGCCAGACAAAGTGGCTTGTGTAAGTGGATAGTTACAAAAGTTTTTCTAATGCATTTCCAGCAGAACCTCTACTGAACAACATTTATTGACTCATGACACTATATAAACATTTACTGACCCATGACACTATATAAACTTGAAAACAGTAACCTTTCAAAATATTAAAATAATCAGATCAGTCCAAATTACTGAGGTTTTATTGTTTCCATACAATTAATGTGTGGAAATTGTCACTACATTCTAACTATTCTATTAACCTTAAAAGAAAAAAAGGGCAAAATTTAGTGATAATTTTGGCCAAGAGGAGACAAATGAGGAAAAATGATGACCAAGAACTAGCATAAAATTATTATTCATCTAGAATAATGAAAATATAACAATGAGTTCCTATTAGAGACTGTACTAATAATCATATACATGACCTAACTTTTAATCCTAGCAATACCATCAAGGTATTATGTACCCAGGTACTGTTAGTACAATGATCTCCATTTTATAGTCTAGAATATAAGATCAGACTAGAATAAAAGACTATAAAGCTAGTAAAAACAAAAGACCGGTACTGAATTCAGGTTTACATAGTTCCAGAATCCAGGCACTGAGCCATATTGTACTACTGCACCTCCAAGTATTTTTACTACAAAAATGTGTTCACATAGAAGAACTGCATGTATTCCAGTAGATGCAGTAGGATCCCATTTTAACAGCTCATTGAAATATGGACTCAGATAGTCCACAAGCTGTGTCATGCCTCTTATAATGCTTCAATTTCAAATAATACCCAGGGATAATTATCTGTTTGGAAGATAATAAGACTAAGAATGGCACCCCACTCCAGTACTGTTGCCCGGAAAATCCCATGGATGGAGGAGCCTGGTAGGCTGCAGTCCATGGGGTTGCCAAAAGTCAGACACGACTGAGAGACTTCACTTTCATTTTCCACTTTCATGCATTGGAGGAGGAAATGGCAACCCACTCCAGTGTTCTTGCCTGGAGAATCCTATGGACGGAGAAGCCTGGTAGGCTGCAGTCCATGGGGTCGCACAGAGTCAGACATGACTGAAGTGACTTAGCAGCAGCAGCAACCTTTTCAACTAGGACTTAATGTAGAAATTTAACTCTATTTGCATACCCTTGGTAAGCAAAAACAAGACTCAAGTTGAACCTATTTAAGCATAACACTTCTATTTCTTTTAAAGTTAAATGTGCTACATTTCCTATTTTAATAACATTTATCCTTCCTTAATATATTTATAAATTTATGGGATGAGTGATTTAGCACATATCACTTCAGCAAGCTGAGCTGTTTTCCTAACTTGTGAAGACTGAATGATCATGTATGTTAAATAGCTTTGCAAACTGTCAAGCCCACACAAATACAAATTGCTATACTGATAAGTTATTTTAATTTATGGGATGAAATGATGACAAACTTTTGAAAATGATTTAGTAATCAAATTAGCCTCATTTCAATTATTGGATTAAAAAATAATCTAAAAATCCATTGTACACTGGAATAAGGAAACTGGAACCTCCCCTCAGTGAAACCATCACCTCCAGAAAAAGACGTAATTTCAAAGTCCTATTCACACAATATTTTCATGTAATTCTGGAATGTTCTAAGTGGGGTGAGTTACTCCACTAGCCCAAAATATGTTAGTGGGGTTCACTATTAAATGTTCAAAAGAATAAGCTTTCAAAAATGATGTGTCAAAGACTCTCCAAGAGAGTTCTATCAACTAACAAATGAAATATGAGGACTGTATCCAAATGGACAGGTCATCATCTTTTCAGGGGATCTGCCTTATCTGAGATGCTAACTTTAATTTGCCTTGAGAACAGAATTTGGCTCTCTTCAGTTTTCTCATCCCATTCAGAAATAAGATTCTGGAGAGGAAGAGTTAAAAATGAAGCGTAAGATCCAATGGTCCTTTATCTCCTAGTTCTTGTCCACTTACTCAAAATTTCAGATGAAGTCAGGAAGAATGTTCAGCACTACTCTGGTATCTGACTGCCTACGATAAGCCCTTTTTTCCAGATCAGTTGTAATTCTCCTCCCGAAGTAAAGGGAAAGACCACATCAGCTGAAGGCAGTTGTCTTCCAATTGCTATTAAGGCAGTGTTTGTAGCTACTTATAAACATCTGTAATTTCTGAAAGAAAAGAAATATACAACAAACAAAAACAGCCTCCCTTCTACAACAACTTATATAATGGCAACTATGATATCTTTATAAGAGATAAAAGAGATTCAAAGACAACATAGAAAAAATTTTTAAATGTCTGAAATGGTTGAAAATTAGTAACTCCATGGGACAACATAGCTGTCAATATTCATACATAATGAAAATCATAAGGATCATATATACATGTAAATACATAATTGAATTTTCAGAGAAGAAGATTTATTTAAGGGATAATTTTTTTTAAAAGGCAGAGTCAAAAGGTAAAAATACTTTCAATGAAAAAGAAAAAGCTTCAAAAAAAACAACAAAAAATATAAAATAATCTATGAGATTATCAATAAACAAAAAGAAAAATCTTCTACATCAGCTATAAAAATATAGAAAAGTTCTGCTGGCTATAATGTATTGTAGAAATAAAGACCAGGTTTCCTACATTGGGATGGAATGAATCACTTTTTTTATCTTTAGAAATTAAAAATAATTCTTTAAAAAGTGATTCAATTTATAAAAATTTACAATAAAATAAAAATATGTAACAGAAATTTATATATTTGAATCATAACTAATATATAAAATTTTAAAGTGAAATTCACTATAATAAATAGTGGGGAGATAGGGTAATTTTTTCTTTTCTATTCCTATTTTTCTTTACTGAGCATATATTACTTTAACAATGAAGAAATAATCTAGTTTTTGAAAAATTTCACATCTTCTATAAAATACTGAAATTGTAGATTGAGAACCAATGTAAATCAGTGATTCACAAAAGGGAATTACCTTTTTCCAGGGAGTGTGAGTCTCTATAAATTCTTTTAATTCAAAGAAACTCCAAGTTCTACTGAATACATTAGAAAAATCTTTGTAGACATAATATATGTAACAAGTTATTCATAAATGATAACTTATAGTAGAAAACCACAGCATTCCCAATTAAGAATTATATATACTATCCTGATTATCTGGTGATAAAAACAAAATGACTATATTATAAATGCTCAAATAATTAAGGATCTCTAAGATTCAGATAAATAGCATAATGCACACTTAGTAGATATCTGTTACCATTTCACTGTATAGAGTATATATATGCAATGAAGAGGGGTACATTAAAAACCAGTTTTACAAAATTATTAAACTTTTAAAGCTGATACTTGGAGGTACACTATTCCTATATATTGGTTGATATGAAATAAACTGTTAAATTTATCATACTGATTGAGAGATAAATATAGACATAAAAATGGTTTATCACATTAAGACAGACCACGTCATAAATGTCTACATATGACCATTATAAATTTTTCTAATTAGCTCCCCCATCATGGTCTCTGTTACTTGAAATAATGTATTTCATTCTTCTTTGATTCAGGACTTTCTATAATGTTTTGTATAGTATGCTTTGTACTCACTGCACTTCATAAATCTATATATTCATCCACTGAAATTAAAAATTAAATTAATGACCTATACATTTTAATTGATCTCCATTTATTTCAAAGGTGTAGGGATAGAATAATAAATAAAACTAACATTCTTTTTACATATCCATCATAATTATTATTTGACCTAAATGAACAATCTGTGCATCTTGTTTAGACCCTACAGGATCTTTAATATTTTGGACTTTTATAATAAACTATTAATATGCAAGGAGACCTGTAAAACAAAAAGCTGAGGCTTGAAGGTACAGTAGAAAAATAATCAACAACAGTTGGGATGGTTGTTTCTGGTCCTCCTCCCATCACTACAGGAGAGTATAACACAAAATTTCACCATAGGATGTAAATCAGACAAAGTACTACAGCAGCTATTACAGCAGTCATCATTTGACAGTGTACATGACAGTGTACATGACTTTGGGACATAAAATACAGCAGCTCATATTTCATGTTGCACTTTGATGTCCTAGTCACAGATCTAACATGGCTCCATCTGTAAATTTTCATAATGTGACCTTAAAGTCAACACTCAACACTGCACAATGATATATGTATTTTGAACAATTTCAGAAGGTAAAATTTATAAAATTCTGATCATTTTAAAAACAGGAGCAAACTGAAAATTTCAACTTCCTTTTTAAATAAGGAATATTCAAAGTCAGTAATATTATTTGGGACTTCATTTGTTATATCTATACCAATGTGAACACTAAATAATTTCATTTACAGGTTCTTATAATCAGATTATTTATCCATGGTAATAGGTATTCACAAATTCAGGATTTTTATAGATTTCTCTTCCTGTCAGTTTTCACTATGCTATTCAAATGTCAAGTAGACACCAAGGAAATAGAGAATGAATGATTATTCCCTTCAGGAAGAAGACAGAAGAACCCTCCAACTCCTGTTCTAAACATAAGCAATGACTGCACAGAAATTTAAAATATAAATAAAGTTAAAGGATATGGAAAGGTATGGTATTACATAGTCAATCTTTCAAACTCAGCTTTCTAACTAGACTTTATTAGATGGAAACTCTCAGTTTTAAAGTTCTAATTAATTATAAAGCCACTAATCAACAAAATAACTGTTCATTTTATTTAAAATCCCAAAATTGAACTCATTTTCTATATATTTGATGAGGAATAAGAAGATATTTTTGTCAAAGTCCTATATCTCCATCAAGAAACCATACAGCAATCCTCAGTCTTGAGTTTTTCTCAAATAAAAGTAACAATAAATGTATTTTTAAAACTAGAAAAATAATTAATACCTGTCAGCAGAGAAGTTTGAAAAGATTATTTCACTGGGACAAGAAAACAGAAACAGAACAAGGGCAATTATACTGTTAAAAGAATATATGTCACTTTCAAGGGCTAAAACCTTAAGGATGAATCCCTAAGGCCACATGAACAAAATGTACAAGTTAATTTAAAATATTATTTTAAATCTCTTTACTATTCAGGAAATCTTAAATAAATGTAATTCTACCTCCAGTTTTCATTAATATGGTAAGGCACTGCTAAAATATCCAGAACTTTCTCCAGATAAATTCTTATGGACCTTTATGAAATCTGTAACACAGAATTAAGTGTCACAGACCAATCAAAGGAAACTCAGTTGTAAATGTCTTGCAAATAGGCAGTTTAGCATTCTCCCCTTTAGAAAGGCCTCATGCTTATTAGCAAAGCCGCGATCTAAGAAGTCAACAAAGAAATTAGCAGACCCTTCCTTCCTCAGGCACACACCATACATAACAACAGACTCTTTCAGCTTCCAGGAGAAGCAGCAGGCTTTGATTTTGACCAAGGGTAAGAAAGCAGTGGATGCTGACAAATACAAATTGTCTCTGATTCCAGTAGTGACTACTTTAATGGTCAGTGTTTTAATTTATTTACTTATTTTAAAAGATAAGAATATAATATTTTGAGGAAAACAGTAAGTAAATTCTTTGACAGTCACATATTTCTTAGTCCTAGCATACATAACCTTGATTTCTACTTAATTTGAGTCAATGCTAGGCAGGTACAATTTCAAGAGCTAAATTTTTAGCTTCTTTTTTTGGTAACCTCAGTATTAAAAATTTGAAATAGCCATTTCCTAAGAATAGGGAATAATAATTTATAGAGATAAAATCTTGATAAACCTAAGAATCAGAAGAGATTCAATTAATTATTGGCTGAATAAACCAAAAGCTGAACAATTATGGCAATTATCTACTACAATCTGATATGTTTATTATAAGCAAAATGCTTAACATAAAGTAAATGTTCCTCTTGATCCAAATGCAGAGCAGTCATAAGCGATTATACATCATACTATTAACAGTCATTAACTGATGTACATTAAATACTCAGTTATTTAATGAATATTAAAAACTAGGAAGCATTATAATAATGTGCTACTTTCTAGACAGATATACAATGACAGATATACATTAGAACGATGTGCTTTTTAAGTACATCTGGTATAACAGAAAGACAGAACAGAAATTTTCATCTAGGTTGATATTAAAAAGAAAGCCTTCGGCACAAAAAACATAAAACAGATTTCCTTATAGAGCTTTCAGAAACATAGATTATGACATTTTTCCAATATTACCCAAAAGAAAAACATATCTATGCTTACTATAAAAATTCTTCTAATGTCCTGAGTTAATTCATAACATTTTACAATAAGAATATAGCACATGGATATGTAAGTTAAAATATAATGACTGTAAAACCAACTTTTTTCAGTTTCACAAAACCTATACATAATAAAATGAAATTATAAGGAGAACCAAACAACATATTTTTCACTCTCAGACTATAAATTATTTCACTGTATAACCTTAAAACAAATCATGAATGTTTCTTATAATAGTAGTTAAACCTATTAGATTTTGGAATAGAACAACAAATTTGTATTGCTTCAAGTTACAGAAGTTTATTATTATTAAAAGAAATTTGACAAAATACTTGTGAAATGCTGAATAAGTATAAATTATTGACTGGCTACTATTCTTTTTCTTTTTTTCAAAACTCAATGACATTATAATACAGCCCAGAAAATCTACAGAGAACATTAAAAACAGCATTTTGCTAACAAATAAGCAGATAATTTAAAATGAAACTAATGAACATTAAAAAAAATTGTCTAACTTTAAATCTTAAAGACAAACTGTTATTGCAAAGCTATAAAATACATACAAGCAAATGCTGTCATATATGGCATGCCCTACTTTGGCTGTAAAATATATTTTTTTGTGTTTAATGCAGTAATTTTTGTTTGTGAAAACAGAAAAACATTTTAAAAGGAAAAAATACTTTTATCTCTCTAAAAATGGACATACAGGTATTATGGTAGTAATCATACAAAACATGTTAAATGAAACATCCCAAATAAAATGTCAAAGAACATATAGATTTTAACATTTCAGAATCTAATCATCGTCATCATTATCATCACTACTTCTACTGTGAGTCACAATCCACTCCCTGTAGACCTGAATTTTCTGTAAGCATGGTAAAGAAAAAAAGAAGCACAAAGGTTAGTTAAGTATGGCAAACTGCTTGGAAAACATGTACAATTATGAAATGGTCAAGAAGTCAATAATTTTGAAGACTTCAGCTCTAAGTGGGGTAGTAATTATGGATATTATATTTCATAATCTAATAGATTTAACTAAACTCCACTGGTTGGCACATTTAATGTATAAAATAACTTGATGATATCAGTAAATTATTCCATGACTGTGTTAGAAATATTTTCTTTCTCTAGTAGGCAACTTTAATAGACTACTAGGAAGTACTATAATAATGTTTCACTTTCTAGACAGAAAGATATACAATCAGAGTGTATCTCATATTTAGTTATCAAACATAGGCACATATAATTTAGTAAAAACAGAGCACCCTTTTTAGAAAGTTAGAAAATAAAAGGACAAACATCTGAAAGTACTAAATATTTTCTAAGGGCATTGTTATTAAATCACTTAGGTTAAATTGAGGTAGATGAGATTTGAAATACTGATTATGTGTCACCTACTTCTTTGCAACAGTACTGGTATTTATATATTTTAGTGTTTGCTAATAGTAAAGTTTTAATTCAAAAATCACTGTTACCACTAAAGCAACAACCCACTTCTTACACCTGTGAGGGAATAATGCCAAACACAACATCCTAAAACATCTGGTGAATTCCTATAGGTATTCAGACTAATACAGTGCTTATTGCACTTGCTGAAAAATAAGTAATGGCTGACAAGGATTGTGAATTTTTAGTCATTTAAACAGCTCTTTCAGCAATTAATACTAAGACTGCCCCTCTGAAAATAATAGGCATGTTTAAAAATACAGTCAATAGTCATGGCCTTAAATCCCAAACTTTAAAGCTTTCAAAAACAATCAATGGAAAAAAGTGTAGGACAAACTTATTTATTACTGAAATCAAGAAATCAACCACGAGAAACTTTTGGTATCTCATGGCTTCCTTGTCATCTGTTCCCTAATAATGAGGATGTATGTCTAAACTTTCTTCACCACTCTAAATTCTCTTCACTGAATATTAACTATTCAGTATAGTAAAATGAATTAATAATATGTTAATTATGTTCTAATAAGGGAAGGCAGGTACTGAATAGGTATGTATGTTTCAATTGTCTAACTATGGGGGATTTCTACATTTCCAAGGAATGATATACTGTCCTTATAGAGTCTGTCAACATGCTATTTAGAACATGCTCTCTCAGTAGATTGCCAGTTTTATCCCAACATGCAATTATTTTGATGCTTTAAAAGCATTTTAACACAATGTAAACACAATGTAAAACCACATAACTAAATGTCATATATTAACCCATTGCTTATAGTTTATGGAAGCACATTTAATGCAAAATTATATACTGGGCATGTAGTGGGTAAAATATTAAAATTTGAAATCTTTACCCTTATCACTTTAAACATAGTAATATTTAAAATATCAAAGCTATAGAGGAAAGACTGTATCTCCCCACAATGTATTATTACTATGAATATTTTCAAGTCTGTACAACAGAATGACTCCTTGTTTTAAAATAAATCATTTAATTTACGATTCCATATCTAAACCACAGAAATGACTTTAAATTGGTATATCCTCTTGTGAATGTTATCTACAGCATAATCCAGATTTTAAAAGGTCCAATTTACAAAGTAAAAGCTATATAAACAGATAAAATACTCCACCTTCAAACTTACTATTGCTCCAAAAGCTAAATTTCCTTACTAAAAGATGCTGGTTTTCATGTGAATTGCTTATTAATTTCACAGGGTTTTAAACAGACCATACAAACACAGAGCAGGAAGAAGAGTCATGGCCATTTAAACAACTTCAAAAGAAAAGGAGAACCCAAGAATTCACAATAGCAGTAGTCATGATTTTTTTCCAGTATATTGTCTAACTGGACAGGATTATATCTGGAATATTAATGGTTTGAAGGAAGTACCCTAAACAGAAATGGTCTAACTGAGTAAATAAACACCATCAACTATGAAGGAACATAAGGCACAATGGCTTTCAACAAATCTAGCAAATCCAGTACAGGACTAAGAATATCCTATAAAAAGATCAGATCTGCTAAAAATTCTATACAAAATGTTACCAATATAAAAGCTTTTCTTTGCATTCAAAATACTGAAACAGCTGTTATGTAGTTTGTAAATTTTAAGACTAAAATCTATTGTTGGCTTTCACTTGCAAAGTCATGCATTAACTGTTTTCATATCAAACTTTTTGATGCCTGTAAAAAAGAAAAAAAAAATCTTATAGCACATTTAAAACCTAAGTAAATTTAAGAAACTTTAAATTAAATTAAGCAGAAGTATAAAAGCCCAAATATCCTAATACATATTTAAAGCAATATATAGCTACCTAAAAAAAAACACTGATGACTAAATTAATTTTAATTAATAAGTTATTTCTTCACCCACCTGTAACATTTGATTTCCAGTACCATCCCTCAATCTGTAAGGTCTGATAACTCCATCTTCATTAAAGAATCTAGGGGGTCGCAGACTCTCCACTTCATCAGAGGTCTCTGTAGCTCTAGAGGAAAATGTATAACTTGACTTTAAAATTACTCAAAAACTCCTAGTATACTTTAAAATGTAACTGTTAATACTAAAAAAGATCTTTTGGACAAAATGAGACTATTACCTCACTTCTCCGTTTTAAAACCTGTCTTCTGACACAAACAGTGTAAGTTTTCTAGAAAAATGTAGAACTGTAAAGAAGTTTTTTTTATAGATTCTCTTGGATTTTCTTTGTAGACAAGAATCAGAGAATCAGCATATGAGTACTGCTTTTTCTCTTCCGATTTAAGACTTTTAATTTCTTTTGCTTTTCCTATTTCCTACTATATTGCACTACTATATTGCATTATTAGCTTCTCCAACACAATGCTAAAGATGGCGTTCAAGCACCCTTCTCTTGTTTCTAACCTTTAAAAAGAAAGCTTCTAAGAGTTCTTCATGAAGTATAGATATCAGCAACTTTTTTTTTTAAGGCACTTCTTGTGAAGCCAAGTAAGTTAATTTCTACTTTTAGTTCACTAACAGTTTGTTTTTGGCCACTGTTACTGAAATCTTGAATGAGCAATGGATTTTAAATAGAGAATTTTCCCCAGGTCATTGCTGTAATTCTACAGTTTATCTCCTTCGATCTATTCATGTTTTAAGTCACATTACATGATTTTCTAATGTTCAAATACCTTCACATTCCTTTCTGAGGCTTGATATGTACTGTTTGAAACACACACATTGCTGAATTTGGTAATATGCTAATATTTTTGACTGTATGGACCTACATGAGATTGACTCACTTATTTGATCATTCATGCATTCAACAAATGTTCACCCATTCAATAAATATTAAGAGCATGTAATGTATCCAGTAGTCATGTATGGATATGAGAGTTGGACTGTGAAGAAAGCTGAGCGCTGAAGAATTGATGCTTTTGAACTGTGGTGTTGGAGAAGAATCTTGAGAGTCCCTTGGACTGCAAGGAGATCCAACCAGTCCACCTTAAAGGAGATCAGTCCTGGGTGTTCATTGGAAGGACTGATGTTGAAGCTGAAACTCCAATACTTTGGCCACCTCATGCGAAGAGTTGACTCATTGGAAAAGCCCCTGATGCTGGGAGGGATTGGGGTCAGAAGGAGAAGGGGACAACAGAGGATGAGATGGCTGGATGGCATCACCAAGTCGATGGACGTGAGTTTGAGTGAACTCCGAGAGTTGGCGATGGACAGGGAGGCCTGGCGTGCTGCAATTGATTCATGAGGTTGCAAAGAGTCGGACACGACTGAGCGACTGAACTGAACTGAACTGAATGAATCCATAGTATAAACATATACATATGGATCAATTCTCCAGGTAAAAGCAAAAACTGGCAGAATGGATAAAAAATGTGATCCAATTATATGCTGCCCATAAGAGGCTCATTTTAGAGTCAAAGACACACATAAATTTAAAGTAAAAGGATGGAAAAACATATACAATGTAAATAATAACCAAAAGAGAGCTGAAATGGCTCTACTAGGAGACAAAAAAAAAAAAAGAAATGGCTCTACTAAATCAGAAACAATTAGACTTAAAAAATTCCTGTTAGACACAAAGAAGGACATTTTACTTAGAATTAATTTCTATTAGAATACAGATGATTTACACAGTTGTATTAGTTTCAGGTGTACAGCAAAGTGAATCATTTACACATACACCTACATCCATTCTTTTTTAGATTCTTTCTCCATATAGGCCGTTACAGAGTACTGAGTAGAGTTCCCTGTGCTATATAGTAGGTCCTTAGTATTATCTATTTTATATATAATAGTGTGTATATGTCAAACCCAATCTTCCAATTTATCCCTCCCTTCCCTACCCCTTGGCTTCCTTCGTATCTCAGATGGTAAAGAATCCGCCTGTAAAGCAGGAGACCCCAGTTCGATTTCTGGGTTGGGACGATCCTCTGGAAAAGGGATAGGTTACCCATTCCAGTATTCATGGGCTTCCCTGGTGGTTCAGCTGGTGAAGAATCCACCTGCAATGCAGGAGACCTGGGTTCCATCGCTGGGTTGGGAAGATCCCCTGGAAAAGGGATAGGCTACCCACTCCAGTATTCTGGCCTGGAGAATTCCATGGACTGTATATAGTGCACGGGGTCGCAAAGAGTTGGACACGACTGAGCGACTTTCATTTTCTCGTTCCCTTACCCCTGGTAACCAGTTTGTTTCCTACATTTCTAACTATTTATGCTTTGTAGATAAGTTCATTCATACCATTTTTGTAGATTCCACACGTACGCAATATCATATATTTGTCTTTGACTTACTTCACTCATTCTGACAATCTCTAGCTTCATCCATATCACTGCAAATGGCATTATTTTATTCTTTTTTATGGCTAGTAATATTCCATTGTATATCTGTACCACATCTTCTTTATTCATTCATCTGTTGATGGACATTTAGGTTGCTTCCATATCCTGGCTACTGTAAACAGTGCTGCAGTGAACACTTGGGGGGCATGTATCTTTTGGAATTATGGTTTTCTCCAGATATAAATGCCCTTGAGTGGGACTGTTGTATCATACACTAGCTCTATTTTTAGTTTTTTAAGGAACTCCCATATTGTTCTCCATAGTGGTTGTACTAATTTATATTGTCACCAACTTGTAGGAAGGTTCGCTTTTCTCCACACCCTCTCCAGCATTTATCGTCTGTAGATTATATTGATGAAGGCCATTCTGATCTGCATTTATCTAGCATTAATAATCAGTGATACTGGCATCTTTCCATGTGCTTTTTTAGCCATCAGTATGTCTTCTTTTGAGAAATGTCTGTTTAGGTCTTTCACACATTTTTTGATTGGGTTGTGTCTTTGCTATTGATCTGCATGAGCTGTCTGTATATTTTGGATATTAATCCACTGTCAGTTTTCATTCCGATCCCAAAGAAGTTCAGTTCAGTCAGTTCAGTCACTCAGTCATGTTTGACTCTTTACAACCCCATGAATGGCAGCACTCCACGCCTCCCTGTCCATCACTAACTCCTGGAGTTTACTCAAACTCATGTCCATTGAGTTGGTGATGCCATCCAGCCATCTCATCCTCTGTCGTCCCCTTCTCCTTCTGCCCCCAGTCCCTCCCAGCATCAAGGTCTTTTCCATCCCAAAGAAAGGCAATGCCAAAGAATGTTGAAACTACTGCACAACTGCATTCATTTCACATGCTAGCAAAGCAATGCTCAAAATTCTCCAGGCGAGGCTTCAAATAAGCAGGATGACAATATACAGCCTTGACATACTCCTTTCCCAATTTGGAACCAGTCTGTTGTTTCATATCCAGTTCTAAGTGTTGCTTCTTGACCTGCATACAGATTTCTCAGGAGACAGCTCAGGTGGTCTGGTATTCCCATCTCTTTCAGAATTTTCCACAGTTTGTTGTGATCCATACAGTCAAAGGCTTGGCATTTTCAATAAAGCAGGAGTATATCATGAAAAATCCTTGACTGGATGAAGCACAAGCTGGAATCAAGATTGCCGGGATAAATATCAATAACCTCAGATATGCAGATGACACCACCCTTATGGCAGAAAGCGAAGAGGAACTTCACCCATCTGTTGTCAGTTGCTTTGCTTGCAAATATTTTTGCCCACTCTCAGGGTGGTCTTTTTGTTTTGTTTACGGTTTCCTTTGCTGTGCAAAAGCTTTTAAGTTTAATTAGGTCCCATTTGTTTACTTTTGTTTTTATTTTAATTTTCATTACTCTAGGAGGTGGATCAAAAAAGCTCTTGCTGCAAATTATGTCAGAGTATTCTGCCTATGTTTTCCTCTAAGAGTTTTATAGTATCTGGTCTCCAGTTTAGTTCAGTTCAGTCACTCAGTCATGTCTGACTCTTTGTGACCCCATGGACTGTAGCACACCAGGCCTCTCTGTCCATCACCAACTCCCAGAGTTTACTCAAACTCATGTCCTTTGAATCGGGGATGCCATCCAACCATCTCATCCTGTTGCGTCTCCTTCTCCTTCCCCCTTCAAATCTTTCCCAGAATCAGGGTCTTTTCAAATGAGTCAGCTCTCCACATCAGGTGGCCAAAGTACTGGAGTTTCAGCTTCAACATCAGTCCTTCCAATGAATATTTAGGATTGATTTCCTTTAGGATGGACTGATTGGATCTCCTTTCAGTCCAAGGGACTCTCAAGAGTCTTCTCCAACACCACAGTTCAAAAGCATCAATTCTCGGCGCTCAGCTTTCTTTATAGTCCAACTCTCACATTCATACATGACTACTGGAAAAACCATAGCCTTGACTAGACGAACCTTTGTTGACAAAGTAATGTCTCTGCTTTTGAATATGCTATCTAGGTTGGTCATAACTTTTCTTCCAAGGAGTAAGCGTCTTTTAATTTCATGGCTGCAACCACCATCTGCAATGATTTTGGAGCCCCCAAAAATAAAGTCAGCCACTGTTTCCACTGTTTCCCCATCGATTTGCCATGAAGTGATGGGACCAGATGCCATGGTCTTAGTTTTCTGAATGTTGAGCTTTAAGCCAACTTCTCCACTCTCCTCTTGCACTTTCATCAAGAGGCTCTTTAGTTCTTCTTCACTTTCTGCCATAAGGGTGGTGTCATCTACATATCTGAGCTTATTGAGATTTCTCACAGCAATATTGATTCCAGCTTGTGCTTCATTCAGCCCAGTGTTTCTCATGATGTTAAGTTAAATAAGTTAAATTTATAAGTTTATAAACTGCATATAAGTTAAATAAGCAGGGTGACAATATACAGCCTTGACGTACTCCTTTTCCTATAGTATAGTATCTGGTCTTACATTTAGGTATTTAACACATTCTGAGTTTATTTTTATGTATGATGTTAGGAAGTGTCCTAATTGTATTCATTTACATGCAGCTGTTCAGTTTTTCTGGCACCACTCATGGAGGAGACTGTCTTTTCTCCATTGTATATTCTTGCTTCCTTTATCAGAGATAGGGTGACCATAAGTGCATGGGTTTATCTAAGGACTTTTTATCCTGTTCCTTTGATCTGTATCTCTGTTTTTGTTCCAGTACTATTCTGTTTTGATTACTATAGCTTTGTAGTATAGTCTGAAGTCAAGGATCCCAATTCCTCCAGTTCTGTTTTTCTTGCTCAGGATTGCTTTGGCTATTCATGGTCTTCTGTGCTTCCACACAAATTGTATCATTTTTCTGGTTTAATTCTGTGAAAAATGCCATTAGATTCATAGGGATTTCAATGAATCTGAAGATTGCCTTGAGCAGTATAGTTATTTTGATTTTCCCAATCCAAGAACTTGGTGTATCTTTCCATCTCTTTGTGTGGTCTTTGATTTCTTTCATCAGTGTCTTATAGTTTTCAAAGTACAGGTCTTTTGCTTCCTTAGGTAGGTTTATTCCTAGATATTTTATTCTTTTTGATGTAATGGTAAATGGGAATATTTCCTGGATTTCTCTGATTTTTTGTTGTTAGTGTATATGAATGCAAGAGATGTCTGTGTATTAATTTTATAGCCTGCAATATTACCAAATTCACTGATGAGCTCCAGCAGTTTTCTGATAGCATCTTTAGGATTTTCCATGTACAGTATCATGTCATCTGCAAACAGTGACAGTCTTACTTCTTTTCCAATTTGGATTCATTTTATTTCTTTTTCTTCTCTGACTGCCATGGAAAATTCGTTATTTTTATTGACTTTTGAGTTTATCTGATGACTCAGATCAGATCAGATCAGTCGCTCAGTTGTGTCCGACTCTTTGCGACCCCATGAATCGCAGCACGCCAGGCCTCCCTGTCCATCACCAACTCCCGGAGTTCACTCAAACTCATGTCCATCGAGTCAGTGATGCCATCCAGCCATCTCATCCTCTGTAGTCCCCTTCTCCTCTTGCCCCCAGTCCCTCCCAGCATCATAGTCTTTTCCAGTGAGTCAACTGTTCGCATGAGGTGGCCAAAGTACTGGAGTTTCAGCTTTAGCATCATTCCTTCCAAAGAAATCCCAGGGCTGATCTCCTTCAGAATGGACTGGTTGGATCTCCTTGCAGTCCAAGGGACTCTAACACCACAGTTCAAAAGCATCAATTCTTCAGTGCTCAGCCTTCTTCACAGTCCAACTCTCACATCCATACATGACCACTGGAAAAACCATAGCCTTGACTAGACGAAACTTTGTTGGCAAAGTAATGTCTCTGCTTTTGAATATGCTATCTAGGTTGGTCATAACTTTCCTTCCAAGGAGTAAGCGTCTTTTAATTTCATGGCTGCAGTCCCCATCTGCAGTGATTTTGGAGCCCAGAAAAATAAAGTCTGACACTGTTTCCACTGTTTCCCCATCTATTTCCCATGAAATGATGGGACCAGATGCCATGATTTTCGTTTTCTGAATGTTGAGCTTTAAGCCAACTTTTTCACTCTCCACTTTCACTTTCATCAAGAGGCTTTTTAGTTCCTCTTCACTTTCTGCCATAAGGGTGGTGTCATCTGCATATGTGAGGTTATTGATATTTCTCCCGGCCATCTTGATTCCAGCCTGTGTTTCTTCTAGTCCAGTGTTTCTCATGATGTACTCTGCATATAAGTTAAATAAACAGGGTGACAATATACAGCCTTGACGTACTCCTTTTCCTATTTGGAACCAGTCTGTTATTCCATGTCCAGTTCTAACTGTTACTTCCTGACCTGCATACAAATTTCTCAAGAGGCAGATCAGGTGGTCTTGTATTCCCATCTCTTTCCTAATTTTCCATAGTTTATTGTGATCCACACAGTCAAAGGCTTTGGCATAGTCAATAAAGCAGAAATAGATAGATTTCTGGAACTCTCTTGCTTTTTCCATGATCCAGCGGATGTTGGCTATTTGATCTCTGGTTCCTCTGCTTTTTCTAAAACCAGCTTGAACATCTGGAAGTTCACGGTTCACATATTGCTGAAGCCTGGCTTTGGAGAATTTTGAGTATTACTTTACTAGCGTGTGAGATGAGTGCAATTGTGCAGTAGTTTGAGCATTATTTGGCATTGCCTTTCTTTGGGATTGGAATGAAAACTGACCTTTTCCAGTCCTGTGGCCACTGCTGAGTTTCCAAATTTGCTGGCATATTGAGTGCAGCACTTTCACAGCATCATCTTTCAGGATTTGAAATAGCTCAACTGGAATTCCATCACCTCCACTAGCTTTGTTCGTAGTGATGCTTTCTAAGGCCCACTTGACTTCACATTCCAGGATGTCTGGCTCTAGCTGAGTGATCACACCATCGTGATTATCTTGGTCGTGAAGATCTTTTTTGTACAGTTCTTCTGTTTATTCTTGTTATCTCTTCTTAATATCTTCTGCTTCTGTTAGGTCCATACCATTTCTGTCCTTTATCGAGCCCATCTTTGCATAAAATGTTCCTTTGGTATCTCTGATTTTCTTGAAGAGATCCCTAGTCTTTCCTATTCTGTTGTTTTCCTCTATTTCTTTGCATTGATTGCTGAAGAAGGCTTTCCTATCTCTCCTTGCTATTCTTTGGAACTCTGAATTCAGATGTTTATATCTTTCCTTTTCTCCTTTGCCTTTCGCTTCTCTTCTTTTCACAGCTATTTGTAAGGCCTCCCCAGACAGCCATTTTGCTTTTTTGCATTTCTTTTCCATGGGGATGGTCTTGATCCCTGTCTCCTGTACAATGTCATGAATCTCATCTGATGACTATGATTCAATAATTATATTTGTGAAACCAAAGTTATAGGCAGAAGAAACTGAGGCTTTTTTCTAATCTTAACTTTAAACTAAAACAGTAAATACTGAATCATGGTAATAGTATGAAATATTGACTTAAAAGGAGCAGCTCACTTAATGACAATGATTATTCCTATAGAACAGAACGTGAAAGATAATACAAAAGAAAAAAGATCAGGGAGATATTCACCCACTAACTATGTAAGTTAGGTTTTAAGTTAAATTCATTAGCATGAATTTAATAAATTGTTTTATATTACAAACTTGTAGAATAGAGGCAGCAATAATGTAACTAAATTTTAGTCTTATAATAAATTTAATTTGGAGGAAAAAAGAACATGTTTTAAAATTATTTGCACAAGTGAAGAGAAACAGAAAAGATCTAATAGTTCACAGCAAATTAAATCATAAAAAAGGTATGAACACAAGCTGAGTTTGCATGAGGAATATAAAAAGTCATTATTTCTCAGAAAAGGAATTAGAGTATTACATTTGCTAATTTTATAACTAATGTATAGAATTACATTATTGTAAAGTATTTCAATCAAAGTAAGTAAAAAGCTGAATTTGCCAAACCTTTCCTCCCAAGGCTGCTGGGAATGAATGATGAATAAAGCAGAACTGAAGCTGAAATGATGCAATGCAAAAAAGTATCAAAAGCAATTAGGAAGATCAGATCCAACTTACTGTTATTATTGGGTTCATAGTTAAGTGCCTTGGGTCAAACAGATTTACCTCATTTCTCTTGGTTGAAGCATTTTACATCAGGAGAATTTACCTTTTTATTCCCTGAAATGTACTGCTAGCCATGTCTATGATGCCTCCAGTTGGCCTTGTCACTGCTCCAACTAAACCTTTCCCAACACCTTTAAAGAAACCAGTTGCTCCTTCTTTCTGAGCTCCTGGAAAGAAAAAAGACAAGAGGTTTTGACAACTGGATTAAGAATGAAAATGGAATTAATTCATGAAATATATATATCACCCAAAAGAATTATTATACTCACCTTTGATTGGTTTTGTAACAATTCCTGTTATGCCACTTACAAAACCCTAGAGGAAAAGCACAAATGAAAATTTACAATAATTTGATGTGATATTTTGAAGAACCAAGTCTGGCTTACAAAAGAAATGCAGAATTCTGCTTTCTAGATGCCACAAGAATTAATGTATTTCCTACATATTCTATTTAAACAGAGTATTTTGAAGGCTACTGACATTTTTTTATATATGACAACCCACTGCTCCTCTAACATCCAAATAATATTTGAGTGAATGCAAGTTTTCTATTTCCTTTCTCACAGAATGTGGCTTTAAAAGATATTCCTCAAATGTTCACAACTATGGGAAATTTCTTACAGAAACTAGGCCTTTTCCTCCACGAGTGATGCCTTCCCTAAGACCAGCTGGTTGCTTATTCATGGCTTCTCTTCTCTTCTGTTGGTAGTCTTCATCCATAGTCATAGCTGCCACCCCTTTAGCCATAGCACTGGTGATTTTGGAGGCAGCACCAGCTAGTCCACCTGGCAAAAGTATAACACCTTTAGTAAAAACCAAACATATCCTTACTTTCTAGCATAATGATCCTTGGTGGGCATTCTGTTTCTTACCAACAGCTCCACCAACTAGTGCTTTCAGTCCTAGTGCCATTCCTTCCACAAACTCTTCAGGACCCTGGATGGCTCCCTAAAGGGTCAAAATATAACAACAGTAAATAAAGTTACTGTTACTTTTAAAGGTAAATTTAAAAAAGAATATACAAGGAAGGCAGTAGTGACAAAAAGAATAAAGATGTCCTAGAGAAGTGACATCAGAAGAAAACTTCACATTAACAGAATTCTCAGATATTTCATGACTTTTGAAGTACAAAGGATAAAGTGCTGGAAGTTGATCCAAACTTAGAAAGAAATATGACTATTCACCAAAGTGTACAAAAGATGCTTACATGGATTATAAGCTATATATGAGAAGGTAACCACAAACTACTCTTGAAAAATTTTCAGAAAAAGAAATAAAAACACTTTAATTCTTAGTATTTCTAATGTTTTAGGTTACAGTGTACAAAATAAATATCAAATGTATTTTATTTTTCATTATCCTCTATGTTTAAAAGTCAAAGTGGGAGAGTTTTGAATGTTTTGACAGGAATTTTTAAGGGACATAGACCAATCATAATTTCTGCCACTGAGTATCAAGATTGCTTCGCACACTGTCAGCTTACGTGGTTATTTTTACTGTCCCATACCACTGTGCAAAGCAAGACTGCATGTCCATGGGAATCTTGATTCTACTATAGTGTAAACTTTATCCACTTTTAATATTCCAACAGATCACTTAAAATTTGGTATTTCTTAGTAAAGTCTTAAGTTTTGAAGGAAAAGGTAAACATTTCCTCCAAGATTTTGCAAAACCTCTTACCATTGCTTCAAAATAATGTCCTTTTGTTGTTTTCAAAAATCTATTTACACCTACAACTCAAGTTAACGATTGGGGTGCATTATTCTCACTATTTTTAATTGAAGTATAGTTCATTTACAATGTTGTGTTGGTTACCAGTATACACTAAAGTGATTCAGTTATACATATTTGTGTGTGTGTGTATATACTTCTTCATACTCTTCCCATTATGGTTTTTTACAGGATATTGAATATACTTCCCTGTGATATATACATTAGGAACTTGTTGATCATCTGTTTTATATATAGCAACTTCTATCTGCTAATGGAATGAATTATTTATTCAAAAGGATTAGTGTCATGTATTGTACAAGATTAACTATATTACCTGGTAAGGTTCATAAAAAAATGCTTCTACACCTTCAGAAAATTCTCTTATCAAGCCAAAGGGATTTCCCAAAACATCAAGTCCAAGAATGAGTACGTACATCTGTTTAATGGCCTAAAAATGAAATATAAACATTAGTCAAATCAGATAATCAGAGTTAATATTTTTTTCCTTACATTTAGTACACATATCTAGTTTTTTTTTCAGGCTAACATTCTCACCAGCAATTTCAAACTATCCCATATCACCTTATTCATCACTAGTCTTAGTTTAAAAAAGCAATTTGGTATTAGAATATGAGAAATAATATGACCTGTTTACATAGAGTTTTGGAATATTCAAAATACTTTTACAACTATGTGCGACAGTTGTTATTACTGCCACCATTTTATAAACTACAGAAGCACACAGGTCAAATGATGCTGAGTCATATAGACAGTAAAACTGAGATCCAAACCCAGATTTCTTTCTTTTTTTTTAAAAAAATATTTATTTTAATTGGAGGCTAATTAATTTACAGTACTGTAGTGGTTTTTGCCACACATTGACATGAATCAGCCACAGGTGTACATCTGTCCCCCTGTCCCAAACCCCCCTCCCTCCTCATCCCATCCCCCTGGGTTGTCCCAGTGCACTGGCTTTGACTGCCCTGTTTCATGCATCAAACTTGGACTGGTCATCTATTTCACATATGGCAATACACATGTTTCAATGCTATTCTCTCAAATCATCCCACCCTTGCCTTCTCCCACAGAGTCCAAAAGTCTGTTCTTTGCATCTGTGTCTCTTTTGCTGTCTTGCATAAGGGTCATGCTTACTATCTTTCTAAATTTCATATATACGCATTAATACACTGTATTGGTGTTTTTCTTTCTGACTTACTTCACTCTGTATAATAGGTGCCAGTTTCATCCACCTCATTAGAACTGACTCAAATGCGTTCCTTTTTATAGCTGAGTAATATTCCATTGTGTATATGTACCACAACTTTCTTATCCATTCATCTGCCAATGGACATCTAAGTTGCTTCCATATCCTACCTATTGTAAACAGTGCTGCGATGAACACTGGGGCTCAGTTCTGGTTCTCTTGGTGTGTATTCCCAGCAGTGGGATTGCTGAGACATATGGCAGTTCTATTTCCAGTTTTTTAAGGAATCTCCACACTGTTCTCCATAATGTAAACCCAGATTTCTTAAGTCATGCTCAGTGATCTGTCCACCATACAACAGTTATCCTAATGCTCTGTAAGTTATACCATAAAATATAGGACTCCTTAGAGATGGAGAAAAATCCAATAAATATCTAGCTTGACTAAACAATTACATTAAAAATATCCTGTGTTCAGTTACTTACTGATAAATAGTTCCCCTTGACCTATTTTTTTTTAAGTAAGTGAAGTGAGTTAGTCAGTTAATTACCATTTAAAGATTTATATCTAGTTCACACTGATCCAGGAAGATTTCTGTCAAAGACTAAAAGTAAAGGTAAAATCTGAAATGGTAGTAGGGCTTAATTTCTTTCCACAACCCTGAGGAGAAAAACCAAGTTCTAAAATTTTGAAAATGGCTATTCATTTACTTGCCAAATCTAAATTATATATTACATATGTGGTTTCACTATTTTATATCAGTCTGTCCCTCTGTAAAATAATCTCAGACAAACCTGCTTTGAATAGTGTCTTATTACTTCAGACTGTAGTTCAGCTGTTGTATGGAACTGATAATTGAGTTCAAAAAATGCTAGCCTAAAAAGAAAACACAACAAAAAACATAAAAATGCATATGGGTCTCACTCATGAACATGAACTGCACTTCTCAATTCTGTCCTACTGTGACCTACACAGAAAATGCTTGATTCACTGAGACAAATAGAAATTGCTCAAGAATGGCCAGGATTCAATTGTTGCAGGTTTTCCCTGATTAGCTGACAGCTGAAGAATCACCCTAAGTTTGTATGTGTGTCCTCTGTCACGTCCAGCTCTTTGCAACTCCATGGACTATGGCCCACCAGACTCCTCTATTTGTGGGATTTTTCTATCAAGAATACTAGCAGGTTGCCATTTCCTCCTCCAGAGGATCTTCCCAACCCAGAGATCAAACCCACATCTCCTCCCTAGGCAGAGGGATTCTTTATCACTGAGCCACATGGAAGCCCTCACCATCATTTTATTTATAACCTGTTCACAGCATATACCTGGATCCACTAGTTGGGAAGTTTTATGCTAAGGCTATAGTCCATGGGGTCACAAAGAGTCGGACATAATTGAGTGACTGACACTTCCTTTCTTTCATGCTAAGGACAGGACAGCAGCAAGATTAGAAATCTCATCCAATTTTTCATGTCTGCAAATCTATGTTTTTTACTTTGACTATTTCCTTTTATCTAGATTTACAGTTACCACTTTGGACTCACTGATTCTTACTACTATTCTTTTTTTTTTTTCTTTAGTTTTTTTCTTGATTCTTACTACTATTCTTAATAACAGTTCTAGGTGCTATCTGCAAAGGTCATTCTCATCTATAGACTCCACTCAGACTCTGAGTCTCTGGTCAGATACTTCAATAGCTTACATTATGACACATTAAAGTATAAATTCTTGACTGTACCATTTAAACAGATTCCTTCATTTCTGCTATCATAGTATTCATTTTCTCCTAGTTACATATGCTTTAAAGAGTCTTGATACCATAGGCCTTAAAGTAGCATCTTTAAAAGCACTACACATCACATCTTTGAGTATATACATCTTCTTAGGAATCCTTGCCTAAGTAAAAAAGGCATTGCATAACACATAAACTTGCACAGCCTCTTTTTTTCTTTTTTCAACCATGCCATATGGTGTATGGAATCTCTGGACCAGGATTCAAACCCTCTCCCCCTACAGTAGGAGCTTGGAGTTTTAACCACTGGACCACCAGGGAAGTCTCTGTCCCTCTGTATTAAGGAAATTTTTTAATAATTACTCTGCTATTTAATAGTTAAGGCAATATATTAAATTATATTTAGCCTTTGATCTGGAATTTACATACTTTTTTACTTACAAAATTTTAAAGTAAATATAAAAATGGGCTTTTTGTCAATTTATAGATTTGAATTATAAACATACTTAAAAACTACATCTTGTACATCTGTGAGAGTGGCACCAATACTCTTCAGCAAAAGATGTAAAGAACGAATTGCCATCAGTCCTTCATGCTGTTCTGAATCTTTCGGTTCTTCACCACCTGAACTCAGTGAAACACTTAAATGCAACTAAAGAAATAAAGAGATAAATATTTAAATCACTTTATTCATAATAACTCTTAAAATTCAATCTCATTCTAAATTTACTATACCATACATAAGATTTCAAATAACCTAGATATTAATTTTGATATAATTAATAAGTGGAATGTTAAAGGAATTTAAAATCTAAACAGCACCTTTAAAAATTTTAAATCCAACAATGTAATGTATGTTATTTAGCTCAATCCAATTCTTTTGGTAAACCTAGGAAAATATTAATCTTTATAAATTTTTAGTAACAGTAACAATCTAGAAGTTGAAGTTGTGGAAAATAACTCAAATATCTCCAAAATTTCTCCAAGTTGAATGTTTCAACTATTAGAATTAAGTTATCATGGTGAAAGAAAGTGAAGTAGCTCAGTCATGTCCAACTCTTTGTGACCCCATGGGCTGTAGCCTACCAGGCTCTTCTGTCCATGGAATTTTCCAGGCAAGAGTATTGGAGTGGGTTGCCATTTCCTTCTCCAGGGGATCTTCCCAAACCATGGATCGAACCTCCCGCATTGCAGGCAGACGCTTTACCATCTGAGCCACCAGGGAAGCATGGAGAAGCCAGTTAAAAACATTTTTATATTATATGCATATATGTGTGTGTGTGTGTGTGTGTGTGTGTGTGTGTGTATACATATATATAGAAGTCACTCAGTTGTGTTTGACAATGTGATCCCATGGACTGTAGCCCACCAGGCTCCTCTTTCCATGGGATTTCTCCGGGCAAGAATACTGGAGTGGATTACCATTCCCTTCTCCAGAGGATCTTCTGGCCCAGGGATCAAACCTCGGTTTCCTGCATTGCAGGCAGATTCTTTAGTCTTTCAGCTACAGAGAAGATCAGCATGGTGTACACAGTTATACAGCAATTTTCTTTAGATATTATGCAACTCATAGAAATTTTATGTTAAGAACTTACTTTTAGTTCCGTTCAATCTTCAGTTTTTAAATCAAGGTTATTTTATAAAATTATTTGAAACTTTAATATCATATATAAAAGTTTGAAAATTATCAGTCAACACTTTAATAGATAGTAAATGAACATAATGTTAGGTCAAATGTAAACATATAAACAAATACTATAGGTGGCTTTCACATATAAAAGAGTATAAAAATAAATAAAAATTAAAAGTATCATTCCTTTCTAACTTATATTTGAATGGTGAAGTTGCAGAATTTATATACTATCAAAGAACAGAACTGAAATGCTATATTCCCCAAAACTGATCAAATCAATTTGCTATTAACTAGATTACCAAGGATAATAAAAATGACTTTTATTTTCCCCCTACCTTGATAGGAGATATATGAAAGTATTCATAGAGACTGACTTGTGATGAATCTACTAATGAGACTATTTTATATTCTTCTTGGAAAGCTTCTATGTCTTTATGAAAAAGCTCAACCTATAAAGGGACATAAAATATTAAAAACTTAAGGAATATATCTGTGTAAGTATTAAGCCAATACATTTGCAATGGAAAAAACAAAAATGAGATTATGATAACAATTTTGTTCACAATACTATAAAAAGAATAAAATACTCAAATTTAGCAAAAAGAAGTATAAAACGTATACTCAAATGATAAAAACTCTCTTGAAAGAAAATGAAGATCTACATAAATGGAAAACATCCCATGTTCAAGGGTTGGAAGACTTAATACTGTTAAGATGGCACCTCTTCCAAGTTGATCTGTACATCCAATGTAATCACTATCAGAACCCTACATGACTTCTCTGAAGAAGGCAAGCTGATTCTACAATTCATATGGAACTGCAAAGGGATCGAAAATAGCCAAAACAATCTTGAAAAAGAACTAAATACCAATATTCATACTTCTCAATTTCATAATTTACTGACGTCAGACTCTTAATTATACCATATACAGAAATTAACTCAATATGAATGAAACACCTAATTTTAAGAACTTAAAGTTTAAAATGCTTAGAACACAGGGCTAAATCTTTTAACTTTGGATTTGGCAAAGGAGTCTTAGAAATGACACCAAATACATGAGCAACAAAAGAAAAAATATTTTGGACTTCAGTAACATCAAAAGCTTCTGTGCTTCAAAAGACAAATAGAAAGTGAAACACAACATAAAGAATTAGAGAAGATATTTGCAAATCATATATCAGACATGGATGGGGCTTGCATTCAAAATACATAAAGAACTTTTACAATTCAATTAAAAAACAAACCCATTAAATAACAGGCAAAAAATTTGAGCAGACATTTCTCCATAGCAGATATGCAAGCAGTCAATTAACAAATTACCAAATCAAAAGTATCCAACATAATTACTCATTAGATAAATGCAAATCAAAACCACAGTGATATATACTACTTCACACCTACTAGGACAGCTTGAATTAAAAGGACAGACAATTACAAGTATTAGTGAGATCTGATGAAATCAGAATCTTCATATATTCTGCTGAAGAGTATAAAATGATGCAGTAACTATGGACAACTGTCTAGAAGTCTTGAAATTATTAAACAGAGCTACCAACTTCCCAGCAATTTCACTCCTAGGTAAATACCCAAGAGAACTGAAAACATATGTCCACATAAAAACTTGTACAAAAATACTCACAGCACCATTATTCATAATAGCCAAATTGTACAAACAACCCTAATGTCTACTAACTGATGAATGGAGAAACAAAATGTGGTGTATCTATACAGCCGAATATTACTTGGCCATAAAAAGGAATCTGATACATGCTACAACATGGATGAACCTCAAAAGCATTATGCTAAATCAAAGGAAATACATCAAAGAGCACTATATAGTGTATGATTCCATTTATACTAAATATCTGTAATAAGAAAATCCATAGAAAGTACATTAGTGTTTGCATAAGGCTCAGGCAGTTTTCTTTCAGGGGTGAAGAAAATGTTCTAGAATCAGTGGTGATGGTTGCATAATTCTGAATATACTAAAAACTACCAAACTAACAATTTAATTGGGTAAAATGTATAGTATGTGAACTATAGCTCGATGAACTGTTATTAAAAGGAAAAAAGGTATAATTTCCTTGTCTTTATCTGTGTACAACTGACCCTTGAACAACAGAGATTTGAAGTACAAGGATCTACTTATACATGTTCCCTTCCCCCCACCCCATGCTAAATACTACGGTACTATACAATCCTCAGTTGTGTGACTCCCTGGATGCAGACCCTTGGATATGGAGGAACTAGGTGTGCACAGGGCCAAACATACATTATACACAGATTTTCAACTGAGAACAGGGTTGGTGCCCATCACCCCCACACTGTTCAAAGGTAAACTGTAGTTTGTTTTATCTTCAAAATTCTTTCTAAAAGAACAGCTGAAAAATAAAACATCTCTTATCCACCTAACAATCGTAATTTTATCATCTATCAGTTACAAAGAACATATTATATTTATTTTCCTTATCTCTTTTCTCATCAAATATCCTGATCATATCCAAATTTCTAAATTATCAATCAACACAAAAGTAACACAGGAAAATAAAATAGGAAGAAATAAGTGATGTAAACATGACTGATTATCCTCTTCCTCTTTTACTGGTTTAAAACTTTTCCTCTTATTTGTTACCTTATCTTCAGAAGGTTAGCTGTCTTGCTTCCAACTTCTATCATTTGAGTATGTGATTTCCACCAACGTAGAACCATGGTTGCAGAATAAAATTTTTTTAACTTTTAAAAACATGTTAATACATTTAAGAATGTATAGTGTTATCATTGTTTTCTAAAGTCCCCCTCTTTCCCTAAATCAATGCTACTATTTTAAGTCTCACCTCTGTTTTTTCAGTGACTTCAGCTGGTGTCATAAGTTCTGATACAGCATAGACAAATCCAAGATCTAACCTGAGATCCATTTCTTGGATCAACACTTTGAAATACCTATAAATAGCAAGGTAAAACATTTTAAGGTAAAACAAGGTAAAACATTTAAAAATTATCGATTAATTGAATTAACAAAATTATAAAAGAAAAAATATAAGACATATATTAAAACATTGACACTTAAGACTTTCTAGGTGAATGAATTAAAAACATAATGCCAACACTGTTCATAATAGAAACAAACTCAAAATGTGAAAATGCCTACAAAGAGAAAATTGATAAGTAAACTGGCACAAAGTAACACAAGGAAATATGACATACAAGTGATAATAAACTCTAGCTATATACAACAAAATAAATTAATTTTAGTAAAAATTTGAATAGAAAAAGCAAGCCCAAGGCATATATTTACAGTTCGAAAAAAATTTAATTAGCACAACTTTTGGCAAAGTAAGAAGCATAATGTTTAGCTACACATAAATAATAAACCAGTATTTTTAAAAGGGAATAAAAACAGTATTTATCTTGGTGATAGGGTGGAGGAAACAAGAAATATGGGAGTGATACGTAGATGGATGCTTCTGTCACTGTTCTGTTTTTTGAAATGGGTGGTGACTGAATTTGAATATACTATTTTCTTTCTTGTTTATAAAACAGTATGCAGTAATGATAGACAACAGAGAAAACAAATAAAAAATAAAGTAATAAAATACACATAATTCAGAAATGACTATTATTAATATCTATGTATAATTCATTTGAAGCCTTCTGACTTCTCAAGATTATGAAATAATTGATTTTTTCTATGACCTTTCTAATTTAACATTTTACTTTTAAATCTTTGACTCATCTAAAATTTATTTAAGAGTACAATTAGCTCACATATTTAAACAAAACACTGTGCTTTAAATGTACACAAAATAAACATATTAAGACACTTACTTAATACGTGATATCTGCGAATGTCCTGCAGATCTCATGACAATACTGACATCAGTAAAGGGTTTTGGTGCTGTAAAGGTTAACAAATATGATTAATCTAATGATGCTTTAAACAAAAGATAAGCATTTTCTTGTAATTTAATACACACCACAATGGACACTTAAATTATGTATTAAATCATAAGTATGAATTAAAATTACTGATATTTGTAAGATCTACCACAGTCTTAATTTCAGACTGCAGGATTGTTTTTTTTAATTATCTGTATTCACTTTTAGGTTAACTGAACCTTTTTTATTTTTTTTTTATTTTTAAACTTTACAATATTGTATTAGTTTTGCCAAATATCGAAATGAATCCGCCACAGGTATACCTGTCTTCCCCATCCTGAACCCTCCTCCCTCCTCCCTCCCCATACCCTCCCTCTGGGTCATCCCAGTGCACCAGCCCCAAGCATCCAGTATCATGCATCGAACCTGGACTGGCGACTCGTTTCATACATGATATTATACATGTTTCAATGCCATTCTCCCAAATCTCCCCACCCTCTCCCTCTCCCACAGAGTCCATAAGACTGATCTATACATCACTGTCTCTTTTGCTGTCTCGTACACAGGGTTATTGTTACGATGTTTCGAAATTCCATATATATGCGTTAGTATACTGTATTGGTGTTTTTCTTTCTGGCTTACTTCACTCTGTATAATAGGTTCCAGTTTCATCCATCTCATTAGAACTGATTCAAATGTATTCTTTTTAATGGCTGAGTAATACTCCATTGTGTATATGTACCACAGCTTTCTTATCCATTCGTCTGCTGATGGGCATCTAGGTTGCTTCCATGTCCTGGCTATTATAAACAGTGCTGCGATGAACATTGGGGTACACGTGTCTCTTTCCCTTCTGGTTTCCTCAGTGTGTATGCCCAGCAGTGGGATTGCTGGATCATAAGGCAGTTCTATTTCCAGTTTTTTAAGGAATCTCCACACTGTTCTCCATAGTGGCTGTACTAGTTTGCATTCCCACCAACAGTGTAAGAGAGTTCCCTTTTCTCCACACCCTCTCCAGCATTTATTGCTTGTAGACTTTTGGATCGCAGCCATTCTGACTGGCGTGAAATGGTACCTCATAGTGGTTTTGATTTGCATTTCTCTGATAATGAGTGATGTTGAGCATCTTTTCATGTGTTTGTTAGCCATCTGTATGTCTTCTTTGGAGAAATGTCTATTTAGTTCTTTGGCCCATTTTTTGATTGGGTCATTTATTTTTCTGGAGTTGAGCTGTAGGAGTTGCTTGTATATTTTTGAGATTTTAACTGAACCTTTAAATCAGTGATTTTAAACCAGAAGTATACATTAGAATCATCAGGACAACTTTGTGAAAATAGACTTCATGGTCTTATTGCTTTATTTAAAGGTTCTAGTGGCTTTTAAATTAGGAATTTACAAACTTGTAATCTTTTAAAGAAATTAATGTCTCTAAAAATTATATATACATTTCTAATCAATCTTTTCTTCAGTATTCACTCAGTTTTATTGAAGTTAGTTGAGTACTTCCTGGTCTTTTTTCAAGCCACTGAATTTTCCAATGATCCTATAGAAACTAAACTTGAGAAGGGTTTCACTTCATACTTTTATAGTAAAATAAATCAAATAGCTAATACAACCATTTTTATGGCAATCTAAAAATAGAAACAAACCTGAATCCAAGGTGACGGACTTGGGCGGTTTAATGGGATAAAACACGAATGGAAATATAGCACCATGTATTTGGTTTTGGATCTAAGAAACAAAAAGGTCAGTATATTAATATGTTAATTATAGAATCTGACTAGAATAACAAAATTTAAGAAGTAGAAGGCATCAAACACTCTAGTCCAACAAACTACAGACAAAACAGACTGTGGGAATACATTTATTGTATTGCCATATTTCTTTAGAATATGATTTGAATATCTTTTCAAACTTACCTGTATTCTATAAATTTGAATTCTAAACGATGACTGATGTGCAGATGTGCTATATTCTACTTTTAATGCTGGAAGATAATTTCTTCTTATAGCTATTACATGTGGCTGCAGAATTTTCATGTTAGAAGCACCAGGTGTGAAGCGAACCTGAAAAATATGCCCACCGCCCCCAACAAAAAAAAACCCACAGAATTTCTCTTTATTAATTGACTAAAGTTAGAAATCTGTACCAAAAAAGTTTTATGATAATATTAATTTAAATAGTAGGCTAAATATTTGATAAGATTTGGATTGAGATCTTTATATCCCATACACATGCAACTCACAAATATTCATATAATATTCACAAAATATTCATATACCCCTGGTAACTTGATTTTATCACTTTTTATATAATTTTTTTTACTTTATTTCTTTAACTTTTACTTCACTAAAATTCATCAAAAAATAAAGCAATATAAGAAAAATAACTTTAAAAATAAAGCAAAACAACTTAGATCATCAGCACTTAAAAAAGTCTGAATCTTAAGACAGAGAACTATTCCTTTAAAATATTCTATATAAAGTACGTATAAGATTCATTGTTTTGTAAGCAAACTTGTCTTTCCTTAAAAACGAACTCATGGTTCATCTAATTACAACAGATAGAAATTAAAACTTCATATCAGTACTTAAAAATATTACCAGAATGTTGGTGTCCAACTCAATAACCTTATCTTCTGATGGTGAAGATTCAACATATTCCTTAAATTCCTTCTCTAACTTCTCAGTGTGCTTTACACTCATTGGCTTCCATCTTGCCTTCTTCCTGGGCTTTGTCTCCCAAACCACATCAGAACTTATATATGAAAGCAAAAATCATGGTACTAATTTATAAACAGTTTCGTTTTAACTGGTTTATTACATGAATTACAAAACCGTCAGTGAATTTTTGCATATCTCTAGTTGTAAGCAAGCACATTTTAAGTTTAAAAACATGAATTCATTCAACCAATACTTATTAAACTCTTATTCAGGCACTATTCTAGGTGGCAGCAATATTATTAGGGAAAGTTTCTGCCATTTTGGAACCTTCTTTTACCTGAGGAGAGACAGACTGACACTAAACAGTAAATTAGCATATTTCAATATATTAGGAGGTAAACATGGCTTTTGAAAGAAGAAAAAGCAGATAGGTTAAGGAGGATCTAGAGTACTGGGATATGCAAAGTGGTGGGGGTTGCAGTATCAAAACAGAATGGTCATTGGAGGTGTCATTAAGAAGGTGAGATTTCAACAGCCTGAAAGAAGATGGGGTAGTTATCCAGGCGGACATTTCAGGTAGAGAGACAAGCTAGAGCAAAGACTACAAAGCAGAGCATGCCATAGCACAGGACAAGCAAGGGGGCTTGGCATGCTTGGAATACACTAAGAGTAGAAGATGAAGTAAGATAGATAATGAGAGGCAAAACAATGTAAAGCCTTGAGGATATGGTAAAGACTGAGTTTTATTCTGAGATGAGAACCCATTGAATGATTATGAGAAGATAATCAGCAATATGATCTGACTTAAGGTTTAAGAATAAACTGTGTGATGGGATGGGAAGCAAGGGAAAAAAAATAAAGGATGAAGACTAGGACAGGAAAACTTGTTAGGAATGTAATACAGTAAGCTAGGAGAAAAATGGTGATGGTTCTGCCTAGGGTGGTAAGACTGAAGCATTACAAAGTGGTCAGATTCTATGTGTGTTCTGAAGCAAGATCCAAAACAATATTTTCAGATAGATTAGAGGGGGTAAGGGCAAATAAATTAGGGGGTAAGATAAAGAAATCAAAGATGATTCCCCAGATTTTGACATGAGCAACTAGAAGAATGCAGATGTCATTACCTCCAGTGGGAAAGAAGGTTTTGATAGAATGAGGAAGGAGTTTGGTTTTACCTACTATAAAGCTTAAGAAGTCTCTTAGATATCTAAGTAGAGATTTTATGTAAGCAGCTGGACAGACAAGTCTGTCCAGAACTCAGAACAAAAATCTAGCCGAAGATACACTTCAAGAAGTTTTCTGCATATATATGGTATTTGAAATCATAAAACTGAAACAGAGAAGAGAAGCGGACTCAGGTCTGAGAGCCTCAAGATACCCAATATTAAGCAGTTGAGAAAATGACAAGGCACCAAGAAGTGTGACTAAGAATGCTGGAACAGAAAGAAAAACCAAGGCGGTGAGCTATCCTGGAAGTCAAGTCAAAGAAACTGGGTCAAGGAGGGATCTGTGTAGAATGTTAGAATGTTATAAACTTAAGCAACATGAAGACTGGTAATTGTACAATGCACCTGGCAAAACATAGGTCTCTGGTGCTCTTATCAAGACCAGCTTTAAAAGCCTGTTCAGAACTGTTAAGAAAAAATGGGTAAAAAAAAGAACTGGAGAGAGTGAAAATATTTTTTTAAATAGATAACACTTCTAGTGAGTTCAGCTATAAAGTAAAGCAAAGAAATGTACAGTAGGTAGCAGGGAAAGTAGGTTCAAGAGAATTTTTTTAGTTGAAAGATATTAAACTTATTTGGACAATTCAGTAGGGAGCCAAAAATTATTGAAGTAGGACAGAGAAAGAAGAGGATTGCTGGGTCAGTGTCTCAAGAGGCAAGAGTGAATGAGATATAGTGCAAAAGAAGAAAAATATGTTTAAATAGGAGCACATACAATATATCTATGATAAGTGGGAAGTATGTTGCTGCAATATATAGGTAAAAAATACTGGTACATAGGAAGCTGAGATGTTGGGAGGAGGTCTTTGGAAGTTCCTTTTTGACTACATCAGTTTACTTGGTGAAACAAGACTCAAGGCACTGAGCTGAGAGAGAATGGGATTTAAAAAGAGCCAAAATGTGAAATGGGCTTCCCTTGTGGCTCAGCTGGTAAAGAATCCCCTGCAATGCAGGAGACCTGGGTTAGAACCCTAGGTTGGGAAGATCCCCTGAAGAAGGGAAAGGCTACCAACTCCATTATTCTGGCCTGGAGAATTCCATGAACTGTATAGTCCATGGGATCACAAAGAGTCTGGCTCAGTGATAAAGAATCTGCTTGCCAATGCTGGAGACTTTAAGATGTGGGTTCAATCCCTGGGTTGGGAAGATCCCTGGGGAGGAAATGGCAACCCACTGCAGTATTCTTGCCTGGAAAATTCCATGGATAGAGGAACCTGGCAAGCTACAGTCCATGGGGTCTCAAGGAGTCTGACAGGACACATGCATGCAAAGTGTGAAATAGTAATAGAGGAGAGAGAGTGAATGGAACAAATCTTATTTACTAAAAAACCACTGAAAGACTTAAAGACAAATTTAAAAATCTATCCACATTCTAGGGACTTCCCTGGTGGTCCAGTAGTTAAGACTCCATGCTTTCACTGCAGGGGATGCAGGTTTGATCTTTGGTCAGGTAATTAAGATCCTGCATGCCATGCCACATAGCAAACACACACAAAGGTGGGAAAAGAGGCTCCTGAACAGCTTCCAGTTTCCACACCTCAAAGAAAAATCTATCCACATTCTAAAATCACTTCACTCATTCTGTTTAAGTATGTAAATTATTTAATTTTATTAATTCTAAAATTTCTTGTTCTCTTTCTTCTAAAATTTATGTTTTCTTAATAAACAGAAAGATAGAAACCATGTACTAATTCCCTTTGCATTCACATCATTTAGCATAGGAGACAGCACGTTAGGTTTCACAGGCTTAAAATCTGTTGTCTATTTGAACTTTCTATTTCAGTAATAAAATATTTTTTGAGAACAATAAAAATTTCTAAGAAAATAGTTTTAACATGCTTATTTATTGATTTGGCTGCACTGTTTGGCACACAGGTTCTTAGTTCTCTGACTAGGGATCGAATCTGTGCCCCTCCAATGGAAGCGCTGAATACTAACCACTAGACTGGAATTTCCTTTAATATGCCTTTTTAAATGGCATAGTTACCATTCAAGAAGTTAGGGACATTTCTAGACAAATTTACATAGAAAAACGAATTCAAATCTGTATCATAAACCTTTAATTTATATGTCTGAGAGTTTAATTCAAGAGATTAAAACATTATCCTTGTTATGCAAACTGGAATCTAGCAACAGTCTCAAATTAGGCAGTACTATAAAAATACTAATTTCAAGTAGTTACGAACAGAAACATTAAGTGCATAAAGGAAAGAAGAGAGTTTTACTGGTGATGACTTATATGGGAAATGGTAAATACAATATTAACTTATTAGATCTTAAAGTGCCAAGATCAAAGTAGAAAGTGATTAGAAAGTAAGATGTATAGAGTGGGGAATACAGTCAATAATAATGAATAATTTTTGTATGGTCACAGACGGTAATTAGACTTATTGTGATCACTGTAATAAACAGAAATACTGAGTCACTATGTTATGTAACAGGAACTAACACAGTGTAGCAAATCAAACACGCTTCAAAATAAACTCATAGAAACAGGTGGTAATGAACAATTAAACATTTCCTTGTGACATGTTAAAGAAAGAAAATATACTTTTAATAAGTTGAATAATTCTAATTTTCAGAGAGTTGGGAAAATAACATGATGAGAGATGTATAAATCTGATTTTTGGTATATCTTTATCTTGAAAGGCAAAAAAAGTATCAAGGCACTTTTAAATTAGCATTACCTTTGATTAGTATCACTGAATAGTCAAAACAAAATTTAATTCATTTTAGACTTTACAATCACAATTCTTAATGATTAAGAACTTACACTTAAATGTATCCAAATTCTAATACATCTAACCTTGTAATGCCAATATAGGCTACTTCTTGCTTTGTATAATTGTTGACAAGAGAAATCCCAACATCTTGTAACGCCAACACAATTTCTTGCTCTGCTAACTCTGCTTTCTCACTTTCATATGTCACTTTAAATACTCTTGGATCTTCAGTGAATAAAATTATGCGTTGTAAGCCTTCAAAAAATGAAACTAAATAAATGGTCGTTTTCCCCAAATTTATAGGTGTCATCATATCCTGAAATAAAATCATCAAAAAAATAAGAAAATTAGGGTTTGGTCCCAACCAACATGAAATCTACATTCCACACTTGAAAAATGAGAATAGTAATGGTAGCTCCTTCATAGGAATAAAATAAATTAACAATTGTGTAACATTTTGAAATTTACATAATTCAAATTAGTTAATGAAATTTTTTGCCATAATCATTATGAAGTCAGGAAGACAGGTAAACTTTTAATATCATAGTAAAATCTAATTAGTCTTCCTTTGTAGGCTAATTAGTAACACAATTTATCTTCTCTGCCTTATTACAACACTAATCAATGTGTTATGCATTAAAAGTTGTTTAGTCAGAAACTTCTATTCCTTTTCAGAGGTGAACTAAATAAGATAAAAGAATATTTGACACGCCAGTTGCATGCTCTACAAAGCACAAATACTACAGGGTTAATACTACAGAAAGACTTTCTATATAAGCATTGTGCTGATATCAGGGTCTTGAGTTTAAAATAATTAACTTCTAATAGTTAACTGTCAGCCATTAATTCCTAGTTAATGAACATTCTGATTAAACAAGGTATTATAATATACAGTACACATTCATGTTATAATCCACTAAAATTAAAAGTAAGTTACTATAGTCATGTTACTTAAAACACTCTCTAAAATACAACACTCTCTAAAATACAATACACAATACTAAAACTACATTAAGATGTAAATAAGCAAATTTCCAAGTAATTCTGAAATATTTCTGTTATAGTGGATTACAAGTTTATCTTTGCAAACTTCAACTATCATTGTGATATAAGTATGCAAAAGTACTTATTGAAGCTGAGGCACCAATACTTTGGCCACCTGATGCAAAGAGCTGACTCATTTGAAAAGACTCTGATGCCGGGAAAGACTGAAGGCAGGAGGAGAAGAGGACAACAGAGGATGAGATGGTTGGATGGCATCACTGACTCAATGGACATGAGTTTGAGCAAGCTCAGGGAGTTGGAAATGGACAGGGAAGCCTGGCGTGCTGTAATCCATGGGGTCACAAAGAGTCGGACACGACTGAGCAACTTAACTGCACTGAACTGATGCAAAGGTACTAATCGACATGTTAAATAGCTTATTATTTTTAATATTAAAATGAATTATTTTTTAAAAAATAAATCTAATAATCATGAATTTAAAAAATAAAGTTAGGCCAATCATGGGCAACTCTCTCAAATACATTTAAACAACACTGGACTTCACAAGAGCAACACTGGAAAGACAATGGAAAAGTACAATCAATATTCTAAAAGAAAATAACTCGGAACTCAGAATTCCTTACTCAGCAAAAGTATTCCTCAGTGAAGAAAAGTACAAGAAATAAAGATGCTTGAAAACAAATGAAAACTACTAAATATCACCACCAACAGAAATTCACTCGAGCAAATTCTACAGGAGGAATTAAATACCAGCAAGAGTAAAATGATCCAAGATGAATGTATGAGGAAAGGAATGTTATACAAATAAAATGTGAGAGAAAACATTTTACAAAATTCAATATTCAGGAATAATAAAAAATTTTGGCAAACAAAGACTACATGAGAAGTTCTTTAACCTCTTATCAAACTTCCCAAACACATACCAAACTTCAGCAAAGATCACACTTAAAGGTAAATGTTGATGTCATATAACATGAGACCAGAAATAAGGCAAAAATATATGTAAACATCAGTTTTATTAAACAGGACAGAGAGATGCAAGCCAGTCCAGTAAGGCAAAAAGAAATTAAAGATGAAAGGACTGAAAAGGAGAAAACAAAACTCTCATTATTTTTAAGTGTCATGATTGTACATGTGGAAAAATAAAAAACAATATTAATAAGAGAATTCAGTGAATTTTCTGGATTAAAAAAAAAATCAATACACAAAATGCCATTATACTCCCATATGCTAACAAGCTTAATTTTAAAAAGATATCATGGGTTTCTGTTCTGGCAACTGATGACTAGGTGGTCTGAGACAAACCCTCTTGCTAACAGCAAAAAGTTGGAAAACATCTAAAAAGGAAAAATATGTGTCTGAAAAGACAGAAAAGCTTCTAAGATAGCATGAATTAATGGCACCAAGATCTGAGAGATAAAGAAAGCCAATAAAAGTGAACTTTGTGGGACTTCCCTGGTGGTCCAATGGCTAAGACTCTGTGTTCCCAATGCAGGGAGCTCAGGTTGGATCCAGGGTCTGGGAACTAGATCCCACATGCGGAACTAAGAGTTCACAGGCCATAACTAAAGATCCCTCATGCCACAACTAAAACTCAGTGTAGTCAAATAAATAAATAAAACCAAGAAACAAAACAAAAAAAAGTAACAGAAAAGACAAAGTGGACTTTGTATCCAGAGTTCACAACTGTCAGTTCAAAAAGTAGAAGCAAATACTGAGAAGTTAGGGAACATCATTCAGAGTCTCAAATTATCTTTAAAATTTTTCATATACTGTGTTCAGCACAGAGTCAAAAACAAACATGCAAACAGAATGGATTTTAGTGAAAACCAAGAAAAGAGAAAATTTTAAAATATCCAGAAGAAATCTAGGTATTGGAATTGTCAGTCTTTAAAGTAGTTATGATCAGAACATTCAAGAAATTTTGTAACAAGATAGAGAATATGGGAACAAAAACTTTTATAATAGAAACCTTAGAACTGATATTTCAATAACTAAAATTAAGAACTCAATAGATGATTTTAAGAGGAGATTAGACACAGTAAAAGAAGTACAGTGAAAAACAAGTCAGAAGGAAATATTCATACTGAAGGAAGGAGAGAAAAGGATTAAAGAACACATAAAAGTCGTAAGAGACATCATAGAACATGTGTCTTAGAACAACACGTAAAAGTCGTAAGAGACATGATGAAAAGTCTAACATTTATGCAATGGTGAATTCCTAAGAGGAAGAGGAAAGAGGTGCTGAAACTGAAATTTGATATCTGGCAGAAATACTTCACTAAAAACAGAGCAAAATAAAGACATTTTCAGACAAATGAAACTAATCAGCTATTCACTCTGATAAGTGGAATACTGCCTGCCATATTAGTAAACAAAGGATGTCACAGTCAACAATTACAGTCGCAGTCTAGGATGAGCTGGTGAGCCCCGAGGGAACTCAGAATATAAAAACACAGGATACTAGTCCCAGATAGCTGAGGTGAATATCAGAAGAATGAGTTCAGTGAGCCCAGACTCTTGTACCTTCCCATACACAGAAAAGTGCTCAATGCCTTAACTTGACCTATCTGCTTTTCTTAAATTAACAATAATCTTTTGATGTTCAGACTACCTGTCCTTTGTTACAATACTCCTATATATCCTGGCTCCCTCAACACCGCCTTGCCACTTCAGAGTAATTCTCTCAGAGATACTTTAGATGCTGCCTCCTGGGATTGAAGTCCTAAAAATTCCTGCCGAATAGAACATAACTCTCAACACTTTTAGGTTTTGAATAATATTTTAGTCAACAACTCTTGCCTGGAAAATCCCATGGACAGAGGAGCCTGGCAGGCTACAGTCCACAGGGTCTCAGAAGAGTCAGACACAACTTAGTGACTAAACAACAACAATAATCCTCCCAGTTAGGCAGTTGCAAACTGTGGCCTATGATAGTTTTATAAGTCTCAATATTTAAGCCCAAAAAGATACTGTGGTGGGCACTGCAACATTATACACTAATAAGAATCAACTTAACAAAAGACAACAATTCTAAATTTATATCTACCTAATTACATAGTTGCAAGGAGATCCAACCAGTCCATCCTAAAGGAAATCAGTCCTAAATGTTCATTGGAAAGGCTGATGTTGAAGCTGAAACTCCAATACTTTGGCCACCTAATGCAAAGAGCTGACTCATTTGAAAAGCCCCTGACGCTGGGAAAGACTGAAGGCAGGAGGAGAAGGGGATGACAGAGGATGAGATGGTTGGATGGCATCACAGACTCAATGGATATGAGTTTGAGTAAACTTTGTAAGTTGGTGATGGACACGGAGGCCTGGCGTGCTTCAATCCATGGGGTCACAGAGAGTCAGACACAACTGAGCGACTGAACTGAACTGAATCACACAGTTTCAAAATGTAAGAGCCCAAATTAAGAAAACCAAAAAAGGTATGCATAGATCCATGATTTCAGACACCATTCTCACAGCAACAGAACCACCACAAACAAAAAACTTAATAAGATAGAAGATCTAAACAACTCAACAAAACTTGAACAAATTGACATATATGTATGTCAATATGTATGTCATATATGTATGCCAACCACAGAATATGTATTTTTTTCAAATACACATAAAATATTAACAAAAATTGATTACAAGCCCACAAAGTCGATTTCAACAAATTTCAATGAACTGATTCAGAGTATGTTCTCTGGTCACAGTGGAATTAAATTAGAAATAAATAAACAAAAAAAAATACTTTTGAAAAGTGATAACCTAAGTAACCATGAAACCAAAACATTAAAATAAATCACAATGAAATTCAGAAAATATTTTGAACTAAAAAATAATTAATATACAGCCAAATTTGTGAGAAAGAATTGCTACTGTTTTTGGAAGAAGTTTGTGACTTTGCTGCTGCTGCTGCTGCTAAGTTGCTTCAGTCGTGTCCAACTCTGTGCGACCCCATAGACGGCAGCCCATCAGGCTTCCCCGTCCCTGGGATTCTCCAGGCAAGAACACTGGAGTGGGTTGCCATTTCCTTCTCCAATGCATGAAAGTGAAAAATGAAAGTGAAGTCGCTCAGTCGTGTCCGACTCTTCGCGACCCCGTGGACTGCAGCCTACCAGGCTCCTCCGTCCATGGGATAAGTGACTTCAAATAAAAAGTGAAGAAAATCTAAAAAGCAATGATCTAGGTATCTGCTGTGAACTCATTTGTGCTGCTCCCCTCTCCCCATTCATATGTTACAGTCTCAGCCTCCAATATGACTATATGGTGGAGGTAATGACATCATGGTTAAATGACACCATGGGGGAGGGGAAGGGTGTAAATAGGGCTCTGATCCACCAGTATTCCTTTCCTTATAAGAAATACCAGAGAGCTCACTCCCTCTCTCTTCACCCTGTGAAGACATAGCAAGAAGGCTGCCATCTGCAAGCCAGGAAGCATCCTCATAAAAGTTCACCAGAATTTGACTATGCTAGCATTCTGATCTCAGGCTTCCTGCCTCCAGTACCACTAGAAATGAATCTCCACTGTTTAAGGCATCCAGGCTAAGGTATTTTGTTATAGCATCCTGAGCAGATTAATACAATTATCTATCTCAAGAGTTTAAAGGAAAATTACCAAATTAAAACAGAAGAAAGGTGAAAGAATATAATATAGATTAGGCAAAAATAGGTGAAAATGAAAACAAATGTATAAAAGAGATCAAAAGGGAAACTGATGGTTTTCTGACAGACAAAACCAAACTGAAACTAATTAAACTAATAAAATTTCAGCAAAACTTAGGGAAAAAAGGAATGAAGGCACAAATATCCTACACTAGGAATGGAACAAAAAGAAGAATCATCACCATAAATCTTAAAAAGATAAAAATATGGATATTATAAAAACATTTATATCAATATATTAGAAAACTGAGATGAAATAAATGCATTCTTAGAAAAACTCTTATCAAAACCACACAAATAAAAGTAGAAAACTGAACTGCCCTGTTAATAAATAGTAGCATTCCTAATTTAAAAACTTTCTTATAAAGACTATTGAAGGTAAGATGACTAGGCTTCACTCGTGAACTCTACAGCAAACATTCCAAACATTCTACAAATCATACCAGTCTAACATGAACTCTTTCAAAAAACAGAAAAATTGTAGATAATTCCCAACATGTATTAGAAGTCAGGATGACCTTAATATTAAAATCTGGTAAGATTATTAGAAGACAAGACAGTGACAGGCCAACTTCTTTCATGAATACAAGCAAAAGTCTTGAATAAAACATTAGCAAGTCAATTCCAAAAATACAAGGCTGGCCTAATATTAGAAAAAACCACCAAATAAGACAAAGCCCCAAAAGCATATAATCATCTCAAAAGATAAAAAGCAAAAGACATAAAAATTAATAAACATTCAGTACTCATTCATTTACTCATTTGATAAGAAATAATAACTAGTGGCAAGAAAAAAGACACTGGAATAGGGAACAAATTAAGATAAATTTTGAAAGATCAATGAAACTTTAATAAAACAATTTCTGAAAGTCATTTAATATGTTACTGGAATATGTTTATACCTAACTTTATTATTATAGAAAACTGGAGCCTATTATACAGAGTGAAGTAAGCCAGAAAGAAAAACACCAATACAGTATACTAACGCATATATATGGAATTTAGAAAGATGGTAACAATAACCCTGTATACGAGACAGCAAAAGAGATACTGATGTATAGAACAGTCTTTTGGATTCTGTGGGAGAGGGAGAGGGTGGGATGATTTGGGAGAATGGCATTGAAACATGTATAGTATCATATATGAAATGAGTCGCCAGTCCAGGTTTGATTCACGATACTGGATGCTTGGGGCTGGTGCACTGGGACGACCCAGAGGGATGTTATGGGGAGGGAGGAGGGAGGGGGGTTCAGGATGGGGAGCGCATGTATACCTGTGGAGGATTCATTTTGATATATGGCAAAACCAATTAAAAAAAAAAGAAAAAGAAAACAACAGTCTGCCATTCAGAGATAAATCCGTATGTTAACAGATTCTTAAATGTCCTTCACAGAAGCAACACTGACTTAGATGACCTTTAATGCAATAATAATTTGTATCTGTTTATAAATTGAATGCTGAAAGTATCTAAGTTTACCCTTTATAATATAATAGCAAATAAGAAGGTAGAAGAAATAAGACTGCTTCCAGTTTTAAACATTTTTGGTTAAGTTAAAGCTTGAATATTGCTTTAAAAATCTTCAGCAGTGTTTAAGAAGTATAAACACAAAAGGCCTCAAAACTAATGAGACTGAAAAAGTAAATAAATAAAATCCTGCTAAGAACACCATAATAACCCAGTACATACATCCTTTTGTGTTACTTCACCGTGGCTTTTTCCACATTTCCACTGCAGCTTTCTAGAGCCCACTGGATCAGCCCATGTATAAAATACTGCTTTTCCAGGAGGGAGGGAATCTTCTATTTCACTGAGGGAACTGACATAAATAGGAAAAAAAACACAGTAAATTAAGTGCAAGTATACAAATATATTAAGAATCTAAAATAATACTTCATTAATTCTGAATCCATTAATTAAGATTTATGATAGTTCTGAGTAAAGTAGACTGAAATTTTTCCTTATACAATAAAAAAGTGGTTTTCTGAGAAAATAATGAGAATATTTTAAGGGAAATGTTTGCCCTAGTTAGGAAGTAAATATCTCAGGTTGGGTTTCCCTGGTGGCTCAGAGGTAAAGAATCCACCTGCCAATGCAGGAGACATGGATCCCTGTCTGGGAAGATCCCAGATGCCACAGAGCAACTAACTCCATGAGCTATGACTACTGAGCCTGTGCTCTGGAGCTGGGGAACCACAACTACTGAGTCCCTGCACCACAAGGACTGTGAACCCCAGAGCCTATGCTCCACAAGAAGAGAAGCCACCACAATGAGAAGCCCAAGCACTTCAAGGAGGAGTAGTTCAAGCTTGCTGCAACTGGTGAAAGACCGCACAAAGCAACAGAGACCTAGCACTGTCAAAAATTAATTTAAAAAATATCTCCAGGTTTCTGAAACTCCTCTGTCAACTTTAAATACTAATTAATTATGAAAGAAAACTATTTCAATTACTTTACCTTATCTATACCAAATCTAAGAGAATTTAACTGGTAATACTTTCCTAAGAATCGATTTTACTGTGTCAAAATTCAGTTCAATTATTTTTAAAAACCATAAGACACAGGATATAAATCTAAGAAACTCAATCAACTCACAAAACAATTCAGCAAAAGAAAATGGAGAAGTTAAAAATCAAAAAAATAATACAATATAACTTTTCTGAGCTGAAAAAGCTGACTCTGCAGATTAGACTTCATTGGGTATCAGACTAAATGAATGGAAACAATATCATCCAACACAGAATGTAGGACTTTGGGAAATATCAAATTTTAAGAAGAGGGAAACCTGCCTACCCTAAACCTGATCGAGGGAAATCATAGTTACCCTTAGAAATAAAAATAAGACTTTTCACTCTGTTCTGTAATACTGAATGCCAGAAAACAATGCAGCAATGCCTACACAAATTTGAGGCAAGAGTTATGACTTAAAATTTTATGCCAAATTGTTAATTTCCAAAGGTAAGACATTTTGAAATAGGCAACAGCATAAGGTATTACCACAAACCCTTACTTTTTCCAACCAAGCCAGAGAGGAGTCAAAATAAAATTTTAAGAACTGTGTTACATTAAACTAAACCAGTCAAATAAATTAACTCGTTAATATTGTGAAAGTCGTGTCCTATTCTTTGCGACCCCATGGACTATAGGGTCCATGGAGAATACTGGAGTAGGTAGCCTTTCCCGTCTCCAGGGATAGTCCCAATCCAGGGATCGAACACAGGTCTTCTGCACTGCAGGCAGAATCTTAACCAGCTGAGCCACCAGGGAAATCCAAGAATACTGGAGTGGGTAGCCTATCCCTTCTCCAGCAGATCTTCCCAACCCAGGAATCGAACTAGGGTCTCCTAATTGCAGATGGAGTCTTTACCAGCTGAGCTACCAGGGAAATCCAATTATAAATCAATCCAAATATCTTCAATAACATAGTTTTGAAAAATTAACCATATATTACTCTGGCTCAAAAATCCAAAATTATATTCATAAGAAACTGAATTTGGAAAGAGAAATTGAAGGAAATGAAAAAGTACTCTATATTTTTCATGGAAAATTAGCAGATACTGTTTCACTCTCAAAATTTTAAATGCATCAAAATCTTCAAGAACACAAAAAGTAATCATATACTAGAGAAATAAAATTATATTTTCCAAATCATCATTAGAAGAAAATAATCCATATGACAAAAAAGTATGGCAAGGAATCATAATTAGTCTTTAAAAGGATTACAAACAGGATAAAAACTTTTACTAAAAGACAGATTTTTAACATTATAAAATCAGAAACAAATTCTCAACAATAGAAGAACTTTTAATTATAGTGCACCTAAATGATGGAATATCATGAATTCATTTAAAATTGTGTTTCTGAAGCAAATTTACATGCTTGCAATAGCTGTTAAAAACAAGAGATTCAGAAATATAAACAGAGAGCAACAGTAAAAAAAGAACTCAATCAAAATGTCAACATTTTTGGTATCAAAGATTATGCTTTGCACAGTTTTTCTACAAAATATTAAAAAAATAAACGGACATCCAATGATATTATTTTTTATATGTAGGACAGAGTATTAAAAAGCAGAGATATCACTTTGCTGACAAAGGTTCATATAGTCAAAGATATGGTTTTTCTGGTAGTCATGTTTGAATGTGAGAGTTGGACCGTAAAGAAGGCTGAGCCCTGAAGAACTGATGCTTTTGAACTTCAGTGCCAGAGAAGACTCTTGAGAGTCCCTTGGACAGCAAGGAGAGCAAATCAGTCAATCCTAAAAGAAATCAACCCTGAATATTCATTGGAAGGACTGATGCTGAAACAAGCTCCAATACTTTGGCCACCTGCTGTAAAGAGTCGACTCACTGGAAAAGACCCTAATGCTGGGAAAGATTAAGGGAAGGAGGAAAAGGGGTGACAGAGGATGAGATGGCTGGATGGCATCATCGACTCAATGGACATAAGTCTGAGTAAACTCTGGGAGATAGTGAAGGACAGGGAAGCCTGGTGTGCTACAGTCAGTCCATGGGGCCTCAAAGAGTCAGACATGACTGAGAAACTCAACAACAGCAACAAGAACCACACTAACAACAACAAAAAAGCCAAGGGAAGGGAAGGCAGAGGAAACAAAAGTTCTATGTTCCTTACTTTTCTATGAAAGAATAGCAAATGTAACAGTGTTGTTCAGATAAATTAGGTTGGATGTATTTACAAATGCTTTAAGTCTATATCACTCACCACGGAACATTCTTTATGAAAAAATTAATCTCAAATTGACCTCAGGGAATTCAAAGAAAATAAAAAGCAACCAGGATCCTCAGAATATTAACTATGTACAAGTAGTAACTTCACAAGAAAATGACAATAGAATGTGACAAACGCTTTAATCTATGTGTACAAAGATGCAATGGAAAACTGGGTATACAGACTAAGGAGGTGACGGAAGGGACTGCATGGAAATGAAGCTTTTCTAGCAGAAAGGAGCAACTGGAATGGTAATAACACATGGAAGATCCCAGAACATTCAGGAAACAAACACTTCACTTGGACTTAAGTACAGGGTAAGAGACAACAGAAAGAGAAATGTTTAGAAAAGTAGTATACAAACATTTTAAAAGAATGGAAAATCACTAAAGAACTTTAAATAAGAAAGAGACATGATTACATTAGTATTTTTATTTATTTTTAAAAATTCAATTATTTTGGTATTTATTTTTTGTGTATGTGTGTGCATGCATGTGCATGCATTCATTCACACAGTCATGTCTGACTCTTTGCAACCCTATGGACTGCAGCCCCCCAGTCTGTCCATGGAATTTTCTAAGCAAGAATACTGGAGTGGGTTGCCATTTCCTACTCCAGGGGATATTCTGGACCCAGGGATTGAACCCACATCTCTTGCACTGGCAGGCAGATTCTTTACCACTGAGCCACCTGGGACGCCCCTATTTAGTATTTTTAGAAACCTACCTCTGGAGGATTTACTAGAGATAAGACTAGAGAATCAGACTTAAAATCTACTCAAGAAATAAGTGCTGGACAGAGTAGCTATTTGAAAAGACAGCAGAGAGTAGACAAGAAGAGAAAATTTTTTTAAAAAATAAGAGTTTAACTGGATGGCATGGTGAGGCAGGAGAAATCTAGAATCACAAGGGTGGATGACAGTGTCATTCACTGAGATAAGGATATAGAGGAGAAAGAGATTTTGCAGTACAAATGATGAGGTCAGCTTTGAATCATGTTAGCTTCTTATGTAATACAGTATTTAGGAAAAGGTGGTAGCGTGAAACTCAATAGAAGGCTACACTGGAGTAAAGATTTGGGGATCTGGATTCAATCCTCTTTTAAGCCAAAATTCCATGTTCTTGATTTAAGAAGTTCTTCAAATAACTGGCCTTCCCTTGTGGCTCAGCTGGTAAAGAATCCACCTGCAATGCAGAAGACCTGGGTTCAATCCCTGGGTTGGGAAGATTCCCTGGAGAAAGGAACAGCTACCCATTCCAGTATTCTGGACTGGAGAATTCCATGGACTGTATAGTCCACGGGGTTGCAAAGAGTGAGACACGACTGAGTGACTTTAACCTCACTTCACTTCTTCAAATAATTATAAATCTAAATCCCATGTTCATTCTTGCACATTGTTATTTTTATAAACTCCCTTTACGACTAATTTTGCAGTTTCAGAATTTCTACACAGGATCACATTTTAGTTTCTCTTACACCCCTTACTTTTATAATTATAACAATGCAGGAGGTAAAATTTTAAAACATTTCATATCTGAACTGGACTATAAATAAGAGTGCAAAGTAAAGCCCAAAGAAGGACTGATAAAGTCTCTTGTTCAGATTAGCCAGGCTCAACCAGATGTCAGAGAATTAAGCTATGATGCCCTATATTATCCACAGTATATAAAGAATCAACTTAGCTCCTATGTATCTTAGAATGTTACCAGTTATGTAATATGTTTGAGAGAAATGAGAAAATAGTCACTCAAATCATTTCCTGGAGGTCTTAATTTTGTGAAAATTTCTTTGAGAAAGGCTAGGCGAGGAAAATGAACTGAAGGGCAAATAAGTAAAAGCCATTTCTACTTGTTTTGCCAGTTTTAATCAACCAATTTACTATTTTTATAATATGGATAATCATAAAAAACAGGCTCTCTTCTCTCTCAACATATTCACAAATGAGAGAACTGATGGGCAAGGAGGAATTCTAGGTATATGCTAGATCAACCTGGGGTTCTCAATCAACGCCTATTTTATTTTAGTCAATGATTAGAATGTACAGTTAGCAGTGGGAAAAAAAAAGCAGAAATGCACTGATAAACATGGGCCCACTGGTAAGTGACATGAAAACAAACTAAAAAAGTAGACAAAATAAATTCAAGACAAACTGGGACCCATAAATAGAGGAAAAGGTTACGTTAACTGTAGTGGTACTAGGAGGATATAATATCACATTATATTGAAACAAATGATGTTATGAGTAATCCTGAAATAAATATATAAACACGGTCTTTAGCAAAGCTTAAAAACGTAGTGGTCCTTTCCCATATGCCTCAGCAAGAAAAATGTTATCTACTGTTTGAAAAAAAATCTGAAGAATCAATATTTACATTATGTTCATTAAAAATAAAAAGTTTCAAAACTAGACAAAATGCTTATGATAGACTCTGACAATTTCCTCACCAGATTCTGCACTGATCAAGCTTTTGCCATAGTTGCTTTTTTTTTTTTTTCTGAAGTATTTAAAAGTAAATTATATCACTAATCATCAAGGAAATGCAAACCAAAACCATAATGAGATATCATCCCACACTATTAGAATGGTTATCATCAAAAAGATAAGAAAAAAAATAAATGTTGGTGAGGATTTGGGGAAAAAGGTATTGTGTATTGTCAATGGTAATGAAAACTGGTGCAGCCACTACAAAAAACAGTATGGAGGCTTGTCAAAAAACTAAAAACAGAACACGTGATCCAGCAACTGGATATCTATTTAAAGGAAATGAAAACACTAATTCAAAACAAATACGCGTACTTACTGCAGTATAACATATAATCACCAAGACATGGAAACAACCTAAGTGTCCACTGATGAATGAATGAAGAAAATGAGGTATGTATATAAATATACACACACACACATATAATATTTCATTCTAGATACAGAGAATTCAATAGTATTCAGCCATAGAAAAGAAGGAAATCTTGCCACTTGAAACAACATGGATGGACTTTAATGGCATTATGCTAAGTGAAATAAGCCAGTGAGAGAAAGACAAATACCATATTATCTCAGTTAAATGTGAAATCTAAAAAAGCAAGAAAAAAAGAAAACCACCAAAAGAACGAAACACATAGAGACTAGATTGGTAGAAGCTACAGGCAGAGGCAGGGACAGCTGAAACGAGTAAAGGGGGCCAAAAGGTACTAACTTACATTTCTAAAATTAGTCATGGGGGTGTGAGGCACAACAGGATGACTGTAGTTAATAATACTCTATTTTATATGCAAAAGTTGCTAAGAGTAAATCTTAAAAATTCTCATCACAAAAAAAACCTCTCAATATACAGTGATGAATGTTAACTAGACTTATAGTTGTGATGATTTTACAAAATATATACAAACATTTAATCATTAGGTTGGACAACTGAAACTTATGTTTTATGTCAATTATGTTAAAACTTTTCAAAAAGTAAGTTACAGATATCAAGTCAGTTATAAACCTATATATTTCAGTATACATTTTTTTAAACGAGGACATTGTTTTACATGGCCATAATGCCATTAGTGGTTTTTATACTCTTAAGAAAGTATTAAAAAGTCAAAGTTTTATCACCTAGACTCTGCTAAAATCAGAGGATACTGTATCTGTAATAACCCTCTTACCTTTGCTTATACTGAACAATGTCATTCTTGGTGTGATTTATTAACAGAAATGTAGCGGCTCCATCACGATAATCTGAAAATGTAATAACTGTAGAATGCTCAGCCAAATTAACTTCTGCTATAATACCTCCAAGCTAGAAAAAAGGAAAAGAAAATATTCTCTAATGTGATCATTTCCAAAGAACATTAACCAGTAACATTTAATAATAAAACTATTCTTAATAATAAAACTGTTATAGCTAATACAGTTGTTCTTATGATTTAGAAAGTAATTCAGGATTTTATACTGCATGTCTGAAAAACCATGACTCTCAGTTATCATAGATAGATGGGTCAAATTCAAGATGTGGTTTATTCCAGGCACTGTAACTTTCTATGCAACAATTAAATTGTTTATATCTCTTGTGTCCTTTTAGAACTTTTCCCTTTGCAAAGAGAAATGTTTGTTCATTTTTGGTAAAACAAACAAAAATCACTATTAAAAAATTAGTAAGTATATTTTAGGTTCTCTAACCACACACACACAAAAATCATTTACCTCGTTGTCTAGACGCAGTAAAATACAACTTTCTTCCTTATTAAAATGTATCTTATGGGGAGGGCTTTCACTTCTTTCAACTCGAATAAGAAGTTTATTAGAAGCATCCTCAGGCCAAAAGGGGACACACTAAAACACATATTACACATATTTATTTTTTTTAAAAATGATTTCACCATGAAGACCTTTATCATTTTAATAAACCCATTAGAGTAGACTTAAAATAGTTTAAAATAAACCTCTGTCAACACTACTCTGGTTACTGTATTACTTAGCTATAAACTGTTGATTTTGAGATGGGGCGCCACTTGTGGGCACTTTGAACACAAACAGTAATGGGTAGTAAGTTGAAGAGCTAAAATAATTAGAGTGCTGTGAAGAGATATTAATGTGGTCCAGAGCTAGAGTCAGACTGAAAAGTAAGTAAGTAAACTGAGCCAAAGTGATCAGTTTAAAATAGGGGAATGTTCTATTATGAAAAAATCACAATTGGGTTGTGGGTACCAGTAATTTAAGCAGTAGTCAAAGTACACACAAATGTTGAGTCAGGACAAATACTAAATCCAGAGTCTTAGAAGTCAAATAAGGATAAAACAAAAACACGTGTGTACCTGTGGCAGATTCATTTTGATATTTGGCAAAACTAATATAATTATGTAAAGTTTAAAAATAAAATTAAATTAAAAAAAAATCAAGAGAAGTATCTAAAGTCTTAAAGTTCAGAGTAGAAAACAGGCTCAAAATCTTAAGAAACAACCTGGATATCAGTGATCTGGAAGCCAAACTAACAGAACAGGAGGAGTTAATGCACCTACAAAGAAGACAACAGGAGCTGGAAACAAAAGAGCTAAAACAACAGGAAAAGAGAATCAGCCTTGTCTGTAAACTATTATGTAAACCAAGTCTTAGAGTGATAGGCTCTGACCAGGCTGGTAACCACATAATTCAATGAGAAGTATGAGATCATCATCATATGACCTGAGGGCAATGTAGTAGAACCTTGATGTTAGTGCCAAGTGCCTTAGCTTGTTGAAGTCAGTTTTATTCAGTCATAAAAAGTAATTAATGGAACTAGACATGGGACATGGTTAAGGCTGTAAGAGGCTGAGAAAGTTCCCATTCAGGGCTTCTTGAAACACTTATCTGGGAAAGTCATCTGGGAAACTTACCTGGGAAACTCAAAACAGTAATAATACTAAGCCAAGCATATTTCCCAGGAGGAACTAACAAGACTAAAAATTATGTGCTCTTTGAAAACCCCCAAGCCTTGCTACTTTCTGGTACACTTTTTTATGTTTAGTAATATATGCTATACCTTTGGAAAGAGTTTTCTGCTCGACCTCCTGAGACTAGAGAAAGTACCAAAGTACTTGTCTTTTGTAGTGGGAAAAAATATATATATATATATACAAGTTTAACAAATCAACATAGCTAATAACCATAAATTGCATGTTAAGGTTGACTACTGTAAGCCAAAATTAAAATGGAAAGATTTTAAACTAGCAACAGAAGTTTATCTTAAGAAAAGCTGAAATTGACAAAAGAGAAAGTAAAGTAAAAAATAATAAGCTGTTATGTGTTTGTAATTGCAGTTACTGTAAACAGAAACTATCAGAAGATAGATGCTATAGATTAGGTTTTTAAAAACAGAAAAATACTCTTATCTGCAACTGACGTATAAATCAAGACATAAAACTACTGTAAATGAAAGTATGGAAAAAGATATACCTAAAAAATATATAGAGTAAAACAAAGCTGGAATTATAATCTTAGCATCTAGATGTATGGAGAGTTCTATGTGGTGCTAGTGGTAAAGAACTTGCCTGCCAAGGCAGGAGATGTAAGAGACACGGGTGGGATCCCTGGGTCAGGAATATCGCCTGGAGGAGGGCAACCCACTGGCAACCGTTCCAGTATTCTTGCCTGGAGAATCCCATGGACAGAGGAGCCTGGCGGGTGGCAGTCCATAGGTGTGCAAAGAGTTGGACATGACTGAATCAAACACCGTAGCATGCACACATGCACTACATCCAACAAACTAAGAATCCATGGACTCAAATGAGCACACGTGAAACATCTGCCAAAAATATTCATATATTCACTCAACAAATATTTGCTGAGAGCCTACTGTGTTTAATCACTGTTCAAACTTTCCAACAGCCCTCTCCATTTCACTCAGAGCAAAAGTTAAAATCCTTGTAATGGGTCTCAAAGTTCTACAGAATTACTTTTAATCATTGGTAAGTCTTGTTCTCTTCTACTTTTCCCTCTCCAATAATACTGGCCTCTTTTGCTATCCCCATGCCAAATATTCTCTTACTTTAGATCATCTACCCTGGGCAATCTTTTGTCTTTAATGCTCTTTCCCCAGATATCCACATTGCTGAGGGTTCCAGCAATTTATTTTCTTTATTTTCTTGGGCTCCAAAATCACTGCAGATGGTGACTGCAGCCATGAAATTAAAAAACATCTGCTCCTTAGAAGAAAAGCTAAGACAAACCTAGACAGCATATTAAAAGGCAGACATTACTTTGCCGACAAAGGTCCACATAGTCAAGGCTATGGTTTTTCCAGTAGTCGTGTATGAATGTGAGAGTTGGACTATAAAGAAAGCCGAGCACCAAAGAATTGATGCTTTTGAACTGTGGTGCTGGAGAAGACCCTTGAGAGTCCCTTGGACTGCCAAGGAGATCAAACTAGTCCATCCTAAAGGAAATCAGTTGTGAATATTCATTGGAAGGACTGATGGTGAAGCTCGAATACTTTGGCCACCTGATGTGAAAAACTGACTCATTAGAAAAGACCCTGATGCTGGAAAAGACTGAAGGCAGGAGGACAGTGGGACGACAGAGGATGAGATGGCTGAATGGCATCACCGACTTGATGGACATGAGTTTGAGCAAGCTCCAGGAGTTGGTGATGGACAGGGAAGCCTGGTGTGCTGCAGTCCATGGGGTCACAGAATTGGACATGACTAACTGACTGAAATGAACTGAGGGGTCCAGGTCCTGGCTAAAAATCTATGTGCAACTTTTCAGGTCATACCAGTGGCAATTATAAAGGCTTTATCTTTATTTGACAGGTTTCACAGGGCAAAGCAGCCCTCCCCACACCAGACTAGGTGCATGGCCAGAATGCAGTGTACTTCATTCTCAAGAATTCAACCCCATTTCTAGTCATGCCCTTACAAGTACCTGCATTCCTACTATGGGCACCTGTATTCACAGGCCTTTTTATCAGGGCTTTTGGCAGAGGCCTTCCTCAGGAACTTCTGCAAGATCTCTATTAAGGTAAGAGGGGGATACGATGATATTTTTTTCTCTATTCTGACTTAGTACTCAGAACTGTTCCACACACAGCCCCATTCCTTTGCTTTCTTCCATCCCCTAGATCCATAAAGCAGTACCAGCTTTTTGTTCAGGGCTCCTCTGACAATGACACTACCCTCACTGATCCACCTCACCCCTAACCAACTGCTGTTTGTTTCATAGGAAAAAGAGTACAAAGGGAGTTGGTGCATTCTTCACTTTAGCCTCTTACTTATACTACTGCAGTAAGTCATTAAAGTCCTGACTGTCACTTTTACTTTGACTTGTTGTCTTAATCAGCTTAAAGCTCAACATTCAGAAAACTAAGATCATGGCATCCAGTTCCATCACTTTGTGGCAAATAGATGGGGAAACAGTGGAAACAGTGGCTGACTTTATTTTTCTGGGCTCCAAAATCACTGCAGATGGTGATTATAGCCATGAAATTAAAAGACGCTTACTCCTTGGAAGGAAAGTTATGACCAACCTAGATAGCATATTCAAAAGCAGAGACATTACTTTGCCAACAAAGGTCTCCGTCTAGTCAAGGCTATGGTTTTTCTAGTGGTCATGTATGGATGTGAGAGTTGGACTATAAAGAAAACCAAGCACCAAAGAATTGATGTTTTTGAACTGTGGTGATGGAGAAGACTCTTCAGAGTCCCTTGGATTGCAAGGAGATCCAACCAGTCCATCCTAAAGGAGATCAGTCCTGGGCGTTCATTGGAAGGACTTATGTTGAAACTGAAACTCCAATACTTTGGCCACCTGATGCGAAGAGCTGACTCATTGGAAAAGACCCTGATGCTGGGAAAGATTGAGGGCAGGAGGAGAAGGGGACGACAGAGGATGATATGGTTGGATGGCATCATTGACTCGATGGACATGGGCTCGGGTAGACTCCGGCAGTTGGTGATGGACAGGGGGGCCTGGCGTGCTGCGGTTCATGGGGTCGCAAAGAGTCAGACACAACTGAGTGACTAAACTGAACTGAACTTAATCAGTTATTTCTGTATCTAGCAGCTGAGCTTCCAGCTCTGCTGCACTCTTGACAAGCATACCTCTCACATTTTCTTCAGTATGTGTGTGCTCAGTCATGGCATGGCCTATAGCCTGCCAGACTCCTCTGTCCATGGAATTTTCCTCTCAAGAATACTGGAGTGGGTTGCCATTTCCTACTCCAAGGGATCTTTCCAACCCAGGGATCGAATCTGCATCCCTTAAGTCTCCTGCATTGGCAGACAGATTCTTTACCACCGTGCCACCTGGGAAGCCCTGCACATTTCTTCCACATCTGTTCAAATGTGACCTCAACAAGTCTCATCCTTGACTACATTATGTAAAATTACAGCCCACTCCTTGCACATTAGAACTCAAAATACCTCTTAGCCCGCCTTATTTCCTTTCTCTCTATTAGACTTTTCACCTTTAAATATACAATGTATTTTACTAATTGACTATGGCATTATCAATATAATGGTTCCACCAAGCTCCCATTGAAATGTAAAATATACAGGACAGGGACGTGTGCTTTTGTTAAAATATGGCACCTAAAGAGTACACAATAAACATTTGTGGAAAAATGAATGAACAGGTAAACATGAAAAAAGATACAACTTCTAAAAATGAGAAATATAATTATTCAAATAAAAAATTCAGTTGAAGGTTCAAATAGCATACATACACACACACTGTATGATATATACAGTAAAACCGTAAATTATGAAAGCTATATATGCAGAATTTATCCAAAATAAAGGAAAGAGTTATACAGACAGAAAATGTAAAAAACAATAGTAAGATATATAGAAGACAGAATATAAAGGTCTAGAATAAATTTGATTAAAAATCCAGAAGGAAGAAACAGGAGTATTTAAGAATGGCAATATTTAAAAACATAATCACTGCAAATTTTACATAAGGTATGAAATAATCTATAGATCTAGGAATAAAGTATCTCAAGCAGGATATCTAAAAAGAAGCCACATGCAGACAAATAGCTGTAAGACTGCAGAACAAAGACAGAGAGAACTCCATGAAGGCAGGAGAGAAAAAGATAACTTCCAAAGAAATGACAGAATCACAGCAGAATTTTCAACAAAAATGGAACCCAGAATATAATAAATGCTACAACATGTTGCAGAAAACAGGAATTATCAGGAAGAATTATCATAAAGGAAAGATGATGGATAAACAAAAACTGATAGTATTTACCACCAACCAGCTCAAAAGGAAATGCTAAAGGATATAACTCAAGAATAATGAATGATTATAGAGGATAGCTTCAAAAAGGCATAATGAATAAAAATAGCAAATACTTCTCTTATAATCATAGCATACTTAGAACAAAATTTCTTTAGAAGTAAAATATTCTATTAACTTCAGGCAGTCTTTCAGAAAGCTCTTATCTACATACCTAACAACTACAGAGAGAGCAGAATCAAAACTTCATTCCTAAAACACTACTATCATTTTAAAGTAATTAGCTTAATCTACCCTATAAAGGCATTTCTAAAATCTTCCTGAAGAAAATAAATTTACCAACTTATCTTCATCAATTTGCTGCATTGATACTTTATCCCGTCTTCTACTGCTATATATTTAACCCCATCTAGTTAGTGTCCACCTCTTTTACAAAGCAATGCATTCCTAGATGACAATATTCAGGTTAAACAATTAAAGAAATCATTTATTTGGTTTATTCTGGTACAAATAAATACTCAAAATGTTCATGGAACTGAAACAAAATTGGGAGGTGGGGGTAGACAGATAAAACACTACACAGTGATTTCAGGTATCCAACTTCAAGAAATAACAAAAGTTGAAATTCATTTACCCACCTGCTCCAAATCAAGAGCGAGCCATTTATCATTTCCCTCTTCAGCCACTGATATATGATATTTGCTTTTGTTTTTAATCAAAAAAAAGGGGGTAAATGTGACAATTCTGGTAATGTTAAAACTGCTAAGGTCTATAGTGACACCAACCTATGGGGGAAAAAAAGTAACATTTCAAAAACTATTTCATTATCATAACATTCTTATAAAAATTAATTACTTAACAGAGCTTAAATAAAAGTTTCCAGATGAGCACAGAATGAACTCACTTGATATTCCATTTTTGGGCCTTTACATTTAACCGCTCCATGACTACCAACTGTATCAATTGAAAATTGATCTGACAATTCACTATCAGTTACCATAAGCTGAACCTAGAAAAAAATATTTCAAATATGTTAGTATTTAGGTACCTTTAAAAATTCCTACCTAAGTTGATATACTTTTTTGCTTTTTAGCCTAAACTAATGTTATATTCTGGAGAAGGGAATGGCAATCCACTCCAGTATTCTTGCCTGGAGAATCCCATGGAGAGAGGACCCTGGCGGGCCACAGTCCATGGGGTCACAAAGAGTAGGAAACCACTGAGCGACTAACACCACGACTACTGTTATATTATTAGTGCACTAAAACTTTTCCAATACTAAATTCCAATCTTTCTAATCTCAAATATTTCACAAATATTATTTCTACCTGTTTCATAATATTTTATTTTTCAAAACAAACTAAAAAGGAGTGAAAAGTAGCTAAAGAATAAAAGTTTAAAAAAAACTTCACATACCTTATTGTTATTGAAAAAGTGCTTTGGCTGAAATGAAAAGAGAACTGGCTTTTTATAATTAGGTGGATGCTTTCGATGAATTCCATCTGCTTTATACTGTAACATTCGACCAGTTTTATTAACCATCCAATAAGGACTATGAAATGCCATAATAGTCTGGCCAGTATTATAAGTCACATGGACAGCAATATCTAAATCAGTCTTTTCTATTTCTGTAACACAAGTAAAACTGATGAAACTAATATCTTGTTGATTAGGTTTTATATGATATTCACTTTTCCAATCATGATTAAGATAGTCAAGTAATTTTAAATGTAGCCTGGCTTTATCCAACTGTACAGTACAAAGCTGGGCTGAACGGCCTTCATGGAGAGTAAAAACTCTATGTTCAATCCCCTATAATAAAAAAGAAAATACAGTCAATTTTTAATGCTTCAGAATGATATGCTAAAATATTCTACTTAATGATTTTGAATGCTATACAAAATGCTTTTGAAATACCTCTGTCAGAAAAAGTCATAAGACTTATGTTCAAGTTCTAATTCTGTCAACTGTGTAAACTTCTATAAATCATTTGAGTTACTGTATTTGTAAAAAGGTCTAAATGATCTACTTCAAAGGACTATTGTGAAAATAAAATTAAATAATATAATGAGAAATTCTGCTGGCAATAATTAAGACTATAAAACACTATAATTAGTAAAAATAAATCTTATCTATTAATACTAATGATTTTAGTTGTGAAAAGTATAAAATAATGAAAACTGTATGTAATCCAAAATAAGCAATCGCTACCAACTTCAATTCTTGATTTTTAACAAACTCTCATAACCTATTTCCAATAAGTGTTTATATTGCATCTGACATAATTCTCAAAACTGTTCATTTCTCTCCATCCACACCTGCATTACCTTAGTTCAAGTCATTGTAACTCCTCCTTTTAAAAGTCTCCTAACTGCTCTTAACTCCTCTAAGCCCTTCTCCATACCACAGGTAAACTATCTTTCTAAAAACTGATCATCTCTTTTGAAAACTAGCAAACAGTGTTATCCCTAAAAGCATCAAGTTAAAAGTTCTATTAAAATGGAACAGATAGCCCATCTGGGGATTTCACCTGTTTTTCTAGCATCTCTAATCTGGTTCCCTCCTGTTGTTATAACATAGGAACCTCTTCATCTTAAGACTTTAAATTACTTAAAGCAAAAACAATGTTAAGTTTATCAATACCTGACATGTTCCACAAAAGAGAATAGTGTTGCTGGTGGTGCTAGAGAGGTTAACCAGTAGAAACCATATGCCTGTCAGGCACTGTGCTAAGTCCTTTACTACATATTTAATTTGATTTTCCCTATATCCCGGTCATGAAAGTTTTATTACCATCCCTCTTTTATAAGATAGGACAAATGATTTAGAAAGATAATATAACTCACCTAAAGACCCAGGGCCAGTAAGAGATAGAGCTAAGATTCAATCTCAAATCTATCTGATAGTAAAGAGGTAATTCTTAACCACTATCTTAATTGTCAACTATATGGAAAATAGATATTCTTAAACCACAGATGTGTTAACTCCCTCACCCCCAAAAAAAATTTGACAGAAAAGTATAAACACATAGTAAATTCCAATCATTAATAACAGACTCCAACAAAACAAATAACAGATTACAGTGAAGAACTACTTTTTACATATGACAAGCAATGGTAAGTGGAATATTCACTGAAAATCCTAAGATGGAGAGATTCCTATTATAGCAACAGGAAGGAATCGGATGTAATCTCTTCAAGAGTATTTAAAAGAAAAAGCATTTTTATAATCATGAAATCCTTTTAGAAACCTAAAGGTACAAGAATAATATAATGTAGCAGGTTTTAAGTCTAGTATTATTATTTTCATACTAATTCTCATACTTGTTTGAAAAGTTAGTATCCATCTTTCAAAAATATATAAAATATACATGCATGGGAAAGACTGAAAAATATATTTTAGAACTGAAATGATATCTTCATCAGAAGTGCTACCTTCAGATAATGCGATTACAGACAATCTATCTCTGTTTTCTAAAATTTTCTACAGGAGTATCTAGTACTTTCACACATGATTTTTAAAATGGCATATCATAGTTGTAGATATAAATTATATCCAACTTAGTAACCATATTTCTAAGGTAAATCAATGGAAAAAAATTTTTAAATCTTCTTTTATATAACATCATTGAAACATTTTCATTTAATGAAAATCTATACTGTCTGTTCACCAGTTCTAAAATTTTTATTAGAATTTTAAAACACTGCTTTATTACTCATAATTTTAAATAACTAAAGCTACAAAATCAAAGACAAGAAGGCATTAAAAAATACCAGGATACCTCTATGTAATAAGCAATTTTGTAAGGAAGAAGATTTCGGAGTAGAATAGGTGGCCACAAATGTATTATATATGGTAAGTCCCAACGGTCTTCTGAATACACTGACATATATGTCAAATTATCTTTTTCTGGGACTATATTAATGATAAATGGCTTCCTGGAAGGGTTTATAGGTCTACATTTTTTCTTGAAAGAAGTACCATCTTGTTTTATAATTTCTTCAAAGTCAATTCCTTCACACATCTGATAGTCTGCATCTTCTGGCTTCAGAGAAAGTAGTGATCTGCATAAAAGATTAAACAATATGCTTTAAAATTCTTCAAAAGAAAACATAAATTATTTGATTGCAGCTTTAGAACAGTGAAGTTATCTTTCTCCATACTACTGTAATAAATTTTTATATTTTCACATTCTTAGAGATAGGTAAGACAGATATACAGATACATATTTGCATTTTAACTTTCTGTAAAGTAATGAAGTTATTTGGCTTTCAAAAGGAGAGTATTTTTCTTACAAACATGCTGTCTTAAAAGTATGTTTACAAGCTCATAACTGGTTACTTGCAGAAAATACATTATCATACAGGTCATATATGCAACACACACACCTACAGATGTGACTTACACACTTAAAGAAGTTGGCTTTCCTGGATACGTGGTCCCAAGTATGTACCATGACTGAGTTCATGAACCAAAAATATATTTCTGTTGAAAAATTAATCACCAGCTTTTCAAGGTTAATCAAATGAAGGCTTTCAATAGATACTTAACTTTATTGAGCAGGAGTAAGAAACAGCAACCCACTCCAGTATACTTGCCTGGAGAATCCCATGGACAGAGGAGCCTGGCGGGCTACAGACCATGGGGTCGCAAAGAGTTGGACACGACTAAGCAACTAACACTTTAACTTTACTGAAATGTTGGACAGCATTATAGAAGTTAGTGCAGTGATTGCAAGAAGACAGTGATAAAAAGTACTGGATGTCACATATGATCGGTGGCTTCCTTGGTGGCTCAGAGAGTAAAGTGTCTGCCTGCAATGTGGGAGACTGTGGTTCAATCACTGGGTCGGATAGATCCCCTGTAGAAGGAAATGGCAACCCACTCCGGTACTCTTGCCTGGAAAATCCCATGGACTGAGAAGCCTGGAAGGCTACAGTCAATGGAGTCGCAAAGAGTCAGACACGACTGAGCGACTTCACTTCACTTACAATTAAATCTTATACTTAAATATCACATTCTTTGTTTACATTGCAACTGTACTAGGGTTTAGTAATTTTTTTAAGTCTAAAGTGTTTCCAAGTGTAAACACTTAAATGTTTTTATACTTGTAAAACTATAATTAGTGTGACTGTGACACTATCCCTTACTGTGTGACAACTGTCAATACTATCTCTAGCTATCATTATTTTCTTAAGCTCCATCCCCAAATTTTACGTATCTAATACATATTCTGTAATGATGTCTGATAGTACCTTAAATCTGCTAGACTGAACTATGAACCGTCCACATCCACCTCTCTGTGTGTCTTTTTTTTTTTTTCCAAGAACTTTCAGCTACTGGCATTCTGGACAGTAAAATAATATTAAACTCTTTTACCACCACCCCCTCCTTAGACCCATAGAGTTACCTGTCAAATCAGTTGCAGATTTAGCCTTTTTTACTTCTACATTCTCTGTATTTTATTCTTTTTTCACTCTTACTTCTAACACTTAAAAATAAAAGCTTAATTGTCTCTACATTAAACTAATGCCAATACACTCACATCCAGTTTATCAAGACATTTATTGGACCCATTATTTACCAATGAGAGGCAAAACTGAAAATGCACAAGTTAGTCATTCTTTCCTCTTAAAGAGATACCAGTCACATGGGAAATGTAATGTTAAAAGATAACTACTGGTTATAAGATAACTATAGGTACCAAAAAACAAAAACAATTGTACACTGTAGACCGAGCATATGAAACTATAGTTAACTCTTTCTAGACTGGCGCAGAGTATTTTGCAGAGGTGACAATTTTCCTCAAAAATTTTCTTTCTGAAGGACAGAGCTGAATTAGAGAAACATGCAAAGTTAAAGGACAAGTTTAAGAAATAAAGAGAAAACGAGAGTGACAGATAATCAGCAAGAGGTTTTGAGTAAGAAGAACTGAATACTGAGGGACAACTGAATGTGGATATTTGACTGCATGAGGGTCATATATAGCGTTCAAGAATGAACTGTCTAGTTCTATTTACATTACAATTCTATCAATGAGCAATTAATAGATAAATAGGCAGATAAAAGCTTCCCAGGTGGCTCAGTGATAAAGAATCTGCCTGCCAAGCAGGAGATGTGGGTTTGATCCCCGGGTCAGGAAAATCCCCTGGAGAAGGAAATGGTAACCCATTCCAGTATTCTTGTCTGGAAAATTCCATGGACAGAGAAGCCTGGAGGGCTGTAGTCTATGGGGCTGCAAAGAGTTGGACATGATTTAGCAACTGAGCATGAGCATGTAGATAAAAAGACAAAATATTTCACATTTTCTAAATAAATTTCTAAAAAATTAATTATAAAACATTTGAAAAGCAAAAATCACTTTATAATAGTATATTAAAATCTAGAAGGCACCAATCATGTTGTTAGAAATTTGTTAAAAATCTACATGACTATGACTCTCATAGTTATATTGCAAGCATGTAATTTGTATTGACTAGGAAAAGTAAAGATAATTTATATGTTATGTACATTAAGTTAAATATTACTTAAAAATTTAAAGAGTGCCAAAACTTAAATAAAGAGATATTGACAAGATAAATTTGATCACAGTTTGATAACTTAAAGATAGATATCACATAAACTGTCTATAAGAGATCACAGGGCAAACAAAAAGATAAAGAAAACAAAATCACCGGTAAGATGCTAATGGTATGTTAAATTCACTTCCAGGTGAGGCCGTTCCCAATAACGTGTCTCCTCCATAAACAGAAAGTGGTATTGAAAAATGATTTCTAATCTGGGAAAGAAAAAATAACATTTAGTATCATTAATCTAAGACTCTAAAGACATAAAGTATTCCATCTAAATATCCCAAAAAAGGAATTACCAGGCAATATTTATTTTCCTCATATAAATTAGAAAAACAATTCAAACATGAAAATATCCATGCTAAAAAATAAAAAAGAAAGTTTCTACAGTCTTAGAGAAAAGGAATTTCAAAAACAAAACTTCTAAAAATCCTAGAAAAAAATAAGATAACATCTTCTTGACTGTGATACAGGAATAACTTTTTCCTTTAGACAAACACAGGAGAAAAAATTAATAAGAAAAATATGACATCAAAGTTTTAGATGCCTATATGAGAAAAGTGCAAAAAAGCCACTGTCTGGCAAATGTCTATTTTTTTACATCACTGTTGTACACTACTCATTGAATGAAAAAGTATGTAAAGAGTATCTCATCCAATGAGTTGCATACAACAGTGATGTAAATGATTAACGTTATTTTGCTTAATATACATTATCAGATAAAATTCTACTTGTATTTGTCTTTGGGACAGATAAAGACACATTAGTTAGTAACACTATTTTCTTATATTATTTCTATATCTTACTAAAATCTATTTTAAAAATCATATCAAAATATAAAATATGCTGAGTGCAAATTAAGAATTGATAAATACATAAACTTAATTAACTACATTATATTTTATTTCTAGATAAGCTGCTTATTTGAAAGAAGAGAAATATATTTTAATTTCTATGAAAGTACTTATAAGAAATTAAACATTAATATTTTACTGTTTAATAAAATTAAAAAGTAATCAACAATAATGAGAGCAGCCTAACAGTCATCTTTAATGCAGTTCATTGTAAGAGAAATGCTTCCCTGATGGCTCAGATGGTAAAGAGTCTGCCTGTAATGCAGGAAACACCGATTCAATCCCTGGGTCAGGAAGATTCCCAGGAGGAGGAAATGGCAACCCACTCCAGTATTCTTGCCTGGGATATCCCATGAACAGAGGAGCCTCGTGGGCTATAGTCCATGAGGTTACAGAGTCAGACAGGAGTGAGCAACTTAATATCAAACTGGCGATGTTACCAGAGATATGAAACGTGATGTATGAGTAAATTTCATGCCTAACATCTTCAAACTGTACATATATATCAAAATCAAAATGCTTATATATCAGGGCTTCCCTGGTGGCTCAGACAGTAAAGAATCTGCTTGCAATGCAGGAGACCCAGGTTCGATCCCCAGGTCAGGAAGATCCCCTCAAGGAGGAAATGGCAACCCACTCCAGTATCTTTGCTTGGAGAATCCCATGGACACAGCAGCCCACTGGGTTACAGTCCATGGGGTCACAAAGAGTCAGACATGACTGAGCGACATACTAACATTATGTATTATTGTAAATCAAATATAAGAGAAAGAATCTCTGTTTTCAGCTCCGACGGAACAATATAGGCCAGATATAACCTCCCAATATACTAGTAAACAAACAAAACACAGGGGTTAAAAGTACACATGAAGTAATCGTTTTTAAACAGTGGACAAAGAGCACAGGAAAGAAAGACCCAGGGTGGGGGAAGGCAGGAAGGAAAGAAAAGAAGGAAAGGAAGAGAAAAATACTACTAAGATAAACCCTAAGACTGTCTCCCCATTCTGTCACCCCATCTTACTGTCTTTACTAGGTGGTAAGAGTTCTAGATTACTATGCAGAGAAGAAATCAAACAGAGCCCAGTCTGAGTTGAAGAGAGAGATATAAGAATGCGGGAAAGCCAATAAGACTTAATCTAACAGCACATTATATGAGAGAGTGAGAGAGGAGATAGCTGCATGGAGAGGTGAGAGCTGTAGAGAAGGAACTCATGAGACTTTAAGAGTTCAGCGGTATCTGGCATATGCCCATGAGTACACTAAGTAAGGCTCAGTAAAGATCCATTTGAAAGGGGGAGGCAGAACAATCTCTGCTGTTCATGCATAATTCCTTTTCTCACCAAAGTGGTAAAATCTTGTTTAGTACAAAGGGTATTGGTTCTATCCTTCATCAGCATGGCAAAATTAGCCCTAGACTACAGACTGCTTGCTGCTGCTGCTAAGTCGCTTCAGTTGTGTCCGACTCTGTGCGACCCCAGACAGCAGCCCTGGGATCCTCATAGACAACTGTCCCTGGGATTCTCCAGGCAAGAACACTGGAGTGGGTTGCCATTTCCTTCTCCAATGCAGGAAAGTGAAAAGTGAAAGTGAAGTTGCTCAGTCGTGTCTGACTCTTAGCGACCCCATGGACTGTGGCCCACCAGGCTCCTCCGTCCATGGGATTTTCCAGGCAAGAGTGCTGGAGTGGGGTGCCATTGCCTTCTCTGACAGACTGCTTGAGCCTCACCTAAAATGTTTTTAAACAAGCATTGGGAGGATCACTTTCCAACTCACATAACTGTATTGAGGAATTAAGCTCAAGAATACATAAAGGAATACAAAGACATCTAAAGAACCTGACAAAGTAAAATTCACAATTTTAAGCATCCAGTAAAAAAATTATTAGACACACAAAAATTTAAAAATAACCCATAAAAATAGAAATTAATAAAATGAAACAAATCAGAAATGATACTCATGATCAAATTAGTAGACAAGAATATTAAAACACTTATATAACTATACTTGATATATTCAAAAGTTAGGGGAAAGATTGAAGATATATAAAAAGACATGGAAATTGTAAATAAAAATGCAAATTAAACTTTTAGACATAAAAATACATTGGATGAGATTAAGACAAATGAGACACTGAAAAGAAATGTAAACTTAAAGACTTAACAATAGAAACTTAACATCAATACAGAAACATGGGGGTGGGGGGAAGCTGAAAGAAAAAGTGAACAGAGCATTAGAGAGCATAAGTTTAAACACTCTAATATCTGTATAAACCTACTGTGGACCATGAAGAAGAGAAGGGGAAGACAGAAATAAAATTTTTGAATACAATGGCAAATTTTTTTTCTAAAGTTGATGAAAACTATAAATGCATAAATTCAAGTACAAAAAAATATGAAACAAACTCAACTAAGATTCATCACAACCAAATTGCTTCAAACCAGTAATAAAGGGAAAAAAAATCTTACAATTAAATAAAAATAAAATTACACGTTTCATAAAAAAGCAGAGAGCACACTCTGGTCAGAAACAACGTAATATAGTTGACAGTGGAATGACATTCTATGGAAAAAATAACTGTCAATCTAAATTACTACAACCAGTGAAAATAACTTAAAACATAAAAGTGAAGTCAAAACAAAAATACTTCATTGACAAATTTCATGGAATAACACATAATCACTACAAGAACTCACTCAAAAAGTGACAGATAATATGAATAGCCCTTAAAGTGAAATTGTGGTTTAAAAACTTAACATAAGAAAAACACTACCAGAAAACTCTAAACCAATACACCTCAAGAATATAAAAATTCTAAACATGAATTTAGCAAATCAATCAAACAGTACTTCATGAAGGTTAACACTTTCATGAGCAAATGAGATTTATCCTGGGAATGCAGGGTTGATTTAACATTAACGGTCAATCATTATCTAATACAGTAATCAAAAAATAATCAATGGTAATTAATTGTATTAACAATTTTTTTAAAAAGATCCTTTTAGTAGAAACATGGAAATTTACAATATCATATGTAAAACAGATAGCCAGTGGGAATTTGCTGTATGACTCAGGGAACTCAAACAGGGGCTCTGTGACACTCTAGAAGGGTGGGGTGGGATGGGAGATGGGAGGGAGGTTTGGGAGGGAGGGGACATGGGTGTACCTATGGTTGCTTCTTACTGATGTATGAGAGAAAACCACAAAATTCTGTAAAGCAATTATCCTTCAATTAAAAAAATAAATAATGTGCCCAAAATTTTTTTTAAAAAATCCTCTCAGTAAAGACAGAAAATCATTTGACAAAATCCAACATTCATTTTTGATAAAAACTCTCAGTAAACTAGGATCATGAACAAAAAAAGCTACAACTCAAAACACATTCAATGGTGAAAGACCAAATACTTTTCCACTAAGACTGGGAATAAGACAAAAACATCCCCTTTCATAATTTCTATTCAAATTGTATCGGAGATTGTACCTAGTACAATAAACTAAACAAAATAAAATAAGACAATAAACACCGAGATTGGAAAGGAAGAAGGAAAAATGTATTTATCTGCAGGTATTGCAACTATCTATAGATCTAGAAAAAAGTTACTAGAAAAAAATTATCCAGTAAGGCTGCGTAATACTAGTTAATACAAAAACCAAATGTACTTCTACTAGCAAGAAAAAAAGTCAAAAAATTAATATTAAAAATGCTAATTTCATAAAAGTTAAAATTTAAATGGAAATGGAAAGGACTTAGGCTAGCCAAAACAACTTTGAAAAAGAACAAAGTGGGATAACTTGTTACTACCTGATTTCAAGACTGAGGATAAAGTAGCAATCAAGACAGAATGGTACTGACATAAATAGAGCAATGAAGCAGATTAGAGACCTTACACAAAAAGATAATGGTCAATTTATTTTTGACAAAAGTATCAAGGTAATTTAATGGAAAAAGGATAATCTTGGTCAGAACGAATAGCCAAGTGAAAAAAATGAACCTCAACACTTACCTCATATCATATACCAAAATTCATTAATTTTTGTATATACCACATGCTGTATATACCACGGCATGTGGTATATACATAGAACAGATTACTACTCAACAACATGTAACTGTGTGCAGCATTAAAACATGAAAACTGATACGTACAAAATTTTCCTCACTGACAGAGGTCAGACTCCATTCTGTACTTCATTCATTTATATAAAATTCTATATTGTATAAGTAATGTACCACAAGTACATGTTAAGTAGATGCATGGGAATGGGGAAAAAGGGGATGAGGAAATTTTTGGGGTGATAAGTGTGTTTATTACTTGGATTGTGATGACGGTTTCATAAGTGTATTTTTTGTCAAAATTCATCAGCTTTAAATATATGCAGTTCATTGTACATCAATTTTACCTCAGTAAAGGTATACAAAATTTCTGTGATTAAAACAAAAGAATACATACCACAAAGACCTAAAACAAATACTGATGCATTTGTTTTTACAAAATAATATTCAAAAAACTTACAAAATATTCCTATAAAAATTATGAGACGTATATTCAACAAAATTCTTCAAATATAACAAATGTTCATATTAGAGTAGTATAATTACTGATAATGATTATTCTTTTTTAAGCCATTAGCTGTATTTCTATTACAATTTGCATACTTTTGGTGGTAATTTATTTTTTTTTTTTTTCAATAGCACATAAATAGGCAAAGTATGACCTCAGAAAAAAGTGAATCATTCCGTACCTGCACTGGAGAGCGAACTGTTACCTTCTTACTTCCTTCCACTGCATCAATCTGACAAACAATTGATCTTTCAACTCCAGACTCTCTGTGTCTTACAGTGTACAGTCGTCGTCCCACTTTTGTTAAAGGGATTTTATCAGCAGTAGAGTGGTTAGCAGGGGCTAAATTAAGTATACATATTTAAAATTGATCATAAATCATCATATATTAATTTTAGTAGACATTTTAAGCCAGAAACATCAGATGATTTCTTAAATTTTTAAACATTATCACTGAAAACTATACAAAGGGATGTTTTAAGAATCCACAATGCATTTCTACACCATTCACTGAAACCCTTCAAAGTATTTTAACAAAAAAAGTTTTTAATTGAAAAAAACTCATCCAAAAGTTAAACCTAAGACAACATAATCTTTTAAAAATAACTGACTGATGAGAGAAACTGCTAGAAAATACAAGAACACTGATCTTTGGTTTGTTATCATATAAAACAGGCAGTCACAGGCAATTACCAAATAGCTGCAGTTTTTCAGTTTTTAATTTTTCCAACAGGCTGTGACACTTTGCCATATCTAAGAATTGATTACGATTTTATATAGCCTTACCTCATATATACATATATTGTATTGGGGATAAATTATCTATTTTGGAAGTTAATTATTTATTTATAGATTCCTCTCCCCTAGAAAAGAAAGTGGCAACCCACTCCAGTATTCTTGCCTGGAGAATCCCATGGACAGAGGGGACTGGCGGGCTACAGTCAGTCCATGAGGCTGCAAAGACTGCAACTAACCTGTCTGCCTCCCCTACTATCCCATAAAAATGTTAGTTTAAAAGCAAACAGAAATACAATTGATGAGAACAATTTACAGACAATGTTGGGAAAACATGTTAAACCTAGGCACTGTTAAGACTAGGAAAAAGCACAAGCTGTCAATTTTAGCACCCCTCTTCCATGCCTAAGTAACTTTTCTAATGTCCCTCCTTCCATAGCTACTTAATTGTCAAAATGTCATAAAGTTTTGTGAGTGAGGATTTGGGACTATTTAATATTTAACTTCACAACGAGTTTTGTTGTTCAGTCACTTAGTCATGTTTGACTCTTTGTGACTCCATGGACTGCAGCATGCCAGGCTTCTCTGTCCTTTACTATCTCCCGGAGCTTGCTTAAATTCATGTCCATTGAGTCGATAATGCCATACAATCATCTCATCCTCTCTCGCTCCCTTCTCCTCCCAAGAGAAGAATGAGTACATACTACAATGTACATACATTGAAGAATACAATGAGTACACACTACGACAGTTTTAAAATGTATTTACTTTTACTTTTTACCTCTCTTCTGAGAAACATAAAGAACAAAGGAAAAAAACAAACCTCTACTTCAACAGGCAGAAGATAAAAACCATTCACAAACCCCAAAACCATTATCTGTGCCATTGGCTGAATTCAAACCTTATTCTCAATTCATTCAGTTGCAAAACTGTTGGAATTTTACTAAGTTATACTAAAAGTGGTTAAAACAACCACTGATAGTTATTGTCTACAAATGCTGACTGAAGATAAGATCTAATAATTTTCTTCTCCAAAGGAGAAAATTATTATGCTCTAAATAAAGCAGTGGATAAAGCCAGAATTTGAAATTGAGCAATACAGTGACAACAGCAACCAATGCCCTGCAAAGGAAATAATAAAATTTGCAACATATTAGGAAGGAAATAAATAACCTGTGAGATACCAGGAGTAAGTAAAGTGGGATATAAAATATAATTTAAAAGAAAATAAAGCCCCAGGACGGTAATTTATCACTTACTAAGAAGAATGAAGAAATGTTTGCTGCTTAGGCTGGTCATTGCATTGAAATGATCATTGTCTTTAGTTCGCATATAATCCATACTTAAACTCTCCTCATTTTTCAATACATATGATTTTGCCATAGGTACGTTGAGTACACTAAAAGATTCACTTGGTGAAACAGAAATACTAAGTCCAAGAGAATTTAAAATCATAAAAGGTGCCAGATCCCTTATGAAGGTAGCTGAAGATCCAGTGGCAGCTTCTGTAAATGCCTAACAAGGAAGAGTCATCATAAATACAAGAAAATGTAGAAAACTAAACGACAAGCAGAGTACTAACAGACATATGACAAACAACTAAATTAACAAAAACTTCTTTTTTAACCAAAAGGTTAACTCAGACTGGTACCCCAAAATTAAAGTTTCAAGTAACTTTCCTTACCTCAGCTAAATTATTTAACATTATAAGGCCACATTTAGATAATGTAATGTTTAGCTGGTCTTTCGAATAGAAAGTGATGACAGTTTTGTATTCTGGTACTCTGTAATTTTCTTCTTCAGTACCTGACTCAACAATGGCCTTTTTGGCTTTCTTTTTCATCTAAAATAATATAAATTACAGAAATGTGAGAACAATTTGTTTCTAGGAGCATGGTATAACTCATTTTACAAAGGAAAAACAAACATCAGACAAATTTCAACCAAAACATTAGAGAAAGCAATACATTTTATCAGTTCCACTGCCTTACTGGAATAACTGGGACATAAACCAACGAATGCCGCCTGGACAGAGGCAGTACTGGAAGAAAAGTTCTTCTCCTCCTCAGTTACACTAAAATGGCAGACATAATTTAGAAGGGGAAAATAAAACCCTAATAAGTAAACGCATGTAGCATCTGAATGAAAATCAGAAGCACATACATCATAGCATGTGGAAATTCAGGGCAAGAAAAGTTAGCCTACTGGTGGTATAAATGCTATATATAAAGAACAGAAACCTAGGGACTTAATAAGTCCAACAATAGTTGCAGAACAGTGCCACTAGGACCTAGGCTCCTGTGAATCAAACTACCTACCTCTTTTTAAGATTCGCAAGTCTACTACCTGTAAGTATCCTGACCTAACAACCACCAAAGAAATTCCTTTATCCAAATCCTCTATCTAAAATAAGCACAATCAAATGTACTGGTCTAATATAAAAAGCTGGAAATACCATGCTACTCACCTTCACTGTTCCTTTAACTGGCTTTAAGCCACTGAAAATTTGTCCATTATTTCACAGAATCATTATTAGGGAGGAGATACGCTAATAATCCTACAATCTCTTGCTTCAGAAGCACAATTTCATCCATCTAAAGGTTCTGATTTATATGATTACATAAATTCACATTATATTTTAAGTAAATAATGATGTGTTTTCTTTTATATACACACCCTTCAGATACCAAGGAAAACCTGGGATAGACAACAACCTAAAAAAAATGCTAGAAATATTTTAAGATGATAGTTTATAAGTGGGGACTTTGCAGCCAGTATTGCATTCCACCTCTTCTAATTTAAAGGTATTATTACTTTATGAAAGTCCTTTAACTTCAACAGTTTTAGTTCTATCATATATTAAAATGAAGTTTAAAACTGTATCTTCTTCAGAAGTTTGTTTTAAGTTTAAAGCAAAAGTAGATTATTTAAGACAGTATCTAGTACATAATAAATGTTACACAGTATTTATATTAGAAGCCCATGAGGCAACAGTCTTGGGTTTGAAAATTACATTCAGAGGTCAAACAAGGAAGCATGTGGAAAGGTTCATAATGAAATATCTGAACTCCGCTGTGATTAAAATTAAAGTGTGCGTGATGTGGACATCCTCAATATTTGAAAAAAATTTCCAGATATCAAAAATACCTTGATTCCAAGATTCCATGGTCTAAAATCCTCAGTCTGATCAATTTCTAAGGGTTCAAGCAAAGGCTCCCACACACCAAACATTTCATTGTAATAATGTACCTAGAGAGAGAATTTAATTTTTTAAATAAAACATTCTGGTATTTTCTAAAATCATCTTCCATGTTGTTCCCCACACCATTCCTTTTGGCTGTGCTATTTGTTCTGTATGAAAACCATCGACATGCCCTTAGTTTCCTATACATGCTTTCTCAATGATTTCCTCATCTGGCTAACTTCATGGTCTACTCTTCACCATTTATTCCAGAAAAAAACTCTCTTTTAAGTATCTTTCCTTGATTTTCAGGCTGGGTTTAACAGTGAAAACTGTGTTCATCAATCAAACATTACTGGAATTTTAAAAACATGTTCTATCTACCTCCACTAACTTTTAGAAAGCTTTTGAAGTGAAGGCAAATAACATATGATTCAATAAGCATGTACGTATTTGAATTCTCTGAACTTCCTGGACATCTCAGATCAAATTCTCTGCAAAATATAGATAATTCTAGCTAAAACTTGGAAACTTGAAACTCAGTCTGTCAGTTCCACCTCTATTAGTATATAATTCTATCATCACAAATATTGTAGTGGCTTATAAATTTTCATACTTATTGACTGAAGTAGAATATCAGATTAGTTTCTACTAAACATAAACTAAATACTTTAAAGCAAAGTATCCCTGGGAAGACTACATGTAGAAAAATTCTGATGCATAATATATGTTGGCTCAAAGTAAGTATCTTCCATAAAACTAAAGGACTCTCACAGAAATGTGAAAGACCTTGGTGGAGCCTACCAGAGTATGAAGATCTGCATTATGTAAATGTATAAAGCATATTCTTCTAATTTTTTAAGTCACTATTTCCAAAGAGAAAAGAAATAATCTATTATCACTTTAACGAAAAAAGGATACTTAATTTTTAAAATTAAGAATTTTACATCTACCGAACAGTCTATTTTATACACCTAAAAGAAGCAATAGATATTAAGAAGAGGTGGCAGGAATACACAGAAGAACTGTACAAAAAAGATCTTCACGACCCATGTAATCACGATGGTGTGATCACTAACCTACACCCAGACATCTTGAAATGCAAAATCAAGTGGGCCTTAGGAAGATCACTATGAACAAAGCTAGTGGAGGTGATGGAATTCCAGGTGAGCTATTTCAAATCCTAAAAGATGATGCTGTGAAAGCGCTGCACTCAATATGCCAGCAACTTTGGAAAACTCAGCAGTGGCCACAGGACTGGAAAAGGTCAGGTTTCATTTCAATCCCAAAGAAAGGCAATGCCAAAGAATGCTCAAACTACCGCACAATTACACTCATCTCACATGCTGGTAAAATAATGCTCAAAATTCTCCAAGTCAGGCTTTAGCAATATGTGAACTGTGAACTTCCAGATGTTCAAGCTGCTTTTAGAAAAGGCAGAGGAACCAGAGATCAAATTGCCAACATTTGCTGGATCATCAATAAAGCAAGAGAGTTCCAGAAAAACATCTACTTCTGCTTTATTGACTATGCCAAAGCCTTTGACTGTGTGGATCACAATAAACTGTGGAAAATTCTGAACGAGATGGGAATACCAGACCACCTGACCTGCCTCTTGAGAAATCTGTATGCAGGTCAGGAAGCAACAGTTAGAACTGGACATGGAACAACAGACTGGTTCCAAATAGGAAAAGGAGTACATCAAGGTTGTATATTGTCACCCTGCTTATTTAACTTATATGCAGAGTACATCTTGAAAATGCCAGGCTGAAAGAAGCACAAGCTGGAATCAAGATTGCTGGGAGAAATATCAATAACCTCAGATATGCAGATGACAACACCCTTATGGCAGAAAGTGAAGAAGAACTACAGAGCCTCTTGATGAAAGTGAAAGAGGAGAGTGGAAAAGTTGGTTTAAAGCTCAACATTCAAAAAACTAAGATCATGGCATCCAGTTCCGTCACTTCATGGCAAATAGATGGGGAAACAGTGGCTGACTTTATTTTTCTGGGCTCCAAAATCACTGCGGACGGTGACTGTAGCCGTGAAATTAAGACACTTGCTCCTTGGAAGCAAAGTTATGACCAACCTAGACAGCATATTAAAAAGCAGAGACATTACTTTGCCAACAAAGGTCCATCTAGTCAAGGCTATGGTTTTTCCAGTAGTCATATATGGATGTGAGAGTTGGACTATAAAGAAGGCTGAGCACCAAAGAACTGATGCTTTTGCACTGTGGTGTTGGAGAAGACTCTTCAGAGTGCCTTGGACTGCAAGAAGATCTAACCGGTCCATTCTGAAGGAGATCAGTCTTGAGTGTTCGTTGCAAAGACTGATGCTGAAGCTCCAATACTTTTGCCACTTGATACGAAGAGACTCATTTGAAAAGACCCTGATGCTGGGAAAGATTGAGGGCAGGAGGAGAAGGGGATGACAGAGGATGAGATGGTTGTATGGCTTCCGTGACTCAATGGAGATGAGTTTGAGTAGACTCTGGGAGTTGGTAATGGACAGGGAGGCCTGGTGTTATGTGGTCTGAGGGGTCATGAAGAGTCAGACATGACTGAGCAACTGAACTGAACAACAGTCTATTAATTTAATCAACTTAAGATGAATGAAATCAGTTGAAATATAAACTTCATATGTACTCTAAAAGTAACATACACATAAAAACAATTATATCAAGGGCATAAATAGGTACACTTTTTTCCAAAAGTTTGGGAATCAACATCGTATTTATTATAAACTTAATTTAAATGTTTAAATGAGATTTCCAAAATAGTTCATATGTAGCATTATTTCTTATATAATCTGGAAAAATACTATATATGCTTACTTCTAGCTCAAGCTGACAGTGGAGATTTATTAAGGAACTCCAGTTTTTGCCTTCCCCTGAGAAACGTGATTTTGCCAATAGCATAGGTACTGTTCTATGACCAATTCCAGCCTCAAGAACCAGAAAAATAGAATCAATGTTCATTTTTATTATCTCTCCTTTGGGTACCAATTCAGGCATGGGAGCTCTTTTTACAGCTTCATTTGGTTCTTCAAGAAACCACATATTTAAATCTTTTGTATCCTTCTTTTCCCATAAATGTGCTGTAGAAGAAGCAGTTTCTTTGGGGATGGTTTCCTTAGCAGTATAAAGTGCTGAAGTTATGGTAATCACAGTATTTATGATAACTGGTGAAACCTAAGGAGAAAAATTCAAAGCAATAAAAAAAAAATACAAAAATCACTTTCCAAACTACATACTTCAAAGAACATGAAATATATTTGCTGATAGATCAAGAGAAATTAATACTGAAATAATATTACTACCAAGAAACAGATACAATTTGCTGCCTACAAAATCTTTTTTTATTATGATAGGTAATTTCAATAGTTAAAATATTTACATGTTGATATTAAACTGACCAATTTCAACTATATATACTATAAGGAAGCTACCTACAGAAGCAGTCAACTGCCAATAATAAAATACATGAAAAGATTCATCATAAAATGTAAATTAAGTATCATTTAAAAATTATGTGTCAAAAATATTTTTAAACAGCTTCCTTTTGCTTAATGATTAATATTATTGTTATAATTGTTTATTTCTAAGTTTTATTGTTTTTTCCAAAAGGGCACTAAAGATCTGAATGACTGATTACATTATAACTTACCTTCAGTGTCAGGGATTTTACTGATAATTCAAGTACTTGTGGATCTGTACTTATCTGAGTAGCTTGACAGAACAAGTCACAGGGTTGCAAAACCTATAAGAGAAAAATCAATACTATCAAATTAACACATTCTTAAAATATTTTTACTTAAAGACTTGTCCAACAGGAGATAACTATGCTAAATAAACAAGTTAGTAAAAATAATCTACTTCAAAAACAAGTCAGTCAATAAAACATTCCTTTCTTATCCTCTTGTTCGTTATTTATAATAAACAGAAAGTACTTATATTAGCAACACTACTGACAAAGAAAAAGAATTTCTTAAATATATGAAAAATTCACAAAACTTGTATTCTGTATTTTATTTTATAGCAGTCCCTTGGTATCCCTTCGGGACTGGTTCCAGGACACAAACACCTGTCCCCTACCTGCTTCCTCCCACCCATGGCAGATACTAAAATCCAAGAATGCTCAAGTCCTTTGTATATTGATAAAATGGCACAGTATTCAACAACAATGAAACAAACATCACAATTTTAAAAAATGGCAAGAGAAATTGAATAGATTTTTTTCCCAAAGAAGACAGAAGGCCAACAAGCACATGAAAAGATGTTCAACATCACTATTTATCAGGGAAATGCAAATCAAAACCAAAATAAAATATCACCTCATATCTGTTGTAATGGCTATTATCAAAAAGGCAAGAAATAAGAGTTGGAAAGAATGTGAAGGAAAGGGAATCTTCATTCACTAGATGTGGGATTTGTGTAGTTACTGTGGAAAAACAATATGGAGAGTCCTCAAAAAATTAAGAATAGCTATCATATGATTCACCTATTTTACTTTTGGGTATTTATCCAAATAATACAAAAGCACTAATTCAAAAAGATAAATGTCACCCCCTTTGTTCACTGCAGCATTGTCTACAATAGTCAGGATTTGAAAACAACCTAGAGTGCCTATCAACAGATGAAAAGATAATGCAAATGTGGAGTGTTTCTCTATGTTTGTATGAGAAGGGAATACTACTCAGGCATAAAAAGGTGAAACCTTGCTATCTGCAACAATATGATGGACCTTGAGGGTATGATGGACCTAAGAGAAATGAGTCAGATGGAGAAAGACAAATACTGCATGATTTCACTTATATAAGTAATATAAAAAAGAAAAAAACAAGAAATGAACAAATCAAACAACCACATAGTTACAGATAACAGATTGAAAGTTATATAGGGGAAGGTGTGGGGAACAAATGGGGTCAAGGGTGTCAACTGTATGGTTACTGGTAAAAACTGAATTTTTAGTGGTGAACATACTTTTGTGTACGCAGAAGTAGAAAAATAATACTGTACCCATGAAACTTATATAATGTTATAAGTCAACATTATCTCAAGAAAAAAAAAAAAGACCAAGTACAGTCAGCCCTCTGTATCTACAGGTTCTGTATTTGTGGATTCAACCAAAGATTGAGTTACTAAAATAAAAGTTTTATCGTGCTATTTTTTTCCATTATAAAAATAAATGAATGCTTGGTTGGGACTGGTGCGCTGGGACGACCCAGAGGGATGGTACAGGGAGGGAGGAGGGTTCAGGATGGGGAACACGTGTATACCTGTGGCGGATTCATATTGATATATGGCAAGACCAATACAATATTTTAAAGTTAAAAAAAATAAAAAGATAAAAAAATTAAATGAAATATGTTAACCTATATAGGACAAACTACAAAAGAATAAAAAATTATAAATAAATTAGACTTGCTAAATAATTCTTAATATAAGTGTAAATTAACTGAGTCTGCCCTAACTATAGTAAACATAAATCTGTCCTGTAGCCCCCAGTACTCCTCCCAAATGCAACATATGTTTACCTCCTAAGGATCTTGATAGTCACCTCCCAATATTATAGCATGAAGTCCAAAATCTTGAGAGAGTTAATTCTTATGCAGATTGATAAGGAGAAAGGGGGTCCAGGGCTCTCAAGGAAGAGAAAGGGGCAAAAATTTTTTTTTAACATTGCTTTGTCTTAGTCACATAAGACATTTTTTCTTAAATTCTGAGTTGTTATGACAACAATCTTTAAGACTAACTTTCTTTAAGCCCAGAGCTAATGATTACACAACAAAACAACTCATCCTGCTCAAGGGTATGTTTTTCCTTAAGTTCTGTGCAGTCTCCTTGGACTGCAAGGAGATCCAACCAGTCCATCCTGAAGGAGATCAGTCCTGGGTGTTCATTGGAGGGACTGATGTTGAAGCTGAAACTCCAATACTTTGGCCACCTGATGCGAAGAGCTGACTCATTGGAAAAGATCCTGATGCTGGGAAAGATTGAGGGCAGGAGGAGAAGCGGATGACAGAGGATGAGATGGTTGGATGGCATCATCGGCTCAATGGACATGGGTGTGGGTAGACTCCAGGAGTTGGTGATGGACAGGGAGGCCTGGCATGCTGCAGTTCATGGGGTCGCAAAGAGTCAGACATGACTGAGTGACTGAACTGAACTAAACATACAACTCAATATCATTTTTATTTTTTTACCAAACGCTCCAATTAAAGATGGGCAGCAGAACTGAACAGACATTTTTCCAAAGAGGACATGCAGATGACCAACAGGCACATGAAATGATGTTCAACATTGCTAATCAGTAGAGATACAAATCAAAACGACAGTTAGCTTTCACCTCACACCTGTCACAATGACTATAATCAAAAGTACAAATGCTGGCAAGCGTGTACAGAAAAGGGAACCCACTGTTAAAGTAGTCTTTACTGTCAGGATGAAGATAGGATAGACAAATGACAGATTAGTAAATAAAACAAGAGTTCTGCAGCAAAAATAAAAATAAAAACCTTCCATGAATAAATAACAGCTTTGGTTGTTAAAGCTACTTATATATGGAATCACCAAATGGTTAACAAACTAAGGATTGCCAAGGAGACCAATACTTGGTATATAGAAGTTTTTTAGTATTAAAACTGCTAAAATCACCTCCAAGTAGTAAGCTCAACAGAAAGCAAGCTGTGACAACAGTGTTTATCCTGAAAAAGACAACAGTCACTTTACATATGTCTACAGTGGATAACGTTTAAAAAAAGAGAGAGAGACAGAGCCACGTGAGAAAATGTGAACAATGCTCTTTCAAGAGAGCAAAAATCAAAGACTCCAACATGGGCTATCCAAGGAATTTACTCCATTGCTGGAGCTTCAAGTTTTCACAATTCAATTCAGCAGGATATTTCAACTGTTATGAAGCAACGACTACAAAGTGTTTCCTATTCTTTCTTTTTCTGAATGGGTTTTTAAGCTTTGAGTTTTCAGTCCTTGTACCACTGTTAAACTAGTCATTGTGTACAGTGGTGAGGTGTGCGTCTGTCAAAAATTGACAACTTATTTGTCTATTAGTTAATATATTGCCTGGGCTTCCCTGGTGGCTCAGAGGGTAAAGCATCTGCCTGTGATACGAAAGACCCAGGTTTGATCCCTGGGTAGGGAAGATCCCCTGGAGAAGGAAATGGCAACCTACTCCAGTACTCTTGCCTGGAAAATCCCATGCACAGAGGACCCTGGTGGGCTACAGTCCATGGGGTCGCAAAGAGTCGGACATGACTGTGCGACTACGCTTACTTAATATATTGCCAAATCGAAAGAAGTCATATGCAGACACAATAAAGCAAACTATCATCTAGGAGGAGGAACAAAATGGTGGAGGAGTAGGTGGACATGGAGTATATCCCTCTCCATGGATACGTCAGGAATACACCTTCAGACACAGAAGTACATGCAGAACACCAGGTAAGAGGGGACAGGAGTACCTGACTAGTGGAAAGGAATATAGAACCACCCAAAACTCAGTAGGACAAAGGAACTAGGGGAAAAAACAGGAGTGTTCAGAGGACTGGACCTGCCCTTGGCAGGTGGGCAAACTGAAGCAAGGGTACGATCCCCACATTGGGGCAATTGTCTGAGTCAGAGGAGAAACATTTAAGGCTCAGAGTGAAACAGCTGATCTGTGGCAGCCTAAATGTTATGAGAATCAGACAGTCCTTGCCACAGCCATACACAGTCTGGACAGGGACGCAGGTCCCATGGAAGGTACAGCAGCTGGGAGCTGGAGTTTAGAGACTATGGAGCAATCCCAGTGTGAGGGCTGCTGTTGACTGTGGAGAGAGGAATTTAGGAGATGTGAAGGAGGAGACTGTGATGGGAAATGCCTGTAGAGGAAAGCCAGGAAGCCATGGAGGCAAGGTGATCCTACTGAGTCACACATAGTGGGTGGAGCCATCACCATAGCCTCTCTCCCCACATGCCAGCATTGGCACCTGAATGATAAAAAGGCTGGCCCATCAAACACCTGATGCGCTGCACTACAGAGTAGGACCCCACCCAGGGTGCCCCTTTAAGTGCCTGAAATGCCGATCTACGGGTAGGACCCCAGCCAAGGGGGCCCCTCTATGTGCCTGACGTGCTGAACAACAGAGAAGGATCCCAGGCAAGGGAGCCCTCTATGTGCCTGAACGGGCGGAGCTATGGGGAAAAACTGGCCAAAGAGGCCTTCTGATTGCCAGCTACAAGAGGCTAGAAAAAAGACTGATAGGGCCATAACTCCTGTGGTGGAGGCAGTCCATGTCCTTGCACACTTGGTGCTGCCCAAGATCCCCACAAGCCAAGCAGCTGTGCCACCTTCACGCTCAACTCTCACTGGGGCAGAGCTGCTACAGGCAAAAAAAGTCTTGCATCTATGCACACAGGGTTGCTTCAGTTGTGTCCAGCTCTTTGCGAACCTGTAGACTGTGGCCTGCCAGGCTTCTGTCAGGGGGGTTCTCCAGGCGAGAATACCGGAGCATATTGGCCAATACTGGTTGCCATACCCTTCTAGAGCACTATATTTCCTGCTGCCCTGGCTGCCAACTCCCCTGAGTACCTGGTGCTGCCAGAACTCTTGCAACCTAAACAGCTGCACCACCCCCGACATCTGGCCCTCACAGAGGCAAATCCAAGTCCTCCAGGGCAGCCCCAGGAGCAAACCCCAGGAACAACCCACATGCAGAGATGGAAATAAAACCACAGTTGAAACCCAGGGGCAGTGTGGCTAAGGAAGAAGACTGCAAAACCTAACCACTAGTTATACAAGCTGCAGATTAAATCCACACGATCAACGAGGCAGACTCTGTGTCTACAGAATACATAAAAGGACATTCAGAGCTCCCACAAAAGGAAACACACTGGTTCTGATAGCTGTGGATATTGGAGAGAAGAACACACAGGAGTAGGACCAGATTAGAATCTGAGTTGCCCCCACAGCAGGTCCAGAGATCAGCAGTTTTGGAGGGCATAAAAGGGAGGTGAGGTGGACTGCGACCTCCAGCAAAGGAAAGGACTCTGACAGCAGTGGCTCAAGAAAAACATTTCTTATTCTTATGGTTTGACTTGTCCTGTAGATTCCCTTGGATTTTTTTTCTTTTCTTTTTTGCCCCTCTGTTGTAGTTGTCAATTTTTTGGCACTATGAAATCTAATTAAGTTTTTGAATTTTTTTTTCCTCCTCAGACACATTTTTTGTTGTTGTTATAAACCTCTGCCTCTACATTGGGCTTCTGCAGTTCTGGGAGTTTTCCTTTTTATTTTCTTTTTAATTTTAATTTTTTAAACCTATTATTATTTTTTATACATTTATTCCTGTTTGCTTTTCATACTGTTCCTTTCCCCTTCCAGATAATCTTTAACATATATAAATCTTCTTCATCTACCTGTATTTAACTTTGCATATCTATTCTTTCTTTTCTTTCCTGTCAAACATTTGTTAGCTTTATTTTCATAGCTTTATTCCCCAACTTGCATCTTCCTTTAGTTTCATTTTCCAGTTTCTGTTTTAGTTAGTTTTGTTTTTAACTGGTAGATATAACTCTTGATTTCCTTTGTTCACTGGGTCAATCTATTCTACTTTATTTTTGTTGGACTGTTTTGATTTTGCTTATGGGTGTAATGCATATGTGTATATTCAGTTATACTTCTTATTGGTGTTATAAACCTCTGACTCTGTGTTAGGATTTTGCAGTTCTGTTTTCCTTTTTTCTTTCTTCTTCCTTTATGTCTTTCTTTTTTTTCTTTGCTCTTTTTTATAATTTTAATTTTTTAAACCTATTATTTTTTTCTCTACATTTATTTCTTTGTTTGCCTTTCCTACTGTTCTTTACCCCTTACAGTTAATCTTTAATGTATATAAATCTTCTTCATCTACCTGTATTTAACTTTGCATATCTATTCTTTCTTTCCTTTCCTCTCAATATATGTGTTAGTTTTCTTTTCATTGCAATAAAGCATATTTGGCACCTTGCTTTAGTTTTGTTTTCCAGTTTGTGCTTTAGTTTTGTTCTTAACAGGTAAATATAATTTTTGATTTCCTTTGTTCACCGGGTCAATCACTGTACTTTATTTTTGTTGGATTGTTTTGACTTTGCTTATGGGTGTATATGTATATTGCATCATTTAAATTATTATTTGCCTGATTTTGTAACTGCTATTTGTCTGGGGTTCATCTTTGGTTTCTCGTTTTGGGGTATTTGTTTTTAATCTTACTTAATGCCATAACAAACCACTTGTGGAGTCTTCCTTCCTGACCAGGGATCAAGCCCTGAGCCTTTGGAGTGGGAACACTAACTCCAAGACCCTAGACTACCAGAGAACTAACCCTAGGGAGTACCAAATAATGAGAACTCACACAAAGCAAACCACTTGAGTACAAGACCTGGTATCACCCAACCATCAGTAACACCCTGTACAGGATGCCTCACCTAAACAACAAACAAAAAAATACAAACCCAATCACCAGCAGACAGGAAGGATCACCACCTCACTCACCCTTGCCCATCAGAGGAAAAATAAACAAATGAAGGAACAAAAACTCATCACAAATCTCAGCCTATAGGAAGCTCACACAACCACTGCACCAAACATAGGAGGCCAGAAATCAAAAGGAAGAAAGAAGTCAACCTTTTACCCTGGGAAAAGACCACAAACACAGTAAGTTAAAAAAAAATTATGAAGACTGGCTGAATGTATACAAAAACAAGATACATATATATGCTGTCTACAAGAAACCCACTTCAGACCTAAAGACACATAGAGACGGAAAGTGAGAGGATGGAAAAATATACTCCATGCAAATGGAAAGCAGAAGAAAACTGGAGTAGCAATCTTCATATCAGACAAAACAGACCTTAAAATAAAGATGATTACAAAAAATAAGGACACTACATTGATTGATCAAGGGATCAATCCAAGAGGAAGACATAAAAATTGTAAATATCTATGCACCCAACATAGGAGCACCTCAATACATGAGACAAACACTAAAAGACATAAAAGGAGAAATTGACAGTAACACAGTAATAATAGGAGACTTGAACACTCCACTCCCACCAATGGACATTTCATCAAAACTGAAAATTAAAAAGAAACACAAGTCTTAAATGATACATTAGATGAGATGGATCTCATTGATATCTTCAGGACATTCCATCCAAATGCAGAAGAATACACCTTCTTCTCAAGTGCACATGGAACATTCTCCAGGACGGACCACATCTTGGGTCACAAATCAAACCTCAGTTAATTTAAGAAAACTGAAACCATATCAAGCATCTTCTCTGACCACAACGCTATGAGACTAGCTATCAATTACAAGAAAAAAACTGTAAGAAAAACAAACACATGGAGATTAAATAACATGTTTCTAAACAACCAACAGGTTACTGAAGAAGTCAAAAGGGAAATCAAAAAACTTCTAGAAACAAATGACAATCTAAACATGACAACTCTAAAACCTGACGGGATGCAGCAAAAGCAGTCCTAAGAGGGACGTTTATAGCAATACAACTCTACCTCAAGAGACAAGAAAAATATCAAATAGACAACCTAACTTTACACCTAAACTGGAAAAAGAAGAACAAAAAAACCCCAAAATTAGTAGAAGGAAAGAAATAATAAAGGTCCACGCAGAAATAAATGAAAAAGAAATGAAAGAAATAACAGTAAAGATTAATAAAATGAAAAGCTGGTTCTTTGAGAAGATAAAGAAAATTCACAAACCATGAGCCAGACTCAATAAGGAAAAAAAAGAGAGAAGAATCAAGTGAACAAAATTAGAAAAACAAAGGAAAGGTTACAACAGCAAATGCTCTTGCACTGTTGGTGGGAATGTAAATGGATACAGCCACTATGGAAGACAGTATGGAGATTCTTTAAAAAACTACGAATAAAATCACCATATGACCCAGCAATCCCACTCCTAGGTACATACCCTGAGGAAACCAAAACTGAAAAGACACACGTATCCCACTGTTCACTGCAGCACTGTTTACAGTACCTAGAACATGGAAGCAACCTAGATGTCCATTGACAGATGAAAGGATAAAGAAGTTGTGGCACAGTTTCAAAGTGTTTTATGAGTGCTAGGAGTCAGATAGTTAACTTGAAAAGATGTCTTTGAAGAAACAAATTTTAATCAGTTATGAAGAGGAAGAAGGCCAAGAGGATACTAGAAAATAAAATACAAATGGGAAGCATGCCAGAGCACATGATTGACGGTTCAAACAAGCCATAGGGAGAAAAGCAAGTAGCACATCTGAGAAAAATAGGTCTAGATGGGAGAAAAAATTAAAATAATAAAACTGAAACAACACAACAAACAATTGGTAGAAAGTCTTAACCGCCTAAAAGCAGTGTGGAATTGGCATGGAAACAAAATCATAGTCTTCACTGAGAAGTATTTAGATAAAATCAACTTTTCAGTGTGACTGTTCCCATAAATACACAAAACAATGAGGAACAAATGGAAAAAACGAAAAGAGAGTTTAAAAGCTGGTGCAATAATAATCTAAATTAGGCTCTCCAAGACGAAAGAAAAGTATTTTATAGAGTAAGTTGGAGAGTATGTAGCCACTTTCCTAAAGTGATACACGCTAAATATAAAACAGTTTACAATTAAGCTGACAAGTAAATAGAAAACTCACAGTAGTGATTTTTCCTTTTCTCTTGACTGGAAGAAATGGGCATGCTCTCACTTGGAGATCTTTAATGGCAGCAGTCATTGTATCATTTTCAAAGTCACCTAGCCAATATATTTCACACTGTGTTGTAATGACTAAGGCAGGAGCATCATTTCTTGTCATATCAGCGACAAACACAATTTCAGGATTTTTAATAGTGATGTTCATTTCCCACTTTTCTGATTGCTGTTTAGGTACTAAAATAAAAACACAGATAATGTCTTAAAACAGCTATAAATCTTTCTTATATTATGAAAAATTATTTATAGGACAATGATATCTCTATTTGAAGTAAAAGCAAAATAGAAATACTTAGATCCCAAAAGAATTTACTGAAAGTCTCCTAGTATAAGATTTAAAGAACTCATAGCCATTAGAATATTTTAAAATGTGAGGGGAAATCTCTACTATTTAATGGCAGAGCTAAAAATAAACTAGTTTCTAACTCTTAGCTTGACACTCTTTCTACTACACTACAAGGAATGAAATATATAAAAGATAATAGAAAATTATAAATGTAACAAGAATAAAAGAACTTTAGGGACTTCTCTGTGGGGTCCAGTAGGTAAGACTCTGCACTTTCCCTGCAGGGAGCATGAGTTCAATCCCTGATTGAGTGGCCTGGCCAGAAAGCAAACACAAGTATATAAATAAAAGACAAGTTTAAGTTACAATACTATCTTTAATTATGAAAAGGAGTCATTGTTTCATTATTGTCTCCTTCCAAGAAAATCTTTCAAATTATTGTCTTCAAAGAAGTACAATTACTTATTTTAACATGGGTCTCATAATTTTTGAACCCAGTATTTACTTATGACTTGAAAAATACAGAAACTGTCTATCTTATCAGAAAACACATTTAAATTTTCCTCTTACCTCTGAAAAATAAGGATTTCTAACTTATTGATCCTGTTATCCTCATCATCTAGAAGGATAATCAAGCTAAGTGTTATTATAGCACTTCAGTAACAGATATGGAATATTTTAGCCAATAACTAACCTTCTTCTTTAGCAGACCATGTTTGAACATTGGTTTCTACAGCAGTGCCTGTAGTGTAGGCCTCAAGAAAGACATTTGCAACTGTCAGCAGAAATTCCACACTTGCACAAATATACATTTCTTGAAGGACTATATCAGCCACCCAACCATCTCGGATCGTCCTATACCTTACATCCATCATGTCCTTTTTGTCAAACCCAACTGTCAGTCCTATCATTCTGAAAAACACAATCACAATTTCTATGAGTGTCCTGCACCTAATCAAACACACCAATAAAACTCAAAGGTCTCTCATTGCTTTCACCGACAGCAAGCCAATGTTCTGAAGTCATTTCTCTTAGTAGGATAAGAGAAATAATAAATTTACAGACTTCAGGAGCACAATTGTTTCATAATATAGGAAGTATATCCTTAAGAAATTATCAGAATTTTGAATCTCAGCATATTTTTTCTACAAATTTTCATATATTACCCATTACAATTGTATGGATTCATAATTCAGATAATAGATATTAATTTAAAACCAATTTAATTACACTGATTATTTCTATTTAACCATTTTTTTCTATTCAACCATTCAACAAGAACAGCACATAAACAGAGCATTTAAAATGTTGACTGAGAACTATGGAATCAACTCCATTAAAGCTTTGAAGATATCAGATTATACCCAGAAAATGCATATGCAACTTTGAGAGTAAGTTCTATAAAATACACCAACCATTGCTCAATAAAAATTTAAAACACTATTACCTAGGAGTTGCCTTCTTGATATGAGGCCTTTTGTCATCTAAAATACAGTTTTTTAATGAGAAGGAAGAAAGTATTGAGTCATCTGTATACATTTTTAAAGTGCTTATAATATTCTCCAACTTAAATTCAGCAAGTTTCAGAGAAGGATCACGAATATCTGTAAACGAAGTCTGAGGAAAAAGAAATCAGTACAAATGTTTTACATTTGTATGTAAATATGTATACATTTGTATACATATACATTTATATACATTTGTATGTAAATATGTAAATATTTGTATGTTTTACACAAACATACAAATTTAAAACATATTTTACAATATGAAATACCACATTCTCTATTTCCAAGAGCTCATAATGAAAAGCATATATTAACTTTAAAATATCACTTTTCATATCAAAGGCTATATGTAAGAAAACTCATTTTAAAAGGCAAATAGTTAATGTGAAAAGTGCAACAATTTTTCTCAAAGGAACAGATACAACAAAACACAGGAAACAGCAAAAATATAGTTTTTCTTCTTCAACTTACCTGTTTAGGACCTGGACTATACAGTACCATGGTGAGATAATCGGTTCTGAAACTCATATTTAGTGTTGTCTTAACTTGAGAAGCATGTGAATGTACTTCTACCACAGCAGCTGTCACTACAGTTGTTCCTTGGAAAAATTAGTTAGTGGATAAAAGAAAAAGGTCAGGAATGGTAGAACTCATTAAAATGGAATTAAAAGTAGATTTACCATAATTATTAAATAAATGGGTATTGTACAATATTTTTCCAAAAATTCAAAAAGATTTAAAAATTCAGATGTTGAACTCACTTAACTCCAGGGTTGGCATTCTTTACATAATAATCTGGGAGTCTAAACTCCTGGTTTACTTTTAATAAACTCTTGGTTTAATTTTTGTAAAATGAGAATAAAGGAACTAACCCCTGGGTCTGTTTTGGCAATTCAGGGAAATAGCATGTGTAAAATGCATACCAGAGTACCTGGCATATGTGTTTTGTATTTACATTTTACTTCAAAAAAAACTAAAACCAAACAAGATGCTTTAGATGACATTTTAAAAATGTTCCACTAACCAAAAGGATCCAAAATTCAGTCTTTTCTATATTTCATATTTTGGGGCAAGGTATTATATACACATGGTACATTTTAAATGGATTCTGTAGACCTATTAATCCTTCTCTTGGCTGTATTGCTCTGTCAATGATTTCTGGTTGAATAGGAATGTGACTGTGGACACTTGCTTTGTTCCTACTTTAGGTGGAAAACTTTCCATTTCACCTTTAAATATACCTTTTCGATATTTCTACTTTTTATCACAAATAGGTGACTTATTAAATGCTTTTTCTGCATCTATTCAGGTGATATAACTTTTTCTCCTTTTTCTATTAATTTGGTGTTACCTTAATTGATTTTTGAGGGTTAAATGAACTCTGCATTTCAGGATAAGTCTAAGTCAAGATGACACATCCTACATGCTTATTGCTGGATTTAGTATGATATGCTGTTAAGAATTTTTATTCCTGTGTTCATTAGGGATATTAGGTGCAATATTCTTCCCTCAAAGTTGTTTTTTATTTTTTATTTGGGTTTTTGGTATCAGGCTAATGCTTGCTTTATAAAACGACTAAGGAAGTGTTTCCTCCTCCTGTATTTTCCAAAAGGTTTGTTTAACACTGGTATCTTACTTAAATGTTTAACAAAATTCACCACTGAAATTCAATTCTTTTAACAGATGCAGAACTATTCATCTTATTTCTATTTCATCCTATGTCAGTTTTGGTAACTTTTTCAAAAAATTTGTACATTTCATGTAAGCTGTAGAGTTTATTATCACAAAATTATTTATACATAATAATTTCTACACAGTAGAAAGTAAAAATGACTTTCTCAGCATTACTGACTACATAGAAAACCCTAAAAAGTCTCCAACAAATTACTAGAATTAAGAAATCAATTTAGCATTTATACAAAGATATAGGGTTACTATGCAAATATCAATTGTATCAGTAACAACTGAGAAATATACTTTTAAAAATATTTGCAGTAGCATCAAAAAACATACTTAGGAAGAAGTTCAACACAATTATGCAAGACTGCTACACTGAAAAATCTCAGTACTGAGACTGAAAAATCTCAGTATTTTAAATGAAGAGACTAATGTGTGCTCAATCACTCAGTAATGCCCGACTCTTTCTGACTCTCTGGATTGTAGCCTGCCAGGCTTTTCTTTGTCCATGGAATTTCCCAGGCAAGAATAACTGGAATGGGTTGCCATTTCCTTCTCTAGGGGATCTTTTAGACAGGGATCAAATCCACATCTCCTACATTGCAGGTGGATTCTTTACCTGCTAGGCATCATGGAAGCCCCAATAGCTTATTATTTTACTTCCTCTGTTGCTGCAACACAACACATGCATCTCTCAAGGAAAAAAAAAAAAATTATCTCTTCACGCATTCTAAAAATGGCTCAAAATCATGCAAAACAGTTCACTTCACTTCTGCACCAGAATGTACTGTATATATATTTCTCCCTTCTTGGAACAGAAAACATGTCTTCCTCTCCCATATTACTTAATGTGGCATAGTTAACACCTCATTCTACATGTTATATAGAATTTATGTCACTTTTCTTAAGACATCTGTCCTTTTTTCTTAAAGCATTCTAAATTCCTTTTAATGAAAACTAAGTACTTTCTAGCCCAGTAACAGATAATCTGGGGATCCTTTTTAATGCTTTCTGTATTTGAATCCCATGTTTTCCCTTTTCCTGGATTCCTTATTTGCTTTGCTAGAATATATTTTCAAACTACCAGTATACCTCAGAGACTGCAAGATTGGTTCCAGACTACTGCAATAAAATGAATACCACAACAAAGCAAGTCACACAAACTGGTTTTCCAGTGCATATAAAATGTTATGTTTATACTATATTATAGTCTGTCATAACACAATAGCATTATGTTTTTAAAATATATATACCTTAATTAAAAACTAAGTTTGTTAGAAAAATGGAACCCAGATAGACTTTCTTGATTCAGGGTTGCCACAAACCTTAAATTTGTAAAAACTGCAATGTCTGAGAAACACAATAAAAATGAAGTGCAATAAAATGAGCTGTACCTGAATGGGTATAAAGAAAGTAAACTTTGAGTCACTGGAAATCTAAAAATTGTTTTCACATTTGGATGATGGTTGGACCATATATAGAATTCTAACTTCAAAATTATTTTCCTTAGAAATATATTTTCCAATATTACCCCACTGTCTTTTATCCTCCATCAATCCTACCCCATCCAGTTTCATTCATGATGAATCTGATTCCAGTCACTTTTTTTTCTAAGCCCTAACAGGCAGCCTGGTATTCTTCAATATTACTTCTGTTGCTCTGACATTTCACAAAAATGTGTTTGCATGGAAGTATTCAATCAGCTTGAAACTGGGTAGATTCTTTATATCCAAGAATTTGTTTCAATATTTACTTAGTTCTATAGAGTTCTCTTCTAGGAACTCTTTCTTATCTTAGGAAGACAGAAGGTAGTGATGGTAGGATTCAGTTCTTATACTCCTAGAATTCTGTTTTTATGAATTAGTTTTCTGTTCACATTCTCTTTTTTTTCTTCAATTATTTTGTCTCATTCAAGAAACACTATTCTGTTTATCCTGCCTGCTTTTATGCTTGAGTTCTTATGATTTTCTTTATATCTGACCATTAATATTTAACTATAAAGTACTGGGTTGGTTATTCTACCTAGTAAGAATGATGATTTCTATAATGTTATAAATAAATGTAAGGTTGTTTCTTTGCTGGGATTCTGACTGGAAAAGCTGTGCAATATGATTTCAGTTTGAGGTAGGGAGACTTGAGGTTCCCCCAAAATGCCAGAATGAGGAGAATTTATTTTAGTGAAGCAAAATCATCTAGTAGTTCTAATTAATCCAATTTCTTTATGTGCTGGTATTGAACTTAAGCCCTAGTTAGGTTTCTACATAATAAATTAAATCCAACATTGGATGCAGCCTTCTACTGAGTAATGATTCCTTCTGCTCTATTTTATCCATGTATCTTCTAAATATTTGCTGGAGTCCATCACTAATGGTCATCCTCTTTTGAGACTGCTAATATTTTGATACTTCTAATATTAATATGAAATATTCCACTGGAACATATGCTTCACTAGGAACAAGGGAGAAGAGAAAGGATGAGGAGAAAATTTGAAAACTGAAAAATAGGAACTTACAGGGGAGTTAGGATAACCAAGAAAAAAACACATACTAAGGAATTTTGTCACAAGAATTAGAAATTTGATTCAAAAAAAAAAAAACAACAGAATGACTAATAACAGATAAATGAGAACTACTTGAGTAAGATTAGCTAAATAGAAAAGGTTTATAAATTTTACTTTACCCAAACCTACAGTTAGGGAGAATGAAAGGAAGGAGAGAAGGAAAGGAGGAGGGGGCTAATTTAAGGTTAAGACGTACCTGCCGCATGGTGTGACGCAGTAGTAGCACCACTAGTAACACTGGACTGATCCTTTGTTACCTCATGTGAAGCACTATCACCTTCATACCATATGTTGCCATATAATGTTTTAAAAATGGTCGTTATATCTTCTTGACTAAGAATGAACTGTTAAAAAAATAAGATTTGACCATTTCAACATTACTACCTCATGTAGTGAAAAAGTTTTATACAAGGAAAACTGTTTCATTTCAAACCCCTGCAAAACCAACTTTTAACACATTAGATACTTCTATTAACTGAAGGTTTCATTTTCTAAATGACCATGTATTCTTTAGTACCCTGTGAAATACAGAACTAAATTAAATGCCAGTATCAATACCAGAAGCTATGAATGATAAACTTTGTTATGAATGCAGCAATTAGCCTACTAGTTTTAAGCCTTTAAAATGAACTTTTATCTTTAAGTATCCATGTAGCTACTCTATATTTTTTTTGGTTAGTAAGCCCCTCAATTGACAAATATGGAATAATAAAAAATAATAAATTCAGAACACTTCCTAACACCATACACAAAAACAAATTCAAAATGGATTAAAGACTTAAACATAAGCCCAGAAACTATAAAGCTCCTAGAGGAAAACACAGGCAGTACACACTTCAGCATACGTAACAGCAAGATTCTCTTTGTCCCACCTCCTACAGTAATGGAAATAAAACAAAAATAAACAAATGGGACTTAAATAAGCTTAAAGGCTTTTGTACAGTAAAGGAAACAATAATCAAGATTAAAAGATAACCCTCAAAATGGGAGAAAATAATTGCAAACAAAACTGACAAAGGATTAATCTCCAGAATATACAAGCAGCTCACACAGGTCAACATGAGGAAAACAAAAAACCCAATAAAAAAAATGGGTAGACGAACTAAATGGACATTTCTCCATAGAAGACATTCAAATGGCTAATAATCACATGGAAAGATGCTCAACACCACTCATTATTAGAGATATGCAAGTCAAAACTACAATGAGGTATCACCTCACACCGGTCAGAAGGGCCCTCATCAAAAAAATCTACAAACAATAAATGTTTGACAGGGTGTGGAGCAAAGGGAACCCTCTTGCACTGCTGGTGGGAATGTAAATTGATACAGCCACTATGGAGAACACTATGGAGACTCCTTAAAAAACTAGGAATACAACTATCTCATAACCCAACAATCCCACTATTGGGCATACACCCTGAGAAAACCGTAACTGAAAGAGACACATATATGCCATGTTTTCTGCAGCACTATTTACCATAGCTAGGACATGGAAGCAACCTAGATGTCCATCAACAAGATAAATGGATATAGAAGTTGTGGTACATATACACAAAGGAATATTACTCAGCCACATTTGAGTTAGTCCTAATTAGGTGGATGAACCAAGAGCCTGTTATTCAGAGTGAAGTAAGTCAGAAAGAGAAAAACAAATATCACATATTAATGCATATATATGGAATCTATAAAGATGGTGCTGATGATCCTATATGGAGGGCAGCAACTGAGATGCAGAGATAGAGAACAGACTTGTGGCCACAGTAGGGGAAGAAGAGGGTGTGATGAACTGAGAGAGTAGCATGGAAACATAAGAATTACCAGATGTAAAACAGCCGGTGGAAATTTGTTGTATGATGCAGGGAGCTCAGATAAGATGCTCTGTGACAACTAGAGGGAAGTCCAAAAGGAGGGGACAGATGTATACCTATGGCTGATTCATGTTGATGTATGGCAGAGACTAATACAATACTGTAAAGCAATTATCCTGCAATTAAAATTTTTAAAAATACATTTAAAAAATTGAAAATATTTTACAATATGTTTTACATGAATTATTTTACCTGAACCTCACAAAAGTTCTAGATACAAAGAGTATAATCTTGATATTATAAGAAGATGAGACTTAAATGATTAAGTATCATGCTTAAGTACACTTAAAGCAACACACTAACTCAAAACTCTATGCTTTGCAAATTCAACATTAAACCACTAGCATAAGACCTGTCTTGAAAGCTGTGATGGTTAATTTTATGTCAACTTGACTGGGTCATAGTACATAGAGATTGAGTCAAATATTATTCTAGATGTTATATATACATATGGTATTGTAGACCATCTACAAATGCTCAGCTCCCTTCTCGGGGGGCAGATTCACTAGAATGAAATTGAGTCGTCCCCTATCAAGATACCCCAAGTAGCAGCTGTTGCAGGATATCACATATTTAACTTCTCCTGAATCTCAACTTCAGAGTCAGGGACAGGTTAAAATTGAGTCTTCAGGAAATCAGTCTAATGCACCCAGATCAAGAGTATACAGACACACACACACACCATAGCCTTGATTAGATGGACCTTTGTTGGCAAAGTAATATCTCTGCTTGCCGGGAGCCGGCATATTGTATATTGAGTGCATATTGCATACTGAGTGCAGCACTTTCCACAGCATCATCTTTCAGGATCTGGAATAGCTCAACTGGAATTCTATCACTGCGGGGAGCCAGCGTGAGGAGCTCCACCCATGACAAAGGTCATGAGGAAGGAGGCTCGGCACACGCAAAGGCGGGATCAAGCCTCAGGAGTCCCCCTGGATATTCTCGAGCGTCTACCCCCCAAACCAGAGTTTGCCTACTTTCTGCTTTGTGCTTTCACCTACACCTCTGACTTTACGGGGGGCTGTCCCCCACTACCTCTCTCTGAAAAAAGAGTTAGCTTACAGCTCCAGTTAATAATTCCTGGGTGTGACAGTGTTCAACCTACAAACTCCTTTGGAAGTCCTCTAGCCTGCCTGAATAGGTTTTTCCGGCACATGTGATTGCTCAGAGCCTCCCAACTGTGAGAGGCAGGAGATGTTCTAAACTGTCTAAACACAGATTCCTTTGAGTAGTTAAAAGATTGATTAGAAATTGTATTGGTGAAGGGATTTTCACTTGTTGGGCCAATGTATGCTGCTAAGTCTCCATATCCCTTACCTGCTGTGTCCCTGGCAGTGTATTGATTAATATAATTGGTGTAAGTAGTAGCTTTAATGTTTGTAACCTGGGACCCTTGAGTTAATTCTTTTTCTTGTTATAGCCCACCACACCTTTACTCTGTAGAAATGCAACTTTATCTAATGCTTTTGGAGGGTGGCTCCTGACCAGTCACCTTTAGAGAAAAATAAGTTTTCTGAAGAAAGGGTCTTAAAATGTTAACAGGCCTCCAGGCCAGAAGATGATGCAAATCACCTAAGCTTTTGCATATGATAAGTTTGCAGGAATAAAGCCTGGCTTGCTGCATGACTCTACCCCTTCCCCCATTATCTTCTATGCATAACTTAAGGTATAAAAACTACTTTGGAAAATAAAGTGCGGGCCTTGTTCACCGAAACTTGGTCTCCCCATGTCGTTCTTTCTCTCACCTTCTGGCTGAATTATTCAGCCTCTTTTCTTCACTGAATTTTCTTACTGAGCTATCCTTATTCTATTACTCTTTATATCCTTAATCAACGTTTAATTAAGCAGTTGTTTCCTGATCCTCGCCGACGCCGTCCCCGCTTCAAATTCCCTGGATCCACCGGGGCTGGACCCCGGCATCTGCTTTTTAATATGCTACCTAGGTTGGTCATAACTTTCCTTCCAAGGAGTAAGCATCTTTTAATTTCATGGCTGCAATCACCATCTGCAGTGATTTTCGAGCCCCCCAAAATAAAGTCTGACACTGAGATTTGTAAAGTAATATCAAATGATTTATGTCTAAGTTACTGACTCATTTGCCACTTCATCTTCAACATCTCCATTCTTCTAGGACCTCTGCTAGGTTACCTCATATATTCCCATGGCTTCAAATACAATCTGTAATTTGATGATTTCCAAGTCATTTCTAGCCTTAGACTGCTCCACTAAGATCTTTATTAAAATATCTGACTGATTACTTATAATACCATGTCTAATATTGTTTCCTTCATGACATTTACCATAATTTTTAACTATTTTAATTATGTGCCTGTCTATCTCACCTCTGGATCACCACCATCCCCTGCATTATACTGGTAAGCTCCATGGAGCCACCAACAATGTCACAATTCCTTTGTAATCAGATTTCCAATATCCAGCACAGGGTCTAACACATAGCAGGCACTCAAATATTTTTTGAATAAGTGATCAACATTCAGAGAGAACAAGATGGTGGAGGAACAGGTGCACGTAGAGTGCATCTCTCTCCATGGATACATCAGGAATACACCTTCAGACACAGAAGTGCATGCAGTACACCAGCTGAGAGCGGACAGGAGTACGTGACCTGTGGAACACAATATACAGAACCATGCAAAACTCAGTAGGAGGAAAGAACTAGGGGGAAACATAAAAGTTTACTAGGACTGGACCTGCCCTCGGCAGGTGGGGACATTGAAGCAGGGGACCGATCCCCACATCAGGGTAACTGTCTGAGTCAGAGGAGAAACATTTAAGGCTGAGAGTGAAACAACTGATCTGTGGCTGAATGAGAAAAAGACAGTCCTTGCTGCAGCTGTTGACTGTGGAGAGACCCCCCTCCCTTCCCTGAGGGTAGGTGATGGAGGAGATTGTGGTGGGAAATGCCTGTGGAAGAAAGCCAGGCAACCATGGAAGCAAGGCAATACTGCGGAATCACATGTAGCGGGTGGAACCATCACCATAGCCTCTCTCTCCCCACAAGGCCAGCATCAGCAGCTGATCAATAGAGGCGGCCCATCAAATGCCTGAACCACAGAACGGAAGAGTAGGACCCCACCCAGGGTATCCTTTAAGTGACTGATGCCACAAACTACAGAATAGGACCCCATCCAGGGAGGCCCCATTCTATGTGTTTGATGCCCCAAATGACAGAGAAGGACTTCAGGCAAGGGAGTCCTCTAAGCACCTGAATGGGCGGAGCTACAGACAAAGACTGGCCAAAGACACCTTCTGATAGCCAGCTATCAGAGGCTCAAAAAAAAGACTCTGATAGGACCACAGCCCCAACAGCTGAAGCAGTCTGTGTCCCTGCACACTTGATGCCACCAGGGTCCCCGCGACCCGAGCAACTGCGCCACCTACACACTCAACTCTCATTGGCTCAGAGCTGCCACAGGCAAAAAAAAAATCTTGCGCCTACGCTACACACACGGGGTCGCTTTGTGTACTGCTTGTGTCCAATACGGGTTGGCAAATACTGGTTGCCATACCCTTCTAGAGCACTGTATTTCCTGCTGCACTTGCCACCAATCCCGAGTACCTGGTGCTGGCAGAACCCCTGCAAACTAAGCATCTGCACCACCTCTGCACCTGGCCCTCATAGGGGCAGATCCAAATCCTTTAAGGCAGCCTCAGGAGTAAACCCCAGTGAACGACCCACAGGCAGAGGTGGAAATAAAACCACAATTGAAACCCAGGGGCAGTGCAGCTAAGGAAGAACACCCAAAACTTTCCCGTCAGCTATACAAGCTGCAGATTAAACCCACACAATCAACTAGGCAGACTCTGTGTATATGGAATATATAAAAGGACATTGAGAGCTCACACACACACACAAATGCAATAGTTCTGATAGCTGTGGACACTGGAGGCCAGAACACACAGGAGGAGGACCAGATTAGAATCGGAGCAGCCCCCACAGCAGGTCCAGGGACCAGCACAGTGGTGGAGGGCATCCTAGGGAGGTGAGGCAGTGTGACTCCCAGTGAGGGAAAGGATCCTGACAGCAGGGACTCAAGAAAAACATTTATTATTCTTATGTTTTGACTTATTCTGTAGTTTCCTTTGGATTTTTTTTCTTTCTTCCTTCCACCCCTCTGTTGTAGTTGTCAATTTTATTGGCACTATGAAATCTAATTAAACTCTTGAGATTTTTTCCTTCCAATCACATTTTTATTGTTGTTATAAACCTCTGCCTCTCCCTTGGGCTTCTGCAGTCCCATGGAGCTTTTTTTTTTTTTTTTGCTTTCCTCCTTTTTTTGTTCTTTTCTCTTTTACTAAATTTTTAATTTTTTAAACCTAGCATTATTTTTTCTACATTTATTCCATTGCTTTTCCTACTGTTCTTTTCCCCTTGCAGTTAATCTTTAATGTATATAAATCTTTGTTGTCTACTTCTATTTAGCTTTGCATATCTATTCTTTCTTTCCATTCCTTTCAACACATTTGTTAATTTTGTTTTTATCGCTTTATTCCCCAACTTGCGCCTTGCTTTAGTTTTGTTTTCAGTTTGTGCTTTAGTTAGTTTTGTCCTTAACTGATAGATATAATTTTTGGTTTCCTTGTTCAACAGGTCAATTTATTGTACATTATTTTTGTTGGACTGTTTTGATTTTGCTTATGGGTATATATGTATATGTCTATATTCCATTATTTTAATTATTATTTGCCTGATTTTGTAACTGCCATTTGTCTGGGATTCATCTTTGGTTTCTCTTTTTAGGGTATCTGGTTTAATCTCACCCAATAACAAACCATTTGTGGAATCTTCGTTCCTGACCAGAGATCAAGCCCTGAGGTTTTGGAGTGGGAGCACTGGTTTGAACCCTGGACTACCAGAGAACTAACCCTAAGGAATATCAAATACTGAGAACTCTCACAAAGGAAACCAATTAAATACAAGACCTGGCATCACTCAACCACCAGTAGCACCCTGTGCAGAATGCCTCATTCAAACAACAAACATCACAAAAATACAAACCCAATCGTCAACAGACAGGATGATGACTTCACTCACCGTGCCCATCAGAGGAAAAACAAAAAACACAGCATAAATTTCACCCTATATGAAGCTTATACAAACCACTGCACCAACCTTAGAGGGCAGAAACCAAAAGGGAGAAAGAATTCGACCTTGAAGCCTGAGAAAAGGAGACTTCAAACACAAGAAGTTTCAAAAAAATAATGAAAAGGCAGAGAAATACTACAAAAATAAAGGAACAAACTAGAAACACGGAAGTCCAAATAAATGAAGAGGAAATAGGCAAACTACCTGAAAAACATAATCAAAATGTTGAAAACAGAATGGAGAAAATGCAAGAACCAATTAACAAAGACCTAGAAGAATTAAAGAATAAACAGAGACAACACAATTACTGAAATTAAAAATACTCTACAAGGAAACAATAGCAGACTATCTGGAGTACAAATAAGTAAATTGGAAGATAAAATGGTGGAAATAACTTCTGAAGAGCAGAATAAAGGAAAAAGAATGAAAAGAACTGAGGATAGCCTCAAAGACCTCTGGGACTGTATCAAACGTACCAACATTCAAATCACAGGGGTCCCAGAGGAGGAAGAGAAAAAGAAAGGGTATGAGAAAATTTCTGAAAGGATTACAGCTGAAAATTTCCCCAACATGGAAAATGAAATAGTCAATCAGGTCCAAGAGGCACAAAGAGTCCCATATAGGATAAACCAAAGGAGAAATACACCAAGAAACATACTAATCAAACTAACAAAGATTAAACACAAAGAAAAATATTAAAAGCAGCAAGAGAAAAGCAACAAGTAACATACAAGGGAAACCCCATACGTTTAACAGCTGATTTTGCAGCAGAAACTCTTCAGGCCAGAAGGGGATGGCAGGACATATTTAAAGTAAAGAAAGGGAAAAATTCTACAAGCAAAATTATTCTACCCGGCAAGGATCTCATTCAAAATTCATAGAGAAATAAAAAGCTTTTCAGACAAGCAAAAGTTAAGAGAATTCAGTACCACCAAACCAGCTTTACAATAAATGTGAAAGGGACTTATATAGTTAAGAAATACAAGAAAAGAAAAAGATCTACAAAATCAACGCCAAACACTTAAGAAAATGGCAATAGGAATATATATATCGAGAAGGAGAGTTATGACCAACCTAGATAGTATATTTAAAAGCAGAGACATAACTTTGTCAACAAAGGTCCGTCTAGTCAAAGCTATGGTTTTTCCCATGGTTGTGTATGGATGTGAGAGTTGGATGGTGAAGAAAACTAAGCGCTAAAGAATTGATGCTTTTGAACTGTGGTGTTGGAGAAGACTCTTGAGAGTCCCTTGGACTGCAAGGAGATCCAACCAGTCTATCCTAAAGGAGATCAGTCCTGGGTGTTCTTTGGAAAGACTGATGTTGAAGCTGAAACTCCAATACTTTGGCCATCTCATGCGAAGAGCTGACTCACTGGAAAAGACCCTAATGCTGGGAAGGATTAAGGGCAGGAACAGAAGGGGATGACAGAGGATGAGATGGCTGGATGGCATCACCGACTTGATGGACATGAGTTTGGGTAGACGACAGGAGTTAATGATGGACAGGGAGGCCTGGCATGCTGTGATTCACGGGGTTGCAAAGAGTCAGAGACGACTGAGCGACTGAACTGAACTGAACTTTAAATGTAAATGGATTAAGTGCTCCAACCGAAAGACACAGACTGGCTGAATGGAAACAAAAACAAAACCCACATATATGCTGTCTACAAGAAACCCACTTCAGACCTAAAGACACATACAGATGGAAAGTGAGAGGATGGAAAAATACACTCCATGCAAATGAGAAGCAAAAGAAAGGCTGGAGTAGCAATCCTCATATCAGACAAAATAGACCTTAAAGAAGATTACAAGAGATAAGGAAGGACACTACATAATGATCAAGGGATCAATCCAAGAGGAAGACATAACAACTGTAAATATCTATGCACCAACATAGGAGCACCTCAATACATAAGATAAACACTGCTGCTGCTGCTGCTAAGTCGCTTCAGTCGCATCCGACTCTGTGCGACCCCATAGACAGCAGCCCAAGAGGCTCCCCATCCCTGGGATTCACCAGGCAAGAACACTGGAGTGGGTTGCCATTTTCTCCTCCAATGCATGAAAGTGAAAAGTGAAAGGGAAGTCACTCAGTCATGCCCGACTCTTAGCGACCCCATGAACTGTAGCCTACCAGGCTCCTCCATTCATGGGATTTTCCAGGTAAGAGTACTGGAGTGGGGTGCCACTGCCTTCTCCAAGACAAACACTAACAGACATAAAAGGAGAAATTGACAGTAACACAATAATAGTAGGAGATTTGAACATCCCACTCCCACCAATGGACAGATCATCAAAACAGAAAATTAACAAGGAAACACAAGTCTTAAATGATACATTAGATGAGATGGATCTCATTGATATTTTCAGGACATTCCATCCAAATGCAGAAGAATACATCTTCTTCTCAAGTGCACATGGAACATTCTCCAAGATAGACCACATCTTGGGTCACAAATCAAACCTCAGTTAATATAAGAAAACTGAAACCGTATCACGCATGTTCTCCAACCACAACGCTTTGAGACCAGATACCAATTACAAGAAAAAAAATGTAAGAAAAAGAAACACATGGAGATTAAACAACACGTTTCTAAATAACCAATAGGTTACTGAAGAAATCAAAAGGGAAATTAAAAAATTTCTAGAAACAAATGACAAAGAAAACACGACAACTCAAAAGCTATGGTATGCAGCAAAAGCTGTTCTAAGAGGGAAGTTTATAGCAATACAATCCCACCCCAAGAAACAAGAAAAACATCGAACAGACAACCTAACTTTACACCTAAAACAACTGGAAGTCCTAGCTACAGCGATCAGAGAAGAAAAATAAATAAAAGGAATCCAGATCGGAAGGGAACAACTAAAGCTCTCACTGTTTTCAGATGACATAAAAAACCCAAAAGACAGTATCAGAAAATTACTAGAGCTAATCAGTGAATTTAGCAAAGTCAAAGGCTACAAAATCAATACACAGAAATTACTTTATTTCTATATACTAATGATGAAAAATCAGAAAGAGAAATTAAGGAATCAATCCCATTCACCATTGCAACAAAATCAAATTAAATATCTAGAAATAAACTTAGCTAAGGAGACAAAAGAAGTGTACACAAAAATTACAGGACACTAATGAAACAAATCAAAGACAACATAAACAGATGGAGAGATATTCAATGTTCCTGGGTAGGAAGAATCAACATTGAGAAAATGACTATACTACCAAATGCAATCTATAGATTCAAGGCGATCCCTATCAAATTACCAATGACTTTTCCACAGAACTAGAACAAAAAATTTCACAGTTCATATGGAAACACAAAAGACCCCAAATAGCCAAACCAGTCTTGAGAAAGAAGAATGGAGCTGGAGGAATCAACTTCCTGACTTCAGATTATACTACAAAGCTGCATTCATCAAGACAGTATAGCACTGGCACAAAAACAGAAACGTAGACCAATGGAACAACATAGAAAGCCCAGAGATAAACCCAGGCACCTGTGGGTACCTTATTTTTGGCAAACGAGGCAAGAATATAAAAGGGGGCAAAGACAGACTCTTCAATCAATGGTGCTGGGAAAACTGAACAGCTACATGTAAAATAATGAAATTAGAACACTCCCTAACAACATACACAAAGATAAACTCAAAATGGATTAAAGACCTAAATGTAAGACCAGAAATTATAAAACTTTTAGAGCAAAACATAGAACACTCAATGACATAAATCAAAGAAAGATCCTCTATGATCCACCCACTAGAGTAATGGAAATAAAAACAAAAGTAAACAAGTGGGACCTGATTAAACTTAAAAGCTTTTGCACAGCAAAGGAAACTATAAGCAAAGTAAAAGACAACCCTCAGAATGGGAGAAAATAAAAGCAAATGAAACAACTGACAAAGGATTAACTTCCAAAGTATATAAGCAGCTCATACAACTCAATACCAGAAATACAAACAACCCAATCAAAAAGAGGCAGAAAGACCTAAACAAACTTTTCTCCAAGGAAGACATACAGACAGCTAACAAACACATGAAAAGGTGCTGAACATTGCACATATTAGAGAAATGCAAATCAAAACTACATGAGGTATTACCTCACATGGGTCAGAACAGCCATCATCAAAAATCTACAAACAATAAATGCTGAAGAGGTTTGGAGAAAAGGGAACAGTCTTGCACTGTAAATGAAAACAGTCACTATGGAAGACGGTATGGAGATTCCTTAAAAACTAGGAATAAAATCACCATCTGACTCAGGAATCCCATTCCTAGGCACATACCCCGAGGAAAGCAAAATTGAAAAAGACACATGTATTCCACTGCTCACTACAGCACTATTTACAATAGCTAGAACATGGAAGCAACCTAGATGTCCATCCACAGATGAACGGATAAAGAAGTTGTGGTACATATACACAATACAATATTACTCAGCCATAAAAAAGAACACATTTGAGTCAGTTCTAATGAGGTGGAGGAACCTAGAACCTATTATACAGAGTGAAGTAAGTCAGAAAGAGAAAGATAAATATCATATTCTAACACACATATATGGAATGTAGAAAAATAATACTGAAGAATTTATTTTCCAAAGCAAACCATTCAATATCATGGTAATCCAGGTCTATGCCCCGACCAGGAATGCTGAAGAAGCTGAAGTTGAACAGTTCTATGAAGACCTACAGGACCTTTTAGACTAACACCTAAAAAAGATTTCCTTTTCATTATAGAGGACTGGAATGGAAAAGCAGGAAGTCAAGAAACACTTGGAGTAACAGGCAAATTTGGCCTTGGAGTACAGAATGAAGCAGGGCAAAGGCTAACAGAGTTTTGCCAAGAGAACACACTGGTCATAGCAAACACCCTCTTCCAACAACACAAGAGAAGACTCTACACACGGACATCACCAGATGGCCAACTCTGAAATCAGACTGATTATATTCTTTGCAGCCAAGATGGAGAAGCTCTATACAGTCAGCAAAAACAAGACTGGGAGCTGACTATGGCTCAGATCATGAACTCCTTATTGCCAAATTCAGACTTAAATTGAAGAAAGTGGGAAACCACTAGACCATTCAGCTTTGACCTAAATCAAATCCCTTATCATTATACAGTGGAAGTGAGAAATAGATATAAGGGACTAGATCTGATAGACAGAGTGCCTGATGAACTAAAGACATAGGTTCGTGACACTGTACAGGAGACAGGGAGCAAAACCATCCCCAACAAAAAGAAATGCAAAAAAAGAAAAATGGCTGTCTGAAGAGGCCTTACAAACAACTGTGAAAAGAAGAGAAGCAAAAAGCAAAGGAGAAAAGGAAAGATTTGAATGCAGAGTTCCAAAGAATAGCAAGGAGAGATAAGAAAGCCTTCCTCAGTGATCAATGAAAAGAAATAGAGGAAAACAATAGAATGGGAAAGACTAGAGATCTCTTCAAGAAAATTGGAGATACCAAGGGAACATTTCATGCAAAGAAGGGCTCAAAAAAGTACAGAAATGGTATAGACCAGACAGAAGCAAAAGATATTAAGAAGAGGTAGCAAGAATACACACAAGAACTGTACAAAAAAGATCTTCACGACCCAGATAATCACAATTGTGTGATCACTCACCTAGAGCCAGACACCCAGGAATGTGAAGGCAAGTGGGCCTTAGGAAGCATCACTATTAACAAAGCTAGTCGAGGTGATGGAATTCCAGTTGAGCTATTTCAAAGCCTGAAAGATGATGCTATGAAAGTGCTGCACTCAATATGCCAGCACATTTGGAAAACTCAGCAGTGGCCACAGGACTGGAAAAGGTCAGTTTTCATTCCAGTCCCAAAGAAAGGCAATGCCAAAGAATGCTCAAACTACTACACAATTGCACTCATCTCACATGCTAGTAAAATAATGCTTAAAATTCTCCAAGCCAGGCTTCAGCAATATGTGAACTGTGAAATTCCAGATGTTCAAGCTGGTTTTAGAAAAGGCAGAGAAACCAGAGATCAAATTGCCAACATCCACTGGATCATCAAAAAAGCAAGAGAGTTCCAGAAAAACATCTACTGCTTTATTGACTATGCCAGAGCCTTTGACTGTATGGATCACAATAAACTGTGGAAAATTCTGAAAGAGATGGGAATCCTAGACCAACTGACCTGCCCTTTGAGAAACCTGTATAGGTCAGGAAGCAACAGTTAGAACTGGACATGGAACAACAGACTGATTCCAAACAGGAAAAGGAGTACATCAAGGCTGTATATTGTCACCCGGCTTATTTAACTTATATGCAGAGTGTATCGTGAGAAATGTGCGGCTGGAAGAAGCACAAGCTGGAATCAAGATTCCTGAGAGAAATATCAATAAGCACAGATATACAGATGACACCCTCCTTATGGCAGAAAGCAAAGAGGAACTAAAGAGCCTCTTGATGAAGGTGAAAGAGGAGAGTGAAAAAGTTGGCTTTAAGCTCAACATTCAGAAAACTAAGATCATGGCATCCGGTCCCATCACTTCATGGGAAATAGATGGGGAAACAATGGAAACAGTGGCTGACTTTGTTTTTCTGGGCTCCAAAATCACTGCAGATGGTGAGTACAGCCATGAAATTAAAATGGAAAGTTATGACCAACCTAGACAGCATATTAATAAGCAGAGACATTACTTTGTCAACAAAGGTCCGTCTAGTCAAGGCTATGGTTTTCCAGTGGTCATGTATGGATGTGAGAGTTGGACTGTAAAGAAAGCTGAGCACAATAGAATTGATGCTTTTGAACTGTGGTGTTTGAGAAGACTCTTGAGAGTCTCTTGGACTGCAAGGAGATCCAACCAGTCCATCCTAAAGGAGATCAGTCCTAGGTGTTCATTCTAAGGACTGGTATTTAAGCTGACAGTCCAATACTTTGGCCCCTGATGCGAAGAGATGACTGATTTGTTAAGACCCTGATGCTGGGAAAGAGTGAAGGCAGGAGGAAAAGGGGATGACAGAGGATGAGATGGTTGGATGGCATCACCAACTCAATGGACATGAGTCTGTGTACGCTCTGGGAGTTGGTGATGGACAGGGAGGCCTGGTGTGCTGCAGTTTTGGGGTCACAAAAGGTTAGACATTACTGAGCAACTGAACTGAATGGAGAAACAGACATAGAAAATAGACTCATGAACATAGGGAGAGGGGAGAAGGTGAGATGTATGGGAAGAGTAACATGGATCTTACATTACCATATGTAAAATAGAGAGCCAATGGGAATCTGTTGTTTTGCTCAGGAAACTCAAACAGGAGCTCTGTACCAACCTAGAGGGATGGGATGTGAAGGGAATTGGGAGGGAAGTTCAAAAGGGAGGGGATATATGCATACCTATGGCTGATTCATGTTGAGATTTGACAGAAAACAACAAAATTCTGTAACGTAATTATCCATAATTATAAAATAAATAAATTTTTTTAAAAAATGAAAAAAAATCTTTTTACAAAAACAGAAAAGAAAAAAAAGATCAACATTCAATGCATTCTAGTTTATATACATGAGCTACTATCTCTTTTCTGACCAAGGTATGTTTACATAACTTGTACATACAAAATGACTTATGTCCCCAAACAATAATTTTTAACCAACAAAAGATACATCAATAAGGATTTAAAAGTTACCTCCATGGGCTTTAGCTGAGCATTTAGATTGAAACAAGGAACTTCCTGGAACCACTCCCACGATAAATTTCGCTCAACCATCACCTCAAGATTTAATGGCAATAGTAGATCCAGTACTTCCTGGTATGCATCATTAATATATTGAGTCCTATGAGTAGAAATAAAATTGTTTTTAATAAATTTCATACAGTATCAGAAAAAATTAATCATTTTATATATAAATAATAGAAATAAATAATTTGTGTGTGTGCAGAGGAAAATAGAATCAAATAGTCTTTCCATGAAAATGAGAGACGTTCCACCTCCTAGAAACTTAGGTGACTTTTCTCTGAGCTGAAGTTCTCTGTGTTAAAGAAAAATAAAACTTTTAAATAGGATTTTTATAATATATTAAAAAGTGCCAAAAATATACATGTTGGACAATAAACTCTTAAAATGAGAATGTTCTCTACATAAAACATAAAATGCATTATACAAGACCTTAATATGAAAACATTTAAATTCACAGATTTACACATATCAGAAGATTACTACATATCCCTTTACTTTATAAGAAACGAGTCTGCAAATATGAAATTTCTATTTTTGCAGATCAAATACAGTTGAATATGTATAATTTTATATTAAGGTGTACCATATTTGCCTTTCCAAGTCCGTGTAAGGGTAGGACTGAGCCTCAGGAATTATGAAAAGACTAGTTGGTTACCAAACACCTTTCAACTAACATGAGACCAAAGCAGCCTCCCAATATACCTTCAAATGACAACCTCAAAGTGGTCCTCCTAAATAATACATCTACACTTTAATTGGTATCAATCATGTGGCACTGGAATGGCAGCTGCGTGGCGCTGGAGTGGTGGTGAGGAAATACCCCACATCCAAGGTCAGAGAAACCCCAGTAAGACTGTAGGCACTGGAGTGGCAGCTGTGTGGCACTGGAGTGGCCGTGAAGAGATACCCCACGCCCAAGGGCAAAGGAGAAGCCCCAGAAAAACAGTAGGAGAGGCGAATTCATGTTTATTTTTTTTTTAATTTTATTTTATTTTTAAACTTTACATAATTGTATTAGTTTTGCCAAATATCAAAATGAATCCGCCACAGGTATACATGTGTTCCCCATCCTGAACCCTCCTCCCTCCTCCCTCCCCATACCATCCCTCTGGGTCGTCCCAGTGCTCTAGCCCCAAGCATCCAGTATCGTGCATCGAACCTGGACTGGCATCTCGTTTCATACATGATATTTTACATGTTTCAATGCCATTCTCCCAAATCTTCCCACCCTCTCCCTCTCCCACAGAGTCCATAAGACTGTTCTATACATCAGTGTCTCTTTTGCTGTCTCGTACACAGGGTTATTGTTACCATCTTTCTAAATTCCATATATATGTGTTAGTATACTGTATTGGTGTTTTTTCTTCTGGCTTACTTCACTCTGTATAATAGGCTCCAGTTTCATCCACCTCATTAGAACTGATTCAAATGTATTCTTTTTAATGGCTGAGTAATACTCCATTGTGTATATGTACCACTGCTTTCTTATCCATTCATCTGTTGATGGACATCTAGGTTGCTTCCATGTCCTGGCTATTATAAACAGTGCTGCGATGAACATTGGGGTACACGTGTCTCTTTCCCTTCTGGTTTCCTCAGTGTGTATGCCCAGCAGTGGGATTGCTGGATCATAAGGCAGTTCTATTTCCAGTTTTTAAGGAATCTCACACTGTTCTCCATAGTGGCTGAAACCCCATTCCCACCAGAGACGCTCAGAGGGCTCAAACAAACCTCGTGCACACCAGGACCCAGGGTCCCCACAGAAACTGAGTCAGGACTGTGTTTGACTGTCTCCTGTGGAGACGGTCAGCAGTGGACTGCCACAGGGATTGGAGCTCTGGGTTCAGCAGACTTGGGTACTAAGCTCTCTTAGAGGAGGTCACCACTGACCCCACCATAAAGCTGCCAGAACTTGCACAGGACTGGGAAATAGACTCTTGGAGGGCACAAACAGAACCTTGTGTGCACCAGGACTCAGAAGAAATGAGCAGTGACCCCCAAGACTCTGACCCAGATTTTCCCAGAGTGTCCAGGAGTCTCCAGCAGAGGTGTGGGTCGGTGGTGGCCTCCTTCAGGGTTGCAGGCAGTGAGTATAGCAGTATATGCACAGGATCATCCAAAGGAGGTGCCCATTATCTTCATTACCTCCACCATAGTTTGGGCCCAGGTAAACAGCAAAGAGGGAATACAGTTCCACCCATCAACAGAAAATTGGATTAAAGATTTACTGAGCATGGCCCTGCTCATCAGAACAAGACCCAGTTTCCCCCCTCAGTCAGTCTCTCCCATCAGGAGCTTTCATAAAGCCTCTTAATCTTCTTCATCAGAGGGCAGACAGACTGAAAACCACAATCACAGAAAACTAACCAATCTGATCACATGGACCACAGCTGGTCTAACTGAATGAAACTATGAGCCATGCTGTGTAGGGCCACCCAAAACGGACAAACATGATGGAGAGTTCTGACAAAACGTGGTCCACTGGAGAAGGGAACGGCAAACCACTTCAGTACTCTTGCCTTAAGAACCTCATGAACAGTATGAAAAGGCAAGAAGATAGGACACTGAAAAATGAACTCCCCAGGTCGGTAGGTGCCCAATATGCTACTGGAGATCAGTGGAGAAATAACTCCAGAAAGAATGAAGAAATGGAGCTAAAGCAAAAACAACACACAGTTGTGGATGTGATGGGTGACAGAAGAAAAGTCCGATGTTATAAAGAGTAATACTGTATAGGAACCTGGAACGTTAGGTCCATGAATCTTGCAAGGCATACCGGAAGTGGTCAAACAGGAGACAGCAAGAGTGACCATTGATATTTTAGTAATCAGCCAACTAAAATGGACTGGAATGGGTGAATTTAATTCAGATGACCATTATATCTACTACTGTGGGCAAGAATCCCTTAGAAGAAATGGAGTAATATCATAGTAAACAAGAGAGTCCAAAATGTAGTACTTGGATGAAATATCAAAAATCACAGAATAATCTCTGTTCTTTTCCAAGGTAAACCATTCAATACCACGGTAATCCAAGTCTATGCCCAACCAATAATGCTAAAGAAGCTGAAACTGAATGGTTTTATGAAGACCTATAAGCCCTTCTAGAACTAACACCCCCAAAAGATGTCCTTTTCATTATAGAGGACTGGAACACAAAAGTAGGAAGTCAAGAAACACTTGGAGTAACAGGCAAATTTGGCCTTGGAGTACAGAATGAAGCAGGGCAAAGGCTAACAGAGTTTTGCCAAGAGAACACACTGGTCATAGCAAACACCCTCTTCCAACAACACAAGAGAAGACTCTACACATGGACATCACCAGATGGTCAACACCGAAATCAGACTGATTATATTCTTTGCAGCCAAGATGGAGAAGCTCTATACAGGCAGCAAAAACAAGACCAGGAGCTGACTATGGCTCAGATCATGAACTCCTTATTGCCAAATTCAGACTTAAATTGAAGAAAGTGGGGAAAACCACTAGACCATTCAGCTTTGACCTAAATCAAATCCCTTATCATTATACAGTAGAAGTGACAAATAGATTCAAGGGATTAGACCTGATAGACAGAGTGCCTGAAGAACTAAAGACGGAGGTTCATGACATTGTACAGGAGACAGGGATCAAGACCATCCCCAACAAAAAAGAAATGCAAAAAGTCAAAACAGCTGTCTGAAGAGGCCTTACAAACAGCTGCAAAAAGAAGAGAAACAAAAGGCAAAGGAGAAAAGGAAAGAAAGATTTGAATGCAGAGTTCCAAAGATTAGCAAGGAGAGATAAGAAAGCCTTTCTCAGTGATCAATGCAAAGAAATAGAGGAAAACAACAGAATGGGAAAGACTAGAGATCTCTTCAAGAAAACTAGAGATACCAAGGAACATTTCATGCAAAGATGGGCTCAATGAAGGACAGAAATGGTATGGACCTAACAGAAGCAAAAGATATTAAGAAAAGGTAGCAAGAATATACAGAAGAACTACACAAAGAAGATCTTCATGACCCAGAGAATCATGATGGTATGATCACTCACCTAGAGCCAGACATCCTGGAATGTGAAGTCAAGTGGGCCTTAGGAAGCATCACTATTAACAAAGCTAGTGGAGGTGATGGAATTCCAGTTGAGCTATTTCAAATCCTAAAAGATGATGCTGTGAAAGTGCTGCATTCAATATGCCAACAAATTTGGAAAACTCAGCTGTGGCCACAGGACTGGAAAAGGTCAGTTTTCATTCCAGTCCCAAAGAAAGGCAATGCCAAAGAATGCTCAAACTACTACACAACTACACTCATTTCACATGCTAGTAAAATAATGCTCAATTTTCTCCAAGCCAGGCTTCAGCAATATGTGAACTGTGAAATTCCAGATGTTCAAGCTGGTTTTAGAAAAGGCAGAGGAACCAGAGATCAAATTGCCAACATCTGCTGGATTATCAAAAAAGCAAGAGAGTTCCAGAAAACAATCTACTGCTTTATTGACTATGCCAAAGCCTTTGACTGTATGGATCACCACAAACTGTGGAAAATTATTAAAGAGATGGGAATCCTAGACCAACTGACCTGCCCTTTGAGAAACCTGTATGCAGGTCAGGAAGCAACAGTTAGAACTGGACATGGAACAACAGACTGATTCCAAACAGGAAAAGGAGTACATCAAGGCTGTATATTGTCACCCGGCTTATTTAACTTATATGCAGAGTGTATCGTGAGAAATGTGCGGCTGGAAGAAGCACAAGCTGGAATCAAGATTCCTGAGAGAAATATCAATAAGCACAGATATACAGATGACACCCTCCTTATGGCAGAAAGCAAAGAGGAACTAAAGAGCCTCTTGATGAAGGTGAAAGAGGAGAGTGAAAAAGTTGGCTTTAAGCTCAACATTCAGAAAACTAAGATCATGGCATCCGGTCCCATCACTTCATGGGAAATAGATGGGGAAACAATGGAAACAGTGGCTGACTTTGTTTTTCTGGGCTCCAAAATCACTGCAGATGGTGAGTACAGCCATGAAATTAAAAGGAAAGTTATGACCAACCTAGACAGCATATTAATAAGCAGAGACATTACTTTGTCAACAAAGGTCCGTCTAGTCAAGGCTATGGTTTTTCCAGTGGTCATGTATGGATGTGAGAGTTGGACTGTAAAGAAAGCTGAGCACAATAGAATTGATGCTTTTGAACTGTGGTGTTGGAGAAGACTCTTGAGAGTCTCTTGGACTGCAAGGAGATCCAACCAGTCCATCCTAAAGGAGATCAGTCCTAGGTGTTCATTCTAAGGACTGGTATTTAAGCTGACAGTCCAATACTTTGGCCCCTGATGCGAAGAGATGACTGATTTGTTAAGACCCTGATGCTGGGAAAGAGTGAAGGCAGGAGGAAAAGGGGATGACAGAGGATGAGATGGTTGGATGACATCACCAACTCAATGGACATGAGTCTGTGTATGCTCTGGGAGTTGGTGATGGACAGGGAGGCCTGGTGTGCTGCAGTTTTGGGGTCACAAAAGGTTAGACATTACTGAGCAACTGAACTGAATGGAGAAACAGACATAGAAAATAGACTCATGAACATAGGGAGAGGGGAGAAGGTGAGATGTATGGGAAGAGTAACATGGATCTTACATTACCATATGTAAAATAGAGAGCCAATGGGAATCTGTTGTTTTGCTCAGGAAACTCAAACAGGAGCTCTGTACCAACCTAGAGGGATGGGATGTGAAGGGAATTGGGAGGGAAGTTCAAAAGGGAGGGGATATATGCATACCTATGGCTGATTCATGTTGAGATTTGACAGAAAACAACAAAATTCTGTAACGAATTATCCATAATTATAAAATAAATAAATTTTTTAAAAAATGAAAAAAATCTTTTACAAAAACAGAAAAGAAAAAAGATCAACATTCAATGCATTCTAGTTTATATACATGAGCTACTATCTCTTTTCTGACCAAGGTATGTTTACATAACTTGTACATACAAAATGACTTATGTCCCCAAACAATAATTTTTAACCAACAAAAGATACATCAATAAGGATTTAAAAGTTACCTCCATGGGCTTTAGCTGAGCATTTAGATTGAAACAAGGAACTTCCTGGAACCACTCCCACGATAAATTTCGCTCAACCATCACCTCAAGATTTAATGGCAATAGTAGATCCAGTACTTCCTGGTATGCATCATTAATATATTGAGTCCTATGAGTAGAAATAAAATTGTTTTTAATAAATTTCATACAGTATCAGAAAAAATTAATCATTTTATATATAAATAATAGAAATAAATAATTTTGTGTGTGTGCAGAGGAAAATAGAATCAAATAGTCTTTCCATGAAAAATGAGAGACGTTCCACCTCCCTAGAAACTTAGGTGACTTTTCTCTGAGCTGAAGTTCTCTGTGTTAAAGAAAAATAAAACTTTTAAATAGGATTTTTATAATATATTAAAAAGTGCCAAAAATATACATGTTGGACAATAAACTCTTAAAATGAGAATGTTCTCTACATAAAACATAAAATGCATTATACAAGACCTTAATATGAAAACATTTAAATTCACAGATTTACACATATCAGAAGATTACTACATATCCCTTTACTTTATAAGAAACGAGTCTGCAAATATGAAATTTCTATTTTTGCAGATCAAATACAGTTGAATATGTATAATTTTATATTAAGGTGTACCATATTTGCCTTTCCAAGTCCGTGTAAGGGTAGGACTGAGCCTCAGGAATTATGAAAAGACTAGTTGGTTACCAAACACCTTTCAACTAACATGAGACCAAAGCAGCCTCCCAATATACCTTCAAATGACAACCTCAAAGTGGTCCTCCTAAATAATACATCTACACTTTAATTGGTATCAATCATGTGGCACTGGAATGGCAGCTGCGTGGCGCTGGAGTGGTGGTGAGGAAATACCCCACATCCAAGGTCAGAGAAACCCCAGTAAGACTGTAGGCACTGGAGTGGCAGCTGTGTGGCACTGGAGTGGCCGTGAAGAGATACCCCACGCCCAAGGGCAAAGGAGAAGCCCCAGAAAAAAACAGTAGGAGAGGCGAATTCATGTTTATTTTTTTTTTAATTTTATTTTATTTTTAAACTTTACATAATTGTATTAGTTTTGCCAAATATCAAAATGAATCCGCCACAGGTATACATGTGTTCCCCATCCTGAACCCTCCTCCCTCCTCCCTCCCCATACCATCCCTCTGGGTCGTCCCAGTGCTCTAGCCCCAAGCATCCAGTATCGTGCATCGAACCTGGACTGGCATCTCGTTCATACATGATATTTTACATGTTTCAATGCCATTCTCCCAAATCTTCCCACCCTCTCCCTCTCCCACAGAGTCCATAAGACTGTTCTATACATCAGTGTCTCTTTTGCTGTCTCGTACACAGGGTTATTGTTACCATCTTTCTAAATTCCATATATATGTGTTAGTATACTGTATTGGTGTTTTTTCTTCTGGCTTACTTCACTCTGTATAATAGGCTCCAGTTTCATCCACCTCATTAGAACTGATTCAAATGTATTCTTTTTAATGGCTGAGTAATACTCCATTGTGTATATGTACCACTGCTTTCTTATCCATTCATCTGTTGATGGACATCTAGGTTGCTTCCATGTCCTGGCTATTATAAACAGTGCTGCGATGAACATTGGGGTACACGTGTCTCTTTCCCTTCTGGTTTCCTCAGTGTGTATGCCCAGCAGTGGGATTGCTGGATCATAAGGCAGTTCTATTTCCAGTTTTTTAAGGAATCTCCACACTGTTCTCCATAGTGGCTGGAAACCCCATTCCCACCAGAGACGCTCAGAGGGCTCAAACAAACCTCGTGCACGCCAGGACCCAGGGTCCCCACAGAAACTGAGTCAGGACTGTGTTTGACTGTCTCCTGTGGAGACGGTCAGCAGTGGACTGCCACAGGGATTGGAGCTCTGGGTTCAGCAGACTTGGGTACTAAGCTCTCTTAGAGGAGGTCACCACTGACCCCACCATAAAGCTGCCAGAACTTGCACAGGACTGGGAAATAGACTCTTGGAGGGCACAAACAGAACCTTGTGTGCACCAGGACTCAGAAGAAATGAGCAGTGACCCCCAAGACTCTGACCCAGATTTTCCCAGAGTGTCCAGGAGTCTCCAGCAGAGGTGTGGGTCGGTGGTGGCCTCCTTCAGGGTTGCAGGCAGTGAGTATAGCAGTATATGCACAGGATCATCCAAAGGAGGTGCCCATTATCTTCATTACCTCCACCATAGTTTGGGCCCAGGTAAACAGCAAAGAGGGAATACAGTTCCACCCATCAACAGAAAATTGATTAAAGATTTACTGAGCATGGCCCTGCTCATCAGAACAAGACCCAGTTTCCCCCCTCAGTCAGTCTCTCCCATCAGGAGCTTTCATAAAGCCTCTTAATCTTCTTCATCAGAGGGCAGACAGACTGAAAACCACAGTCACAGAAAACTAACCAATCTGATCACATGGACCACAGCTGGTCTAACTGAATGAAACTATGAGCCATGCTGTGTAGGGCCACCCAAAACGGACAAACATGATGGAGAGTTCTGACAAAACGTGGTCCACTGGAGAAGGGAACGGCAAACCACTTCAGTACTCTTGCCTTAAGAACCTCATGAACAGTATGAAAAGGCAAGAAGATAGGACACTGAAAAATGAACTCCCCAGGTCAGTAGGTGCCCAATATGCTACTGGAGATCAGTGGAGAAATAACTCCAGAAAGAATGAAGAAATGGAGCTAAAGCAAAAACAACACACAGTTGTGGATGTGATGGGTGACAGAAGAAAAGTCCGATGTTATAAAGAGTAATACTGTATAGGAACCTGGAACGTTAGGTCCATGAATCTTGCAAGGCATACCGGAAGTGGTCAAACAGGAGACAGCAAGAGTGACCATTGATATTTTAGTAATCAGCCAACTAAAATGGACTGGAATGGGTGAATTTAATTCAGATGACCATTATATCTACTACTGTGGGCAAGAATCCCTTAGAAGAAATGGAGTAATATCATAGTAAACAAGAGAGTCCAAAATGTAGTACTTGGATGAAATATCAAAATCACAGAATAATCTCTGTTCTTTTCCAAGGTAAACCATTCAATACCACGGTAATCCAAGTCTATGCCCAACCAATAATGCTAAAGAAGCTGAAACTGAATGGTTTTATGAAGACCTATAAGCCCTTCTAGAACTAACACCCCAAAAAGATGTCCTTTTCATTATAGAGGACTGGAACACAAAAGTAGGAAGTCAAGAAACACTTGGAGTAACAGGCAAATTTGGCCTTGGAGTACAGAATGAAGCAGGGCAAAGGCTAACAGAGTTTTGCCAAGAGAACACACTGGTCATAGCAAACACCCTCTTCCAACAACACAAGAGAAGACTCTACACATGGACATCACCAGATGGTCAACACCGAAATCAGACTGATTATATTCTTTGCAGCCAAAGATGGAGAAGCTCTATACAGGCAGCAAAAACAAGACCAGGAGCTGACTATGGCTCAGATCATGAACTCCTTATTGCCAAATTCAGACTTAAATTGAAGAAAGTGGGGAAAACCACTAGACCATTCAGCTTTGACCTAAATCAAATCCCTTATCATTATACAGTAGAAGTGACAAATAGATTCAAGGGATTAGACCTGATAGAGTGCCTGAAGAACTATGGACGGAGGTTCATGACATTGTACAGGAGACAGGGATCAAGACCATCCCCATGGAAAAGAAATGCAAAAAGTCAAAACAGCTGTCTGAAGAGGCCTTACAAATAGCTGCAAAAAGAAGAGAAACAAAAGGCAAAGGAGAAAAGGAAAGATACACGCATTTGAATGCAGAGTTCCAAAGATTAGCAAGGAGAGATAAGAAAGCCTTTCTCAGTGATCAGTGCAAAGAAATAGAGGAAAACAACAGAATGGGAAAGACTAGAGATCTCTTCAAGAAAACTAGAGATACCAAGGGAACATTTCATGCAAAGATGGGCTCAATGAAGGACAGAAATGGTATGGACCTAACAGAAGCAGAAGATATTAAGAAAAGGTAGCAAGAATATACAGAAGAACTACACAAAGAAGATCTTCATGACCCAGAGAATCATGATGGTATGATCACTCACCTAGAGCTAGACATCCTGGAATGTGAAGTCAAGGGGGCCTTAGGAAGCATCACTATTAACAAAGCTAGTGGAGGTGATGGAATTCCAGTTGAGCTATTTCAAATCCTAAAAGATGATGCTGTGAAAGTGCTGCATTCAATATGCCAACAAATATGGAAAACTCAGCTGTGGCCACAGGACTGGAAAAGGTCAGTTTTCATTCCAATCCCAAAGAAAGGCAATGCCAAAGAATGCTCAAAGTACTGCACAACTACACTCATTTCACACGCTAGTAAAGTAATGCTCAATTTTCTCCAAGTCAGGCTTCAACAGTATGTGAACCATGAACTTCCAGATGTTCAAGCTGGTTTTAGAAAAGGCAGAGGAACCAGAGATCAAATTGCCAACATCTGCTGGATTATCAAAAAAGCAAGAGAGTTCCAGAAAACAATCTATTTCTGCTTTATTGACTATGCCAAAGCCTTTGACTGTGTGAATCACCACAAACTGTGTGGAAAATTATTAAAGAAATGGGAATACCAGACCACCTGACCTGCCTCTTGAGAAATCTGTATTTCTCAAGGTCAGGTCAGAAAGCAACACTTAGAACTGGACATGGAAAAACACACTGGTGCCAAATAGGAAAAGGAGTACATCAAGGCTGTATATTGTCACCCGGCTTATTTAACTTATATACAGAGTACATCATGAGAAATGCTGGGCTGGAGGAAGCACAAGCTGGAATCAAGATTGCCTGGAGAATTATCAATAACCTCAGATATGCAGATGACACCACCCTTATGGCAGTAAGTGAAGAAGAACTAAAGAGCCTCTTGATGAAAGTGAAAGAGCAGAGTGAAAAAGTTGGCTTAAAGCTCAACATTCAGAAAACGAAGATCATGGCATCTGGTCCCATCCCTTCATGGCAAATAGACGGGGAAACAGTGAAAACAGTGGCTGACTTTATTTTTCTGGGCTCCAAAATCACTGCAGATGGTGATTGCAGCCATAAAATTAAAAGACGCTTACTCCTTGGAAGGAAAGTTATGACCAACCTAGATAGCATATTAAAAAGCAGAGACATTACTTTGCCAACAAAGGTCCGTCTAGTCAAGGCTATGGTTTTTCCAGTGGTCATGTATGGATGTGAGAGTTGGACTATAAAGAAGAGCGCAGAAGAACTGATGCTTTTGAACTGTGGTGTTGGAGAAGACTCTTGAGAGTCCCTTGTACTGCAAGGAGATCCAACCAGTCTATCCTAAAGGAGTTCAGTCCTGGGTGTTCATTGGAAGGACTGATGGTGAAGCTGAAAGTTCAACACTTTGGCCACCTGATGCGAAGAGCTGACTCATTTGAAAAGACCCTGATTCTGGGAAATACTGAGGGCAGGAGGAGAAGGGGATGACAGAGGATAAGATGGTTGGATCGCATCACTGACTCAATGGACATGGGTTTGGGTGGACTCTGGGAGTTGGTGATGGACAGGGAGGCCTGGTGTGCTGCGGTTCATGGGGTAGCAAAGAGTCAGACATGACTGAGCGACTGAACTGAACTGAACCTTTCCTGTGTAATACCACAAGTATCCTGAGTTTTACTACCACTTTATATATTTATTATTTTAAACTTTTTATTTTGTATTGGTGTACAGCTGATTAACAATGTTGTGACAGTTTCAGGTGAACAGAGAAGGAACCCAGCCATACATACACACGTATCCATTCTTCCATCCAGGCTGCCACCCAACACTGAGCGGAGTTACATGTGCTGTACAGTAGATCCTTGCTAGTTATCCATTTCAAACTTAACAGAGCATACGTGTCAATCCCAAACTCCCCAGCTATCCCTTTCCCCATCCCTCTCCCCAGCAACCGTAAATTCATTCTCTAAGTCTGTGAGTTTCTTGCTATTTTGTAAATAAGTCCATTTGTATTTTTTATTTTTAGATTCCACATTTAAGGGATGTCATGTGATATTTCTCCTTATTTGTCTGACTTTCTTCACTCAGTATGACAATCTCTAGGTCCATCCACGTTGCTGCAAATGGCATTATTACTTTTTAATGACTGTTCTACCACTCTTTAATATATATTTAATTGGTCACTGTCTGTAGTTTCAAATAGAATGATTCATGAGGGTAGGGACTATATCTTATTCTTTGATGTACTGTCAGTACCTGTCTCAGATGATAACAATATGACATGTACTCTTTAATTATTTGCTAAATTCAAGAAAGTAAATCAATATATCAATTTATAAACAACATATGAGAGTATCTATCTCCCTGCACCCAGATTGAGAATTACTGATTATTAAGATCTGTCAAATTTAATAGGCAAACTATACTATTTCACTGTATTAATTTTCATTCCCTTGATTACTAATGAAGTTGAACATTTCTATTAGCTAGGTACCAGAAGGAAATGGCAACCCACTCCAGTATTCTTGCCTGGAGAAACCCAGGGACAGAGGAGCCTGGTGGGCTGCCATCTATGGGGTCGCACAGAGTCGGACACGACTGAAGTGACTTAGCAGCAGCAGCAGTAGCAGCAGCTATTATTGTTCCTGCAAAGAATAATTTAGTCTTGTTCTTTACTAATTTTTTTTTGTCTTACTGTCTTAAAATAACTAATGATTTTCATTGATTATTAAAGATGTTGCTAATTATCCTATATGCTAGCATTTGGTTTTGGTAATTAATATTCAGAAACTTATATTTTGAACAGTCAAAGCCAACTGATATTCTTCCCTTATCATTTTCCTTCTGTTTTCAGTGCTTAATTTATCAAGTTTTTCTCTACCATATAACTGGTACTTATGTTGTTATTTGTCCTTAGTTTTTTAAGATCATTCTTGAGATAATTCATTAACATATGATTCACTCCATTTTAGTTTTTTTATTACTGGCATTATGCTCTGGGGACATTTTAAATAGCAAAATTACCAAGGAAAATACCCTAAATGCAAAAACAACAACAACAACAAAAAAACCTCATGTCTACAGCAGAAGAGCTTACATAAGATGGCAGGGTATTCTTCTTTAACACCTCAGCTGGGAACACAGGCCTTGGGAGACTCAAACATCTTGCAGCTAGCTCTGTGCATGCCCAAAAATGACTGTGGAAGTGACATGAATATTGATTTTGGGGTTACACGTAAGTTTCAACAAGCAGAAACACTCACAAATGTGGAATGTATGAATAATGAGCTTGACTGTTATATATGAATAATGGTGATACACACTCACGCACCCACACAGTCAGCTGGTGAGTTTTATACTATTTCACTATCTTAATTATTGTAGTGTTATAATATATTTTAGTAGTATTTAGTGAAATTTAATATTTTAGTAGTACTTCTAAGATTGTTATAATTCTTCCATATGCTATCTCAATTCTTTCTTTCAAAAAATCTCTGCAACATCCTGCCCCCTATTTATATTTCCAGAAAAACTTTACAATAATTCTGAAAGACTTTAAAAGAATTGCTGTTGTGATTTTTTATTGAGTGCATTAAATATACAAAATTAATTTATAAGAAACTGACACCTTTATAATACCAGGTATAGGAAAATATTCTATGATTATTTAAGATTTCTTACTGGCCCTTAAATTCTACATCTTTCCTTACAGAAGTATTATATATATATTTTTTAATTTTATATTACAATTAACATCTTTGCAGTAAAGTTATTTCAGGGAAAATGGTTTACTCTATAAACAAGTAATTCTATTTCGAGGAATTCATCTGAAGGAAACATATTACCCTAAAGAAATGAGCAGAAAATCATGTAAGTATTGATAAAGAAATCAATCAGCATTATAATGCTATTTAAAACAATAAAAATGAATCAACTTAAGTTTTTAACAACAGGAAAATAGATTTTTAAAAAAATTATAGTTTAAAATATTTAGAAAAAATAATGCACTCAAAATGGGGCTTCCCATGTGGCTCAGTGGTAAAGAACCTACGTGCCAAAGCAGCAGACTCAGGAGATGTGGGCTCAGTCCCTGGGTTGGGAAGATCCCCTGGAGGAGGAAATGGTAACCCACACCAGTTTTCTTGCCTGAAAAATTTCATGGACAGAGGAGCTTGGCGGGCTACAGTCCACAGGGTCGCAAAGAGCCAGATACAACTGGAGTAACTTAGTATGCACACACAATCTATTCACCTCTTGTAAAAACTGCTCACTATGATACTTCATGTTCCTAGCACAGTGCCTGGGATATATTACATGCTTAATAAATACCCAAATATTCCACTGATGGAAATTTATCCTTCCATTTAAGATAAAATAACATCAACTAGATTTACCCTCCTGCCTGAAAGAATTCCTCTGTCTCCCCCTGCAAAAAAGACACACATACAAAATATATTAACAAATGATTTTCAAGACAAAGGACATCAGGCAATGGGCGGTGATTACTGAGGAACAAGAAAGAAAACGAGATGAATCCCATGACTACCCCAACTTTAATTGTTTTGAGATAATTTAAAGGTCCTGAAAAAGCAAGGGGGTGGATAAGCCAAGAAATAACCAAAATAAGTCCATGATTTAAGAAAACAGCTGAGAATCCAGGGAAACCAAGGCAGGTAGAGATCATATGGTAAAATGACATAGAGGACAGGGCTACAGAGAAGAACCCCAAAATTTCAGCACTAAATGCATATACAAGAAAAGAAATGTTCAAATCAGTCATCTGAATCACCACCTAGAGAAAATCAGAACAAGAGGAAAATTAAAATCAAAGGAAGCAGAAGGAATAAAAAATATCAAAGCAGGTATCAATGAAAGAGAAGACAGATGAGAGAAATCCAAAAGCTGGTGCTTTAAAAGCAATAAAACTGAATGTTCAAGAATGGATAACCAGGGAATGGCCAACGGAGAATAGAAAGATTGGAAGATCACCTCCTCTTAGTGGCACACCAAACTTACAAATATTTACAGAGCAGCTCTCAATGAGAATGACCTGAAGACTAGCAGAAAATCTCTTTAAAACTAAAGATATAAAAAGGATCAAGACAGGCAGAAGGAAGGTAGACACAGTGCAGTAAAGAACCATACCCCCAGGTAGGCCACAAACGGAAGGATCATTATAACTGCAGAAGTTGTCCCCAAGGAACTAGGGGTACAATCCTCATCAGGCTGCCCAATCTAAAGTCCCCAGAATGAGACTTTAAAGACCAGTGGGGCATACTTTTGGGAGAGTCAGAGAGCAGTTGCAAACAGACTCAACTCTTAAAGGGCACAAACTCTCACGTGATCTAAGATCAAGGGAAGAAGCAGTAATTTATTTACTTATGTATTTTTATTTTATTTTTTTACTTTCCAATATTGTATTGGTTTTGCCATACATCAACATGAATCCGCCATGGGTGTACACGTGTTCCCAATCCTGAACCCCCCCTCCCACCTCCCTCCCCATACCATCCCTCTTTAAAAGGAGCCTGGGTAAGATCAACTTGCTATTAGCGAGCCTCCCAGAGAAGCAGGAATCTTCTGGGACTCACACTGGGGACAGAGACACTGACAGAAGCCATTTTTGGGCCCTTATTCAAACACAAGGACAATGCTCTAGGAAGCACCATTTTGGAATCTTCTCTCTAGCTCATAACACTGGGACCTGGCCTAACTCACCAGTTAGTAGGTACCAGTGCTGGGACATCCCACATCAAGCAGCTGGCTGAATGTGGGCACAGCTCCACCTACTCACAGCAGGCCAACTCCTATAGGATCCCCTGAGCTCCGAGCTGGCCCAGGAACCAGCTCTGCCACCAGTGGCCCAACACCAGCTCTGGAACCCTTGAGCTCTTCAACCATCCAAATAACTGACCTTGACCCTCCCAACTCTGCAACACCCCAAACACCGCAGCCAGCTTTGTCAGGAACTAGCCCTGCTCAGCAATTCCACTCCTGAGTATTTAAAATGTGAACAATCTAAATGTTCATCAGTAGGTAAATGGATAGAGATGTGTGTGTGTGTGTGTGTGTGTGTGTGTGTGTACACACACATGCACACAACGAAATATTACTCAACCATTATAAAAAGAATGAAATCTTGTCATTTGTGACAACATGGTGTCCAAGAGGATATTAAATCAGACAGAGAAAGATAAATACCGCATGATTTTACTTATATATAAAGAACAAAAGAAATGAACAAAATAACAAAAAAGAGTCACTGATATAGAGAACAAACAAGTGGTTGCTAAAGAGGAGAGATGGGGGAGGAAAGAAATAAGCGGAGATTAGGAGGTACAAACTTTCAGTTACAAAATAAATGAGTCATGGGTATAGTGTGGAGAATATAGTCAATAATTATGTAATATCTTTGTATGGTCACAGATGTTAGCTAGAGATGTAACATGGCTATCTTTTTGAAATGTACAGAAATGCTGAATCACTATGTTGTGTAACAGAAACTAACATAGTTCTATAGGTCAGTTACACTTCAAAACAAACTCATAAAAAAAGGAGTTAAGATCTGTGGTTACCAGAAGCAAGGGTTAGGAGGAGGGCAATCTGGATAAAGGTAGTCAGAAGGCACAAACTACCAGTTGTAAGATACATAAGTATTACAGATATAATGTACAACATGATAAATTAACACTGTTGTATGCTATATAGGGAAATTGTTAAGAGAGTAAATCCTAAGCACTCTCATCACAAGAAAAAATATTTTCTATTCCTTTAATTTTGTCTCTATATAAGATGATGGATATTTACTAAACTTATGTTGTAATCATTTCATCATGTATGTAAGTCAAATCATTATGTTGTATACCTTAAACTTATATAATGCTAGATATCAATAAAACTGGAAGGGAAACAATAATGGATACCATTTATCCCACAGGAAAAAAAAAAAAAAGAGCAGTAAAACTGATAAACCTCTAGCCAGAATAATTAATAAAAAAGTATAAATTATAAAGATCAAGAATAAGGGAGATAGTATCAATATAGGTATTAATGAATAAAATAATATTATTAACTTTATGTCATAAAACTCTACAATGTAGATGAAAGACATGTTTCTTAAAAATATTAACGATCATTCATAAAATAATTCATATAGCACCAAGCTTACTAAAGAAATGGAAATTGTAGTTACAAATCTTCCACAAGCAAATCCCAGCCCCAGTGGCTTCACTGGTGAATTCCACCAAATATTTAAGGAAGAACATAACTGTACTCAAATTATCACAAGTGTATACACAAACTTATCAAACTGTATACTTTTAAAAATACTCTATTATATACTAATTACATCTCAAATAAGGCTGTTTTTAAAATGTTCAATTGATGGAAAGTGGCAGGAGGGACACAGACATGCCAGGAGCCAAAGAGAAGCAGCAAAAATAAAAGGAAAACAATAAATAGAATGAGATTAAAGAAAAAGTACACAAAGAAAAGAGCAAGTGAGAGGTTTAAATAGAAATGAATCCCAGTTGTAAAAGGAACAGGGTATTAAATCTAGAATGTGTGATTAGAAATAGCACAGTAAAAGTTTTGGAACTATCTGGATATTCACTTAATTCCGCTATTTACTAATCCTATGCAGAGTGAATATATAAGATTGTACTCTACTCTGTGTGGATATGTATGTGTGTGTGTGTGTGTGTTTAATTAGCATATCAGAACCACAGCACAAAGCTGATAGAGTACTTTGGGCATGCTGTATTTCCAGAGAGAATGAATATATTAGAAATTCTCCTATTTCTTCTATAACCTCCTAATTTATGAAGAACTGACAATAAATACAAATATACTTCCTCAGATAACAAATTTTACAGCATGTCTAATTATCTAATATTTTCCTAGGTATTTATTTATTTAATCACTAAATTTTTTTTTATTGGAATATAATTGATTTACAACATTTACTTTCTGGTATACAACAATGTGAATCAGCCATAAGTAGACATATACCCCCATCTCTCTTGAGTCTCCCTCTTCCCCCCATTTCACCCCTCTAGGTCATTATAGAGCACCGAGCTGAGCTTCCTGTGTTTTCTAGGTTTTTAAAAACTACAAGACAATAATTGATTTTATCAAGAAATACTTGAGGAAGGCGAAAAAAACCCACAAAATTAAGTATAGTTATAATAAAATTAAATTCAATTCTAAAAAGAAAACTCAAGATACCAAAGCCTTTAAAAGAAAAAAAATTAGAAAAAGACTGCATTCTACATAAATATACTGGTGAAAAGCTTACCTGTATAGTCGCATTTCACTTAGCTTTATCGTTATCAAATCAATAATGGGTGGGGGGTTGGTCGGACTCTTTGTTATTACATGGAATGTATTTTTCATTGTAATTAGTCCAAAATCAGCAACAAAAATATTTTCAGAAACTGGAGACTGTGGGATAACCACAACAGGGGCTTTGATGTGAACATCCAATGCCATTCTAGAACTCCTCTGTGCCAGTTCTTTTACACCAGTAGCAGCCATTCCTGCTGCCTGAACAGTTGCCTCCGCTAAGGCTTGTTTACCTGCTTGAAAATTATCTATAAAAGCCTATAAAGAAAACAGAATTATATTCTTAAGGCTACCATTAATGAAAGAAATTATTAAATGTATCACTATTTATGATTTTACCTCCGTAAGAAAAACTTTCTCTTAGTACAACTAAGCAACATTTATTCAAAGTCTGCTTACATTAAACCTTAATCTTCTGCAATAGAAGTTGGGAAACAAAAAGATGCAGATACAGAAACACAGTAAAACAATAAAAACCTAGTCCTTGGAACAAAGCAGCGTGGGGATACTGCAATGTTTCACTGGTATCTATTTCTCTTTTAATTTCACTTTCCTAAGGGCTAAACAATTGTATTGTATTTCCCTATAAAACCTCAATGCACACAGAGCTTATTTACATTTGTACGGTAAAACAGTAATAAAAATGTTTGTCAAGAAAAACTGCATGATAACCTCAGTTAAAAAGATCACAGAGACAACAAGATTATTTATTTAGAATCAAAAGCTGACTCATTTGAAAAGACCCTGATACTGGGAAAGATTGAGGGCAGGAGGAGAAGGGGATGACAGAGGATGAGATGGCTGGATGGCATCACCAACTCGATGGGCATTGGTTTTGGTGGATTCTGGGAGTTGGTGATGGACAGGGAGGCCTGGCGTGCTGCGGTTCACAGGGTTGCAAAGAGTCGGACATGACTGACTGACTGAACTAACTGATTATTTAGTTTATACCACAATTTAGTTAAAGGAATGAATAGTGAAGTCAGAGACAGGCATGACAGTTACAGGAAAAAATATCAGCTGCCAGCAAAAGAAAAACAAACTATGAAAGGCAGAAATAGAGTTTATATACCTTAGGGAAATGTCATAGGGATTAAATCTAAATCCCACAAAGCCCCAAATATTCATAGACTACCATAGGAAATGTAATTTTCCTAATGATTATCTGAAACCAAACTGGACTTCAATTGTATATTTAGCACTTTTAGTAAGAGCTGAAAGGTAAAATACTTAAACAAATTATACATAAAAGAAAGAATTAAATATACATGACATATATAAAATGTACATATATTTAATGTACATACATATTTCAATTAACTAGAACATTCCCATGTGAAAAATGATAGTATATAAATGATACTATACATTTCAGTCAGGATAAATGGTACCCGGAATATTTTTAAAAAGCAGGGGGAAATAATCAAGCAAGGAATTCCTTATCTATGCTTGAGAAACAGCAAACACTTTCCAACTAGTAGGCAAAAATAAATAAAAAAATCAATTAACATACTTACCAATATAGAATACAGAAATTTTTTGACAAGAACTACTTCAATGCAACCAACAGTTAAATTAACTTGCATATCAACTACATTCATATCTGTGTATGCAGAACCAGCAGTTGCACCCATATAAGAAACCATTTTGAAGCTGAAAACTTCTTTTCCGGTAATATAAACAGCCTTAAAGAGAGAAAATTTCAATCGTCAAAATCCACTTTGGATAGAATGTCTTCAGGGCAAAAATAAAAGCAAAACATACACACATATTTGGAAAATCTTCAAAACAGTCAAGCCAAGTATAAATAAGACAACAATTCTAACATCCTTACTAGAATCTACACAAGATTATTCAAAACAGAAGTGGCAGTTCCCTTTGGGGATGAAATCAATTTGGTAGGTTTGGCAAAAGATTTTTTTAGTGGGAAAAAAAAAAAAAAAAATCAGACTACACCTTTTCATTTAGTGAGTATACTTTTGTACTGAGAACTGCCATATAAATGTATTTTTCATTCACTGTCAAAACTGATAACCTATTTTCTTGATCTGAGGTATGTGAATAGATTTTCCAGATCCTTCAAAGGAGTCTTCTCCTATCACAAAACTTCTGTTCCTTATTAGTTTGTTGAGTCATCTCAACTGCCAAATAAGAATTATCTATAGCAGTATGACGTCTCAAGCTCCGCAATAAATTAAAAATGGTTGGAGATATTAGCAGATGTGGAACGACAGAAATATTTTGAAAGACAAACAGAGTACTCACTAACTTAATTTTTAACTACGTTATAGTTTTCCTGACCCTTCTAAATGCTAGAAGCAGGGCAGAGGGCTGAAGAACCATAAGTAAACAAATTCCAACCATGAAACAAAAAAAACCTTAGGAATCAGAGATAGTTGACTGAAGGCTGAGGTGTAAAATGAGACTCTACTTAAGTCTATAGGTATTCTGCTTCTGCCTAGGATACAGAATGCTGAAGAGAGGTCATTGCAAACCTTAAGAATGAGAAAAACAAAAACAGACAACCTATAAAATTTTTAACTTTTCTTAAAGAAAGAAAGAGAAGTCACTCAGTTGTGTTCAACTCTTTGTGACCCCAGGGACTGTAGCCCACCAGGCTCCTCCATCCATGGAATCTCCCAGGCAAGAATACTGGAGTGGGTTGCCATTTCCTTCTCCAGGGGATCTTCCAAACCTAGGGCCTGAACCTGGGTCTCCCGCATTGTAAGCAGACACTTTACCCTCTGAGCCACCAGGGAAGCCTCTTAACTTTTCTTAAAACCATTAGAAATCTGAGGCTACAAGCCAACCAAGTGGCCTGAAATCTAAAGAAAAAATAAGGTACCTTCAAGAAAGACAGAATCTTAAGCACCAGCTCACCTAGGATAAGGGGCAGGAGAAAAGAGATGCCATATACCATAACATTAGGTAAGAAGAACTGAGATAAAATGGTAAAGGTTGACTATGAACTAATAATGGGAGACACAGAATCCCTGGGAGTCACAGACACAGAGGAGCTCACACTCAGTCAGTTGTAAGCATTTCATTGTGCACTTTATGTTGGGAATTCCTAAGTGACTAGGGTCACAGTGGAATACCAAAGATTTCCTTGCTACAATCCTCAAAGAAAGGAGAAGCCTCCACCCTGGAAAAGGCCCAAAGTACCATCAGGAAAACGATGGGAAAGGCACTAACCTTGTTGCCCTCAGCTCTCCATTAACGTGATTTAACTCCCCATGCTAAAACATTAGCAGAAAAAGGCGGCACACTCACTTTCAGACATAAATACTGTTCATTACCATCTCTGTTACCCTATACATGATGTCTGACAGTCAATCATTAGCTACAAAACACCCCAAAAAGAAAGAAAAAAAAATGAATGACAAAGCAATCAACAGAAAGACTTGCCTATAACATAGATGTTGAAACATTCAGCCAATGGATTTTTAATTATTATCATTAATAAGGCAGGTGCTTTGAATGGAAAATGTGGAAAATATGAATGAACAGACTAAAGAATGTGAGCCAAGAAATGGAAAAAAAAAAAAAAAAGGTAAACATTAAAGATTTAAAAACAGGGTAGCTGATGAAGAATACTTTCAGTGGGTTTATCACTATATTCAATGGAGCCAAGGACACAATGAGTGAACTTAAAAACAGGTGAACAGAAATTATACAAATGAAACATAATGAGAAAAGAATGGGAAAAGAACAGAGGATCTAAAGGTCATGAGATGATCTCTAACAAGAATCTAAAAGTAATTTTTGGAACCCAAGAGGAAGAATAGGGACGAGATGGAGGAGGAAAGGGAGGTGAGGGAAGAAGGAGATGGAGGTAGGAAGAACTACCTGAAAAGACATAAAAAATATATAGAGAGAGATCCAAAAAGCACAGAAAACTTCAAACAGGACAAATATGAAAATATACTTACATCTATATAGACACACTATACACAAATCCAGAAAGGCAGTCAGATAAAGACAAGAAATTATGTACACCTAGCAAAAGTATCTGGAGAAGACAATGGCACCCCTCTCCAGAACTCTTGCCTGGAAAATCCCATGGATGGAGGAGCCTGGTAGGCTGCAGTCCATGGGGTCGCTAAGAGTCAGACATGACTGAGCGACTTCACTTTCACTTTTCACTTTCATGCATTGGAGAAGGAAATGGCAAGCCACTGCAGTGTTCTTGCCTGGAGAATCCCAGGGACGGGGGAGCCTGGTGGGCTGCCGTCTATGGGGTCACACAGTCAGACATGACTGAAGTGACTTAGCAGCAGCAGCCACAGCAAAAATATCACTCAGATAATGAAGGTGAAATAAAAGTGCTTTTTCCCCTAGTTCTGATCCCTCCTTCCTGCCAAAAGATGAGATAAATCATAACTAGCAGAGATGCATTATAAGAAATCATTAACTTCTTCAGGTGGAAATAAAAATAACAGAACTTTGAAGCTACATGAAAAAATTAATTCCAGAAATGGTTAGAATAAAGGTAAGATAGTATATGTCTTGTAAAAAATTAATTTCTCTAAAAGAAAACTAAACCTAAATCAGTACATATACACTGAGAACTTTCAGCATACACAAAAGTAAAACATATTATAATAACACTGTGAAAGGCAACAAAAGTAGGAACTGATAGTAGAGTGTTGCTAGGATATACTATATAAGCAGTAAAATATTATCAGAAGGTAGACAATAATATCCCTAATACTATTAAATTAATCAATGAAAACCAGAATAACTTCCGTAAGTCACATGAGTGACTTATGACTACCTCCCTTGAGTCCAACAGAAGAGAAGAAATTTTCATAAAACAGTGTTTAGTGCAGAGATTGTGGCCTAGGAGACAACAGGCATAGATAAAGGGTAAATAAAAAGATCATACTAAAAGATGGGTATTTTAAGTAAAAACCTGTATTGTGAAACATAAGGTCCCCTCATTCTTCATCCAACTGGCTCCCTGAACTTACACTGTCAGGCCTATACTTATAATACTTTTCTAAAAGGAAAATGACTGGCCTGAGAGAAAAAGAAAACAAACAAACAAAAACTCTATAGACACTCAAGTTTTGAGGCTATAAAATCACTGCATTACTGCCTACAATCTGCCATTATGTTCACCTGTCCAAAGTCCTGCCTACACAAAGCTTCCAATCAGCTCTGAATATTTAGGCAAAATTACCAAGTCCTTCTAAGAGAAAGAAAGTGAAACTGTCAACAGGCTCAGCAGCAGCAGTTTGACTGAACATTCACACTAGGCCAGAAAATATAGAATAACATGCTTAAAATCATCTAGAAAAGAAAATGCAAGCTAAAGAATCAAAATCCAGTCAGAGTACTTTGCAAATATAAATGTAATGCAACATATAAACGTTCATGGAGTATCATTCTTACAACTATGAGCCCTGACTAAGAAATCTACTGGGGCATAAACTTATGATAGCCAAAATTTTGAAGATGTCAGCATATAAACTGGTGAAGACTCCCATTTAATAAAGAAGAAATTTTTTTGAATATTCTGAATCAGAGTATTACCATTTTGCAACCCTTAATGAAATGATGGTTTTTAACATTACAAAGATAGCAAGAAACTGTGCATCCTTTGAAGATACTCAACACAATCTATGAAGTATTCTTGTCTTCCCCAATCCCTGCAAAACAAACAAAACAAAACAATCTCCCTGAATCTCACTGAATGAAATTTAACTTATCAATTTTATTTTCTTGGGCTCCAAAATCAATGCAGATGGTGACTGCCGCCATGAAATGAAAAGATGCTTGCTCCTTGGAAGAAAAGCAATGACCAACCTAGACAGAGTGTTAAAAAGTAGAGACATCACTCTGCTGACAAAGGTCTGTACAGTCAAAGCCATGGTTTTTCCAGTGGTCACGTATGGATGTGAGAATTGGACCATAAACAAGGCTGAGCACAGAAGAATTAATGCTCTTGAACTGTGCTGGAGAAGATTACTGAGAGTCCCTTGGACAGGAAGGAGATCAAACCAGTCAATCCTAAAGGAAATCAAGCCTGGAGAAGATTATTGAGAGTCCCTTGGACAGCAAGGAGATCAAACAAGTCAATCCTAAAGGAAATCAAGCCTGAATATTTATTGGAAGGACTGATGCTCCAATACTCTGGCCACTTGAAGCCAAGAGCCAACTCATTGGAAAAGACACCGATGCTGGGACTGAAGGTGGAGGGGAAGGGATGACAGAGGATGAGATGCTTGAATAGTATCATCAACTAACGGGACACAAGTATGAGCAAACTCCAGGCAGGGAAGCCTGGCATGCTACAGTCCATGGGGTCACACAGAATTGAACATGACTTAGCAACTGAACAGTAACTGTACATGGTAAGAAAAGGATATCTATTAAATAAATGATGCTAGGAAAAAAGAAGCCAATGTCCAAAAAGTGAAAACGGATTCCAGCCTCAATCATATTAAAACAAAATCAGTTTCAAGTAGGATGAAAGATGTAAGTGAAAGGCAAAATCATATAACTTTTAGAAGGTGACGTAGGGGAATACCTTTATGAATTCAGAGAACTGATTGATTTAGAAAACGTAACACTCTCAAACCAACAAAGAAGGATAAAATTCAACTTCATTAAAATTAACAACTTTTGTTTCTCAAAAGACATCATAACCAAACTGGGAGTAACTATTCAAAACAAAAATAAACTAAGCAAGGAATAATACAGAACATATTAAATGATTTCTTACAAATCAATGAGGAAAAAAATTAACATTCCTTCACCCAAAACTGGTAAATCAAATCAGGGATCAGCAAACTATCAACAGTAGGATTAGGTAAGAATGATTTTTGTATCTGTAAGTAGTTAAAAATAATCTAAATAACAGTAATATTTTGTGACACATGCAAGTTATATGAAATTTTCATTTTATTATCCATAAAATAAAATTTTATTGGAACACAGTCAAATCATTCATTTACACATTATCTATGGCTACTTTCACATTACAATAGCAGAGCTGAATAGTTTTAACAAAAACTGCATGGCCCACAAAGCCTAAAAGACTTACAATCTGGCTATTTACAGAAAAAGTTTGCTGGCACCTGGGTTTAACAGACATTTCATAGAAAAGCAAACATAAATAGTCTATAAGTATATGAAAAATATGCAACTTCATTACTGGTAAGAAAAATACAAACTGAAAACACCGTATTATATACTCCAGATCTTCAAAAAACTTAACACAACAATTTCGAGCACTGGGATGGAAATAAAATACCAGATCTCTCTTCCACTGCTCCTGGGAGTACATGACTCTCTGGAAATGCTTACATGAGACATGTCCAAGAATATACCAGGAGACATGTATAAGACTAGTTACAGAAGCAATGCTCATAAAACAAAAGAACAGAAACCAAATATCAATAGAACAATGAATAAATAACAATATACGCTGGAATCAAAGTTAACAAAAAAGGAAAGGAAAATGGGGGTAGAGTGAGAAACTTCATTTTGTAGCTTTTTTAAAATTGGATTTTTAACCTTAAATATGCATACAAATAAAATTATAGAGGGAAAAAAAGTACAAGTCTTTTGGATCACTGAAAAACTAAGACAGTTCCAGAAAAACATCTATTTCTGCTTTATTGACTATGCCAAAGCCTTTGACTGTGTGGATCACAATAAACTGTAGAAAATTCTGAAACAGATGGGAATACCAGACCACCTGACCTGCCTCTTGAGAAACCTATATGCAGGTCAGGAAGCAACAGTTAGAACTGGACTTGGAGCAACAGACTGGTTCCAAATAGGAAAAGGAGTATGTCAAGGCTGTATACTGTCACCCTGCTTATTTAACTTACATGCAGAATACATCATGAGAAACGCTGGGCTGGAGGAAACACAAGCTGGAATTTAGATTGCCCGGAGAAATATCAATAACCTCAGATATGCAGATGACACCACCTTTATGGCAGAAAGTGAAGAAGAACTAAAGAGCCTCTTGATGAAGGTGAAAGTGGAGAGTGAAAAAGTTGGCTTAAAGCTCAACATTCAGAAAACTAAGATCACTGCATCCGGTCCCATCACTTCATGGCAGATAGATGGGAAACAGTGGAAACAGTGTCAGACTTTATTTTTTTGGGCTCCAAAATCACTGCAGACGGTGACTGCAGCCATGAAATTAAAAGACGCTTACTCCTTGGAAGGAAAGTTATGATCAACCTAGATAGCATATTCAAAGCAGAGACATTACTTTGTCAACAAAGTTCCATCTAGTTAAGGCTATGGTTTTTTCCGTGGTCATATATGGATATGAGAGTTGGACTATAAAGAAAGCTGAGCACAAAAGAATTGATGCTCTTGAACTGTGGTGTTGGAGAAGACTCTTGAGAGTCCCTTGGACTGCAAGGAGATCCAACCAGTCCATCCTAAAGGAGATCAATCAGTCCTGGGTGTTCATTGGAAGGACTGATGTTTAAGCTGAAACTCCAGTACTTTGGCCACATGATGCGAAGAGCTGACTCATTTGAAAAGACCCTGATGCTGGGAAAGATTGAGAGCAAGAGGAGAAGGGAACGACAGAGGATGAGATGGTTGGATTGCATCACTGACTCAATGGACATGGGTCTGGGAGGACTCCAGGAGTTGGTGATGGACAAGGAGGCCTGGTGTGCTGCAGTTCATGGGTTCGCAAAAAGTCAGACACAACTGAGCGACTGAACTGAATTGATGACTCATCTTAAAGGACAACTATATTTAATAATGTTAATTAATAGAAACAAGTTCATACCTTTTTGTATACAGCTGTTATATCAGAATCCAGGACAATTATATTCCTTAGCTTTGCATTTGTTTCAGTCACTGATGGCCTCATAATGATTTCACAATCAAGCCCTAAGGGGAAAAAAGAATCATTCAATTCCTTTTCCTTCATTTAGTAGTTCTGAATTCACTTTTTATCAAATCCTGTTACCTTCTATCTTAATTTCGGAAATGTTACGTTTCTGATCTTGAATAAAGATCTGTAAACATGATAATTCTGCTAAAATCTGCAAGGTAATAGTATCTTCATTCTTGGATGATTTTAAAGCTGCAAAAAGAAACTCATATTGTAAAACATAAGACAAAATTTTTAGTAGTTATCTTACTACACTTATAAAGTAACTGAAATCACAACAATAATGCAAATACTAGAGGAACATCTGATTTGCCAATTGAAAGCAAGCAATAATATGTTACCTACTAAGTTATGAATTCTAAAAAAAAATCAAATCCAATGAAACCAAAGTCAAACAAATGTAGACAGAGACAAAACAGAATAGTTCTAGATGAGAATAATATGTGAAACTAAGTCATAGCTGTAAAATCAGTCTTTGGCAATTTACTGATAACAAGGTGATACTTGTTATTATCCAACTTATAACTTTTGACTGCTTAAAAATAGCACTTGGTTTAAAAATATATACTCATATTATTAAAATTTTGTTAGTTCTATGTTTCTAATCTAAAATAATTTTTTTTTGTTCAGTCATTCAGTCGTTTCTGACTCTTTGAGACCCCATGAACTGCAGCACGCCAGGTTTCCCTTTCCTTCATCATCTGCTGGAGTTTGTGCAAACTAATGTCCATTCAGTTGGTGATGCCATCCAATCACCTCATCCTCTGTCAACCCCTTCTCCTCCTTGCTTCAATCTTTCCCAGAATTAGGGTTTTAAATTAATGAAATCTAACTATATTAAATTTATAATTTTCAGATGGCACTAGTGGTCAAGAACCCGCCTGCCAATGCAGGAGATGGAAGAGGTGCAGATTTGATCCCTGGGTCAGGAAGATTCCCTGGAGAAGGGCATGGCAACCCACTCTATTATTCTTGCCTGGAGAATCCCATGGACAGAGTCAACTAAAATGAATGACTAGATAAATAAAAGCTACTTTCTTCAGCAATTATCACTTTACTAATATTTTTTAAAATTAACTTGGTACATAATGAATCTTTCCAGATATTAATCTAGGCAACAGAATTCTGAAGTCAATATCATAAGTTAATAATAAGCCAAGAACCAAAATTTATTGATCTACTTGGTAAAAATTTGAAGTTGAATTTTAAAGAAACATACGTATTTTTTTAACAACCTCCTCTTTGTCTTCAGTCTCCACAACATGCACTGGGGCTGGTTTTTCCTCCAAATATGGAAGGATATTATTAAAATAATTTATTGTATTCAAAAGTGCTTCAGTATGTAAATGAATATCCAAAGAGGAAAAATTCACCTAAGGAACAAAACTGATTTTAGTAACACAACAAATATTTGTTTGCCAGTTCTATGTTCTTTGTGGTATAAAGGATACAATTTATAATAGTCAATTTTTATCCTCAAGGATCTTACAGTTCCAGTTAACATTTTTATAATACATTTGCTTAGAAATACAGTATCTAACTGAAAAATAAATTATTATTCACTTATACCTTTATCAGTTGCACAACACTGTTATAAGCATTCTTCAATATTGTTGCGGGTAAATTATTTTCAGCCTACACAAAGTGAGAAATACAAATCTGTTAGATTATCACAGGAACACAACTGCACATACAATTACACAATGGTCCTACTACACATTTATATAATTTTTTGAGCTATTTACATACATATAATTAAACAACTGCTTCACCAGAACAAAAGAAACTTGGTAAGTTTAGAGCAAGTATTCAATAAATGCTACATACTATCTTATTACCAAGAGTAGAAATCTAGATAAAGAAGATATGGTGAAGAGTGAAGTGAAGTTGCTCAGTCGTGTCTGACTCTTTGCGACCCCATGGACGGTCGCAAAGGAGCCCTACCAGGCTCCTCCCTCCATGGGATTCTCCAGGCAAGAGTACTGGAGTGGGGTGCCATTTCCTTCTCCAGGGGATCTTCCCAACCCAGGGATGGAACCCGGGTCTCCTGAATTCCAGGCAGATGCTTTAACCTCTGAGCTGCACCAGGGAAGCCCATATAATGAAATATTCGTCATAAAAAAAAAGAACGAATGTGAGTCAGTTCTAGTGAGGTGGATGAACCTAGAGCCTGTTATACAGAGTGAAGTCAGAAAGAAAAAAAACAAATATCATATATTAATGCATATATATGGAATCTAGAAAAATGATACTGATGAATCTATCTTCAGGGAAGGAATGGACATGCAGATATAGAGAATGGACTTGCAGACAGTCGGGGAAGGAAAGAGTGGGACAAATGGAGAAAGTAGCACAGACATATATACACTACCCTGTGCAAAACAGACAGCTGGTGTGAAGCTGCTATATAACACACGGAGCCCAGCCAGGCATTCTGTGAGGACTGAGATGGGTGGGATGGTGGGAGGGGACGCAGGCTCAAGAGGGAGGTGATAAATGTATAATTATGGCTGGTTTGTGGTGTTGTATGACAGAAACCATTACAACATTGTAAAGCAATTTTCTTCCAACTAAAAAGTAAATTTAAAAAAAGAAAAAAATTCCCACCAAAAAAAAGAGTGGAAATTTAGATATTATCACACGTAGAGGACAATCATTTAATCATCCGCAACTCTGTAAGGTCCTTCCCAAATCTTCCTGAATGTTAAAATTCTGACAGAATGATCCATCAGGTATCAAATATTCTGTGCTATATTTAGATCTGAAACATTTTTATATTGATAAAAGTTGTTTAATTCATAAACAATACAAACACTAAAAACTGCAACAATAGTAGTAAAAAATGGTCTTTAAAGTTATATAATGCTTACTGAACATTATTCTTACTATAAAGTACTATAATTATTAAAATAATGTGGCACTTATATAAAAACAGGTCAGTGAAAACAAAGGCGAAATCATATGTAGATGACAGTACCCATAAATATTTAATAAATGATGACTTGGTTATCACAAGTCAACAGAAAAGGAATGGAGCCACTGACAGCAGGAAAATTAGGTAACTTCAGACTATCGTGGGAAATCAAGTGAAAGCTTCATCTTTTATAGTATACCACAACAAATTCCATCAAGATTAAAAAGTCTGTAGATTCCCTGATGGGGATAAACAGTCAAACTGCAGGTCATATCTACTTAGAAAGTGGGCTGCTTATTGTCCTGATACATTAAGTGTTTTAAACCACAAGTTATCTAATAGAGGATGACAAAATAAAACATCTTAAAGTTTTAGGAGTTACAGTGATCACATCGGGATGGAGATTAAACTGAGTATTTCTGAACTTATAAAACTTGATTTAAATATCTCAACAGTATCCTCACCACGCTTGCATGCAAGGTAAGTTGCTTCAGTCGCGTCCGACTCTGTGCCATCCCATGGACGGTAGCCCGCCAGGCTCCTCTGTCCACGGGATTCTCCAGGCAAGAACACTGGAGGGGGTTGCCACGCCCTCCTCCAGGCCATCTTCCTGACTCAGGGATCAAACCAACATCTCTTAAGTCTCCTGCACTGGCAGGCAGGTTCTTTACCACTAGCAGCACCGCTTGCTTACCATAGCAAGTATGTAAATCAAACTACTTACCTTCACATATTCCAGTGTTAAGAGATCTTCCATTGTGTTATCCAGTGTTGTAATCAAATAAACTGGTTTCTTGTTTTCATCTAAAAATAATTTCTCAAATTATTCTTTCATAGAAAAACTAATAGGAAACAAATGCAGGAAATATTAACAATTATAGAATTGGAAAAGAAGTATTTCCTGTATTAGTTCTGAACTCTGATCTCTGTATTACTCAAATCAGGTGGTCTTTCTTCCTTTATTTTAAAATCTACAAATGTAATTCCATCTTATGATTCCCTTTTCTTATGCCACACTACAAAAGATTATCTTACCTTTCTAAACTTAGATAGGAAGTTAAGTAAGAAAAAGTAGCAATCAGATAGAGAAAACAATGTTTATGAGGAACAATGAAAGGACATGAAGCGATTCTGGTCCTGAATCACAGAAATAGTCAGAATCTCTAAAAACGACTGTATACAAAAAACATCAGATAGTTGATGAGAAATAAGCTGTTATGTGTATTAGTTTAGATTAAAATAAACTTGAGTACCATATTATCAGTCTTTACAAATTATATTGTAGCTTCTGCTTAAAATCTAAGAAAATAATCAAGGAAACTGCTGAAGAAGAGTATTTTGTGTCAAGTCTTTATAACCATCATTAGCAAATTACTTATGCCTTTGAAATCAATAACAAGATACTGGAAGATAGGACTACAAACCAGTCATACTACTCATGAGGGAAAAAATACAGTGTATTTCCACAGAACCCTCCAGATTTAAGTTCATTAGTATTTAAGCTAGCCTTCTACTGCAGATGCTAATCACATTTCAATCCTTAAAAAAGTCCCCACTTTTTCACACATTCATTCATTCACTGAACAACTATTTACTGATTATTTACTTTGTGTAAGAAATATTGTATTCGCTTCTTCCTACTCTTTCTAAGAAAACATAAGCAAATGTATTACACAAATAGGGGAACTGTTAGTTGTATATCCTGTATTATGTATGCAAGGGTTATCTTACCCTTTGCTCTTAGGGAAACAAACAATTATAAAAAACAAATATTAACAACTTCTGTAATACTTCTGGATTACTGCAAAGCACTATCAAGTTGGCTCATTTTTCAACTGTCAGAGCAAACTTTCTTGATGTAAAAAGCATAATAAGGCAGAATTCTGTTTCTTGCATGTATGATAATTTTTTCAGGAAGAGATAATCATAACACAATTCACCAGATACAAGTTCTGAAGGGCCACAGAATAAGTGTAGTGTATGGAACTAAAAATGTGTAAATCATTTCCAATAACTAAGTTTTCAGGCCACAATACTTAATCTGCTTCCCAACATACAGAGATCACATTTAATCCAGGGCTCACAGAAAAGGGGAAGTTTCGTTATAACAGTTAACAGACATTTTTTGTCTGAGAATGAGTTCCCACAGAAGATGACACTTTCAAATCCTTGATATGTATACAAGCATATTCTTCACCTTTCTTATTCCCACAGAGAGTTCAGCTTAAGTTTTTAACTCCCTTATTTTAGTATCAGTTCACCACAGGGTGGTAGTGGGGTGGGGGAGGGGGGGACTCCTAAATGAGTTCGAAAGATTTCACAGGATAGCTTCCATTTAGAGGGAGAGGGTGGGAAGATTTGGGAGAATGGCATTGAAACATGTATAATATCATGTATGAAACAAGTCGCCAGTCCAGGTTCGATGCATGATACTGGATGCTTGGGGCTGGTGCACTGGGACGACCCAGAGGGAGGGTATGGGGAGGGAGGAGGGAGGAGGGTTCAGGATGGGGAACACATGTATACCTGTGGTGGATTCATTTCGATATTTGGCAGAACTAATACAATATTGTAAAGTTTAAAAATAAAATTTTAAAAAAATAAAATAAAAATTAAATAACTTATAAACATTAAAAAAAAAAAAACAACAATCAAAAGGGAATTTCCTGACAGTCCAGTGGTTAGGACTCAACACTTTCACTGCCAGGGCCCAGGTTTGATCCCTGGTCAGGGAACTAACATCCTAAAAGCCACAAGGCCATGCCCATCTCCCCCTCCAAAAAAAAATTTTTAACTTTAAAAATTAAAAAAGACCCAATTTCCAACATGAATAATAAAAAAAAAGACCCAAGTATATACTGTCTGCTTAAAAACCCACTTTAAATACAAAAGTACATATAGTTTCAAAGTAAACAGATGTTGAAAACCATATTATGCTAACACTAAAAGGAAGAAAGCAAGGATAGCTATGTTAATTTTCAGACAGAGCAGACTTCAAGGCAAGCAAAAGTTGTAAGGGATAAAGAAAGGCATTAAATAATGATAAAGCAGTCAATTTTCCATGAGAATACAACAATCCTTAAGGTGTACTTATTGAACAATAGAAAGGAAAAAATGATCATAATGCAAAGAGAAATAGATGAACCCACTACCTTATTAGAACCCTTCATACTCTTCTATCAGAAATGAAAAAATATATATAAAATATATATATATATATATATGTATAATATATCAGTAAGGACATTTTCAGCTCGGTAACACCATCAAATAACTGGAGGTAATGGATGTCTAGAGACTACTTCATCCAACAAGAGCATAATATTCATTCTTCTTAAGCTCACGTGGAATATTTACCAAGATCAACCACATTCTGAGCCACAGAACACAGCTTAGCAACTTTTAAAACCAGAAATCATACAATGTCTGCCTTCAGACCACAGAAGAATGAAAACAGAAATCAGTAACAGAAAATTAGTTGGAAAATTCCAAAATATTTGGAAAATAAGTAACACATTTCTAAATAACACATGACTCAAAAAAGAAATCTTGAAGGAAGAGTTAAAAACACTTGAAATTAAATGAAATGTCCATGCTCTAATTCCCCCAAATCTGAGAATATGTTATCTCATATGGTAAATGTAACATTACAGAGGTGATTAAGGTCAAGATTAAGGGGAAATGACCTCTGATTATCCAGATGCACCCAATCTTAATTACCTTAGTTTTTAGAGTGGAAGAAAAGGTTAGCGAGACTACAACATAAGAAGGACCTAACACCTCATAATGGTTCTGGAATACAAAAAATTATTCGCAACGATTCAGAGAGGCCTGTAGGAGCTAAGCCCAATCTACACCTTATAAGCAGTAAGAAAATGGACTCAAATCAGATAAAACTGATGTCCTGCCAACACCTGAATGAAGAAGAAAACAGATCTTCCCCTACAGCCTCCAAAACAGAAGTCCTGTTGATAGCTTGACTTTTGCCTATTGAGACTTGTCAGACATCTCAGTTACACAAATTTAATAAATTTGTGGTAAACTGTTGTAATATCAATAGAAAACTATTTCATATTTTAGTATTCATTAAGTAGATTTAAATTTCACCATTTTTCTTAATGAAAAAAGTTGTCTTCATATCCCTCTAGCCTACTCCTTAGATCAAAGTATAATATGAAAGTTGAAGACTAACTCATAATATGTCTTTGATAATATCAAATGTACTGACTAAATGTCTAGAGAATTTATATCTAGAAGCTAATCAAATATTAAAATTAATTTTTTAATTAATCTCAGATATGCAGGTGACACCACCCTTATGGCAGAAAGTAAAGAACTAAAGAGCCTCTTAATGAAAATGAAAAGAGGAGAGTGAAAAAGTTGGCTTAAAGCTCAACATTCAGAAAACTAAGATCACAGCATCTGGTCCCATCACTTCATGGCAAACAGATGGGGAAACAGTGCAAACAGTGACAGACTTTATTTTTGGGGCTCCAAAATCACTGCAGATGGTGACTGCAGCCATGAAATTAAAAGACGCTTACTCCTTGGAAGGAAAGTTATGACCAACCTAGATAGTATATTAAAAAGCAGAGACAACAAAAGTCTGTTACTTTGCCAACAAAGTCTGTCTAGTCAAAGCTATGGTTTTTCCAGGAGTCATGTATGGATGTGAGAGTTGGAAAGCTGAGCGCTGAAGAGCTGATGCTTTTGATATGTGGTGTTGGAGAAGACTTTTGAGAATCCCTTCGACTGCTATGAGATCCAACCAGCCCATCCTAAAGAAAATCAGTCCTGAATACTCATTAGAAGGACTGATGTTGAAGCTGAAACTCCAATACTTTGGCCACCTGATGTGAAGAACTGACTCATTTGAAAAGACGCTGATGCTGGGAAAGACTAAAGGCAGGAGAAGGGGACGACAAAGGATAAGATGGTTGGATGGCATCACTGACTCAATGGACATGGATTTGAGTAAATTTCAAGAGTTGGCGATAGACAGGGAGGCCTGGCGTGCTGCAGTCCATGGCGTCGCAAGGAGTCGGACACAACTAAGCGACTGAACTGAACTAAATTATTTTTAAAAACAGAGATACTTACCAAAATAATCTGGACATTTTAAGCAGACCTCTTTCAAAAAGGCATTTGCTTTCAAATCAAATGTTCTAAGCTCAATATCTGTGCCCAATCCTAAGACATTAATTTCTACCACGGGTAGTTCACAGTCTCCAACAAGGTGACAGAACTGAATCAAAACCTAGAAAAGAAAGAAAAAAGAAACAACTATCTAACACACACACAAAAATATTTACGCAGATGGTGGCCATATATGGATATATGAGGTATACATATGATATAAATGATATAGATTTCAATTTAGGAGAGATCTTATACATATAAAATACATGCACTAGGCAAATTATCTTCAATAAATATATACTGAATAGTAATAATACATATAAACTCTTAATTATTTTTTTAAGTGAAAGAGGATTTATTTAAACTTTCCACAGACAGAATGTGGTCCCTCTCAGAAGGTGAGGGTGGCCAAATCTTTAATTATTAAGGAAATTAATCTTCAAAGGGGAAGAAGAATCACAAAGTAACATCTGGATTGAGCTTAAATAGGATTAAAACAATGTCTATTAGTAATAAGACTATATAAATAATCTGTGAATAGCAGAAATGACCAAAATTTAAATAAGCCATATTAATTTTACTACGGTACATATAAGGCATACCTCTGGCACTTCAAATCTTATTTTATACTCAATCATATTTTTAAAACAATCTGGTTTCTGAAGATTTTTCTGTTGAGGACTTTTAATTCTAGATGGTGATTGAAGAGGCTCTTCCAATGGACTACATGGTGCATCAAAAAACTCCTCATCTGAATCTAAATACCACAGAACATTTTTTAAGTCAATAATCTACAGGACTGATTTAATAATAAAATTTTAATAATTTATCTGAAATAAATATGAACACTACAACACTTCTTCAAAAAACTGAAATGTCAGTTTTCAAAAAACTGCAACATCAAAATAAAAAGAAAAGAATATAGAGATTATAGCTGCAAAAATAAATTCTTAATGACAAAATGTATCAAAAATTACAAAATGCAATCTTTAGAATAGGCATCTTTAAAATCAATAGTCTAAAAACTGCCAAAGAAAATTTTATAGCAAATGCCAAGGCCAATTACTACCTACATGATGAATACTCAAAGGAACATACTAATATGCTCACTCTATCTGGAGAGCAAAACAGAACTTAATTACAAACTCTGAAACAGTAAAAGCAGGGGGCAGGCCCTGCAGTTTAAACAGAGAAACTAAGATTAAGCACTATTTCACATATGGACAACTATTTAGCCATATATATGATAATAAATTTTTTAAACATACTTTAAAGGGTCCAAAATCCAGTCAAACTATTAAAAGAAGGTTTAAGAGAAACTAAAACCATCTAATATATCCCTAAAAATATAAAATTGAATATAAGGATAGATGATCTCACAAAAACATTTCCTTCCCCTTCCCACCAAGCCTGATCACTACAGAGAAAGGTAAACATTCTCTAGAAAACTGAGGATCAACATGGCAATTTCTGTTATTTAACATTTAGCAATTTTTAAACTCTTAAAAATAGTAAAATATATTTATTTTTCTTTCCAGTGTGGCCAAAAAAACCTGTATTTCATAACAAAATATTTACAAGTCTTCATAGGTGAATGTATATATTAAGGCTTGATTATTTTCCTTTAATAAGTGAAAATAAAATGTGAAAAGTTAAAAAAAATTACTATAATGAAGATCTCCAAAAGCTAAGTAACAGGTTATAAATTAGACACAAACTTTCATGGGTTCTTTTAGATCACAATAGGATAGAGAAGATTAAAACTTACTAGTGGTCCTTGTTACTATGGGATTCAATTGTTTTTTGAAGCTTATTTTTAATTGAAGGAAAATTTCTTCACAATATTGTGTTGGCCTCTGGCACACATCAACATGAGTCAGCCATAGGTATACATGTGTCCTCTTGGTCTTTAACCTCCCTCCCACCCTTCCCACCCCTCTACATTGTTACACAGCCCCAGTTTGAGTTCCCTGCGTCATACGGCAAATTCCTTTTGGTTACCTATTTTACACATGGTAGTGCATATGCTTCCATGTTACTCTCTCCAGAAAATCCCACTGCAAAAGGAATTTAAGTGAAATTTTCTAGATAACATGCATATCTACTATTGCCTGAAATTGTTTATGTGGTCTCCAAATGAAAATTATTTTTATAATCTATTTATAACAAGGAAAATTTCCTAAAGTAGCTTCATTTTACCATCTTCAACACATGGAATTTCCAAAAGAGGAAATTTCTTCTGTGACATCTGTGATGTTCCCAAAGAAGTGGATCTTTGAACCTGGAAGAAAAGTTAATTCACTCTCAACTGGTACATAGACTTTTATTGTAAGTTCTAGGACGACTGTGACAACAAACACACACACACATAAATCTGAATTAACTGGAAAAATTCCAGTCTGAACTAGAAAATTTGTAAATGTAAATTTAAAGAAGTGCTTTTACAATTTAAGGCTAAATATAAATTTCACAACTGTTACAATCATTTCCTCGTATAGGAAGAAATCATAGATATATCTTAACATCTTACTAAATAAAGGAAGCCACCTCTATGGCATCCACAGGAAACAACCAAAGTCTCAAAATTTAAAGCCTCTGTGGTTAGGGAGCCTGTACTTTTATTTTTAATTTTTTAAAGATATTTTAGTAAATTACTTTTCTACTGTCCTGAGCCAAGTAGAGCATACAAAAAATATATAATTCATTTGAAAATGTTAATAATAAAAGATACCCCTGAATCTTCCATCCAGGCCAAAACCCAAAATAGTACCAGATACTTACCTAGAAGCATCTTATGTGCTACTTTCTTGATCACATTCCCTAAAACTGATTTATTTTATTTACTTGTTTTTAACCTTCTATGACTGATTTTATAAGTAAAATATTATTTAACCTGTTTCTTTCTAAACTCAGAAAGAGGCAATAATATTGCATACATTTTCCTGTGACACTGTTTCAACAAAATATTCTTTAAATTTTATCCATATTGATACTTTACTCATTCTTACTGCTATACATTGATGAATATAAACCACTGGTTATTTGTCCATTACAATGTTGGCAAATACTTGTGTGGTTTAGATTTTTGCTTTTACTCACATTACCAGTATAACCATCATTTAACACATGGGCTCAAATGCAAGATTTTCTATCGTGTATATATCAGAGTGGAATTTTATATATTCACTTTAATAAGTACTATCAATATGTTTTCACAAGTGTTTATAAGACATTATATGATGTCATCAGTAGATTAGTGTTTGTATGGCTCCACTTCCTCATTAACATTTAGCATTCTCAGACATAATCTTACTGGCATTTTCACCCTAGTTTTAATTAGAATTTCACAAATATAGTTACACATGGTTCATGGATTGTTTCTGCTTCTCAGAATCGTATTCATTTGGCGGAAACATTTTTACTGAAATATAATCTACTGCATATGAGTATGTAATTTAAGTATAAAAACTAAATTTCAAAAAGAAAACACACCCATGCACCCAAAATTCAGATCCAGGAACAGAACATTACCAGCAACTCAGAAGCTGCCCTCAGAGTCCTCAATCATCAGGCATACCACCACAAAAAGTAACAACTCTGCTGCCTCCAATTTCAATATTGAATGTTTTGAAGTTTTTTACACTACATTCATTAAAGAAGATTTTGTTTTATGAGGTGAATAATAAAACTGAACATCTTTCTTGTCTGTTTGCTCATTTCTTATTGGATTCCTGGTCTCCTTACATATTTTGGATAGTCTTTCTCTTGTGGCTCAGATGGTAAAGAGTCTGCCTGCAATGCAGGAGACCCAGGTTCAATCCCTGGGTTGGGAAGATCCCCTGCAGAAGGGAATGGCAACCCACTCCAGTATTCTTGCCTGGAGAATCCCATGGACAGAGGAACCTATGGAGCTACAGTCCATGGTGTTGCAAAGAGTCGGATTCGACTTAGCGACTAACAGCTTTTCTAAGTTGTATGGGTTGCCAATATTTTTCCCAGTTGGATGGACAGCCTTTTTTCATTATTAACAGTATCATTCAAAAGGCAGAAAATTTTAGTATCTAGGAATTTACTTTTTTTCTCCTATATTTGTACCTATTTATCCCAAGACACTTTTATCCACCACAAGAACTCAAAGATTTTCTCTGTTTTTGAAGGTTTTCAAACTTTACACCTTTGGGCATTTACATTAAGTCTCTGTTCCATTGCAGGTTAAATTCCATGTTTGGTATATGTTACAGGCTGATGTTCACTTTTTCCCCACATGGAAATCTAATTATTTTAAAACAATTGTTGAAAAGACTTACTTAGTTGCACTGGAAACTTTGTAAGAAATAAAATATATACATTAACCATATTGTTAATTTATTTCTGAATTCTATTCTACTTTAGTTATCTTTATGTCCATTCTTACGCTGAAACAACACTTTCCTGAATAAAGCAGCTATAAAATAAGCCTTGAAATCAAATATTAGAAACCCACCAACATTATTCTTATCCAAATTTTTTGGCCAACATATGTTCATGTATTTCCATATGTGTATTATAATAAACTTGCTAACTTCCAAAAGAAAAATCTGGTATTTAGATTGGGACTGTGAGAAATCTATAGGGTTTTGAGAGAACTGTCATTTTAAGAAGGTCAGTCCTCCAATTCTTAACTGTATCATTCCACTTATTTAGGTCATGATCAATTTTTTACAGAAATGTCCTGTAGTTTTAGATTCACAGGTCTTATTATTCCTTTGCTACACTTTTCCTAATTATTTAATTTTTTAATGCTATTACAAAAGGAATATTTTTCTTAATTTGATTTTTAGAAACAACTTACTATTTACATTGATGATATAGACTGCAACCGTGACAAATTCGCTATTGCTAGTTGTATTTTTCTACATTCCTTAGGACTTTTTGCATAAATGATCATATCATCAGGAAACAGTTTTACTTTTCCCTTTCTATTCTGTCATTATTTCTCTTAAGTTACTGCAGAAGCTAGAATCTTCAGTATGAATTTGAATAGAAGTAGTGAGAAAAGCCATCATTCCTGCACTATCCGTGATATTACAGGGGAAGCGTTCAGTCTTTTTCAAAATAAACTTTATCTTAGTTTCCTAAATTGATGGGGCGCCCTTATATTCTCAGTTTGATATCATGAATGGTTGTTGGATCTTATCAATGCTTTTTCCTTGTCTACTGAAATAATCATACATTTTTTATCCTTTATTCAATAATTGAATAAGTGTACTTAACACTGATTGGTGAACTATTTTTGCTTTCATGGGATAAATGCTTTCCTGGGTGTTTTAAAGTATCGTAGTATCTAATCTTTTTAAAATATCATACTATTTGACTATAATATTTGCTAAGTATTAATATTTTAAAATCTATGTTAATGAATATATAGATCTGTAATTTCCTCATAATTCCTCTATCTAGTTACAACAGCAGGGGAACAGATGCAAAGAAACAAAGTGTGGCCTATGCACAGAGGAAAATAGCAGACATAGTTCAAGCAGAAGCAAAGGCATCAGATTTACTGGGGGAAAAAAAAACGTTAAATAAATTGTCTAAAATGTTCTCAGAGAGCTAAAATGAGCCATTGAGAAAGAGATAAAGGAAACCAGGTGAATGTTACAACAAATGGAAAGTATCAATAAAGAGACAGAAATTATAAAAAGAAACCAAGCAAGTTCCAGACCTGAAAACTACAATAACTGAAAGAAAAAATACATTAGAGAATTTCAAAAGCAGAGTTGAGCTAGCAGTAAACATGTGCACACATCAGTCAAAATTATTAAAAAAAAAAAAAAAGAAAAGAAACAAAGGATAAAGAAAAATGAACACAACCTAAGGGGCCTGTGAGATACCATAATGTAAGGTGATGTATGCATTATGAGAACACCAGCAAGAAAAAGACGAAGAGAGGGCACGAAAGCATATCTGAAAAAATAATTACCAAAAATGTGCCCAAATATGATGAAAAACTGGGACAGAGGAGCCTGGCAGGCTACAGTTCATGGAGCCGCAAAGAGTTGGACACAACTGGGCAACTGAGCAAAGCACTTACATAAACCTAAAAAATCTAAGTTTAATAACTGAAAGTAACATATATTCAAATACATCCACTCCAAAACATATTATCATCGAACAGCTGAAAGACAAAGTAAGAAACTTGCAAGCAATAAGAGAAGTGAGCTGCCTATGTTAAGACTCTCAGTAAACTATTAAAAGCTAATTTCTTACCAGAAACCATGAAGGTCAAAAGGTAATGGAAAGTCATATTTGACACCAAGGATTATGTGTCTGGCAAAACTATCCTTCAAAATGAGAGAGAAATTAAGATATTTCCAGACAAACAACAACAACATAAGGAGTGTATCATCACTATACTTGTCCAATAAGAAATCCTTGCCAGAGCCCTTTAGGTAGGGAAAAGAATACTAGATAGTAACTCAAAGCTATATAAAGAAGAAATCTCCAGTACATATAATTACATGAATAAATAAATAAGGAGATGTTGTATTCTTAGTTCAGAGTCACCTTTTTCATTTCCTGTACACTTAAAAGAAAACCATAAGAATAATTATAACGACACTACTGAATACACAATGTATAATATGGAAATTGTGACAATACCACAGGAAGTACAAAGCTGTACAAAAGTTTCTGGCTGCTTTGCAGTTAAACTGGTATTAACTCAAAACACAGTTTATAAATTCAGAATGTTAAAAGAAAAAATTTCCTAATCAGTAATGACTTTAATGCTTAATATTTTACTTATGTATTTGGTATCTGTACAGGTGTCTCTGACCTCATCTTTATCTCTGTATTCTTACTGAACTGCAAAATTCCTAAAGGATAAGACTTGTATCTGTTTAACTCAATTTGTACACTATAGGCAGAGCACAAGCATCAAATGAACATCTGGTATAGTTCAATAATGACAAACACAAGAGAAAATCAAATATAAGTCAACAAGAGACATTAGAAAAAAGCAGATGAAAATACAAAATCCCTTATTTTAGGATCATGCTATATATAACTTGTAAAATCTACTTCTTCAAGTTTATATATGAGATTATATTGGTTTTATTACTTAAAACAAGAGAATTTCAATGAGTCACAGGAATAAAATACAAAGTAAAAGTAACAAATATTTTGGACTCTTAGACTAAAAAAAAAAGATCAGTGAGGACAAACAAGAAGTGAAGAGGAATGAAATAGATTTACATTTCACTACTCTGATTTTCTCTTCATGTTAAAAAAAATAAAAAAGGCAAAACATTACCTTTTAGTCTTATTTGGATCAACTGGAAATGGGTAGTGGACTAAAAAAGCATTAAAAAAGCTCATTAAAACAAAAGGCGCAAAAGAACAATAACCAAACCACACTTGTATGGTTACTTCTAATATGGAAGCATCAGGGGGTAATAAAAGCACAATTGCATCCTCCTCAGTTCAGGGAGACACAAAATGGCACGGAAAAAACATCTTATCCAATTAATCCAGAAACCTGTAAATCTCCATGACACTTTTGGAAAAGTTAACAGGGACATGAGTTTGAGCAAGCTTGGAAGTTGGTGATGCACAGGGAAGCCTGGCGTTCTGCAGTCCATGGGGTTGCAAAGAGTGAGACACAACTGAATGACTGAACGGAACTGACCAGATTTAGTCCAGTATTTAGCATGGCCATTTCATGGCTGAAAATACATGGCGGTGGCGGTTCAGTTGCTAAGTTATGCCCAACTCTTTTGATCCTATGGACTACAGTCCACTGAGCTCTTCTGTCCATAGGATTTCCCAAGCAAGAATACTAGAGCAGGTTGTCATTTCTTTCTTCAACCAATGGCTTTAAATATCAATGGATGGAACCATCCAATCAAAAGGAACAAACTGACAAAATGGATGAAAAAAAATTGGATCCAACTACATGCTGTCTACTTTGTTGTTATTCAGTTACTCATTGTGTCTGTTTGTGACCCCATGGACATGGACTGCAGTATGCCAGGATTCCATGTCCCTCACCATCTCCTGTCACCATGCTGTCTACTAGAGATTCCTTTTAGATCCAAATACACAAATAGAAAAGTGAAAGGACTGAAAGAAGGGACTCTATGAAAACAGTAATCACAACAGAGGACCATAAAGAAGGTTGAGTGCCAAAGAGTTGATGCTTTTGAACTATGGTACTGGAGAAGACTCTTGAGAGTCTCATGGACTACAAGGAGATCAAACCAGTCAATTTTAAAGGAAATCAACTTTGAACATTCACTGGAAGGACTGATGCTGAAACTGAAGTTTCAATACTTTGGCCACCTGATGCAAAGTGCCAATTCACTGGAAAAGTCCCTGATGCTGGGAAAGACTGAGGGCAAGAGAAGATGGGGCAACAGAGGATGAGAGAGATGGATGGCATCACTGACTCAATGGACATGAGTCTGAGCTAAGGCACAGGAACCAGAGGTCAAATTGCCAACATACGCTGGATCATAGAAAAGGCAAGGGAATTCCAAAAAAAAACAGCTACTTCTGCTTTACTGACTACACTAAAACTGTCACATTTGTTTATACTCAAGACTAATGAGAACTGAGAAACAACATTTAACGCTGGTGGGACTAAACATTTGTAATCAAAAAGCAAATTTGGCAAAATTCATTAAAAAATAAAATTCACATATTTCACTCAACAATACCACTTCCAGAAATGTATCCAATGGATAAAAAAAATACTCAAATATATGTATAAGAAAGTTCAAAGCACTGATATTTTTTATAACTAAAAATATAACAAAATAAAAGCCCATCAAAAGAGAATTACATTATACAAAGGATGGTACACTCACAAAATTTAACACTGTACCACCATTAAAAAAAAAAAAAGGCATATCTTTATATGCTGAACAGGTAAATATCTCCAAGGTAAATAACATATGTTAATAATGGTGAAAAAAGATTTAAAACAGGAAGTATAATTATCCCATTTATGTAAATTTTAAGAACATTATAATATAAACATATATATATGTATACACATAGATACATATTTGTACATGTGTGTATTAACAAAAGCTATAAACATTTTCAAAAAACTAGAGAAGCAGAAGTTAACCACCAAGGAAAGGGATTAAAGATCGGAAAAGTGAAGAAAGGTAGACACCATTTTACACTTTTGTTTACTATTTGCATCTTTAACTATTTTATCATTTTCTCTTTCAAAACGTAATTTTAAAAAGTCTATTACGGATGAACTGTTTCACTCCAAATTTCTGTGGTTACACATACTCTTTGTGAAATCTGTTTTTAAATTCTTCTTTCATTAATTTTGAAAATACATTACCTGAGATGATTTGACAGGCACATTTACTTCAGTTGCAGGTGAGGGTTTTGGAATGCTTTCAATCAGTTCCAAAATCCCTTGCAGTTTTTTATCTGAGATTCGTAAAGAAATTAATGGTAAGTTTCCATAAATCTTGAATCTGTTTCAAAAAGACAGAAATCACTATTTAAAAAATGACTATTCATCTTATATTATCTAAGAATAATCAAATGTGATATTAAGTACTAAAAATTATCTACACGGTCCACGGGACAAATTATTTCACAATCTAAGAATTCCCATCATTTTTCCAATCTCATCAGCTGAATTAACAACATTATATTTAAAAGGCTTATTTTCTATTGTTATTATGTTTACTGCTAAGTCACTTCAGTCGTGTCCAACTCTGTGCGACCCCATGGTCTGCCGCCTACCAGGCTCCTCCGTCCATGGGATTTTCCAGGCAAAAGTACTGGAGTGGGGTGCCATTGCCTTCTCCAATTATGTTTACTATCCTTCTATTATTTTGTCAATGCCAGTTGACAATTACTACTTGTAAGTGTTTATTACCAATAGGCATTAAGGAAAGCAGTTGATATGTAATACAATAAATAATTCTCACAATCTATGAGGCAGAAATGTATTTCTGCTCCCTGTTTCTTATAAGTTCCCATATATACATGGTTCCTAGCAGGAAATTAGGTTTGGCAAGTACAAATTACCTGTCCAAGAGATTATATATTTAAAACCAGGTTTAAAAGTCAGATCTGAATGAAAAATCACAATCATATAGAGAAATATGTAACAAAATTCAACACCCATTCATGATAAGAACTCTCAGTAAATTAGAATTAAGAAATATCTTGCAAAAACCTACAACCAACATCAGCCTTAACAGTGAGAAACTGAACGTTTTCCCAGCAAGACTGGGTACAAAACAAAGATGTCCCTCTCACTAGTCCTTTTCAACATCACACTAGAAGTCATGTCAATGCAGTAAGCCAAGAAAATAAAATTTAAAAGTATACAGATTGGTAAAGACATAAAACTGTCTTTGTCAACAGACAACATGATCATCCTTGTAAATTATCTATTAAAACATTCCTGAAACTAATAAGCTAATATAGTATAGTTGTACGATATAAGATTAATATAGAATAGTGAACTGCTTCCCTATATACCAAAGGACAAGTACAATATGAAATTAAAAATACAAGAACATTTATATTAGCATCCAAAGAAAGTAATACTTAGGCATAAATCTAACAAATACAAAATTCATAGGAGGAAAACTGTAAAATTCTGATAATAAACAACTAAATAAATGAAGAAATATTCCACATTCAAGGGTAGGAAAATTCAATACTGTCAAGATGTCAGTTAATCCCCAACTGAGCTATAGATTCAATGCAATCACAATCAATATCCCATGAAGTTATTTAATGGATATGGACAAATTGATTTTAAAATTTATATGGAGAGGCAAAAGACCCAGAACATATTAGTCAACATAATACTGAAGAAGAGCAATGTTGGAGGATTGACATTCCCTGATTCAAGACTTACTCTAAAGCTACAGTAAGCAAGACACTGTGCTACTGTCAAAACAATAGACAAACAGATCAATGGAACAGAATAGAGAGTGCAAAACAGACCTCCACAAATACAGTCTGAATCTCTGACAAAAGAGCAAAGACAAATAATGGAGCAAAGACATTCTCTTCAACAAATGGTACTGAATAAACGAATATTGAAATGCAAAAACATTAATTTATACATAGGCTTTATACCTTTCACAAAAGCCAACTGAAAGTGGACCACAGACCTAAATTTAAAACCCAGTACTATAAAGCTCCACAAAGACAAATCAAAGAAAACTTAGATGACCTTTTCAGATACTTTTTAGATATCACTTAATAGATACAATGCAAAGGCACAATTCATGAAAGAACTAATTGATAAACTGGATTTGGTTAAAATTAAAAAACTTATGGAACTTCCCTGACAATTCCTGGTTCTACTGCAGGGAGCAAGGGTTTGACCCCTGTTCAGGGAACTAAGATCCTATATGCCACAGCCAAAACGGAGAGTAATGAATTAAAGAAAAAAAAATTTAAAGCTTCTGCTCTACAAAAGACAATTCCAAGAAAATTATAAGACAAGCTACCAAGTGGGAGAAAATATTTGCAAAAGAAAGATCTCATAAAGGAACACTATCCAAAAAGTTCAATACTACTCAATAAGAAGGCAATCTAGTTGAAAAATGGGCCAAAGATCTTAACAGACACCTCATCAAAGAAGACACACAGACAGCAAATAAGCAAAGATGTTTCACATTATATACTATCAGAGAAATACAAATCAAAATAAGAATTACTGAGATACTACTACACACCTACCATAATACTGACAACACTAAATACTGACAACACTAAATAATGGCAAGGATGTGGAGCAGCAGGAACTCACAATCACTGCTGACAGCAATGCAAAAGGGTATAGCCACTTAGAAGACAGTCTGAAAGATTCTTATAAAACTGAAGATGCAGAGCACATCATGAGAAACGCTGGACTGCAAGAAACACAAGCTGGAATCAAGATTGCCGGGAGAAATATCAATAACCTCAGATATGCAGATGACACCACCCTTATGGCAGAAAGTGAAGGGGAACTAAAAAGCCTCCTGATGAAAGTGAAAGTGGAGAGTGAAAAAGTTGGCTTAAAGCTCAACATTCAGAAAACGAAGATCATGGCATCCGGTCCCATCACTTCATGGGAAATAGATGAGGAAACAGTGGAAAGTGTCAGACTATTTTTCTGGGCTCCAAACTCACTGCAGATGGTGACTGCAGCCATGAAATTAAAAGACGCTTACTCCTTGGAAGGAAAGTTATGACCAACCTAGATAGCATATTGAAAAGCAGAGACATTACTTTGCCAACAAAGGTCCGTCTAGTCAAGGCTATGGTTTTTCCAGTGGTCATATATGGATGTGAGAGTTGGACTGTGAAGAAGGCTGAGCGTCGAAGAATTGATGCTTTTGAACTGTGGTGTTGGAGAAGACTCTTGAGAATCCCTTGAACTGCAAGGAGATCCAACCAGTCCATTCTGAAGGAGATCAGCCCTGGGATTTCTTTGGAAGGAATGATGCTAAAGCTGAAACTCCAGTACTTTGGCCACCTCATGTGAAGAGTTGACTCATTGGAAAAGACTCTGATGCTGGGAAGGATTGGGGGAAGGAGGAGAAGGGGACGACAGAGGATGAGATGGCTGGATGGCATCACTGACTCGATGGACATGAGTCTGAGTGAACTCTGGGAGTTGGTGTTGGACAGGGAGGCCTGGCGTGCTGAGATTCATGGGGTTGCAAAGAGTTGGACACGACTGAGCGACTGATCTGATCTGATACTCTTACCATATGATCCAGCAATTTTGCTCCTTGATATTTACCCCAGAGGAATTTAAAGTTCAGTTCAATTCAGTTTCACATCCATACATGACCACTAGAAAAACCATAGCCTTGACTAGACGGACCTTTGTTGGCAAAGTAATGTCTCTGCTTTTGAATATGCTATCTAGGTTGGTCATAACTTTTCTTCCAAGGAGTAAGCATCTTTTAATTTCATGGCTGCAGTCACCATCTGCAGTGATTTGGGAGCTTATGGGTATTTATTCATAAATTTATCCATAAATCCATGGATGTCTATAACAGCTCCTTGATATTTACCCAAAGGAATTTAAAGTTATGTCCCCATAAATCCTATGGGGATTTATCCATAAACTTATCCATAAATCCATGGATGTCTATCATAGCTTTGCCCATAAATTTATATGAATCAAGTTTATCCACAAAAATTTTATATTTCAGTTTTATAGCTAAACTTGGAAGCAACCAAGATCTCCTGCAGAAGGTAATGGATAAACACCCTGTGATACATCAGATAATGGACTATTATTCAGCATTTAAAAATTGAGCTATCAAGTTATGAAATGATAGGGAGGAACCTCAAATGCATATTACTAAGTGAAAGATGCCAACCTGAAAAGTCTTTCTCCTCTATAATTCCATCTATATGACATTCTGGAAAAGGCAAAACTATGGACACAGTAAAAAGATCAATGCTTGCTAGGGCTTGTGTGATAGAGGAGGGATAAAACAGAAGACTTTTTAAAGCAGTGAAAATGCTCTATAAGATAAAGTCTATATGATACCATAATGATGGATACATGTCACGCATTTGTCCAAACCCATTCAATGTACAACATCAAGAGTGAAATATAATGTAAACTACAGACTTTGCCAACAAAGGTTCATCTAGTCAAGGCTATGGTTTTTCCAGTGGTCATGTATGCATGTGAGAGTTGGACTGTGAAGAGAGCTGAGAGCCAAAGAATTGAGGCTTTTGAACTGTGGTGTTGGAGAAGACTCTTGAGAGTCCCTTGGACTGCAAGGAGATCCAACCAGTCATTTCTAAAGGAGATCAGTCCTGGGTGTTCATTGGAAGGACTGATGCTAAAGCTGAAACTCCAATACTTTGGCCATCTCACGCGAAGAGTTGACTCACTGGAAAAGACTATGATGCTGGGAGGGATTGGGGGCAGGAGGAGAAGGGGACGACAGAGGATGAGATGGCTTGATGGCATCACCGACTCGATGTATGCGGGTTTGGGTGAACTCTGGGAGTTGGTGATGGACAGGGAGGTCTGGCGTGCTGCGATTCATAGGGTCTCAAAGAGATGGCCACGACTGAGCGACTGAACTCACCTGAACAGACTTTGGGTAATTATGATGTGTCAATGTAAGTTTGATCTGTTAATGTAAATCTAACAAGTTTGCCACTTGGTGAGGGATGTTGTTAATGGGGAAGGCTATGCATGGATGGCTCAGTTGGTAAAGAATCTGCCTGCAATGCAGGAGACCCTGGTTTGATTTCTGGATCGGGAAGATCCACTGGAAAAGGGATAGGCCTTCCCACTCCAATAGTCCTAGGCTTCCCTGGTGGTTGAGCTGGTGAAGAATCCACCTGCAATGCAGGAGACGATGGTTTGATTCCCAAGTTGGATGATACCCTGGAGGAGGGAACAGCTACCCACTCCAGTATTCTGGCCAAGAGAATTCCATGGACTAGTCTATGGAGTCGCAAAGAATCGGACACAACTGAGCATTTTTCATTTTCATGCATGAGTGGATGCAAGGGGTATAAGGACAATCTCTGGAGCTTCCTATCAACTTTTCTGTGACTCTGAAACTGCTGCAATATGAAGAAAATCTTTAAAAACAAAACCACTATGAGGTACCATTTCACGCCAGTCAGAATGGCTGCAATCCAAAAGTCTACAAGCAATAAATGCTGGAGAGGGTGTGGAGAAAAAGGAACCCTCTTACACTGTTGGTGGGAATGCAAAGTAGTACAGCCACTATGGAGAACAGTGTGGAGATTCCTTAAAAAACTGGAAATAGAACTGCCTTATGATCCAGCAATCCTACTGCTGGGCATACACACCGAGGAAACCAGAATTGAAAGAGACACATGTACCCCAATGTTCATCGCAGCACTGTTTACAATAGCCAGGACATGGAAGCAACCTAGATGTCCATCAACAGATGAATGGATAAGAAAGCAGTGGTACATATACACAATGGAGTATTACTCAGCCATTAAAAAGAATACATTTGAATCAGTTCTAATGAGGTGGATGAAACTGGAGCCTATTATACAGAGTGAAGTAAGCCAGAAAGAAAAACACGAATACAGTATACTAACGCATATATATGGAATTTAGAAAGATGGTAACAATAGCCGTGTATACGAGACAGCAGAAGAGACACTGATGTATAGAGCAGTCTTTTGGACTCTGTGGGAGAGGGAGAGGGAGAGGGTGGGATGATTTGGGAGAATGGCATTGAAATACGTATAATATCATACATGGAACGAGTCGCCAGTCCAGGTTCGATGCACGATACTGGATGCCTGGGGCTGGTGCACTGGGATGACCCAGAGGGATGGTATGGGGAGGGAGGAAGGAGGAGGGTTCAGGATGGGGAACACATGTATACCTGTGGCGGATTCATTTTGATATTTGGCAAAACCAATACAATATTGTAAAGTTTAAAAATAAAATTAAAAAGAATATATTAAAAAGAGACTGATGTCAAAGACAGAATAAATTTTCATTCACAATTTTTATCCCTCATTTTTTAAAACGTACTTTTCAGTCAAACACAATGACTGCTAAAAATATATCTGAATTCCTTGAGAAAGTTATACCTTTCATTTATCTCTAATAGTGTAAGTATTTTTAACTAATCCAATACATCCTAATTTAATAGGTACACATTATGGATCCATCTCATTAATGAACCTAAACTTATTTTCAATTTCTTTTAGTAAGGCAGCTGAACAACGTGAAGATGACAGGTGCCAAAATACTACCCACCAAATAATAAGAGGATTTCCTTTCATTTGCCTTAAACTTTTTAAGTTCAAACTTCAAAGAAAGTTCCCTGATACTTGTAGAGTTCTAGGATTTAATGTAATGTCATATCCACTTTATACTGCCCACATTACAAAACTAAAATCAAATGCTTCTTAGATTTCATCTTTCTAAATCATTATAGTTTCTGCCTGTGATTATTTCAGGCACACATCTCTGGTCCTAACTTATAGCCATTTTAGTATCATAAGGATATGAGTACAAAGAGCTTTCCTGGAGGATTTTTCCTTTTGTTGGTTACGTAATGCACTGAACCACAGTTTGGCAAAATATGGCCATGGATTAATCCAGCATGTTGCTTATTTTTGTAAAAAAAGTATTCTGGAATACAACTATACATATTCATTCTGTGCTGTTTACAGCTGCTTTCATGCTAAAACACCAGAGCTGAGTACTTGTGACAGACAATACAACTTCAAGCTTAAAATATTTACTATCTGGCTCTTAAAAGAAACAGTCTGCTTAGTGTCACATTGAACTAATCTTTCACATACTCTTGATTCCATTATCTATATAAAGACATCTTAATCAGCTACTTTAATTTCTGCTATGCTATACATATTCCCTATATTGCTGCTGCTGCTGCCAAGTCACTTCAGTCATATCCGACTCTGTGGGACCTCAAACGGCAGCCCACCAGGATCCCCCATCCCTGGGATTCTCCAGACAAGAACACTGGAGTGGGGTGCCATTGCCTTCTCCTATTTCCTATACTACAGGACATAAATTCTCCCTCATCATATATTTATAGAGAAATCTAAAGCAAGGGACGTTAGCCATTTCTTCTGTCAGTAATATCATCTTTTTTGGTACCCTGTAACATCCTAGATTCTAGCACACTTAAGTAAAATGCTGGAAAAAAACTTTATTCATAACCATGTTTACAACAGGAAATCACATGCATCTTTGACTTCTCTCATGTACTGACTAACTTTAAAAGAAATATCAGACAATAGTAAATAGGCAGGAGAACATCTAGAAAGGAACCCAAAGAATGTAAGCCTTGCATCTAAAATTAACCTACACCTAATGCTTGATTATACAAAATAGCAAAATGTATGGAATGGTCTTCTTTCCTTCTTTCTCAAACCAAATCCTGGTATTCTTCTACTTTAAGACTCTCAGAGTCCCAGTTTGATATTTTCAATTAAGGAAGTATAAGAGAATGAGAGTTAGTAAACTGTACAATGTTTCCTAGAGAATAGAATTATTATAATTTGAAAGGCAGGAAAAAAAAAAAAAAAGTACACAGGTTTCTTTTAAGTCTCTTCCCTTCACATGGCCACCATAGTAAAACAGTATGAAAAAGGTCCCTAACACAGCATATGCAAAAGAGACCAAGCTATCACTACTTCCTACTATCCCTCCCACCCATACTTCAGGCACAAAACCTTGACCACTACTATATGAACATTCTCTTGTTGCCTCTCTGATAACAATTCCCCTTAGACTGTCTACTGTCTGGTAGCTGTTAGATGTGTCTTTCTTTACACTTTTAAGTAGATCTGTAGCTGAGGTTTGAATGTTTGCAAGGGAGAAAAATTACTGGTGGAAAGAAAAGGTGAAAGGGCTAACTAGCTATAGTCTAAAACTATTTAGAACTAAATCAGTTAAACAGCCCAGCCTAACTCAATAGATAAAATCAACTATTACTATGATTTTTCATTCTAACTCCACCTTTTATTTCCTACAGGATTTAAAAGACAAATGCATGAAAATAACTATAAATCTATGATAATGGGTATAAAATATACAGTAAGGATATAATTTCTGACATCAATGACAAAATGGAGGGGGTTGAGCAGTAAATAGTAGTTTTTGTATGCAATTAAATTAAGCTGATGTCAATTTTAAAAAGATTGTCAACTTTACAATGTTACAGGTAATCTCCATGAAAATAACTAATAAAAAATTACCTATAGAAGATGTGTATCTGGAAAAGAGAAGGGCATCAAAACATGTCAAAACAAGAAAATCAACTAAACAAAACAAAGGCCAAAAATGAGGGAAAAAAGGGACAAAAAAGCTATAAGACACACAGAAAGTAACAAAATGACTTAACAAAATTAAACTGTTTATCAGTATTTATTTCAAACATAATGGCTTAAACTTCACAAAGATATAAACTGACAGAATGGATTTTTTAAAAAACAGATCAAACTATATGCTTTCTGCAAGAGACTTACTTTAGATCTAAGGACACAAACAGCTTGAAAGTGAAAGATATTCCATGCCAATAATACCCAGAAGAAAGCAGAAATGGCTATAATAAGATCACTCAAACCAGACTGGTAGGTCAAAACCTATAATTACACAAAAGATACTGTACAATAAAAGGTAACTTCATCAAGAAGATATAATAACTAGAAATGTATACACACCAAATATCAGAGCTCAAAACTACATGAAATATTGATAGAACTGAGGAAAAAATTCACTCTACAGTTAACATGAGACTTCAAAACCTACTCCACTTTCAATAACTGACAGAAGAGCCAGAGGAAAGATCAGTAAAGAAATAGAGGATGAAAACAATACTATCAACAAACATAAACAGAATACTCCTCCATCAACAGCAGAATACACATTGTTCATACATGTACACAGAACACTTTGCAGGACAGACCAAATTTTAGGTCCTAACACAGGAGTCAAAATTTTTTTAAAGATTGAAATCATAGAAAGTATCTTTTCAAATCACAATAGAATGAAACTAGAAATCAACAGCAGAATGAAAAATGTAAAATTACAAATATGTATAATTTAACACATTTACTGTTAAACAATGAGTCGAAGAAGTCACAAGGAAAACAAATCTATTGAGACAACTGAAAATCAAGATTATGTACAACATACCAAAATTCATAGCATTAAGCAATAACTATACCGAGGGAAATTTATAGCTGTAAACATTTATACTGAAAAAGAAAGATCTCAAGTCAACAACACAACTTTATATCTTAAAGAACTAAAAAAGGAGCAAACTAACCCAAAAGTTAGCTGAAGTAAAGAATACAGATCAGAGAGAAATAAAATAGAGAATTTAAAAATAATTGAGAAAATCAACAAGAGTTGGTTCTTCAAAAAGATGAACAAAACTGAAGAATCTTTAGTAAGATTAAAGAGAGAATCAACTAAAATCAGAAATGAAAGTGGGGACATCACCACTAATTCTACCAAAATAAGAGGGTTTTTATGCCAACAAATTGGATAACCTAACGTGAACAAATTCCTAGAAACACAGACCAATCAACACTGAGTTTTGAAGAAATAGAAAATCTAGATAGATCTATAACTAATATAGAGAGTGAATCACTAATCAAAAATCGCCTAAGAAATAAAAGCCCATGATCAGATGGTTTCACAAGTGAATTCTACCACACATTTAAACATTTAAAGAAGAAACACACATTTTTCTCAACCTCTTCCAAAAAACTGAAAGGAAAGGAATACTTCCTAAGGCATCTTAAGGACAGCATTACTGATACCAAAACCAGACAAAGATACTACAAGAAAAAAAACAAAACTACAAACCAATATCCCTTATGAACACTGATGCAAAAATCCTCAAAAATAAGAGTAAACAAAATTCAACACCATATTAAAAGGATTATACACCATGACCCAGTAGGACTTATCCCCACTGGGATAAGGAATTCAAGAGTGGTTCAAACATGAAAACAGATCAACGTAATACACCACATTAACAAAACGAAAGGACAAAAATAACATCTGATCATTTCAACTGATGAAGAAAAAGCATTCGAAAATTTTAACACATTTCCCTAATAAAAATACTCAAAAATTATAAGCAGAAGAAAACTAACTCAGAATAATAAAGGTCACATATGAACAAACTACAGATACCATACTCAAGGAAAAGATGAAAAGCTTTTCTTCTATGATCAAAATAAAGGATGCAAACTTAAATTGACTTTATTCAACATAGTACTGGAAATTCTACCCAGAGAAATTAGGCAAGAAAAAGGGAAAAAAAGGTATCCAAAGTAGAAATGATGAAATAAAATTGCCTCTGTTTTAAGATAAAGTGGTCTTATATGTAGAAAGTCCTAACAATTTCATACATACACACACACACACAGAACTTATAAGCAAATTCAAAGTTACATAAGATAAAATCAACTCAAAAAAGTCAACTGAGTTTCCATTTATAAAGAAATTAAGAAAACAATTCCATTTATAATAGCATCAAAAAGAATAAGCTTAATCAGGGAAGCAAAAGACATAGTGAAAAGTACAAAATAATGTGGAAAGAAATAAAAGATACAAGTAAATGGAAAAATAGCTTGTATTCATAGATTGGAAGACAATGTTAACATGTCACAACTAAAAACACCTGCAGATTCAAAATCTCAATGACATCTGTTGTAAAAATAGAAATATTCATCTTAAAATTCATGTAGAATCGCAATAGACTCCAAGTCACCAAATCAATGTAGAAAAAGATTAACATTGGATGATTCACGCTTCCTGATTTCATTATTACAAAGCTACAGTAATCAAAACAGTGTGTTACTAGCATAAAGACAGACACAGAGACCAAAGGAACAGAACAGAAAGCCCAGAAATAAACCCTCACATATATGGGCAAATGATTTTCAACAGGGGTTATCAAGACTACTGAACAGAGAAAGAATAGTCTTTTCAACAAATGGTGCTGAAAAACTGCATACCCACATGCAAAAGAATAAAACTGATTGATTACCTTATACCATATCCAAAAATTAACTCAAAAAGATTTCCTAAGAGTTAAAGTATAAAATTCTTTGAAAAAATATATAGGAAAAACTTCAGGACACTGGATTTACTAATTTCTCATTTGACACAAAAGCACAAGCAACAAAGATAAATTAAACTTAATCATACTTTAAAGCATTAGTGCATCAAAGGACATATTAAAAGATTATAAGACAATACAGAAACAAAAGAAAATATTTGCAACTCATTTATCTAACAGGGAGTTAATATCCCAGAAAGTATTAAGGACAAAACAAAACAAATTTGCTGCAACTTGACAACAAAAAACACAAACAATGTAATTAAAAGGTGTGAGGTGGTGTGGTAAAGAATCCATCTGCTGATGCAGGAAATGCAGGTTTGATCCCTTGGTCGGGAAGATCCCCTGGAGAAGAAAATAGTAACCCACTCCAGTATTTTTGCCTGGAAAATTCCATGGACAGGGGAGTCTGGTGGGCTATAATCCATGGGGTTGCAAAGAGATGGACACAATTTATGTGACAGACTACACACAAAGGACTTGAATTGAAGGTAATGCTCAAAGTCCTTTAAGCTAGGCTTCAACTGTATGTGGACTGAGAACTTTCAGAGGTACAAGCTAGATTTAGAAAAGGCAGAGAAACCAGAGATCAAATTGCCAACAACTGCTGGATCACAGAAAAATCAAGAGAATCCCAGAAAAACATCTGCTTCATTGACAATGTCAAAGCCTTTGAATGCGTGTATCACAATAAACTGTGGAAAATTCTGAAAGAGATGGGAATACCAGATCACCTTACCTGCCTCCAAAGAAACCTGTATGCAAGGCAAGAAGCAATAGTTACAATAGTTACATTGTTCTAGACATAGAAAAATGGACTGTCTCAAAATTGGGAAAGGAGTATGTCAAGGCTGTATACTGTCACCCTGCTTAATTAACTTATATGCAGAGTATATCATGTGAAATGCCAGGCTAGATGAATCACAAGCTGGAATCAAGATTTCCAGGAGAAATATCAATAACTTCAGATAGGCAGATGACACCACCTTAATGGAAGAAAGCAAAGAGGAACTAAAGAGCTTCTTGATGAAAGGTAAAGAGGAGAGTGAAAAGGCTGGCTTAGCACTCAACATTCAAAAAACTAAGATTATGGCATCCGGTCCCATAGCTTCATGGCAAATAGATAGTGAAAAAATGGAAACAGTGGAGGATTTTACTTTCTTCATCTCCAAAATCACTGCGGACAGTGGATTGCAGCCATGGAATTAAATGATGCTTTCTCCTTGAAGAAAAGCAATGACAATCTAGACAGCATATTAAAAGGTAGAGACATCACTTTGCTGACAAAGGTCCACACAGTCAAAGCTATGGTTTTTCCATTAGCCATGTACAGATGTGAAAGTTGGACCATATAGAAGGCTGAGTGCCAAAGAACTGATGCTTTCAAACTGTGGTGTTGGAGAAGACTATTGAGAGTCCCTTGGACAAAAAGGAGATCAAATTAGTCAATCCTAAAGGAAATTAACCCTGAATATTTACTGGATGGATGCATGCTGAAGCTCCAATACTTTGGCCAACTGATACAAAGAGTTGACTCATTGGAAAAGACCCTAATGCTGGGAAATATCAAAGGCAAAAGAAGAAAGAGGTGACAAAGATGAGAAGTTTAGATGGCAACATCAACTGAATGGACATGAGTTTGAGCGAACTACCAGAGATAGTAAAGGACAGGGAAGCCTGGTATGCTACAGTCCATAGGGTCACAAAGAGCTGGGCATGATTTAGCAAATGAACAACAAAAAGACTTGAATAGACATTTTTCTAAAGAAACACGTAAACTGCCAGAAGAATGTGAAAATATGTTCAACATCAATTATCATTAGGAAAATGCAATTCAAAACTATAATTAAATACTACTCACGCCTGTTAGAATCATTATTATTTTTTTAAAAAAAGAAAATAACAAGTGTTGGCAAAGAGTTAGAAAAGTTGGAAACTTTGCACATTGCTGATGGGATTATAAAATACTGCAGTAGCTACAGAAAACAGTAGGGGAGCTTTTTTCAAAAAATTAAAAATAGAATAATCCAAGATTCTACTTCTAGATACCTAACCCCAGAAATTTAAAGCAAGGACGCCAACAGATATCTGTACACCAATGTCCACAGCAACATTATTATCATAATTAAATGTTCATCAATATATAAATGGATAAACAATATATGACATATATGTGCAATGAAATTAAGCTTCAAGAACAAATGAAATTCTCATGTATATGTATGGCTGAGTCCCTTTGCTATTCACCTGAAACTATCAAACACTATTAACTGGGTACACTCCAATACAAAAAAAAAAAAAGAAATTCTGATGTATGCGACAACATGGGTCAACATGGAGACATTATGCTATGAGAAATAAACCAAGCACAAAAGGAGAAATATTGTATGATTCCACTTACACAAAATACCTAGAGTAGTCAAATTCATAGAGAAATAACACAAAATGGTGACTGCCATGGACTTCCAAGAGGAGAAAGTGGAGCATTATTGTTTAATGGGTAGAGTTCTAGTTTGTGAATCTGATAAACTTCTAGAGACAGATGGTGGTGTGGTCAGGAAAAAGTGTGTATGGACTTATTAATACCACAGAATTATACACTTAAAATGGTAAATTGTATGTTATATATATTGTACTACAAAAAAAATCAATGAAACATGGTATTTCTTAGCTACATAAGAAAATTTATGAACACATGAAACAGATAATACATACTTGGGCATACTTATATCCATGAAAACCATGGCCTTAGAGAGCTCCACATTGAAGTGCATAGGTACCAAGATATGCTGTGCAGACACATTGAGTTTTCGTGCTTCTTTCCAATTATCACCTAATTGCAGAAAACAGTACATGTTTAAAGAAAGCAAACTAAAAAACACACTGAACCTAAAATTACCATTACTACTTTATACAATACATGATATGAGGAAATCTTCCTACATCTAGATAATCTCAATGCCATATTCTCAAGTATACATAATTAGTAGGTAAATTCTTTTCCCTCCTCAGTTTTCTTCTTCTGCTTCAGACTATATTTTAACAGGAAAGTGAAAGTGTTAGTTACTCAGTCGTGTCCGACTCTTTGTGACCCCATGGACTGCAGCCTGCCAGGCTCCTCTGTCCATGGAATTCTCCAGGCAAATACTGGTGTGGGTTGCCATTGCCTCCTGCAGGGGGATCTTCCTGACCAAGAGACTGAACCTGATTTCTTAACTGTCTGAGCCACCAGGGAAGGACCAGATAGCAGTAGTGCCCAAACCCCCTGCTTCTCACAACAAAAAATGTCTCCAGACATTGACAATGTCCTTGAATAGTAAAATTTCTCCTACTTGAGATACCACTCCTGGGAAAAATCTATCACTTTTAATTCAAAAATACAAAATGTCTAACATATCTTATACCAAAGTCTTCAGAGAAATTGTCCAAAATCCCAATTAATCACTTCAGCAAAATGAATCAACAAATAATGCCTTGTGTACTTACCAACTCTGCTGAAAAGCAGCTGTATGCTTGTAAGCTGAATATCAAAGGAATCATAAGCTCTATGCATTATCTCTTCACGATTGGCTCCACCTTGTTTTAAATCTGGTAATTCTGAACGAATTTTACTTGTCACCTTTAAGTTAATTTTAACAGTTTAGACTATGCAAATTACGTCAAATGAAAATATAAAGTTTTTATGTTTTAGACTATACTATAAAAACGTAACAGGAAAAGATAAACTCACAAGCTGACATACATTGTAAGACAATTAAAAACACCTTTATCCATGAAATATATAATGAGAAGGAAAAGTATAAAGTTTTTACATAATAAGTTGTATTTCCTAATCATTTATATTAAAAAGGGAAAACAAAGCCAGTTCTGGTAAATAATGCATGTAAATTTTTTTTAATCTGCTAAGAAGACTTTTGCCTGTTACCCCAGGTGTTTCTTGTCTTCCTACTTTTGCATTCCAGTCCCCTATAATGAAAAGGACATCTTTTTGGGGTGTTAGTTCTAAAAAGTCTTGTAGGTCTTCACAGAACCGTTTAACTTCAACTTCTTCAGCATTACTGGTTGGGGCATAGACTTGGATTACTGTGATATTGAATGGTTTGCCTTAGAGACGAAGAGAGATCATTCTGTCGTTTTTGAGATTGCATCCAAGTACTGCATTTCAGACTCTTTCGTTGACCACGATGGCTACTCCATTTCTTATAAGGGATTCCTGCCCACAGTAGTAGATATAATGGTCATCTGAGTTAAATTCACCCATTCCAGTCCATTTTAGTTTGCTGATTCCTAGAATGTCGACATTCACTCTTGCCATCTCCTGTTTGATCACTTCCAATTTGCCTTGATTCATGAACCTAACATTCCAGGTTCCTATGCAATATTGGTCTTTACAGCATCGGACCTTATTTCTATCACCAGTCACATTCACAGCTGGGTATTGTTTTTGCTTTGGCTCCATCTCCACTGATCTCCAGTAGCATACTGGGCACCTACTGACCTGGGGAGTTCCTCTTTCAATATCTTATCATTTTGCCTTTTCATATGGTTCATGGGGTTCTCAAGGCAAGAATACTGAAGTAGTTTGCCATTCCCTTCTCCAAGCGGACCACATACTGATTGTGGCTCAGATCCATGAACTCCTTACTGCCAAATTCAGACTTAAATTGAAAAAAGTATGGAAAACCACTAGACCATTCAGGTATCACCTTAATCAAATCCCTTATGATTATACAATGGAAGTGAGAAATAGATTTAAGGGTCTAGATCTGATAGATAGAGTGCCTGATGAACTATGGACAGAAGCTGGTGACATTGTACAGGAGACAGGGATCAAGACCATCCCCATGGAAAAGAAATGCAAAAAGACAAAATGGCTGTCTGGGGAAGCCTTACAAATAGTTGTGAAAAGAAGAGAAGCGATAAGCAAAGGAGAAAAGGAAAGACATAAGCATCTGAATGCAGAGTTCCAAAGAATAGCAAGGAGAGATAAGAAAGCCTTCCTCAGTGATCAGTGCAAAGAAACAGAGGAAAACAACAGAATGGGAAAGACTAGAGATCTCCTCAAGAAAATTAGAGATACTAAGGGAACATTTCATGCAAAGATGGGTTCAATGAAGGACAGAAATGGTATGGACCTAACAGAAGCAGAAAATACTAAGAAGAGGTGGCAAGGATACACAGAAGAACTGTACAAAAAAGAGCTTCACAACCAAGATAATCATGATGCTGTGATCACTCACCTAGAGCCAGACATCCTGGAATGTGAAGTCAAGTGGGCCTTAGAAAGCATCACTACGAACAAAGCTAGTGGAGGTGATGGAATTCCAGTTGAAATATTTCAAATCCTGAAAGATGATGCTGTGAAAGTGCTGCACTCAATATGCCAGCAAATTTGGAAAATTCAGCAGTGACCACAGGACTGGAAAAGGTCAGTTTTCATTCCAATCCCAAAGAAAGGCAATGCCAAAGAATGCTCAAACTACCACACAATTGCACTCATCTCACACACTAGTAAAGTAATGCTCAAAATTCTCCAAGCCAGGCTTCAGCAATACATGAACCATGAACTTCCTGATGTTCAAGCTGGTTTTAGAAAAGGCAGAGGAACCAGAGATCAAATTACCAACATCCACCAGATCATCGAAAAAGCAAGAGAGATCCAGAAAAACATCTACTTCTGCTTTATTGACTATGCCAAAGCCTTTGACTGTGTGGATCACAACAAACTGTGGAAAATTCAAGAGATGGGAATACCAGACCACCTGACCTGCCTCTTGAGAAACCTGTAAGCAGGTCAAGAAGCAACAGCTAGAACTGAACATGGAACAACAGACTGGTTCCAAATAGGAAACGGAGTACGTCAAGGCTGTATATTGTCACTCTGCTTTTTTAATTTATATGTAGAGTACATCATGAGAAACACTAGGCTGGAAGAAGCACAAGCTGGAATCAAGATTGCCGGGAGAAATATCAATAACCTCAGATATGCAGATGACAACACCCTTATGGCAGAAAGTGAAGAGGAACTCAAAAGCCTCTTGATGAAAGTGAAAGAGGAGAGTCCAAAAGTTGGCTTAAAGCTCAACATTCAGAAAACTAAGATCATGGCATCTGGTCCCATCACTTCATGGGAAATAAATGGAGAAACAGTGGAAACAGTGTCAGACTTTATTTTTGGGGGCTCCAAAATCACTGCAGATAGTGACGGCAGCCATGAAATTAAAAGACGCTTACTCCTTGGAAGGAAAGTTATGACCAACCTAGATAGCATATTCAAAAGCAGAGACATTACTTTGCCAACAAAGGTCCGTCTAGTCAAGGCTATGGTTTTTCCAGTGGTCATGTATGGATGTGAGAGTTGGACTGTGAAGAAGGCTGAGCGCTGAAGAATTGATGCTTTTGAACTGTGGTGTTGGAGAAGACTCTTGAGAGTCCCTTGGACTGCAAGGAGATCCAGTCAGTCCATTCTAAAGGAGATCAGTCCTGGGTGTTCTTTGGAAGGACTGATGCTAAAGCTGAAACTCCAATACTTTGGCCACCTCACGCGAAGAGTTGATTCATTGGAAAAGACTCTGATGCTGGGAGGGATTGCGGGCAGGAGAAGAAGGGGACGAGAGAGGATGAGATGGCTGCATGGCATCACCGACTCAATGGATATGAGTTTGAGTGAACTCTGGGAGTTGGTGATGGACAGGGAGGCCTGGCGTGCTGCAATTCATGGGGTTGCAGTAATTCGGACACGATCGAACGACTGAACTGAACTGAAGAAGACTTTTTATTAAAAACAATATTAAGATACAAATACATCTTATAAAATATATCCATGGCATGATAAGACATTTAGATAACTTTATAATGATAAGTGAGATTCCAGGATTAAATATTAGTATACCTGATACCTGCATCAAAAAAGCAAGAGAGTTCCAGAAAAACATCTATTTCTGCTTTATTGACTATGCCAAAGCCTTTGACTGTGCGGATCACAACAAACTGTGAAAATTCTGAAAGAGATTCGAATACCAGATCATCAAACTTGTCCCCTGAGAAATCTGTATGCAGGTTAGGAAGCAACAGTTAGAACTGAACATGGAACCTCAGACTGGTTCCAAATAGGGAAAGAAGTACGTCAAGGCTGTATATTGTCACCCTGCTTATTTAACTTATATGCAGAGTATATCACTGAGAAACACTGCTGGATGAACCACAAGCTGGAATCAAGATTGCTGGGAGAAATATCAATAACCTCAGATATGCAGATGATACCATCCTTATGGCAGAAAGTGAAGAGGAACTAAAAAGTCTCTTGACGAAAGTGAAAGAGGAGAGGGAAAAAGTTGGCTTAAAGCTCCACATTCAGAAAACTAAGATTATGGCATCTGGCCCCATCACTTCATGGCAAATAGGTGGGGAAACAGTGGCTGACTTCATTTTTTAGGGCTCTAAAATCACTGCAGATGATGACTGCAGCCATGAAATTAAAAGATTCTTCCTCCTTGGGAAAAAAGTTATGGCCAACCTAGTTCAGTTCAGTTCAATCGCTCAGTCGTGTACGACTCTTTGCGACCCCATGAACCACAGCACACCAGGCCTCCCTGTTCATCACTAACTCCCAGAGTCCACCCAAACTCATGTCCATTAAGTCGGTGATGCCATCCAACCATCTCATCCTCTTCTCCTCCTGCCCTCAATCTTTCCCAGCATCAGGGTCTTTTATAATGAGTCAGCTCTTCGCATCAGGTGGCCAAAGAATTGGAGTTTCAGCTTAAACATCAGTCCTTCCAATGAACACCCAGGACTGATCTCCTTTAGGATGGACTGGTTGGATCTCCTTGCAGTCCAAGAGACTCTCAAGAGTCTTCTCCAACACCACAGTTCAAAAGCATCAATTCTTCGGCACTCAGCTTTCTTTACAGTCCAGCTCTCACATCCATACATGAGAGAGAGTCCCTTGGACAGAAAGGAGATCAATCCTAAGGGAAATAAGTCCTAATATTCATTGGACTAATGCTGAACTAATGCTGAAGCTGAAACTCCAATACTTTGGCCACCTGGTGCGAAGAACTGACTCACTGGAAAACACCCTGATGCTGGGAAAGACTGAGGGTGGGAGGAGAAGGGGACGACAGAGGATGAGATGGTTGGATGGCATCATCAACTCAATGGACATGAGTTTGAGTAAACTCTGGGAGTTGGTGATGGACAGGAAGGCCTGGCATGCTGCAGTCCATGGAGTCACAAAGAGCTGGACACGGCTGAGTGACTGAACTGAACTGATACCTGAATTTTAATTCCATCTCTGCCATTTATGCAACCCCAATGGGCTTCCCTAATAGTTCAATTGGCAAAGAATTTACCTGCAATGCAGGGGACCCCGGTTCAATTCCTGGGTCAGGAAGATCCGCTGGAGAAGGGATAGGCTACCCACTCCACTATTCTTTGGTTTCCCTTGTGCCTCAGCTAGTAAAGAATCCACCTGCAATGCAGGAGACCTGGGGTTCGATCCCTGGGTTGGGAAGATCCCCTGGAGAAGGGAAAGGCTACCCACTCCAGCATTTTGGCCTGGAGAATTCCACGGACTGTAAAGTCCATGGGGTCACAAAGAGTCGGACACAACTGAGCGACCTTCACTTTTCAAGCAAGTTATAGTTATATAACTCTTCCACGCTATATTCTTTATGCTACTTTTTCACTCAAGTATCCTGGAAATCATTTTACAGTAGTATATAAAGATTTTGTTCACCCATTCATTCACACACACACACACACACACACACATATGCATATATATGTTTTGTATTATAAAATTCTCCCCTTTATTTTACAATTCATCTGAAGTACACAGTCAAAATTGACTATGTGTTTGAAAGTAACAAATTTTAGGCAAAATGTTATGCAAATTGCCTAAGGTCATAAAACTAAAGATATACTATTACTTTTGACCACTATACCTTTTCACTGGCTATTTCCACTATGCCACACTGCCCATGAACCAAATCCATAAACAAGTTCAAATATGAATTATTAGCTGTATAAAATTTTATTATGAATGTAAATCCAGCACTGTCTACATAATTACTAACTGAGGAGTAAAAAAATACATAAAGGAGAATACCAAGGAAAGACACAAATTTATTAGGTAGCCAGAAAGAGCATTCCATATCTATCCCTCTTGGGTCTTAAACTGTTAGCTAGTCCTCTACATTTAATGATACGGAGTACTCCTTTCCAACTGAGCTTCCTATGATGATAAAAATGCTCTCCACCTGTTTTAATACAGTAGCCATAAGCCATTTGTGACTATTAAATGCTGGAATGTAGCTAAAGTATAACTAAGAACCGAATTTAAAAAAAACTTTAATCAATTTAAATAAATAAAAGTGGGTACCATATTGAACGGCATAGAACCAGAAACACAGAAAAAAGTATTCTCTACTCAAAACTGATGGAAAAACATACATAACTGAACAGGAAGGGAAATGAAAGAAGACCATCTCTCAATTTTAGGATTATTTAATAGAAATACTAAAATGTCAATATTTATAGTATATACACAAATAATTTCAGAAGGGTGAAAATACATTTGATGACTTCTAGAACTTCCTCCTACTCTATACATTTTAATTGATCAAGCAATAAATTTAAATTGAAAAGGAAATAAACTCCTCAAGCACTACTCTCAAACTTTACAAATATAATTCTTAGGTTTGCCTCTGACCTTCAGCGTTCAATCGGTCATTTTCATGTAAGAAATGTAGAAAACTACCTAACTAAATGAAACCACTTTATTCGTTACAAAGGGAGGCTTTCTCAAATCTTAGTTTCTGCTACTAAGCTAAAAATTAATTTATCAAATCAAACATCTATAAACCAAAAGACATCTTAAACAAAGTAATATCATAAATGACATATAAAATACTTAATAGTAGTATATACCTTTAGATGTCCAAGATCCAAAAGAAGGAGATTTGACGTAGGGCTAAAGATACCATCTTGTGGGATAATGATATATGAAGCATTCAAGTTAATTTTGAGATCAAGAACTTTCTGTGTTTCAATAATATATACCAGACCTGCAGAAAATTTAAATCTTTACAATGAATAATGTTCACAAATTAATCAAGAAACAGAGAATCACTAAACACATGAATTAATAACACAATTTTAAAATAATGTGAAGTTAGTATTAATTTTTAAATAACCTTCAGCAAGATATTTTCAATATAAAGTCAATGTGTATGCTCCTAATTAAATATTAGCCAAGTATAAAACTGTAACAATCAAAAAGAATTTTTGATCCATGAACTCAATTGGGTAAAACTTGGAAGATACACATCTAAAAAAATTAAGTTCCATGAAATAGTTATTCATATCTGTGATATTAGAATCTCTATAATTCTCCCCAATTTTTGAAATTAACACAGCTACATCTGCTATACCAAACAATGAACTCAACCTTTATATTACTTGAGACAATGAAAAATTTTCAATTACTAAATTGTCTTCAATAAAACCATATGTAAACCAAAATAAGCCACCAGAGCTTTCTGTAAAAACAGATGAATCTATCCCAATGAATTTTAACTAAAATAATGTTTTCAACTTATATTAAAACATTTAACTAGAGTTTAAATCCTGGTAACATCAATAAGTAGATAGCCAAACTTTTTCTTCCACATAAAGCAATAAAAATTGTGGGACATAGAGCAAAACAAACAGCAATGCAAATGAAACATTAAGAGGAGGCAAGAGAGTAAGCATCTATCAAGTAGAAAATCAAACTGAAAGAGTTAGCCAAAAGATTTCAAAGGGAACCAAAAAAATTTTATCCTGAGACCATGTTCTGCACTTGGTAAACTTTGGAACTCCTTTCCATAGTCTCATAGAGCATAGGGAACAGATGACAAAAAAAATAAGAGTCCAGCAGGAGTTCTCATAAATCTGGGATCTAAAACATACATACTAAAATTAAGAGCCATACAGAAGTTAAATCTCCCTCTCCCTAAAACCTATCCATAAGAGAATGCAAAGAAGGTCTCTGAGAAAAACTTGGTGCTGCAGAAGACTCCTGAGAGTCCCATGGACAGCAAGGAGATCAAACCAGTCAATCCTAAAGGAAATCAACCCTGAATATTCACTGGAAGGACTGCTGCTAAAGTTGAACCTCCAATACTTTGGCCACCTGATAGAAAGAGCCAGCTGATTGGAAAAGACCACGATGGTGGAAAACACTGAGGGCAGAAGGAAAAGGGGGTGAAGAGAGAATGTTTAAGTTTCAAATGGTACAAAGGTGGGAGCTGAGGAAACAATGCTGTAATTTATCCAAAGACAGGCAAAAAACAGTCAAGAAACAGAAAAGACTGAATATCACAGCTTGAAAAACACCTCATATATGTTGTTGAAATGACACATCTAGAACTAAAGATAGACGGGAAAAGAATATAGAAGAAGAAAAAAAACATGTAGCAGCCAAATTACAACCAAAGGAAACCTAAAATATATATATTAAAATCAGAACAAAAAGAACATTGAAAAAGTAAAGCATTACTAAAAATACTGAAAATTTCATACAGATAAAAGATTTGGTTCACAGGAAAAAATTATCTCTATATGTACCTAATTAGCAACAAAATCTATAAAGCAGAAAATTACAGATCCACATGAAATTTACAAATCAACTGACAGTGAGGTGTTTTTCATGTACTTCTCTAAATAACTGTTAGAATATGGTAAAAGGGGGAAAAAATCTACTAAGGGTACAGAAAACATGAAGTACATACTTTTCAAACATATATGGAACATTTTTAAAATTACCATATATTGAGCCAGAAAGCAAGTCTCAACAAATTACAAACCATTAAAAACCACAGAGATCATCTCTATAGTCATCTATATTTAAAAAAAATGAACCTCTAGTTTAAAATTGTTCCCAAAGACATCTCCTAGCCCAAAGACTGAAAAAAGAAATGAGACCCAATCTTATACAAACTCTCCAAGATAATAAAAAAGGGTGGAACTTCTAGGTTCTGAGACCAATAGACTAAAATCTGGAAGTCATTACAAGAAAGGAAAATACAGGCCAGTTTCTGTCATAAACAGAATTTCAAAAATCCTAACAAAATTTTGCAATTAACATGAATGTGGTTCAAAGGTCAGACCTTGCTAAGTGTAAGACATAATTATCATTATATTTGAATTTAAATATATAAAAGCACCACACTAAGTTTCAATTAAAACTGTATCTAGTCTACAAATATAAACTCAAAGAATACTAAAATCAGTATAACATGACTCAAACTGTATTAAATGATAAACCAACAATAATACTGGCATTTACCTGTTGCTGTCTTATCACGAAATTCTTCAAGTTTTGTCAAAGTTACTGAAGTCAGCTGTGCTAGATTTACCTCTTTTGGAGGTCTGAAGAATTCTACTATACTATTCACTGTTCTCTGTTAAAATAAGTATAAATAACATGAGGACAAACTCAAGGCAAATAGAAATATATTAAAACTTAGGAATTGCAAAAAATGCTTACTGCATCATATAACATTTCTAAAGGTTCAGCTTCTATGATACACCTCTGAGCAACAGTTTCATCTAAAGGATTTATCTCAAACATAATTTTCAAGAGTGATGCAGCATCATCTAATGAAGACAGGAGGCGGGGTTTTGTTGAGTTATCTGGTAAGCCAGTAACATGAAATGAATCTATTTTGGTTTCAAATCTGCATGAAAAAAAGACAGGAAAAAAATTAGCAATCAATATAATCTTAAAGTATTTTTCAAATTAAAAATAGTAAAATAAAAAAATTTCACTCTGCATTTATTGCTACTCTGTTTCATGCACAACAAAGAAAATACACAGGTATTTGATCTAAACTGACAGATTAATTCACAAAGAATTCTATTCACATTTTAATTTCTAGATTAAGAAGTTTTGAAGGGTTTGGGGTTTCTGGTTCCCTATGAAAGGAGTTTTAAGTTGCCACTCCATACTAACAAGTAAAAAGCTGAAGAACTGAAAAACCAAAAAGTCTTCTTGGATATGCAAGAGGGGAGGACACAGGGTAAACTGCTGCCCCTAAGACTGGACAGACAGACAGACAGTCACGACTTACCAGAGCAGAGACCTGCAAAAGGAAGACACCATGGACACCAGAACCAAGGCTGGAAAATCTAAATTGTAACTGATGAACTGCTGGAGATGTTAGTGTAGATAACTGAGAGTTAAAAACTCTAGAGGGAGCCAGCCATTGGGAGGCCCCAAATAATTTGATATATACCTACAGGAATTTGACCAAGTTCTAACAGTAAAATCTGAAGAAATATCTCCTCCTCAGGAGAGGAGTGGTCAAACAGGAGATGACTGAACATTGACATTTTAGGAACCAGTCAACTAAAATAGACCAAAATGAGAGAATTTAATTCAGATAACCATTATATCAACTACTGTGGGCAAGAATCCCTTAGAAGGAATGCAGTAGCCCTCAAAGGCAACAAGAGTCTGAAATGCAGTACTTGGGAATGATCTTGGTTTGTTTGCAAAGCAAACCATTCAATATCACAGTAATCCAAGTCTATGCCCCAACCACTAACACTGAAGAAAGTGAATTTGAATGGTTCTATCAAGATCTACAAGACCTTCTAGAACTAATACGCCAAAAAGATGTCCCTTTCATCACAGACGAATGGAATGCAAAAGGAGGAAGTCAAGAGATACCTGCAGTAACAAGCAAGTTTGACCATGGAGTACAAAATGAAGCAGGGCAAAGGCTAATAGACTTTTGCAAAGAGAACATGCTGGTCAAAGAAAACATTCTTTACCAACAAAGCAAGAGACGACTCTATACATGGACACTACCAGATGGTCAATTTCAAAATCAGGTTGATTATATTGCTTGCAGCTGAAGATGCAGAAGCTCTTTCGAGTCAGCTAAAACAAGACCAGGAGCTGACTATGGCTCAGATCATGAGTGCCTTATTGAAAATTCACACTTAAATTGAAGAAAGTAAGGAAAACCACTAGCTCATTCAGGTATGACTTAAATCAAATGCCTTATGATCATACAGTGAAAGTGAGAAATAGATTAAAGGGATTAGATCTGATAGAGTAAAAACCTATGAATGGAGGTTCATAACACTCTGCAGGAGGCAGTGATTAAAACCATCCCCAAGAAAAAGAAATGTAAAAATGCAAAATGGCTGTCTGAGGAGGCCTTACAAATACCTGAGAAAACAGTAGAGGCAAATGGCAAAGGAGAAAAGATATACCCATTTGAATGCAGAGTTCCAGAGAAGAGCAAGGAGAGATAAGAAAGCCTTCCTGAGGGATCAATGCAAAGAAATAGAGGAAAACAACAGAATGGGAAGACTAGAGATCTCTTCAAGAAAATTAGAGATACCAAGGGAACTTTTCACGCAAAGATGGGCACAATAAAGGACAGAAATGCTATGAAACTAACAGAAGCAGAAGGTATTAAGAAGGGGTGGCAAAAATACATAGAAGAATTATACAAAAAAGAACTTAATGATCCAAATAACCATGACAGTGTGATCCCTCACCTAGAGGCAGACATCCTGGAGTGTAAAGTCAAGTGAGCATTAGGAAGAATCACCACAAACAAAGTTAGTGGAGGTGATAGAATTCCAGCTGACCTATTTCAGATCCTATAAGATGATGCTGTTAAAGGGCTGCACTCAATATGCCAGCAAATTTGGAAAACTCAGCAGCAGACACAGGATTGCAAAAGGTCAGTTTTCATTCCAATCCCAAAGAAAGCACTGCCAAACAATGTTCAAACTACCACACAATTGCCCTTATTTCACATGCTAGCAAAGTAATGCATAAAAATTCTCCAAGCTAGGCTTCAACAATACATGAACCGAGATGTTCAAGCTGGATTTAGAAAAGGCATAGGAACCAGAGATCAAATTGTCAACATCTGTTGGTTCATAGAAAAAGCAAGATAATTCTCAGAAAAACATCTATTTCTGCTTCATTGACTACACAAAAGCCTTTGTGTGGATCACAATGAAATATGGAAAATTCTTAAAGAGATGGGAATACCATACCACCTTACCTGATTCCTGGGCAATCTGTATGTAGGTTAAAAAAGCAACAATTACAACTGAAAATGGAGCAACAGACTGGTCCAAAATTGGGAAAGAAATACATCATGATTATATACTGCCCCCTGCTTATTTAACTTCTATGTAGAGTACATCATGTGAAATGCTGGGTTGGATGAATCACAAGCAGGCATCAAGACTGCTGGCAGACATATCAAATTTCCTCTGATATGCAGATGATACCACCCTAATGGCAGAAAGCAAAGAGGAACTAAAGAGACTCCTGATGAAGGTGAAAGAGGAGAGTGAAAAGCCGGCTTAAAACTCAACATGTGGAGAGGGGAGGTACAGCTTCCAAGAGAGAGGAGGCCAGGAATGGGGACCAGAGTAATAGGTGGTGGATGGGATGCTTGGGCTTCACAGGAAAGAAGATGGAGAGTGCACAGCAGGTGTCTGTGACTGGATTTGCATTTGAAATTTGGCCTCCGCAGAAGAACTGTTTACTGGGACAGCAAGAGCAGAAGATGGACCAGAGCAAGGCTGATGAGTGGCCCAGGTGACACATTCACATGGAAAATCTCCTTCCCATTCTTATCTTCATCTCCAAGAACAGGTACTCTGCATGCCGTGGAGAATATATCAAGCCCTGAGCCTTTGGAGTGGGAGCAATAACTCCAAGACCCTAGACTATCAGAGACTAACCCTAGGGAGTATCAAATAGTGAGAACTCACACAAAGGAAACCACTTGAATACAAGACCTGGCATTACCAGGTAGTACCCTGTGCAGTACACCTCATCTAAACAACAACAAAAAACAAAAATACAAAACCAATCATCAGCAAACAGGATTACCACCTCACTCAGCCTTGCCCATTAGAGGGAAAAGAAACACTCAGCACAAATTTCAGCCTATAGGAAGCTTACACAAACCACTGCACCAACCTTAGGAGGGCAGAAATCAAAAAGAAGAAAGAATTCAACCATGAAGCCTGGGAAAAGGAGACCTCAAACACAAAGTTAAAAAAATAACACAAATGAAGGAACAAACTAGAAACACAGAAGTCCAAATAAATGAAGAGAAAACAGGCAAATACCTGAAAAAGAATTCAGAATAATGATAGTAAAGATTATCATAAACCTTGAAAACAAAATGGAGAAAATGCAAGAATCAACTAACAAAGACCGAGAAGAACTGAAGACTAAACATAGAGACAAAAAACAGAATTACTTAAGTTTAAAATACTCTGTAAGGAATCAAGAGCAGAATATTTAAAGCAGAAGAATGAATCAGTGAATTGGAAGATAAAACAGTGGAAATAACTTCTGAAGAGCAGAATAAAGGAAAAAGAATGAAAAGAACTGAGGATAGCATCAGAGACATCTGGGACAATATAAAATGCACCAACATTCAAATTATAGGGGTCCCAGAAAAAGAAGAGAAAAAGAAAGGGTATGAGAAAATTTTTGAAGAGATTATAGTTGAAAATTTCCCCAACATGGAAAAGGAATAGTCAATTAAGTCCTAGAGGCACAAAGAGTCCCATACAGGATAACCTAAGGAGAAACATGCCAACACACATACTAATCAAACTAACAAAGACTAAACACAAAGAAAGAATATTAAAAACAGCAAAGGAGAAGCAACAAGTAACATACAAGGGAAACCCCATATGCTTAACAGCTGATCTTTCAGCAGAAACTCTGCAGGCCAAAAGGAAATAGCAGAATATATTTAAAGTACTGAAAGGGAAAAATCTACAACCAAGATTACCCAGCAAAGATCTCATTCAAAATTGATAGAGAAATAAAAAGCTTTCAGACAAGCAAAATTTAAGAGAATTTAGTACCACCAAACCAGCTTTACAATAAATGTTAAAGGTACTTATGGTCAAGAAATACAAGAAAAGAAAAAGATGTACAAAATCAACCCGAAACAATTAAGAAAACGGCAACAGGAATATATATATAATAATTACTTTAAATGTAAATGGATTAAGTGCTCCAACTGAAAGACACAGACTGGCTGAATGGAAACAAAAACAAAACCCACATATATGCTGTCTACAAGAAACCCACTTCAGACCTAAAGACACATACAGATGGAAAGTGAGAGGATGGAAAAATACACTCCATGCAAATGGGAAGCAAAAGAAAGGCTGGAGTAGCAATCCTCATATCAGACAAAATAGACCTTAAAGAAGATTACAAGAGATAAGGAAGGACACTACATAATGATCAAGGGATCAATCCAAGAGGAAGACATAACAACTGTAAATATCTATGCACCAACATAGGAGCACCTCAATACATAAGATAAACACTGCTGCTGCTGCTGCTAAGTCGCTTCAGTCGTGTCCGACTCTGTGCGACCCCATAGACAGCAGCCCAAGAGGCTCCCCATCCCTGGGATTCACCAGGCAAGAACACTGGAGTGGGTTGCCATTTTCTCCTCCAATGCATGAGAGTGAAAAGTGAAAGGGAAGTCACTCAGTCATGCCCGACTCTTAGCGACCCCATGAACTGTAGCCTACCAGGCTCCTCCATTCATGGGATTTTCCAGGCAAGAGTACTGGAGTGGGGTGCCACTGCCTTCTCCAAGACAAACACTAACAGACATAAAAGGAGAAATTGACAGTAACACAGTAATAGTAGGAGACTTTAACACCTCACTCACACCAATGGACAGATCATCAAAACAGAAAATTAATAAGGAAACACAAGTTTTAAATGATACATTAGATGAGATGGATCTGATTGATATCTTCAGGACATTCCATCCAAATGCAGAAGAATACACCTTCTCAAGATTGACTTCCTTGGTGGCTCAGATGGTAAAGTGTCTGTCTACAATGCAGGAGACCCGGGTTCAATCCCTGGGTTGGGAAGATCCCTTGGAGAAGGACATGGCAATCCACGCCAGTACTATTGCCTGGAAAATCCCATGGACAGAGGAGCCTGGTGGGTTACAGTCCATGGGGTCACAAAGAGTCGGACACAACTCAGCAACTTCACGTCACACCTTCTCAAGTGCACATGGAACATTCTTCATGATAGACCACATCCTGGGTTACAAATCAAACTTCAGTACACTTAAGAAAACTGAAACTGTATCAAGCATTTTCTTTGACCACAACACTTTGAGATTAGATATCAATTACAAGAAAAAAAACTGTAAGAAACACAAACACATGGAGATTAAACAACACGTTTCTAAATAACCAACAGGTTACTGAAGAAATCAAAAGGGAAATCAAAAAATTTCTAGAAACAAATTACAATGAAAACACAACAACTCAAAACCTATGGGATGCAGCAAAAGGTTTTCTAAGAGGGAAGTTTATAGCAATACAATCCTACCTCAAGAAACAAAAAAAAACCATCAAATATACAACCTAACTTTACACCTAAAAAGCTGGAAAAAGAACAAAAAAAACCCAAAAATTAGTAGAAGGAAAGAAATCATAAAAGATCCAACCAAAAATAAATAAAAAAGAAATGAAAGAAACAACAGTAAAGGTTAATAAAACTAAAAGTTGGTTCTTTGAGAAGATAAAATTCACAAACCTTTAGCCAAACTCAGTACGAAAAAAAGACAGAAGAATCAAATCAACAAAATAAGAAATGAAAACAGAGAGGGTTACAACAGACAATGCAGAATTACAAAGAACTATAAGAGACTATTATGAACAACTATATGGCAATAAAATGGATAACCTGGAACAAACACACAGATTCTAAGAAAAGTTCAATCTTCCAAGACTGAACCAGAAAGAAATACAAATTATGAACAACCCAATTACAAGCACTGAAGTTGAAGTTGTGATCAAAAATCTCCCAAAAAACAAAAGCCCAGGACCAGATGGCTTCACAGGAAAATTCCATCAAACATTTAGAGAAGAGCTAATGCCTATCCTTCTAAAATTCTTTCAAAAAATTGCAGAGGAAGAACACTTCCAAATTGATTCTATGAGGCCACCATCACCCTGATACCAAAATCAAAGACAGCACACAAAAAAGAAAACTATAGGCCAATATCACTGACGAACATAGATGCAAAAATCCTCAACAAAATCTTAGCAAACAGAATTCAGCAACACATTAAAAACCTCATACACCATGATCAAGTTGGGTTTATTCCAGGAATGCAAGGATTCTCCCTTATATGCAAATCAATCAATGTGATACACCATTATTAACAAATTGAAAGATAAAAACCATATGATCATAATAGATGCCGAAAAAGTCTTTGACAAAATTCAGCACCCATTTATGATGAAAACTCTTAAAAAATGGGCATAGAAGGAACCTGCCTCAACATAGTAAAGGCCATATATGATAAGCCTACAGCAAACATCATTCTCAATGGTGAAAACTGAAAGCATTCCCCCTAAGATCAAGAACAAGACAAGGTTTTCCACTTTCACCACTATTATTCAACATAGTTCTCAAAGTCCTAGCTATAGCAATCAAAGAAAAAGAAATAAAAGGAATCCAGATTGGAAAAGAATAAGTAAAGCTCTCACTGTTTGCAGATGACATGATACTGTACATGAGTGAGTGAGTGAGTGAAGTCGCTCAGTCGTGTCTGACTCTTAGCGACCCCGTGGACTGTAGCCCACCAGGCTCCTCCGTCCATGGGATTCTCCAGGCAAGAATACTGAAGTGCATTGCCATTTCCTTCTCCAGGGTATCTTCCCAACCCAGGGACCGAACCCATGTCTCCCGCATTGCAGGCAGACACTTTAACCTCTGAGCCACCAGGGAAGCTTAGTGATACTATACACATGCTATGCTAAGTCGCTTCAGTCGTGTCCGACTCTGTGCGACCCCACAGACGGCAGCCCACCAGGCTCCGCCATCTCTGGGATCCTCCAGGCAAGAATACTGAAGTGGGTTGCCATTTCCTTCTCCAATGCATAAAAGTGAAAAGTGAAAGGGAAGTTGCTCAGTCATGTACGATTCCTAGCAACCCCATGGACTGCAGCCTATCAGGCTCCTCTGTCCATGGAATTTTCCAGGCAAGAGTGCTGGAGTGGGGTGCCATTGCCTTCTCCGGATACTATACATAAAAAACCCAAAAGATAGTTATCAGAAAATTACTAGAGCTAATCAGCGAAATTAGCAAAGTCGCAGGATACAAAATCAATACACAGAAATCACTTGCATTTCTATATTTAACAATGAAAAATCAGAAAGAAATTAAGGAATTAATCCCATTCACCACTGCAACACAAAGAATTAAATATCTAGGAATAAACTTACCTAAGGAGATAAAAGAACCGTAAACGGAAAATTACAAGACACTAATGAAAGAAATCAAAGATGACATAAACAGATGGAGAGAGATTTCATGTTCCTGGGAAGGAAGAATCAATATTGTGAAAATGACTATACTACCAAACGCAATGTACAGATTCAATGCAATCCCCATCAAACTACCAATGACGTTTTTTCACAGAACTAGAACAAAAATTTCACAATTCATATGGAAACACAAAAGACCCCAAATAGCCAAAGCAGTCTTAAGAAAGAAGAATGGAGCTGGAGGAAATCAACCTTCCTGACTTCAGATTATACTACAAGCACAGTCATCAAGACAGTATGGTACTGGCACAAAAACAGAAATACAGACCAATGGAACAAGATAGAAAGCCCAGAAATAAACCCATGCACCTATAGGTACCTTATTTTTGACAAAGAAGGCAAGAATATACAATGGGGCAAAGACAGACTCTTCAATCAATGGTGTTGGGAAAACGGGACAGCTACCTATAAAAGAATGAAGTTAGAACACTTCCTAACACCATTCACAGAGACAAACTCAAAATGGATTAAAGACCTAAACATAAGATCAGAAACATTAAAACTCTTACAGCAAAAACATAGGCTGAACACTCAATGACATAAATCAAAGAAAGATCCTCTACGACCCACCTCCTAGAGTAGTGGAAATAAAAGCAAAAGTAAATAAATGGGACCTGGTTAAACTTTAAAGCTTTTGCACACCTAAGGAAACTATAAGCAAGATGAAAAGACAACCCTCAGAATGGGAGAAAATGATAGCAAATGAATCAACTGACAAAGGATTAATTTCCAAAAATACAAGCAGCTCATACAACTCAATGACAGAAAAACAACCCAATCAAAAACTGGGAGAAAGACCTAAACAGACTTTTCTCCAAGGAAGACATACAGATGGCTAACAAACTTATGAAAAGACGCTGAACATTGCTCATTATTAGAGAAACGCAAATCTAAACCACTATGAGATATCACCTCACACCGGTCAGAATCAGTTCAGTTCAGTCGCTCAGTCATGTCCGACTCTTTGCAACCCCATGAATCGCAGCACGCCAGGCCCCCCTATCTATCAACAACTCCCGGTCATCATGACCATCAAAAAGTCTACAAACAATAAATGCTGGAGAGGGTGTAGAGAAAAGGGAATGCTCTCACACTGTTGGTGGCAATGTAAATGGATACAGCCACTATGGAAGACGGTATGGAGATTTGTTTAAATAATGGGAATAAAACCACCATATGACTTGGCAATCCCACTCCTAGGCACATATCCTGAGGAAACCAAAATTGAAAAAGATACATGTATCCCACTGTTCCTTGCAGCACTATTTAGAATAGCTAGAACATGGAAGCAACCTACATGTTCATTGACAGATGAATGGATAAAGAAGGTGTGGTACATATATACAATGGAATACCACTCAGCCATAAAAAGGAATACATTTGAGTCAGTTCTAATGAGGTGGATGAACCTAGAACCCATTATACAGAGTGAAGTAAGTCAGAAAGAGAAAGATAAATATCGCATTCTAATGCATATATATGGAATCTAGAAAAATGGTACTGAAGAATTGATTTACAGGGCAGCAATGGAGAAACAGAGAGAATAGACTTATGGACATGAGGAGAGGGAGGAGAGGGTGAGATGTATGGAAACAGTAACATGGAAACTTAATTACCATATGTAAAATAGACAGTCAATGGGAATTTGCTGTATGGCTCAGGAAACTCAAACAGGGGCTCTGCATCAACTTAGAGGGTGGGATGGGGAGGGAGATGGGATGGAGGTTCAAAAGGGAGTTGATATATTTATACCTATGGCTGATTCATGTTGAGGTTTGACAGAAAACAACAAAATTCTATAAAGCAATTATCCTTCAATAAAAAAAAATAATTAAAAAAATAAATAAAACTCAACACATAAAAAACGAAGATCATGGCATCCAGTCCCATCACTTCATGGCAAACAGATGGTGAAAAAATTGAAACAGTGGCAGATTTTACTTTCTTCATCCCCAAGATCACTGCAGACAGTGATTGCAGCCATGGAATTAAAAGATGCTTGCTCCTTGGAAGGAAAGCTATGACAAACCTAGACAGTGTATTAAAAAGCAGAGACATCACTTTGTCAACAAAGGTCCATGCAGTCAAAGTTATAGTTTTTTCAGTAGTCATGAAGAGATATGAATGTTCAACAATAATGAAGGCTGAGTGCCAAAGAACAGATGCTTTGGAATTGCAGTGCTGGAGTCTTGAGAGTCCCGTGGACAGCAAGGAGATCAAACCAGTCAATCCTAAAGAAAATCAACGAATATTCTTTGGAAGGACTGATGCTGAAGTTGAAGCTCCAATATTTTGACCACCTGACGTGAGGAGCCAACTCACTGTAAAGACCCTGATACTGGAAAGATTGAGGGCAGGAGAGGAGGCGACAGAGGATGAGGTGGTTGGATGGCATCACCAACTAAATGGACATGAGTGTGGCAAACTTTGGAACATAGTAGGGTAGGCATGCTGCAGTTCATGGGATCACAAAGAGGTGAACACAACTTAACTGACTGAACAACAAACAGCAATGTTAAGAGGAAGAAAAAACAGCAATGTACAGGGGAAAAAAAAATATTTTAAAACAACAAATCTGGTAAGGACCTATTGTCTGAAATACACAAAGAACACATAAAACTCAATAAGAACAAAACGTACACAATTTAAAAAATGGACTAAAGAACTTAACAGACACCAAATAAGACTGACAAAAAGTTTATGAAAAGATGCTCTACATCATGTCATTTGCAGAAACACAAATTCAAATAATACTGACATACCACTACATACTTACTACAACAGCCAAAACCTGGCATATGACAATACCAAGTAATAACAAAGATACAGGTGGAGCAATAGGAACAATCATATGATGCTCTTAGGAATTCAAAATGGTATAGTAACTGTGGAAAAAGTTTGGTTGTTCCTTACACAATTAAGCATATTGTTATCATGTAGGTGTGTGTGTTAAGTGGCTTTAGTCGTGTCCGAGTCCTTGCTATGCTAGGGGCTGTAGCCCGTGAGGGTCCTGTATCCATGGGATTCTCCAGGCAAGAATACTGGAATAAATTGCCAGGCCCTCCTCCAGGGACTCTCCCTAACTCAGGGATTGAACCTGGGTCTCCTGCACTGGCAGGCAGGTTCTTTACCACTAGTGCCACCTGGGAAGCCCATTGTCACCATGTGAACCAGCAATCAGCTCCTTCTTGTTTACCCAAAGGAGATGAAAACACGTTCATATAAAACCTGTACACAGCTGTTTATAGTGTTTTTATTTTATTCATACTGTTATGATGTAGATGTCATACTGTCATACTGTCATACTACTGATGTAGATGTCATACTGTCAAAATGTAGATGCAATCAAGATGTCCTTCAGGAGGTGAATGGATGAACTGTGGTACATCCAGACAAAAAAACAATGGGTTATCAACTCATGAAGACATACAGGAAGCGTAAATGCCTATCACTAGTGAAAGAAGTCAATATGAAGAGACTACACACTGTATTTCAGCTATTGGACATTCTACAAAGGGCAAAACTATGAACACAGTAAAACTGTGGTTGGGAGGGTAGGTAAGGAGTAAGTACACAAAACAGGATTTTTAGAACAGTGAAAATACTATGTGTGATACTGTAATACTAGATACTTGTCATTCCGTATTTGTTCGTACCACAGAATATAAAATAAGAGTGAATCCTGATGTAAACTATGGACTTTGGGTAACTATGTGAGCATATGTTCAGTTTTAGTAAAAATGGACCATTCTCTAAGTAGAGTTAATATGGGGGTATTTATGAGTAGGAACAAGATTTATATGAGAAATGTCTACATCTCCATCTCAATTTTGTTGTAAACCTCAAACTGCTCTAAAATAATAAAGCCTTCAAAAAAAAAAAAAAAGTTAGTGTACGAGTACTGTCACTGAAAGTGGCAGGAAATGGTGCTCAAATAATCAAGTTTATCCACTGAAATAAACATTAACCTAGCAAAAACTGCTAAAATCAACTTTTTTCCAAGTCTGGAATTTAATTAAAAAAACTTAGAGCAAACAGGGAAAAGTTAAGTAAAAGACAAATTAATTTCAGAAAGGTAGCCCATTGTATTTCTGCTTAACTGTCCATCATCCCCATTTCCTAGCAAAGAAGAAACTACAGGAACAGTGGGCCATATTTAGGGTCTGTCCCACTAGAGCGAGGGGACTAACAAAAGGTGCTATGTTATGAATGTCTGGGGCCTCAAAATTCATTTGCTGAAATTCTAATGCCTAATGTGATACTATTTAGACTTAGGGCCTTTGGGTGGTCATTAGGTCATTAGGGCAGAGACCTCATGAATGGGATTCAGTTCAGTTCAGTCGCTCAGTCATTTCCAACTCTTTGCGACCTCATGAATCACAGCACACCAGGCCTCCCTATCCATCATCAACTCCCGGAGTTCACTCAGACTCACGTCCATCGAATCAATGATGCCATCCAGCCATCTCATCCTCTGTCGTCCCCTTTTCCTCCTGCCGCCAATCCCTCCCAGCATCAGAGTCTTTTCCAATGAGTCAACTCTTCGCATGTGGTGGCCAAAGTCCTGGAGTTTCAGCTTTCATTCCTTCCAAAGAAATCCCAGGGCTGATCTCCTTCAGAATGGACTGGTTGGATCTCCTTGCAGTCCAAGGGACTCTCAAGAGTCTTCTCCAACACCACAGTTCAAAAGCATCAATTCTTCAGCACTCAGCCTTTTTCACAGTCCAACTTTCACATCCATACATGACCACAGGAAAAACCATAGCCTTGACTAGACGGACCTTTGTTGGCAAAGTAATGTCTCTGCTTTTCAATATGCTATCTAGGTTGGTCATAACTTTCCTTCCAAGGAGTAAGTGTCTTTTAATCTCATGGCTGCAGTCACCATTTGCAGTGAGTTTGGAGCCCCCCAAAATAAAGTCTGACACTGTTTCCACTGTTTCCCCATCTATTTCCCATGAAGTGATGGGATCGGATGCCATGATCGTAGTTTTCTGAATGTTGAGCTTTAAGCCAACTTTTTCACTCTCCACTTTCACTTTCACCAAGAGACTTTATAGTTCCTCTTCACTTTCTGCCATAAGGGTGTTGTCATCTGCATATCTGAGGTTATTGATATTTCTCCCAGCAATCTTGATTCCAGCTTGTGCTTCTTCCAGTCCAGCGTTTCTCATGATGTACTCTGCATAGAAGTTAAATAAGCAGGGTGACAATATACAGCCTTGACGTACTCCTTTTCCTATCTGGAACCAGTCTGTTGTTCCATGTCCAGTTCTAACTGTTGATTCCTGACCCGCATACAGGTTTCTCAAGAGAGAGGTCAGGTGGTCTGGTATTCCCATCTCTTTCAAAATTTTCCACAGTTTATTGTGATCCACACAGTCAAAGGCTTTGGCATAGTCAATAAAGCAGAAATAGATATTTTTCTGGAACTCTCTGGCTTTTTCCATGATCCAGCAGATGTTGGCAATATGAGCTCTGGTTCCTCTGCCTTTTCTAAAACCAGCCTGAACATCAGAAAGTTCATGGTTCACATATTGCTGAAGCCTGGCTTGGAGAATTTTGAGCATTAATTTACTAGCGTGTGAGATGAGTGCAATTGTGCGGTAGTTTGAACATTCTTTGGCATTGCCTTTCTTTGGGATTGGAATGAAAACTGACCTTTTCCAGTCCTGTGGCCACTGCTGAGTTTTCCAAATTTGCTGGCATATTGAGTGCAGCACTTTCACAGCATCATCTTTCAGGATTTGAAATAGCTCAACTAGAATTCCATCACCTCCACTAGCTTTGTTCATAGTAATGCTTTCTAAGGCCCACTTGACTTCACATTCCAGGATGTCTAGCTCTAGGTGAGTGATCACAGCATCATGATTATCTTGGTCTTGAAGATCTTTTTTGTACAGTTCTTCTGTGTATCCTTGCCATCTCTTCTTAATATCTTCTGCTTCTGTTAGGTCCATACCATTCCTATCCTTTATTGAGCCCGTGTCTGCATGAAACGTTCCCTTGGTATCTCTAATTTTCTTGAAGAGATCTCTAGTCTTTCCCATTCTGTTGTTTTCCTCTATTTCTTTGCATTGATCGCTGAGGAAGGCTTTCTTATCTCTCCTTGCTATTCTTTGGAACTCTGCATTCAGATGCTTATATCTTTCCTTTTCTCCTTTGCTTTTCGCTTCTCTTTTCACAGCTATTTGTAAGGCCTCCCCAGACAGCCATTTTGCTTTTTTGCATTTCTTTTCCATGGGAATGGTCTTGATCTCTGTCTCCTGTACAATGTCATGAACCTCTGTCCATAGTTCATTAGGCACTCTATCTATCAGATCTAGGCCCTTAAATCTATTTCTCACTTCCATTGTATAATCATAAGGGATTGATTTAGGTCATACCTGAATGGTCTAGTGGTTTTCCCTACTTTCTTCAATTTCAGTCTGAATTTGGCAATAAGGAGTTCATGATCTGAGCCACAGTCAGCTCCTGGTCTTGTTTTTGCTGACTGTACAGAGCTTCTCCATCTTTGGCTACCAAAAATATAATCAATCTGATTTCAGTGTTGACCATCAAGAGTCCACGTGTAGAGTCTTCACTTGTGTTGTTGGAAGAGGGTGTTTGCTATGACCAGTGCATTCTCTTGGCAAAACTCTATTAGTCTTTGCCCTGCTTTATTCCATATTCCAAGGCCAAATTTGCCTGTTACTCCAGGTGTTTCTTGTCTTCCTACTTTTGCATTCCAGTCCCCTATAATGAAAAGGACATCTTTTTTGGGTGTTAGTTCTAGAAGGTCTTGTAGGTCTTCAACTTCAGCTTTTTCAGCATTACTGGTTGGGGCATAGACTTGGATTACCGTGATATTGAATGGTTTGCCTTGGAAACGCACAGAGATCATTCTGTCATTTTTGAGATTGCATCCAAGTACTAAATTTCACACTCTTTTTTTGACCATGATGGCTACTCCATTTCTTCTAAGGGATTCCTGCCCATAGTAGTAGATACAATGGTCATCTGGGTTAAATTCACCCATTCCAGTCCATTTTAGTTCGCTGATTCCTAGAATGTCAACATTCACTTTGCCATCTCCTATTTGACCACTTCCAATTTGCCTTGATTCATGGACCTAAGATTCCAGGTTCCTACGCAATATTGCTCTTTACAGCATCAGACCTCGCTTCTATCACCAGTCACATCCACAACTGGGTATTGTTTTTGCGGCCGAGAGGAGCAACCCCACGTCCAAGGAGTGGTGGCTGCATGGGTGCAGGAGGGCCAAGAGGATCTACTCCACGTTCAAGGTCAGAAGGGGCAGCAGTGAGGAGTACCCCTCGTCCAAGGTAAGGAGCAGTGGCCGTGCTTTGCTAGAGCAGTCATGAAGAGATACCACACATCCAAGGTAAGAGAAACCCAAGTAAGACAGTAGGTGTTGCAAGAGGGCATCAGAAGGCAGACACACTGAAACCATAATCACAGAAAACTAGTCAATCTAATCACACAGACCACAGCCTTGTCTAACTCTATGAAACTAAGCCATGCCCTGTGGGGCCACCCAAGACGGGTGGGTCACGGTGGAGACATCTGACAGAATGTGGTCCACTGGAGAAGGGAATGGCAAACACTTCAGTATTCTTGCCTTGAGAACCCCATGAACAGTATGAAAAGGCAAAATGATAGGATACTGAAAGAGGAACTCCCCAGATCAGTAGGTGCCCAATATGCTACTGGAGATCATGGAGAAATAACTCCAGAAAGAATGAAGGGATGGAGCCAAAGGAAAAACAATACCCAGTTGTGAATGGGATTACTGGTCTTTAAAAAGAGGTACTGAAGGCTCTGGAAGAGATGACAAGCTGCTGCTGCCCTCATGACTCCAGGAGCAATCTTGAGCTGCCACTGACACCCTTGCAGGTTCCAGGAGCAGTCATGAGCCATCTCCATTGCCATGGCGGGCTCTGGAGGCATGCACAAGCTGCCACTGCACCCAAGAGTCCCAGGAAGGGGCACCAGCCACTGCATGTACACATCGCCTATCAAGGGGATAACAGCCAGCACACGCTGAGAACAGAGGCAGCAGACATCCATATTAAAAACAGCCCTTGCCCAAATATATTATTAATCCCACACAAGCGACGAAAGAATGCTCCCACATATAAAAAGCCCTCAAAGATCAGAGTAGACAATTGTTTCTCCTAACTTTACATAGTAAGAGAAGTATAAGTAAAATGAAGAAGCAGAAGAATGACTCCCAGTAAAAAGATCAAGAGAATTCCCCTGAAAGAACAATGACACAGACCTCTTCAGTCTAACAGACACCAAATTCGAAAGATAAAATTAAATATAAAATATAGGGGGCAGTCCTAAGATGGCGGAGGAATAGGATGGGGAGACCACTTTTTCCCCTACAAATTCATCAAAAGAACATTTAAACGCTGAGTAAATTCCACAAAACAACTTCTGAATGCCGGCAGAGGACATCAGGCACCCTGAAAAGCAGCCCATTGTCTTCGAAAGGAGGTAGGAAAAAATATTAAAGACAAAAAAAGAGACAAAAGAGGTAGGGATGGAGCTCCATCCCGGGAAGGGAGTCTTAAAAAGAGAAAAGTTTCCAAACACCAGGAAACACTCTCACTGCCAAGTCTGTGGCAAGCCTTGGGAGCACAAAGGGCAACATAACAGGGAGGAAAAATAAATAAATAATTAAAACCCACAGATTAGGAGCCCAATGGTAACTCCCCCAGCAGAGAAGCAGCGCAGATGCCTGCACCTGCCACTAGCAATCGGGGGCTGGGCAGGGAGGTGTGGGCTGCATTGCTTAGAGTAAAGACTGAGCCTGAATGCCCAGAGGGCAATCTGAGTGAACTAACTTGGGCTAGCAACCAGACTGTGGGATTGCTACCACGCAAAAAGCCAGCCCTAACCTAAGACACCACCAGGCCCGCGCACAGAACAAAAGACTGAACAGAGATAGCCAGCTGCAGACCATCCCCTCTGGTGACAGGCAGCCAGAGCCGGAAGAGGGCAATCGCAGCCCCAGAGAGACATTATCTACAAAACTGCAAGCAGGCTTCTTTCCTAACTAAGATTTCTTGGGGTTCAGGACAGTCAACATCCGCCTGAGAAGGTGCACCAGACGTACACCCAGAAAACCGAGCAGCAGGGAAGGGGGAGGGGATAAATCACAGCGACCATGCTCGCCAAACACTTCATCACCTGAGCTGCTCGGACCTGGGAAGGGCACAAAACGCAGGCCCAACCGAGTCTGCGCCTCTGAGGACTACCCGAGTGCCTGAACCTGAGTGGCTTAGACCTGGGAGGTGCATGCAGCCCAGGGCCGGCCTCAGATGGTTCCCCGCGGAGCAACCTAGAGCCTGAGCAGTGTGCACAGGGAGGGCACACGTGTGGTGAACGGGGGCAGGCCCAGTGTGGCCGAGACATTGTGAGCACACGCCAGTGTTATTTGTTTGCAGCGTCCCTCCCTCCCCACAGCGCGACTGAACAAGTGAGCTGAAAAAAAGTGTCTACCACCGACCACCTTGTGTTAGGGTAGAATCAGACACTGAAGAGACCAGCAAACAGAAGAAGCTAAAACAGAGGGAACCGCCTTGGAAGTGACAGGTGCAATAGATTAAAACCCTGTAGTTAGTACCAACTACATAGGAAAGGGCCTACAGATCTTGAGAAATATAAGCCGGACCAAGGAACTATCTGAAAATGAACTGACCCCACACTGCCCACAACAACACCAGAGAAAGTCCTAGATATATTTTTACTATTTTTATGATCATTCTTTTCTTTTTAATTTGTAAGTCCTCTATTACTTCTTTAATTTTCATTTTTATAACCTACTATTACTTTGAAAAAAAAAAACCCTACTTTTTTAAAGCAAACTTCATATATGTATATATATTTTTTAATAATTTCTGTGACTTTTTTTTTCTTCTTCTTTTCTTTAATATTGTATTTTTCAAATTCCAACCTCTACTCTAGATTTTTAATCTTTGCTTTTTGGTATTTGTTACCAATTTTGTACCTTTAAGAACCCAATCTTCAGTACCCATTTTTACTTGGGAGCAAGATTAGTGGCTTGACTGCTCTCTCCCCCTTTGGACTCTCCTTTTTCTCCACCAGGTCGCCTCTCTCTCCTCCCTCCCCCTTCTCTTCTCTACCCAACTCTGTGAATCTCTGTGTGTTCCAGACGGTGGAGAACACTTAGGGAACTGATTACTGGCTGGATCTGTCTCTCTCCTTTTGATTCCCCCCTTTTATCCTCCTGGCTACTTCTGTCTCCTTCCTCCCTCTTCTCTTCTCTGTATCACTCCGTGAACATCTCTGAGTGGTCCAGACTGTGGAGCGCACATAAGGAAGAGATTACTGGCTAGCTTGCTCTCTCCTCTTTTGAGTCCACCTCATCTCATTTGGGTCACCTCTAACTCCCTCCTCCCTCTTCTCTTCTCCATGTAACTCTGTGAACCTCTCTGGGTGTCCCTCACTGTGGAGAAACTTTTCATCTTTAACCTAGATGTTTTATCAATGGTGTTGTACAGAAGGAAAAGTCTTGAGACTACTGTGAAAATAAGACTGAAAACCAGAAGCAGGAGGCTTAAGTCCAAATCCTGAGACTACCAGAGAACTCCTGACTCCAGGGAACATTAATTGACAGGAGCTCATCAAACGCCTCCATACCTACACTGAAACCAAGCACCACACAAGGGCCAACAAGTTTCAGAGCAAGACATACCACGCAAATTCTCCAGCAACACAGGAACACAGCCCTGAGCTTCAATATACAGGCTGCCCAAAGTTACACCAAAACCATTGACATCTCTTAACTCATTACTGGACACTTCATTGCACTCCAGAGAGAAGAAATCCAGCTCCACCCACCAGAACAGACACAAGCTTCCCTAACCAAGAAACCTTGACAAGCCACCTGTACAACCCCACCCACAGTGAGGAAACTCTACAATAAAGAGAACTCCACAAACTGCCAGAATACAGAAAGGCCACCCCAAACTCAGCAATATAAACAAGATGAAGCGACACAGGAATACCCAGCAGATAAAGGAACAGGATAAATGCCCACCAAACCAAAGAAAAGAGGAAGAGATAGGGAATCTACCTGATAAAGAATTCCTAATAATGACAGTGAAAATGATCCAAAATCTTGAAATCAAAATGGAATCACAGATAAATAGCCTGGAGACAAGGATTGAGAAAATGCAAGAAAGGTTTAACAAGGACCTAGAAGAAATAAAAGAGAGTCAATATATAATGAATAATGCAATAAATGAGGTCAAAAACACTCTGGAGGCAACAAATAGTAGAATAACAGAGGCAGAAGATAGGATTAGTGAAGTAGAAGATAGAATGGTAGAAATAAATGAATCAGAGAGGAAAAAAGAAAAATGAATTAAAAGAAATGAAGACAATCTCAGAGACCTCCAGGACAATATTAAACGCCCCAACATTCAAATCACAGGAGTCCCAGAAGAAGAAGACAAAAGACCATGAAAAATACTTGAGGAGATAATAGTTGAAAACTTCCCTAAAATGGGGAAGGAAATAATAACCCAAGTCCAAGAAACCCAGAGAGTCCCAAACAGGATAAACCCAAGGTGAAACACCCCAAGACATATATTAATCAAATTAACAAAGATCAAACACAAATAACAAATATTAAAAGCATGAAACGAGTCGCCAGTCCAGGTTCGATGTACGATACTGGATGCTTGGAGCTGGTGCACTGGAACGACCCAGAGGGAGGGTATGGGGAGGGAGAAGGGTTCAGAATGGGGAACACAGGTATACCTGTGGTGGATTCATTTCGATATTTGGCAAAACTAATACAATATTGTAAAGTTTAAAAATAAAATTAAATTAAAAAAATAAAATAAAAATAAAAGCAGCAAGGGAAAAACAACACCACACAAAGGGATTCCCATGAGGATAACAGCTAATCTTTCAATAGGAAATCTTCAGGCCAGGAGGGAATGGCAAGATATACTTAAAGTGATGAAAGAAAATAACCTATAGCCCAGACTACTGTACCCAGCAAGGATCTCATTCAAATATGAAGGAGAAATTAAAAGCTTTACAGACAAGCATAAGCTGAGAGAATTCAGCACCACCAAACCAGCTCTCCAACAAATGCTAAAGGATATTCTCTAGACAGGAAACACAAAAAGGGTGTATAAACTCGAACTCAAAACAATAAAGTTAATGGCAATGGGATCATGCTGCTGCTGCTGCTGCTGCTGCTGCTGCTGCTAAGTCGCTTCAGTCGTGTCCGACTCTGTGCGACCCCAGAGACAGCAGCCCACCAGGCTCCCCCGTCCCTGGGATTCTCCAGGCAAGAACACTGGAGTGGGTTGCCATTTCCTTCTTCAACGCATGAAAGGAAAAAGTGAAAGTGAAGTCGCTCAGTCATTTCTCACTCTTAGCGACCCCATGGACTGCAGCCCACCAGGCTCCTCCGTCCATGGGATTTTCCAGGCAAGAGTTCTGGACTAGGGTGCCATTGTCAATAATTACCTTAAATGGGTTGAATGCCCCAACCAAAAGACAAAGACTGGCTGAATGGATACAAAAACAAGACCCCTATATATGTTGTCTACAAGCGACCCACCTCAAAACAGGGGACACATACAGACTGAAAGTGAAGGGATGGAAAAAGATATTCTATGCAAATAGAGACCAAAAGAAAGCCGGAGTAGCAATACTCATATCAGATGAAATAGACTTTTAATACAAAAGCTGTGAAAAGAGACAAAGAAGGTCACTATATAATGATCAAAGGATCAATCCAAGAAGAAGACATAACAATTATAAATATATATGTACCCAACATAGGAGCACTGCAATATGTAAGACAAACACTAACAAGTATGAAAGGGGAAATTAACAATAACACAATAATAGTGGGAGACTTTAATACCCCACTCACACCTATGGATAGATCAACTAAACAGAAAATTAACAAGGAAACACAAACTTTAAATGATACAATAGACCAGTTAGACCTAATTGATATCTATAGGACATTTCACCCCAAAACAATGAATTTCACCTTTTTTTCAAGCGCACATGGAACCTTCTCCAGGATAGATCACATCCTGGGCCATAAATCTAGCCTTGGTAAATTCAAAAAAATTGAAATCATTCCAAGCATCTTTTCTGACCACAATGCAGTAAGATTAGATCTCAATTACAGGAGAAAAATGATTAAAAATTCCAACATATGGAGGCTGAACAACACGCTGCTAAATAACCAACAAATCACAGAAGAAATCAAAAAAGAAATCAAAATATGCATAGAAACGAATGAAAATCAAAACACAACAACCCTAAACCTGTGGGACACTGTAAAAGCAGTGCTAAGGGGAAAGTTCATAGCAATATAGGAATATCTCAAAAAACAAGAAAAAAGTCAAATAAATAACCTAACTCTACACCTAAAGCAACTAGAAAAGGAAGAAAGGAAGAACCCCAGGGTTAGTAGAAGGAAAGAAATCTTAAAAATTAGGGCAGAAATAAATGCAAAAGAAACAAAAGAGACCATAGCAAAAATCAACAAAGCCAAAAGCTTGTTCTTTGAAAGGATAAATAAAATTGAAAAACCATTAGCCAGACTCATTAAGAAACAAAAGAAGAAAAATCAAATCAATAAAATTAGAAATGAAAATGGAGAGATCAAAACAAACAACAGAGAAATACAAAGGATCATTACAGACTATCAGCAATTATATGTCAATAAAATGGACAACGTGGAAGAAATGGACAAATTCTTAGAAAAGTACAACTTTCCAAAACTAAACCAGGAAGAAATACAAAATTTTAACAGACACATCACAAGCACAGAAATTGAAACTTTAATCAGAAATCTTCCAGCAAACAAAAGCCCAGGTCCAAATGGCTTCACAGCTGAATTTTACCAAAATTTTAGAGAAGAGCTAACACCTATCCTGCTCAAACTCTTCCAGAAAATTGCAGAGGAAGGTAAACTTCCAAACTCATTCTATGAGGCCACCATCACCCTAATACCAAAACCTGACAAAGATGCCACAAAAAAAGAAAACTACAGGCCAATATCACTGATGAACATAGATGCAAAAATCCTTAACAAAATTCTAGCAATCAGAATCCAACAACACATTAAAAAGATCATACACCATGACCAAGTGGGCTTTATCCCAGGGATGCAAGGATTCTTCAATATCCGCAAATCAATGTAATACACCACATTAACAAACTGAAAAATAAAAGCCATATGATTATCTCAATAGATGCAGAGAAAGCCTTTGACAAAATTCAACATCCATTTATGATAAAAACTCTCCAGAAAGCAGGAACAGAAGGGATGTACCTCAATATAATAAAAGCTATATATGACAAACCCACAGCAAAAATTATCCTCAATGGTGAAAAAATCAAAGTATTTCCCCTAAAATCAGGAACAAGACAAGGGTCCCCACTTTCACCACTACTATTCAACATAGTTTTGGAAGTTTTGGCCACAGCAATCAGAGCAGAAAAAGAAATAAAAGGAATCCAAATTGGAAAAGAAGAAGTAAAACTCTCACTGTTTGCAGATGACGTGATCCTCTACATAGAAAACCCTAAAGACTCCACCAGAAAATTACTAGAGCTAATCAATGAATACAGTAAATCTGTAGGATATAAAATCAACACACAGAAATCCCTTGCATTCCTATACACTAATAATGAGAAAATACAGTAATTAAAGAAACAATTCCATTCACCATTGCAATGAAAAGAATAAAATACTCAGGAATATATCTACCTAAAGAAACTAAAGACCTATATATAGAAAATTATAAAATGCTGGTGCAAGAAATCAAAGAGGACACTAATAGATGGAGAAATATACCATGTTCACGGATTGGAAGAATCAATACAGTGAAAATGAGTATACTACCCAAAGCAATCTATAGATTCAATGCAATCCCTACCAAGCTACCAATGGTATTTTTCACAGAGCTAGAACAAATAATTTCACAATTTGTATGGAAATACAAAAAACCTTGAATAGCCAAAGCAATCTTGAGAAAGAAGAATGGAACTGGAGGAATCAACCAGCCTGACTTCAAGCTATACTACAAAGCCACAGTCATCAAGACAGTATGCTACTGGCACAAAGACAGAAATATAGATCAACGGAACAAAACAGAAAGCCCAGAGATAAATCCACGCACCTTTGGACACCTTATCTTTGACAAAGGAGGCAAAAATATACAATGGAGAAAAGACAATCTCTTTAACAAGTGGTGCTGGGAAAACTGGTCAACCACTTGGAAAAGAATGAAACTAGAACACTTTCTAACACCATATACAAAAATAAACTCAAAATGGATTAAAGATCTAAACATAAGACCAGAAACTATAAAACTCCTAGAGGAGAACACAGGCAAAACACTCTCAGACATAAATCACAGCAGGATCCTCTATGACCCACCTCCCAGAATATTGGAAATAAAAGCAAAAATAAACAAATGGGACCTAATTAAACTTAAAAGCTTCTGCACAACAAAGGAAACTATAAGCAAGGTGAAAAGACAGCCTTCAGAATGGGAGAAAATAATAGCAAATGAAGCAACAGACAAACAACTAATCTCAAAAATATACAAGCAACTCCTGCAGCTCAATTCCAAAAAAATAAACAACCCAATCAAAACATGGGCCAAAGAACTAAATGGACATTTCTCTAAAGAAGACACAGAGATGGTTAACAAACACATGAAAAGATGCTCAACATCACTCATTATCAGAGATATGCAAATCAAAACCACAATGAGGTACCATTTCACGCCAGTCAGAATGGCTGCGATCTAAAAGTCTACAAGCAATAAATGCTGGAGAGGGTGTGGAGAAAAGGGAACCCTCTTACACTGTTGGGGGGAATGCAAACTAGTACAGCCACTATGGAGAACAGTGTGGAGATTCCTTAAAAAACTGGAAATAGAACTGCCATATGACACAGCAATCCCACTGCTGGGCATACACACTGAGGAAACCAGAATTGAAAGAGACATGTGTACCCCAATGTTCATCGCAGCACTGTTTATAATAGCCAGGACATGAAAGCAACTTAGATGTCCATCAGCAGACGAATGGATAAGAAAGCTGTGGTACATATACACAATGGAGTATTACTCAGCCATTAAAAAGAATACATTTGAATCAGTTCTGATGAGCTGGATGAAACTGGAGCCTATTATACAGAGTGAAGTAAGCCAGAAAGAAAAACACCAATGCAGTATACTAACACATATATATAGAATTTAGAAAGACGGTAACGATAATCCTGTATGTGAGAGAACAAAAGAGACACAGATGTATAGAACACTCTTTTGGACTCTGTGGGAGAGGGAGAAGGTGGGATGATTTGGGAGAATGGCATTGAAACATGTATAATATCATATAAGTAACGAATTGCCAGTCCAGGTTCGATGCAGGATACAGGATGCTTGGGGCTGGTACACTGGGATGAACCAGAAGGATGGTACAGGGAGGGAGGTAGGAGGGGGGGTTCAGGATGGGGAACACATGTACACCCGTGGTGGATTCATGTTGATGTATGGCAAAACCAATACAATATTGTAAAGTAATTAGCCTCCAATTAAAATAAAATAAAATATACCAGACCACCTGACCTGCCTCTTGAGAAACCTGTATGCAGGTCAGGAAGCAACAGTTAGAACTGGACATGGAACAACAGACTGGTTCTAAATAGCAAAGGGAGTACGTCAAGGCTGTATATTGTCACCCTGCTTATTTAACTTCTATGCAGAGTACATCATGAGAAACGCTGGACTAGAAGAAACACAAACTGGAATCAAGATTGCCGGGAGAAATATCAATAACCTCAGATATGCAGATGACAAAACCCTTATGGCAGAAAGTGAAGAGGAACTAAAAAGCCTCTTGATGAAAGTGAAAGAGGAGAGTGAAAAAGCTGGCTTAAAGCTCAACATTCAGAAAACTAAGATCATGGCATCTGGTCCCATCACTTCATGGGAAATAGATAGGGAAACAATGGAAACAGTGTCAGACTTTATTTTGGGGGGCTCCAAAATCACTCCAGATGGTGACTGCAGCCATGAAATTAAAAGACACTCCTTGGAAGGAAAGTTAGGACCAACCTAGACAGCATATTAAAAAACACAGATATTATTTTTCCAACAAAGGTCCGTCTAGTCAAGGCTATGGTTTTTCCAGTGGTCATGTATGGATGTGAGTTGGACTGTGAAGAAAGCTGAGCGCCAAAGAATTGATGCTTTTGAACTGTGGTGTTGAAGACTCTTGAGAGTCCCTTGGACTGCAAGGAGATCCAACCAGTCCATCCTAAAGGAGACCAGTCCCGGGTGTTCATTGAAGGGATTGATGCTGAGACTGAAACTCCAATAACTTTGGCCAACTCATGTGAAGAGTTGACTCACTGTAAAAGACCCTGATGCTGGGAGGCACTGTGGGCAGGAGGAAAAGGGGCAACAGAGGATGAGATGGCTGGACAGCATCACCGACTTGATGCACATGAGTTTGGGTGAACTCCGGGAGTTGGTGATGGACAGGGAGGCCTGGCGTGCTGTGATTCATGGGGTTGCAAAGTGTCGGACACGACTGAACGACTGAACTGAACTGAAGATAAAAATACTTAAGTAATTAAGAAAGGCTATTAATAGAAATGCAAAGTGCTATTAAAAAAAAAACTATACAGGGGGAGGCAAGAAAAAGAAGAAAACTCATTTACTGAGATGGAAAGTGAGCTAAAGGCAATGAACAGCAAAATGAATAATTCAGCAGAATAAGCAATCTGGCAGACAGAATAACGTTGTTACCCAGTCAGGACACCAAGTGAAAGCCAAATGAAAAAAAATTAAAGTATAAGAGACCTATGGGATAATATATAATCTATACATAATAGGGTTTTCAGAAGGGGAAGAAAGAGACAAGGGGATTGAACAACTATTTGAAGAAATTATTGGGCTGAAAACTTCCCAAACATAAAGAAGAAAACAGAAATTCAGGTACAGGAAGCACAGAGAGTCCCAAACAAGATACACCCAAACAGAACTATACCATAGTTCATTATAATAAAAATGGCAAAAGTTAAAGAGAGGATTCTAAAAGTAGCAAGAGAAAAACAAAAAGTTAACTACAAGGGAATCCCAGTAAGACTATCAGCTGATTTTTCTACAGAAATGTTGTTGGCCAGAAGGGAATGGCAAGATACATTCAAAATCCCAAAAGGGAAAAATATGCAACCTAGTATACTCTGACCAGCAAGGTTAGAATAAGAGAGAAAAAGAATTTCTCAGATAAGCAAAAATTAAAGAGAATACAACAATACTAAACCCACCTTAAAAAAAACATGGAAAATCTTTTCTAAATAAGAATGTAGGGGAAAGATAAAATCACAACTGTAAAGTAAATCACTTAAATAAGCTAGTGCATTTTTTATGTAACAAAAAAACAAAACAAAACAATTTCATGAAAACAATGATAACCCCAATGAAATAGTAAAAGGATAAACATAAAGATGTTTAAAAAAATAAAAGGACATCAAAAACATAAAATGTGGGGAAGAAGAGCAGGAAAAGGTAGATTCTTTTTTTTTTTTTTTTTTTTCTTTTTTTAGAATGTGTTTTAACGTATATGACTATCAGTCTAAAGCAAGTAGATATAAGAAGCAGTTAACATACTTAAAAAACAAGACAATCTCAAATCAAATGCACACAACAGATTGACTAAAACCAAAGATAAGAAAACATAAACATAAAAGGAAATCATCAAACCACAAAAGAGAAAAATGGGAGGATTCCCTGGTAGTCCAATGGCTAGAAATGTGCACTCTCCAGTACTGCCAAGGACTGGGGTTTGATCTGTGGTGAGGGACCTAAGATCCCATAAGTCACCTGGTGTGGCCAAAAGAAGAAGAAGAAGAAATATAGCATCAACAGGAAACAAGGTTTCAGTTCAGCTCAGTTGCTCAGTTGTGTCTAACTCTTTGTAACTCCATGAACTGCAGCACACCAGGCCTCCCTGTCCATCACCAACTCCTGGAGTCCACCCAAACCCATGTCCATAGAATCAGTGATGCCATCCAACCATCTCATCCTCTGTTGTCCCCTTCTCCTTCTGCCCTCAATCTTTCCCAGCATCAGGGTCTTTTCCAATGAGTCAACTCTTCACACGAGGTGGCCAAAGTATTGGAGTTTCAGCTACAGCATCAGTCCTTCCAATGAACACCCAGAACTAGTCTCCTTTAGGATGGACTGGTTGGGTCTCCTTTAGGATGGACTGGTTGGATCTCCTTGCAGTCCAAGGGACTCTCAAGAGTCTTCTCCAACACCACAGTTCAAAAGCATCAATTCTTCGGTGCTCAGCTTTCTTTACAGTCCAACTCTCACATTCATACATGACCACTGGAAAAACCACAGCCTTGAGTAGATGGACCTTTGCTGACAAAAGAATGTCTCTGCTTTTGAATATGCTGTCTAGGTTGGTCATAACTTTCCTTCCAAGGAGTAAGCGTCTTTTAATTCCATGGCTGCAATCACCATCTGCAGTGATTTTGGAGCCCAGAAAAATAAAGTCTGACACTGTTTCCACTGTTTCCCATCTATCTGCCATGAAGTGATGGGACTGGATGCCATGATCTTGGTTTTCTGAATGTTGAGCTTTAAGCCAACTTTTTCACTCTCCTCTTTCACTTTCATCAAGAGGGTCTTTAGTTCTTCTTCACTTTCTGCCATAAGGGTGGTGTCATCTGCATATGTGTGGTTATTCATATTTCTCCTGGAAATCTTGATTCCAGCTTGTGTTTCCTCCAGCGCAGCATTTCTCATGATGTACTCTGCATATAAGTTAAATAAGCAGGGTGACAATATACAGCCTTGACGTACTCCCTTTCCTATTTGAAACCAGTCTGTTGTTCCATGTCCAATTCTAACTGTTTCTTCCTGTCCCGTGTACAGGTTTCTCAAGAGGCAGGTCAGGTGGTATGGTATTCCCATCTCTTTCAGAATTTTCCACAGTTTATTGTGATCCACACAGTATGCCATAAATACATGTCTATCAATAATTACCTTAAACATCAACGACCTAAATACTCCAACAAAAGAGTGGCAGACTGAACAAAACAAACAGCCTACAATATGCTACCTACAAGAGACCCACCTTAGGGCAAAAGACCCACACAGATCAAAAGTGAGAGGATGGAAAAGATATTCCATGCAAATGAAAATGACAAGAAAGTAGGGGTCACAATACTTCTATTAGACAAAATAAACTTTAAAACAAATGCCATAGAAGGATATTAAAATGATAAAGGCATCAATACAAGATGATTTTACACTCAACATACATGCACCTAATACAGAAGCACCCAAACACATAAATACTAACAGACATAAAGGGAGAAATTGATGGGAATACAGTAATAGTAGGAGATTTTAACACCCCACTCACATTAATGAAAAGATCTTTGAGACAGGAAATCAATAAGGCAATAGAGATCCTAAATGATAGAACAGTTAGATTTTTAATTGATATTTTCAGGACTTTACATCCAAAGACACATTTTTTTCAAGTGCACGTGGAATATTCTCTAGGACTGACCACATAGTAGGGTACAAAATAAGACTCAACAAATTTAAGAGTAAAGAAATTATCTCAAGTAACTATTCTGACCACAAGGAAAAAAAGGAACATCTTTGGCAAGTGGTATTGGGAAAGTTGGACAGTGGCAGGTAAATCAATGAAGTTAGAACATACTCTTACACCATGCACAAAAATAAACTCAAAGTGACTTAAAGACTTAAACATAAGATATGACACCATAAAAGTCCTAGAAGAGATATAGGCAAAACATTCTCTTTTTCTTAGGTCAATCTCCCAAGGCAATACAAATAAAAGTAAAATACACAAATGGGACCTAATCAAACTTAGAAGCTTTTGTACAGCAAAGGAAACCATAAAAGAGCAAGACGATAACTTGGCCTGGGAGAAAACATTTGCAAAGATGTGAATGACAAGGGCTTAATTTCCAAACTATACAACAGCTAATACAACTCAATAATAGCAAGAGCATAAAAATATAATCAAAAAATGGGCAGAAGATCTAAATAGACATTTCTCCAAAAACAGACATACAGATGAACAACAGCACGTGAACCGATGTGTAACAACACTAATTATTAGAGAAACACAAATCAAAACTACAGTAAGGTACCACCTCACACTGGTCAGAGTGGCCATCACTGAAAATCTACAAATAACAAATGCTGAAAAGTATGTGGAGAAAACAGAGTCCTCCTACAGTGTTGGTGGGAATGTAGATTGGTATAGCCACTATGGAAAACAATATGGAGATTCCTCAAAAAACTAAAAGTGGAGTTGCCATATGATCCTGCAATCCCACTCCTGGGCATACATCCAGAAAAAGCTGTAATTTGAAAAGATACATATACCTCAGTGTTCAATACAACACTACTTACAATAGCCAAGACATGGAGACAACCTATCAAATAGATGACTGGATAAAGAAGATGTGGTACATATATACAATGGAATATGATGGAATATTACTTAGACATAAAAAACAGACAATGTCATATGCCATATGTCAACATGGATGAACCTAAAGATTATCATGCTAAATGAGGTAATTCAGGAAAAGATAAGTACCATATGATATCACATATGTGGAATCTAAAATATGACACAGATGAACTTGTCAACGAAATAGAAATAGACTCAAACCTGTGGTTGTTGAGGGGGAGGGGTGGATTGGGATTTTAGGATTAGTAGATGCAAACTATTACCTAGAGAATGGATAAAAAAGAGGGCCCTACTGTATGGCATAGGAAACTACACATAGTATACTATGACAAACCACAGTAGAAAAGAATATGAAAAAGAATATACAGGGATCAAGACCATTCCCATAGAAAAGAAATGCAAAAAAAGCAAAATGGCTGTCTGGGGAGGCCTTACAAATAGCTGTGAAAAGAAGAGAAGCAAAAAGCAAAGGAGAAAAGGAAAGATATAAACATTTGAATGCAGAGTTCCAAAGAATAGCAAGAAGAGATAAGAAAGCCTTCTTCAGCGATCAATGCAAAGAAATAGAGGAAAACAACAGAATGGGAAAGACTAGGGATCTCTTCAAGAAAATCAGAGATACCAAAGGAACATTTCATGCAAAGATGAGCTCGATAAAGGACAGAAATGGTATGGACCTAACAGAAGCAGAAGATATTAAGAAGAGATGGCAAGAATACACAGAAGAACTGTACAAAAAAGATCTTCACGACCCAGATAATCACGATGGTGTGATCACTGACCTAGAGCCAGACATCCTGGAATGTGAAGTCAAGTGAGCCTTAGAAAGCATCACTATGAACAAAGCTAGTGGAGGTGATAGAATTCCAGTTGAGCTATTTCAAATCCTGAAAGATGATGCTGTGAAAGTGCTGCACTCAATATGCCAGCAAATTTGGAAAACTCAGCAGTGGCCACAGGACTGGAAAAGGTCAGTTTTCATTCCAATCCCAAAGAAAGGCAATGCCAAAGAATGCTCAAACTACCACACAATTGCACTCATCTCACACGCTAGTAAAGTAATGCTCAAAATTCTCCAAGCCAGGCTTCCGCAATATGTGAACCATGAACTTCCTGATGTTCAAGCTGGTTTTAGAAAAGGCAGAGGAACCAGAGATCAAATTGCCAACATCCTCTGGATCATGGAAAAAGCAAGACAGTTCCAGAAAAACATCTATTTCTGCTTTATTGACTATGCCAAAGCCTTTGACTGTGTGGATCACAATAAACTGTGGAAAATTCTGAAAGAGATGGGAATACCAGACCCCCTGATCTGCCTCTTGAGAAATCTGTATGCAGGTCAGGAAGCAACAGTTAGAACTGGACATGGAACAACAGACTGGTTCCAAATAGGAAAAGAAGTACGTCAAGGCTGTATATTGTCACCCTGCTTATTTAACTTCTATGCAGAGTACATCATGAGAAACGCTGGACTGGAAGAAACACAAACTGGAATCAAGATTGCCGGGAGAAATATCAATAACCTCAGATATGCAGATGACAACACCCTTATGGCAGAAAGTGAAGAGGAACTCAAAAGCCTCTTGATGAAAGTGAAAGTGGAGAGTGAAAAAGTTGGCTTAAAGCTCAACATTCAGAAAATGAAGGTCATGGCATCCGGTCCCATCACTTCATGGGAAATAGATGGGAAAACAGTGGAAACAGTGTCAGACTTTATTTTTCTGGGCTCCAAAATCATTGCAGATGGTGACTGCAGCCATGAAATTAAAAGACACTTACTCCTTGGAAGGAAAGTGATGACCAACCTAGATAGCATATTGAAAAGCAGAGACATTACTTTGCCAACAAAGGCCCATCTAGTCAAGGCTATCGTTTTTCCTGTGGTCATATATGGATGTGAGAGTTGGACTGTGAAGAAGGCTGAGCGCCGATGAATTGATGCTTTTGAACTGTGGTGTTGGAGAAGACTCTTGAGAGTCCCTTGGACTGCAAGGAGATCCAACCAGTCCATTCTGAAGATCAGCCCTGGATTTCTTTGGAGGGAATGATGCTAAAGCTGAAACTCCAGTACTGTGGCCACCTCATGCGAAGAGTTGACTCATTGGAAAAGACTCTGATGCTGGAAGGGATTGGGAGCAGGAGGAGAAGGGGATGACAGAGGACGAGATGGCTGGATGGCATCACTGACTCGATGGACGTGAGTCTGAGTGAACTCCAGGAGTTAGTGATGGACAGGGAGGCCTGGCATGCTGCGATTCATGGGGTCGCAAAGAGTCGGACACGACTGAGCGACTGATCTGATCTGATATATATATATATGTATAGCTGAGTCAGTTTGCTGTACAGCAGAAATGAACACAACACTGTAAATCAACTATATTTCAGTGTACGTTTTTAAAAAATAAAAGAGAAAAAATGGGCAAAGGAATTTAATAGTTCTAAAAATAACTATACAGAAACAGCCAATACACATGAAAAGATCCTCAACATCATTAGCCATCAGGGAAGTGCAAGTCAAAACTACAGTGAGATACCACTTTACATTCATTAGGATGGCTAAAATCAATAATCAAAAAGGACAAAGAAGTGTAGGAAAGGATGTAGATAAGTGGAAACCTCACACAATGCTGGTAGGAATATAAAATGATGCAGTTGTTTTGGATAACAGTCTGGCAGTTCCTCAAAATGTTAAGTACAGTTACCATTTGAGGCAACAATTCCACTTCTGGGTAATACCCAAGAAAATTTGAAAATTGTCCTTATAAAATATTGCTCGTTAATATTCACAGCAGCATTATTCATAACAGCCAAAAGTGGATACAAACCAAATATCCATCATCTGATGAATAGTCAAACAAAATGTGGTATATTCATATAATGAAATATTAGGCAATAAAAGAGTGAAGTACTAATTCATGCTATACCGTGGATGAACCCTGAAAATATCATGCTAAGGGGAGGAGCCAAGATGGCGGAGGAGTAGGATGGGGAGAACACTTTCTCCCCCACAAATTCATCAAAAGAGCATTTAAACGTCGAGTAAATTCCACAAAACAACTTCTGAATGCCGGCAGAGGACATCAGGCACCCAGAAAAGCAATCCAACTCTTGAAAGGAGGTAGAAAAAATATAAAAGACAAAAAAAGAGACAAAGAGGGAGGGACGGAGTTCCGTCCCGGAAGGGAGTCTTAAAAGAGAGAAGTTTCCAAACACCAGGAAACCTTCTCACTGCGAATCTGTGCCGAGCTTTGGAAGCACAGAGGGCAACATAACAGGAAGAAAAAAATAAATAAACAATTAAAACTCCAAGATTGCGAGTCCTACGGTAACTCCCCAGCGGAGAAGCAAGCGCAGACGCCTGCACGCGCCATTTAGCAAGCGGGGCTGGGCAGGAGGCGCGCGGGCTGCATTGCTTAGAATAAGAATCTGGCCTGAATACACTGAGCACTATCTGAGCGAAATAATTTGGGCTAGCAAACCAGACTGTGGGATATCTACCACGCGAAAAGCCAGCCCCAACCTAAGACACGGCCAGGCCCGTGCACGGAACAAAGAATTGAACAGAGATAGCCGGCTGCAGACCTTCCCCCTCTGGTGACAGGCAGCCAGAGCCGGAAGGGGGCAATCGCAGCCCCAGAGAGACATTATCTATAAAACTGTAAGCAGGCTTCTTTGCTAACTAAAACTTTTGGGGGGTCTGGACGGTTAACATCTGCCTGAGAAGGTGCGCCGGTTTTACACCCAGATAACCGAGTGGCGGGGAGGCGATAAGTCGCAGCATTGGCGCTCGCCAAACACCTCATCACTTGAGCTGCTCGGACCTGGGAAGAGCACAAAACTCAGGCCCAACTGAGTCTGCGCCTCTGAGGACTACCCGAGTGCCTGAACCTGAGCGGCTTGGACCTGGGAGGTACATGCAACCCAGGGCCAGCCTCGGATTGTTCCCGGCGGAACAACCTAGAGCCCGAGCAGTGTGGGCAGGGAGGCTACACGCGCCGTGGTGAGCGGGGCAGACCCAGTGTGGCTGAGGCACACTGAGCGACGCCAGTGTTATTTGTTTGCAGCATCCCTCCCTCCCTCCCCACACAGCGACTGAACAAAGAGAAGAAATACAGCTCCACCCATCAGAACACCAACACAAGCTTCCCTAACCAGGAAACCTTGACAAGCCACCTGTACAAACCCACACACAGCGAGGAAAAGCCACAATAAAGAGAACTCCACAAACTGCCAGAATACAGAAAGGACACCCCAAACTCAGCAATTTAAACAAGATGAAGAGACAGAGGAATAGCCAGCAGATAAAGGAACAGGATAAATGCCCACCAAACCAAAGAAAAGAGGAAGAGATAGGGAATCTACCTGATAAAGAATTCCTAATAATGACAGTGAAAATGATCCAAAATCTTGAAATTAAAATGGAATCACAGATAAATAGCTTGGAGACAAGGATTGAGAAGATGCAAGAAAGGTTTAACAAGGACCTAGAAGAAATAAAAAAGAGTCAATATATAATGAATAATGCAATAAATGAAATTAAAAACACTCTGGAGGCAACAAATAGTAGAATAACAGAGGCAGAAGATAGGATTAGTGAATTAGAAGATAGAATGGTAGAAATAAATGAATCAGAGAGAATAAAAGAAAAACGAATTAAAAGAAATGAGGACAATCTCAGAGACCTCCAGGACAATATTAAACGCTACAACATTGAATCATAGGGTTCCAGAAGAAGAAGACAAAAAGAAAGACCATGAGAAGATATTTGAGGAGATAATAGTTGAAAACTTCCTAAACTGGGGAAGGAAATAATCACCCAAGTCCAAGAAACCCAGAGAATCCCAAACAGGATAAACCCAAGGTAAAAACACCCCAAGACACATATTAATCAAATTAACAAAGATCAAACACAAAGAACAAATATTAAAAGCAGCAAGGGAAAAACAACAAATAACACACAAGGGAATTCCCATAAGGATAACAGCTGATCTTTCAATAGAAACTCTTCAAGCCAGGAGGGAATGGCAAGACATACTTAAAATGATGAAAGAAAATAACCTACAGCCCAGATTATTGTACCCAGCAAGGATTTCATTCAAGTATGAAGGAGAAATCAAAAGCTTCTCAGACAAGCAAAAGCTGAGAGAATTCTGCACCACCAAACCAGCTCTCCAACAAATACTAAAGGATATTCTCTAGACAGGAAACACAAAAATGGTGTATAAATTCGAACCCCAAACAATAAAGTAAATGGCAACGGGATCATACTTATCAGTAATTACCTTAAACGTAAATGGGTTGAATGCCCCAACCAAAAGACAAAGACTGGCTGAATGGATACAAAAACAAGACCCCTACATATGTTGTCTACAGGAGACCCACCTCAAAACAGGGGACACATACAGACTGAAAGTGAAGGGCTGGAAAAAGATCTTCCATGCAAATAGGGACCAAAAGAAAGCAGGAGTAGCAATACTCATATCAGATAAAATAGACTTTAAAATAAAGGCTGTGAAAAGAGACAAAGAAGGTCACTACATAATGATCAAGGGATCAATCCAAGAAGAAGATATAACAATTATAAATATATATGCACCCAACATGGGAGCACCGCAGTATGTAAGACAAATGCTAACAAGTATGAAAGGAGAAATTAACAATAACACAATAATAGTGGGAGACTTTAATACCCCACTCACACCTATGGATAGATCAACTAAACAGAAAATTAACAAGGGAACACAAACTTTAAATGATACAATAGACCAGTTAGACCTAATTGATATCTATAGGACATTTCATCCCAAAACAATGAATTTCACCTTTTTCTCAAGCACACATGGAACCTTCTCCAGGATAGATCACATCCTGGGCCATAAAGCTAGCCTTGGTAAATTCAAAAAAATAGAAATCATTCTAAGCATCTTTTCTGACCACAATGCAGTAAGATTAGATCTCAATTACAGGAGAAAAACTATTAAAAATTCCAACATATGGAGGATGAACAACACCCTGCTGAATAACCAACAAATCACAGAAGAAATCAAAAAAGAAATCAAAATTTGCATAGAAACGAATGAAAATCAAAACACAACAACCCAAAACCTGTGGGACACAGTAAAAGCAGTCCTAAGGGGAAAGTTCATAGCAATACAGGCACACCTCAAGAAACAAGAAAAAAGTCAAATAAATAACCTAACTCTACACCTAAAGCAACTAGAAAAGGAAGAAATGAAGAACCCCAGGGTCAGTAGAAGGAAAGAAATCTTAAAAATTAGGGCAGAAATAAATGCAAAAGAAACAAAAGAGACCATAGCAAAAATCAACAAAGCCAAAAGCTGGTTCTTTGAAAGGATAAATAAAATTGATAAACCATTAGCCAGACTCATCAAGAAACAAAGGGAGAAAAATCAAATCAATAAAATTAGAAACGAAAATGGAGAGATCACAACAGACAACACAGAAATACAAAGGATCATAAGAGACTATTATCAACAATTATATGCCAATAAAATGGACAACGAGGAAGAAATGGACAAATTCTTAGAAAAGTACAACTTTCCAAAACTCGACCAGGAAGAAATAGAAAACCTTAACAGACCCATCACAAGCACGGAAATTGAAACTGTAATCAAAAATCTTCCAGCAAACAAAAGCCCAGGTCCAGACGGCTTCACAGCTGAATTCAACCAAAAATTTAGAGAAGAGCTAACACCTATCCTGCTCAAACTCTTCCAGAAAATTGCAGAGGAAGGTAAACTTCCAAACTCATTCTATGAGGCCACCATCACCCTAATACCAAAACCTGACAAAGATCCCACAAAAAAAGAAAACTACAGGCCAATATCACTGATGAATATAGATGCAAAAATCCTAAACAAAATTCTAGCAATCAGAATCCAACAACACATTAAAAAGATCATACATCATGACCAAGTGGGCTTTATCCCAGAGATGCAAAGATTCTTCAATATCCGCAAATCAATCAATGTAATACACCACATTAACAAATTGAAAAACAAAAACCATATGATTATCTCAATAGATGCAGAGAAAGCCTTTGACAAAATTCAACACCCATTTATGATAAGAACTCTCCAGAAAGCAGGAATAGAAGGAACATACCTCAACATAATAAAAGCTATATATGACAAACCCACAGCAAACATTATCCTCAATGGTGAAAAATTGAAAGCATTTCCTCTAAAGTCAGGAACAAGACAAGGGTGCCCACTTTCACCATTACTATTCAACATAGTTTTGGAAGTTTTGGCCACAGCAATCAGAGCAGAAAAAGAAATAAAAGGAATCCAAATTGGAAAAGAAGAAGTAAAACTCTATTTGCAGATGACATGATCCTCTACATAGAAAACCCTAAGACTCCACCAGAAAATTACTAGAACTAATCAATGATTATAGTAAAGTTGCAGGATATAAAATCAACACACAGAAATCCCTTGCATTCCTATACACTAATAATGAGAAAACAGAAAGAGAAATTAAGGAAACAATTCCATTCACCATTGCAACGGAAAGAATAAAATACTTAGGAATATATCTACCTAAAGAAACTAAAGACCTATATATAGAAAACTATAAAACACTGGTGAAAGAAATCAAAGAGGACACTAATAGATGGAGAAATATACCATGTTCATGGATTGGAAGAATCAATATAGTGAAAATGAGTATACTACCCAAAGCAATTTATAGATTCAATGCAATCCCTATCAAGCTACCAACAGTATTCTTCACAGAGCTAGAACAAATAATTTCACAATTTGTATGGAAATATAAAAAACCTCCAATAGCCAAAGCAATCTTGAGAAAGAAAAATGGAACTGGAGGAATCAACCTACCTGACTTCAGGCTCTACTACAAAGCCACAGTTATCAAGACAGTATGGTACTGGCACAAAGACAGAAATATAGATCAATGGAACAAAATAGAAAGCCCAGAGATAAATCCACGCACATATGGACACCTTATCTTTGACAAAGGAGGCAAGAATATACAATGGATTAAAGACAATCTCTTTAACAAGTGGTGCTGGGAAATCTGGTCAACCACTTGTAAAAGAATGAAACTAGAACACTTTCTAACACCATATACAAAAATAAACTCAAAATGGATTAAAGATCTCAACGTAAGACCAGAAACTATAAAACTCCTAGAGGAGAACATAGGCAAAACACTCTCTGACATACATCACAGCAGGATCCTCTATGACCCACCTCCCAGAATATTGGAAATAAAAACAAAAATAAACAAATGGGACCTAATTAAACTTAAAAGCTTCTGCACATCAAAGGAAACTATTAGCAAGGTGAAAAGACAGCCTTCAGAATGGGAGAAAATAATAGCAAATGAAGCAACCGACAAACAACTAATCTCAAAAATATACAAGCAACTCCTACAGCTCAACTCCAGAAAAATAAATGACCCAATCAAAAAATGGGCCAAAGATCTAAATAGACATTTCTCCAAAGAAGACATACAGATGGCTAACAAACACATGAAAAGATGCTCAACATCACTCATTATCAGAGAAATGCAAATCAAAACCACCATGAGATACCATTTCACACCAGTTAGAATGGCTGCGATCCAAAAGTCTACAAATAATAAATGCTGGAGAGGGTGTGGAGAAAAGGGAACCCTCTTACACTGTTGGTGGGAATGCAAACTAGTACAGCCACTATGGAGAACAGTGTGGAGATTCCTTAAAAAACTGAAAATAGAACTGCCTTATGATCCAGCAATCCCACTGCTGGGCATACACACTGAGGAAACCAGAAGGGAAAGAGACACGTGTACCCCAATGTTCATCGCAGCACTGTTTATAATAGCCAGGACATGGAAGCAACCTAGATGTCCATCAGCAGATGAATGGATAAGAAAGCTGTGGTACATATACACAATGGAGTATTACTCAGCCATTAAAAAGAATACATTTGAATCAGTTCTAATGAGGTGGATGAAACTGGAGCCTATTATACAGAGTGAAGTAAGCCAGAAGGAAAAACACCAATACAGTATACTAACGCATATATATGGAATTTAGAAACATGGTAACGATAACCCTGTATACGAGACAGCAAAAGAGACACTGATGTATAGAACAGGCTTATGGACTCTGTGGGAGAGGGAGAGGGTGGGAAGATTTGGGAGAATGGCATTGAAACATGTGAAATGTCATGTATGAAACGAGATGCCAGTCCAGGTTCAATGCACGATGCTGGATGCTTGGGGCTGGTGCACTGGGACGACCCAGAGGGATGGTATGGGGAGGGAGGAGGGAAGAGGGTTCAGGATGGGGAACACATGTACACCTGTGGCGGATTCATTTTGATATTTGGCAAAATTAATACAATTATGTAAGGTTTAAAAATAAAAAATTAAAAAAAAAAAAAAATAAAAACAAAAAAGAAAATATCATGCTAAGTAAAAGAAGCTTGACAGAAAAGACCATGTATTATATGATTCAATTAATATGAAATACCCTAAAAAAACAAATTCTTAGAAACAGAAAGTAAATTAGCTTTTACCAATTTTACACTGGAAAGAAGGAGCAATGGGGAATGACTGCTAATGGGTATTAGCATTTCCTTTTTGGGGTGTTAAAATGTTCTGAAATTAGGTAATGATAATTATTGTACAATGTTGAATAAACCAATGTGAATTTTGTATACATTACAGTGTGATAAAAAGTAAATTATACAATTTAATGGATGAATTGTATGGTACATGAATTATAACTCAATAAAGCAATTTTAAAACAGGAAGTAAAATAAAGACATTCCCAGATAAAAACAAAATTTTTAATGCTATTTCTTCTTGAATAGTGTGATTACTGACATTTTTGTATTATTCTTTAATGTCCTTCATGTTTCCTCTGCATAAAGTTTTCTATTGAACATATGCTATTTTAATAATTACAAAATATATATATTAATGAAAAACACCAAGTTCCTAAAAATACAAAAGAATAAATTAAGCCAAAGTATTCTTTACAAAATACCATATGACTCTAATCTACATTCAACCTTACAATGAATTTTTTTCTTATAGATAAGAGAAAATAAATTAATACTTACTTAACTGCTTGTGCTCCTGGTCTTTGCACAATCAAAGTACTAAATTCTTCCACTACAATATCTAGCAGTTCAGGTTTTTGTTGTTGTTCTCTTAGAATAATAGACATACTTTTCAAGTGAACAAAGAACTTCATTGCTTCAAACTAGAATATAAAGAGGAAGAAAATGAAAAAAAATTATATATCTATAATACTCCTACTTATACAATTTATTCTTTCCAAAAATCAGAAAAATACATCAAAAACAACCTTTACATATTTAAGGATCACCACATAATACTAAAACTAAACATAAACTAAAATTAAACATAACATAAAATTTTTTTAAAACCCACGTAACACTAAAAATTTTATTCCTACTGTGGAAACTCAAATAAATGCAATATTTACAGACTCAAAGATCACAGAACAAGTCAGTAACATGTATTTCTGAAAGGATTAAAATTAGGCGAATCTATCAATAAATACTCAGGTATAAGGCAACAAAACATTTTTACTGTTTTTGGCAAGGTTGGATCAACTGCTGTTTCACTATAGCCAATTGCTTCATACAGCAAACTTTTTTCTTTAGGTGTCAATATTTCTTCAAGACCTACAAATCATAAAGAATGTTTTATGTTATTAACTGGTAACAAGATAAAACCAAATCCAAATTTAGCTGCTTTTAATAATGTAAATTTTACTCTTTTTTATAATACCTTTAAGAAATTATATTCACAAATGCTAAGATGGCATTGGCAATTTTAGGTTTATTTTTCAAAAATATAAATGACTAACTACATTAATTTAGCAATATAAATTTCTAAATGTTTTGTATTAAGCACACAAAATAGCTACCTGTATTAGGTACTTAACGGCATGATGCTAGTCAACATAAGTAGCATATAAAATACGAAGTATTAATATCATGCCTACCCATTTTAAAGTTGGTAAAATTGAGTTTTAGAGAGCTTAAATTTGCCAGGGTCATATTGCTAATAAATGATATATCCAGGATATAAACCTAAGCCCCTAAGCCTCCAAAGTTATGATGTTAAGCATTTGGTTGGGAAGTAAAAATCTTTCCAAGAAATAATTTCAATGAAAATTTACAGTGGTTTATACTCTTTTGAAATTTTTATTTATAACTGTGCTATACACACTTACTAAAACTTCTAGACATAATACTCTTCTGAAAGTATTAGTAAATATTAAAAATTTTTTGATTTTTGACATACATTTAAAATTTTATTAGTAATTTTACTTATAGTAAGAATTACTTATCATATGTATATATACTTTCAATGTCTACTTAATGAAAGAGAACACTTGGCTCCTCCCTCCATGGGATTCTCCAGTCAAGAGTACTAGAGTGGTTTGCCATTTCCTTCTTCAGGGGATCTTCCCGACCCAGGGATCAAACCTGGGTCTCCCGCATTCCAGGCAAATGCTTTAACCTCTGAGCCACCAGGAAGCCCTGATGGTTAGCTACACTACCACAGCTTGATGATTAACTGCACTACTGTAAATGAAATGAACGTACTTCCAGGTTTAATATCTAGTTGTTGTTTACTATGCGATTCTGACCAACTCCACATCCAGCTAAACCATCCTTTATTGCCCTCGGACTCTTCTGCTCCTTCTCTGAAAATCCTGTATCCAGCTTTCTTTACCTAAAATAAATAAATTTTCAAATAAATGACAAATTATCCTTTATTTAGCAATTCAAAGAAACAGGATATTTCCAAAACTTATCTGCTTTAGTGGATAAGTATAAACAACAATCATACTGACAATAAAATACAGTAGCTGTAACACTGGCCAAATATCAGAATTTAGAATTATCTGGTACTTATTAGCACATGGTCTTACAAGCAATAATAATGGGCGGGGGGCGGGGGGTGGGGAATTGGCTTTTCACCTTTAAGCCCAATCACTGAGAAAGAACTTTTTTCCCCCACTGAAACTGTCTTGAATAGATGTGGCAAATAGATGGTTTAAATAGATGTCGCAAAAGAATACATCAAATTTTCTTGTAATATGGTGTTTTTGTTCAGACACTAAGTCATGTCCGACTCTGTGACCCCATGGACTGCAGCGTGCCAGCCTTCCCCGTCTGTCCTTCACTATATCCTGGAGTTTGCTCAAATTCTTGTTCACTGAATCAGTGATGCCATCCAAACATCTCATCCTTTGTCTCCCCCTTTCTCCTCCAGCTCTTAGTCTTTCCCAGCATCAAACAGGGTGTTTTCCAATGAGTTGGCTCTCTGCATCAGGTGGCCCAAGTATTGGAGTTTTAGCATCAGTCCTTCCAATGAATATTCAGGGTTGATTTCCTTTAGGATCGACTGGTTTGAGCTCCTTGCTCTCCAAGAGACTCTCAAGAGTCTTCTCCAGCACCACACTGAGAAAGCATAAATTATCTGGTGCTCAGTCTTCTTTACGGTCCAACTCTCACATCCATACATGACTACTGGGAAAACCATAGCTCTGACTATATGAACCTTTGTCAGCAGAGCTTGACGTCTCTGGTTTTTAATACGCTGTCTAAGTTTGTCATAGCTTTTCTTCCAAACTGCAAGTATCTTTTAATTTTTTAGCTGCAGTCACCATCACTGGTGATTTTGGAGCCAAAGAAAATAAAATCTGCCACTGTTTCCACTTTTTCCCTGTCTATTTGCCATGAAGTGATGGGATTGGATGCTATGGTTTTAGTGTTTTGAATGTTGAGTTTCAAGCCAGCTTTTTCACTCTCTTTCACCCTCATCAAGAAGTTCTTTAGTTCCTCTTCACTTTCTGCCACTATTCTTATAATACAAATAAGCAAATTAGAACCCCTTTTAGGAAATAGTATAATACAGCACAATACCAATAAATTCTATATAAATTATAGATTTATTTTATACTAATTGAAAGACAATCTGGAATTACCTCAACTTCCGCCTGTTGTCTTGCCACAGTTATATTAAACACATCCAAAGTCTTTTCCAAATCCTAAAAATATAAATAAAATGTGTTTACATAACTTTATATAGATAATTTTCATATATGCTCTATCAAACTGCTGCACTAAATATGGGAAATTGAAAATAAGTCATCCATCAATATGATATTTCTCTTAAATTCTGAGAAGCAATGCTTGTACATGTCAGCTTGGAAATTTGGCTTTGAAACCAACACAGAGAAGACTGGAATCAATGTAGCAAATACTTTCTAGGATTCTGAAGTTTATAAATGTCATAATAATGTGAGGCTTCAAGTTACTATTTTCATAAACCCAAATCTCTCCAGATTGAGAAGAATCTCAAATTCCAAATGATCACCAGAGTTTCTATCATCCAACTGAAGTTAAGGAGTATGAAAAAGTCTAAGTAAAAGAGACAGAGAATGACCAGTCAAAATTAGAACAAATAAGTAGGAAGTGTTAATCACTAAAGACTGAGGACTTAAGTATTACAAAATATTCAACAAATTTTTATAACACTAACCTCCAAAGAGTTGAGAAGTTCACCAGATGGCTTCTTACTTGTTAGCTTTTTTTTATACAGTTCTTTATATTGCTTCATTTTTTGCCTATGTTCTCTAATATGCTTCCAGGACCACATCCGTAAGTGGGGGCGAATGTTTACTTCAAGGATACCATGTATAGCATAAGCCCACCTAGTTAAAAAATAAAAACAAAAACTCTCCCCTTAAAAACACCCTCAAACCAACAGTATGAAATACAACTGACATCACTTCTGTTCTAACAACATACGTAATACAGAGACTGTGAAAATATTATCTAGCATTTGCTTCTTACCAACCCTATTAGTAATTAAGAACACATATTTAGCCTTATCTTTTTCCTAAATGAAAATAAGCAAAATTACAGAATTTTGTTATAACACAGTTCTACCAAAAAACTATTAAAGTATTAATTGGCAACTAGCCCTTTAGCCACCTGAATAGTAATTAAAATAGTCAACTGAAAAAGTAACTGCAACTTTGAAAACCTAGGTTAAGACCTTAATAACTAAAAAAATAAGACTACTTCAGAATTTTTAAAAGGGGCTGCACTTTACAGATTCCCATAATTTTTTCAGATTTATAATAGTGTTCTGATACCAAAGTTTGAAAACTAAAAAAAGACATAGTTGAAAAAGACATGTTTTTTTAGTAATTTCAGAAATACAGTAAATGAATAGAATGCTAGTATTTCCAGTTGTAAATTCATTATAAAGAATCCTTTATAATAATAAAGGATTAATAATAATTAAGTCAATTTTACTAGTATAATAAGCAAAAGCCACTACAAGTGTTTCAGGCCAAATATCATAATATAGCTTGTATCAGCCTTTAAAGAGAGTATCTTAAAATTCTTAAAAATTCAAGAAATTCACTTTCATGCTGTCATTTTTTAATACAATTGGAGACATATTAATGCCACGGACATTAGTATCTGCAAAAATTCCCTGGGCAATAAATAATGTGCTAAAAAAAATTTCACTGAGCAATTCCACTTCTGGGTATTTATGTGAAGAAAATGAAAACACTAACTCAAAAAGATATATGCAACCACGTGTTCACCGCAGTATTGTTTATAGGAGCCAAGATATGGAAACAACCAACTGTCCATAGATGGATGAAAGGATAAAGTATACACATACAAACACACACACACACATGCAAATGTTATTTAGCCATAAAAATGGAATAAAATCTTGGCATTTGTTACAACATGAATGAACGATGATGGGCATTATGCTAAACGAAATAAGTGAGAGAAAGACAAATACTGTAGCATTCACTTATATAAAGTTTTTTTTTTTTTTAATGATCTCATAGATACAGAGAATAGACTGGTGAGAGACAAAAGGAGTGGGTGGGGGATGGGTAAAATGGGTGAAGTGGGTCCAAAAAACTTCCAGTGATAAATAAGTCTGGGCATATAATGTACAGCATTTTGACTACAGCTTATAATACTGTATGGCATATTTGAAAGTTGCTAAGAGAGCAGATATTAAAAGTTCTTATAACAAGAAAAATAGTTTTGCTATCTATGTGTGGTACTGGACGTTAAGGACTTATTGTGGTGATCCTTTCTCAGTATGTACAAATATCTAACCATTATGGCGATTATACTTCAATTTTAAAAGTTTAAAGCATATTACCATTCTTTGGCATGGTAACGAAGAGGTACATCAGGTTTGAATTTCCTATATGGTACATTTTGCGTCATCATATCAACCGATTCAAGAAGTTCCATAAAACTGAAATACTGAAGAATGAAAAAATTAAATCTTTAAGATTTTTTGTTTAATTGTCAAAGATAAAAATTAAATTACTAGCTTATTTAAGGTAATGTTTATTATATACCATTATGAATCTTAACATTTAAAATCTTAGCTCTGCTTTTATCAAACTATAACCTACAATTTAAAATTTCATTAAAAAAATCACCTGTGGTTTATTAAGTTGAATTGTTATGTCATGTAACTCAACATCCAGGTCTATTTTGGGGGCAGAAAAGTCAAAATCCGATCTGCGATTCATCTGAAGTTTGGCATTGGCAGATATGGGGCGAAATACTGAAAAATAACACAAATTTTTAAAAATTATTTTAAAATAATGAGTTCTTTTTCCAAGTCACAAAGTGCTAGAGGAATCAAGCTGAAAATGCTCATTTTCATTTCTTCTATACCCTTTCCAGTTTCCAATTTCCATACTGCTATAACTTGATCAGATGAATTATCACTTAGTCTTGAGGAGTCTTTTGCCTTTATCTATAACCCATATTGCTTTTTGCAAGTACAATAAATACAATTGCTTTTTGCAAGCTAACTGCACTCCCCCTCAAAAAAAAAATAAATAAATAACCCTAAGAAGCAGGAACACACTCTAAAAGGCAAAACAGGTAGATGAAAGTGAAAGTGGAGAGTGAAAAAGTTGGCTTAAAACTCAACATTCAGAAAATGAAGATCATGGCATCTGGTCCCATCACTTCATGGCAAATAGGTGGGGAAACAGTGGAAACAGTGTCAGACTTTATTTTTGGGGGGCTCCAAAATCACTGCAGATGGTGACTGCAGCCATGAAATCAAAAGACGCTTACTCCTTGGAAGGAAAGTTATGACCAACCTAGATAGCATATTCAAAAGCAGAGACATTACTTTGCCACAAAGGTCCATCTAGTCAAGGCTATGGTTTTTCCAGTGGTCATGTATGGATGTGAGAGTTGGACTGTGACGAAAGCTGAGCGCCGAGGAATTGATGCTTTTGAACTGTGGTGTTGGAGAAGACTCTTGAGAGTCCCTTGGACTGCAAGGAGATCCAACCAGTCCATTCTAAAGGAGACCAGTCCTGGGTGTTCTTTGGAAGGAATGATGCTAAAGCTGAAACTCTAATACTTTCGCCACCTCATGCGAATAGTTGACTCACTAGAAAAGACCCTTATGCTGGGAGGGATTGGGGGCAGGAGGAGAAGGGGACGACAGAGGATGAGATGGCTGGATGGCATCACCAACTCGATGGACACGAGCTTGGGTGAACTCTGAGAGTTGATGATGGAGAGGGGGGCCTGGTGTGCTGCAGTTCATGGGGTCGCAAAGAGTCGGACATGACTGAGCGACTAAAATGAACTGAGAGGACATGGGAGAGATATTGCAGGGGGGAAGGAGTTATGCTTTGTGGTACTACTGTGCTCATTCAGCAGACTCTTGCTGTGCCATGGTTCCAATACACAGCTCTTAAAGAAAATGGCTTCTCCAGTGTCCAGGTCCTGCAGCACAACAGATATCTTCAGCACTAGACTCCTGCAGCACACAGCACCACCCAAGAGCCAGCAAATTCTCTTAATACATTGCTCAGGAGGTTTTAGAGTAGAGTACCTTCTGGAGACAACTCTCCACAAGACTTCCTAGTGGGTCAATTTCCCAAAAGTTCCTTCAGGGTAATTTACAAGTTTTACCAATAGGGCATCAGGGACTCCCCTGCCAGTCAGTGACCCACAGCAATCCCCTCTCCAACAAGTTCTAGATCTCAGTGTTGAAGGAGACAGACACACTTCTTTGGGCACTCCACCTAACTCCCAGGGTAAAGGCTGTTTCTTCTAGCTATTGGGATGGCCAAAAAGTTCACTCAGATCTTTCCGTAAGATGCTACAGAAAAATTTAAACAAACATTTTGGCCAATCCCATACTATTCTTGCATTCCTTAGTGTTCTCTCTACACTTTGTTAGCCAATCCCTTGTTACTCTAATACCCTCTTATATTTAGTAATTCTTCATAAATACTTTCCGTTCTCAAATTACTATGTGCTTCCTGTCTCTTCATCAGACTCTGAATGAAACAGCCAGAAATGACAGTAGGGTAAAGGCGAAATAAGTCAAAATTAAACTGATATATTTGAGAATCATCAACACACATGATACAGCAAAGTATTTTGCTTTTGTGTATATATTAGAAATACATTTAATTTTATGAGAAAATCAACATGAAATACCACAGTGACATCAACAATATTCATTTCAAATTTATACTGATTAAATTGTACATTTATCTTATGAAATTTACTTACCAAAATCATAACCTTCTGGAACAATATTTTCATCAACAATGCCATTCCTCAGGCTGCTCTATTAAAAGTCAAATTGATATTACTTATATTCATGCTAATACTAGTATATGCAAAAATGTTTAAAAGCAATTTTAAAAAATAACTCAAACTTAGGAGAGTATAGCTAAGAAAATATTAAAGTGACTAAATACTATTTCATCAAACTACTATTATGTAAGAAGGCTCTAGAAATTATTAAGATAGGAATGTATTTATATATATTTGCATACAAGCACATACACAAAATTTCATAAAATTCAACATCTCTTTAAGACAAAACAAAGTGGGTACAAAAGTAACATATCTCAATATAATGAAGGTCAGAGATGACAAGCCCACAACTATCATCATACTCAAGGGTGAAAAGCTGAAGGCTTCTCTTCTAAGATCAGGAACAAGACAAAGATGCTCATTTTTACCACTTTTATTCGACACAGTATTAGAAGTCCTAGCCAGAGAAATTAGGTAAGAAAAATAAATAAAGCATACAAGTTGGAAAGGAAGAAGTAAACTTTCACTATTTGCAAATGACATAATAATATATGGAAAACCCTGAAGTCTCCACCAAAAACTGCTAAAACTAATAATGAATTAAAGTTGCAGGATACAAAAATCAATATACAGAAATCTGTGGTATTTCTGTACACTAATAACAAACTATCAGAAAGAAAAAATAACAATTCCATTTACAATTGCATTAAAATGTAAGAATACACTTCACCATGGAGGTAAAAGGCTTGTACCCTGAAAACGACAAGGCACTGAGGAACAAAAATAAAAAGGACACTAACTAATGGAAAGATATTTCATGCTCATGAATTAGAATAAGTAATACTGTTAAAGATTCATATTACCCAAAGCAATCTGCAGATATGTTGCAATCTCCATCAAAATACCAACAGCATTTCTCACAGAAAAAACAATATTAAAATTCATATGGAACCACAAAAGAACCCAAATAGCCAAAGCAATCCTGAGAAAGAACAAAGCTGGAGTTGTCATCTTCCCTGATATCTAACTATATTACAAAGCTAACAGTATTAGTATCTGTCACACAAACAGACACACAGATCAACAGACCAGAACAGACAACTCAGAAATAAACCCATGCATATATGGTCCAAAAATCACTGCAGAAAGTGACTGCAGCCATGAAATTAAAAGACGCTTGCTCCTTGGAAGAAAAGTCATGACAAACCGAGACAGCATATTAAAAAGCAGAGACCTCACTTTGCCAACAAAGGTCCATATAGTCAAAGCTATGGTTTTCCCAGTTGTACACAATGTACAGTTGTGAGAGGTGGACCATAAGGAAGGCTGAAAGCTAAAGAATTGATGGTTTCTAACTGTGGTGCTGGAAAAGACTCCTGAGCGTCCCTTGGACAGCAAGGAGATCAAACCAGTCAATCCTAAAGGAAATCAACCCTGAATATTCATTGGAAGGACTGATGGCTGAAGTTGAAGCTCCAATACTTTGGTCACCTGATGTGACACGTTGACTCATTAGAAAAGATCCTGATGCTGGGAAAGATTGAGGGCAGGAGGAGGAGTGAGTAAGAGAGGATAAGATGGTTGGATGGCATCACCAATTCAACAGACATGAGTTTGAGCAAAGTCTGGGATATAGTGAAGGGCAGGAAAGCCTGACACGCTGCAGCACATGGAGTTGCAAAGAGTCAGACACAACTTAGCAACTGAACAACAACATACAGAGTCAGTTACAACTTATGACCAAGGAGTCAAGAACATACAATGGGAAAAGGACACTCTCTTCAATAAGTGGTTTTGAGAAAACTTGACAGCTATTTGAGAATGAAATCTGACTACCTTACACGATAAATGAAAATAACTCAAAATGGATTAAAGACTTGAACATAAGGCCTGAAACCATAAAAACTCCAGAAGAAAATAGGTGGTAAGCTCCCTGACATCAGTTTTAGCAATAAGTTTTTAGATTTAACAGCAAAAGCAACAAAAGCAAAAATAATCAAACTGACTACATCAAATTAATAGCTTTTGCACAGCAAAGAAAACTATCAAATACACGAAAAGGAAACCTATGGATGAAAGAAAATATATGAAAATATTATATCTGATAAGGAGCTAATATCTGAAATATATAGTGAACCCATATAACTCAAAAGCAAAAAAACTCAAACAACCCAATTAAAAATTTCAAAATAGAAGTACAGATGGCTAACAGATACATGGAAAGATGCTCATCATCCCTAATCATTAGAGAAATGTAAACCAAAACACAATGAAATACCACCTTACGCTTGTTAGAATAGCTATTATCAAAAACCAAAAAAATTATAAATGTTGGTGAAAATGTGGAGAAAAGAAAACCCTTCTGCTCTGTTGGTGGGATGCAAATTGGTGCAGACCCTATGGACAATATGGAAGGACCTCAAACAATTAAAAAACGGAACTATCATATAACCCGACAGCTCCACTTCTGAGAAGAAAATAAACATCCAACTTGAAAGCATATCTGCACTCCATGTTCACTGCAGCATTATTCATAATAACCAAGATATAGAAATAACATAAATATCCATCAAGAGTGAACGAAGAAAACGTTTTATACACACACACACACACTAAAGTGAAATCTTGCCATTGGGACAACACAAATGGACCTTGAGGCATTACACTAAGTGAAATAGCTTAAAGACAGAAAAACAAACATATCTTGCTTTTATGTGGAATTTAGAAGAAAAAATAACATAGAGAACAGATCGATGGTTGCAGGGAAGTGGGGAGGGAGGTACTGATAGGAAGGGAAAAAAATTGACAAAGGGAGTCAAGAAGTCCAAACTTTCAGTTATAAAATAATATTTATTAACTCATGGAGATGTAATTATACAGCATGGTGACTATCATTAATAATACTGTGTTGCATATTCAAAAGTTGTTATGAGTAAATCTTGCAAGTTCTTATCACAAGAAAAACAACTGTATAATTACATATGGTGATGGATTAACTAGACTTATTGTGTTGATCATTTTGCAATATATACAAATATCAAAACATTATGTTGCAGACGTAACTAACAAATGTTTCATATCAGTTATACCAAAAAGGTATGTTTATATATGTCTATGTACAAACATATATATTCACCTACTGCTGGAAATTTTAATGGATTTTTGCCTAGGAAAAAAAGGACCACTGACTAACATATTATCTACAGTATGTTAGATAAATGACAAAGAATAAAACTATGCAAAATATGATACCAAAGATATATATGCACGTATCAAAAAAATTTACTTACCACTGATTCATCATAATTACTAAGATAAAACAACTGAGTCTTCACATTCCAATAGGCAAAAAGGTTATCCAATCGGATTAACTGAAAATAAATCAAATTTATTATAAGCCTCATTTTCAATGAAGATTCTTTAGCACATGCTTTTTCAGAAGTCTCAAATAATTGGTCATATAACACTTAAGTCAATACAATTCATAAAAATCCTTATCTATGTATTATCACTTGTCTTAAAAGTATCTTTTGTCAAGCCCATTGACTGACAAAACATAGTATTTTTTGTTTTGTCAAAAATAAACATTGTTTATTTTACCTTACGAAATAATTTCTCAGTTTCATCATGTAAACATGGAATCCAGTATTGATCAGTTGTCTGAAAAGGAAAAAAAGAAGCAGTAAAAACTGTCACTTGCATGTGAAATGGCAGAGTGATAAACAGAATCTATCCTGCCCTAGACCAATCTACCATTAAAATGTCCTTGAAAACATAACATTTAGTCAAAGAATATTAACTGAATATTCTGTATTCAAGAATCCCATTGCCTGGTGAAAAACAAACTAGAAAGCAAACTACAAACTGGTTAAGTGCCATTACGGAGGTTAAATACGCAGTACTCTGGGAGAATAAAGTCCATAACTAAAGACTCCACAGTAGGAGCCTCAATTTCAGGTATGTGATGGTGAAAGTGATACATAACCTACTAAGTGACACATTAATGGAAGTTATCAATTCTAAATTTAGTAGGGAATATGATTCATGGTAGGAAGATATCTGAATGTATGGTATGTTCAAAGAACTGAAGTAGCCCAATACGGCCCAAGAACATATTCAAAACATAGAAAAGAGGTAAAATCAGGTGTCCTACCTAGGGTCAGATTACACAGGGATTATAAACTATTTTGACAAAATTATAGACTTTAAAAGCAATAAATTGCTATCAAATGCTTATATTTATAAGATGGTTTTCATTTTTTCTAGAGAACTAAATGGACTGGAACAGTGGTGCTCAAATTTTATCATGCAATTAGGATGACCTGGAGGGATTTTTAAACAAAACAGCTGGGTCTCAGCCTGAGTTTGCAATTGAGTATGGCTTGGGTGGGGGACAAGTTTCCAAATACCTCCAAAACCAGTGGTGAAAACCACTGCTGACACTGTTACCAATCACCTTCACAATGCCAGATCCAATGGCTAATTTTCCAACCTTATTTTTCACTGTTACAATAGCATTTGACAGTTTACCTCACCCAACTTTATTGAGTAACTTTTCACTTGACTTTTCTCTTTTCCTGTTTGAGGTAGATCCAAATTTTAAAAACCATACACAAAAACTGAATGAACATAAAAAACAAAAGCATATAATGAAATACTATACAGCAGCTGAACTGAATCAATTAAACTACATGTGGCAATAAACACGTCACAAACAATGTGTAGCAAAAAAGGAAACTCAGAAGAATCATGTAACATTTACATGAACTTTTAAAAATCTACCAAATACTACACATTTTTAATGGATATACAGTGTAAAGTTTAAAAATGTAAGATGTTTACCTCTTGGGTGGGAGAGAAGAGTGGAGCAGAATACAAAAGGAATTTAAACTTTATTCATAACAGCTTATTCTTTAAAAGTATTTAAAATTTAAACTAAATGACAAACTTAACTATCATCCATTCTGGATACAAGCAAGTGTCTCTTAATTCTTATGTTCTCCTACAGTTTTAAAGTTTCTTAATTAAAAAACTAAACAGGAAGAAAGTATGCCACAATTACTAGTAATAGTGATGATGAAATGATTTGATTCTGTATACTTTCCACAACTAATCAAAGATTTTGAAATGAAACATTACTTTTATTTTGTACTTATGCATTTAAAATTCAGAATGGATTTTTTAAAGTAAAATAAGTATGAAATATCATAATTGGCAAATAGTCTCTCACATATGAAACTAAATTTGATTATCAACCATTTTTTAAATATGAAACTACCTACCCCCAGTTTCAATCCAGTCTATGTACTTTCTGTATGAATTCTATATAGATACCTACTCCTGATGCTGGCATACATTAAGTAGTTATTAGTAATTTAATTAACTATACTACAAAACTAAATATGGTTAAAATTTTTTTTAAACCAAGTACCTGCATGCTGAGATTCTGAAGGGAAATACCAAATGACAGAGGGTTTTCTCGATTTGTGACCTAAAGAGGAAGGAGAGTAAATTTTACTCAGATTTTTAGTAGATGGACAAAATTTATATTGTAGAAAAAGTTCACTTTCTGGTAAGTAAGCTATTTCAAACATTCATAAACATTTTCCTAGTTTCTGGAATAATTTTTATTTCTACATTTTTCCTAACTACATATAAAGTACCAATGTATTAGTGTGGTACAATAATAATGTATCAATATAATGTTGCCGCAGTCCATGGGATCACAAAGAGACATGACTTAGCAACTGAACAAAAAAATACTCTTTTTCAATCTACAAAAAAGAAGTTTATTAAAAATGAGATTGACCCTCACAACAGAGCTGTGAGAAGCCAACAATGATGTGTTTGAGATACAATATATGATCTATTTGAAATCAAACAATTAGTTAAGTCTAACTAATGATTCCTAAACCATTGCTTTTTCCAGGAAGTAAACACAGTATAAAGTATTTTAAAAACATGTAACTGCTAAATCTACCAAAGGTGATAATAAGAAAGAAATTTTCCTTCATTATCTGATGCTTGAACATTTTAGAAAAGTGTAATCAAGGCACTGAGGACTGCAAATTACAACTAATTATAAAAAATAAAGATCATGTCATGTTCAGCTCTATATCCCTCCACTTGCCAGCATCTCATATGTTGACCACTACAGAGCAGGTGTCAATAAACAGCCAAATAAATATAAAAACAGTTATTACCTATTAAAATACTTACATCATCTTCATAGCGAATATGGATGTTGGAAATTTTCACTTGAAGATTTTTTATGATCTGGGTAATTAATTTTTCTGTGAAAGTGTCCTGTTTCTCCACAAGCTGTTTTTCTACAATTGCAAATATTCATTTTTAATATGAATGAAAAAAACATTCTATGAGTATCTGTATTGAAATAACAGAAATGCTACCTTCTTAAAGAAAGAAATCTGTAATTAGACTATTAAGTCTCCTTTCCAAGTATCTTATATACCAAAAGACTTTCCTGGGTGACTAAATGCACACAGTTTTCAAAACCTACTTTCTTGTCCAAACTAATGCTTATCATGTAGAATTTATTGGCATCAAATTTTATAATTTCTGTAGGTATACCTGAGTACATAAGGACATGAAAAACAGTAAGATTATTAGGTAAGAATTATAACAGGATCATATTAGAAGAGTCAGAAACAGTAGCAAAGAAAGAATCTCCCTTAAAATTTGTACTATCATCATAAGGTGTCTGTGGATAGAAGTATAAAACAGCTGAATATGCTCCTTCTCTAATAAACACAAAATAGGAAGATATAAGATTCTCTCCCTCTCCCCTTTTAAGCAAAAATGAAAGATGTTCATTTGTTTCATTTTTCAAAATGAGATTAAACAATCTTCTTCAATACTTTCTAGGAAAATAGAAAGAATAAAAAATCGAGGTTCCTAATTTTTTTTAATATGCTGATAACCACTAATTACTAACACTTTTGCCCCCACTTAAAAATGCCAATGAAAGCGATCTTTTTCTAGTCCTATTTCACCTGTATACACTTATTATTTATCTTTTCCTCTAATGACCTGCTGCTGCTAAGTCACTTCAGTCGTGTCCAACTCTTAGCGACCCCATGGACTGCAGCCTACCAGGCTCCTCCGTCCCTGGGATTCTCCAGGCAAGAACACCGGAGTGGGGTGCCATTGCCTTCTCCGACTACTTCCTAATTCAGCTGACCCAGAAAGTCTCAGAGAAAGAAAAGCTGATGAAGGTATTCTCATACTTGCATCAAAGGGAAGCATGAGTGAACGAACATACTGAACAGGACTTTAGAATTAATAAACAGAAGTAGAAAAAAACTCTTTGAAGATGAGAGTTTTTTATTTTAAATGTTGAATCCCACCACTACCTAATAAAATCCTCTGCTCTATAAATTTAGTTATTCAATTAAATGCTAAATTTTTCTTTCCCTATCAACTAGTTTCTTTCGGACTTCCTTACCCAGCTCAGATTCCTTAATACATTATTTCACCAACATTTTAAACTCTTCTGCTTTCTTTTTTCTCCTTTTTCTTCTGTCAATAAAGTTCCAAGCCGACACAAATCCAAATTCTACTTTTTATATAAACGTGTATGCCTTGCCAGGTGAGTAGGGGAGAAGAAAATTACCACAAAACAGACTGCAATTACTTTAAGTTAGTCATTACCAACTTCAACTAACCAACAACCTTACTACATTTCTCCAATCAACTTGTTCACACTCCAGAGTAACCATCTTAAAATTCCTCTTGGTACTCTTCAAAAGTCCAACAATTCTTTCACTGCTCTTTTTACTCTTAGCAAACCACTTTACAACTATGAAGAAACCAAAGCTTCCTCTCTGCAATCATCACTAAATCGAAATAGCAATTTCTAAGGTAACCAAGGACCTCCATGTCATAAATAAAATGATTATTTCTTAATCCTCAATATACCTGATAAATCAGCAGGATCTGACATATTCTTCACTTTCCAAACCACTCTTTTCCCATCGAAATGTAACCTCCAAATTTCCTACTGTAATACTTACCTAACCACTCTTTCTTGGTCTTTTTTTTTTTTTTTTTGCTGTTTTCCTCCTCTACACAATCCTTAAATGTTGGCTTTCTTTAGGGCTTAGTTCTAGAAATGTTTCTCTTCTCATTTTATACTGTTGCTGCAGAGAATCTCATCCATACCTTACAGCCTGAACTATCTTCCTAACGCTGACAACTCTCAAAAGTATATTGAATAATGCAGGAAGTAAGATATGATCACAGAGTAGTTGGTACATTCAGTAAACTACAAATAGGCCAGTATGGCTGGAACAAAGAACAGAAAAGATATGAAAGGGATGGGGTCAGTAAAAGGCTGGAAAGGTAGACAAGATTCAAGTCATAAGAGCAACAAAGTATTTTGTTGAAGAGTTCAAAATTCTATCTGATAACAGGTATAATGGATGAATCTTAAGCATGGCCATTTATATTTTAGATTTAAGTATAACTAGGAGGCACTTCTGATTAAACATGAGTTTGCATCTATTTTTCTCTTCCTCAGTAAAACCCCATGAAGGCAAAAGGGGAAAAATGGATAAATCTCCAAGACAAAAAGAAAAGAGTGTAGAAGAATAAGAGAAAGCTTAAAAAATTCAGAAGCTGGAAAGCAGATGGGCTTAGACAACATGACAGAAGAAGAAATTTGATCTCAAATGCCCATAAATTGAGATGCCAATAAAATACAATATGAGCTAAAAAAAGAACCCTGGGAAGATTCAGTAACTGGAATCCTCTGAAAATATAAATGGCAAAGAGGTGGAAGAAGAAGGTGATCATATAAGGATTGGCTTAAAGTCTGTATATTGAGTAGTTAGATTTCTAGGTATCCTTCCTCTTCCAATCCACAGGATCAAGCAATTATCCTTTTTCCCACTCCATAAGAAGCAAATGTTTATTCTGGAGACAATAAAACTGACAGGCTCCAGACTCTGAGACTATGTATGTGAAGGTACAAGGAAATCCATCATGCCAAAATGGACATACTAAGTAAAAGGTCTATGTAATAAATGTTAAGACCCACATCCAACTGCTAATCAAAACTAGGGATCTGACTTCCCATGATAAGCAAATGGTCAATAAGCAGACAAAAAGATGCTAAAATACTAATTTTTACACACAGATACACAATGGAATCTTATTCAGCCTTAAAAAGAAAACTGTGACAAATGCTACAACATGGATAAACCTTGAAGACATAAAGTGAAAGTAAAGTCACTCAGTCCTGTCCGACATTATGAAGACATAATACTTTACATGGGGAAATAAACCACTGAAGAAAATACAAATACTATATGATTCCACTTGCATGATTACTCAGAACAGTCAAAACCAAACAGACAAAAAGCAAAATTGCAGTTTTTCCCGGGTCTGGGGGTAAAGGGGGAAAGAATGGGTGTGTTATTGTCTATCGAGTGTAAAGTTTCAATTTTACAAGATGAAAAGAGATATGGGGAGAGATGATGATAGTGGATGCAATACAATAAATGTATTTAATACCACTGAACTACTTAAAAGTCATTAAGAAGGCAAATTTTATATGAACACTACAATAAAAAATTTTTTAAAAAAAAGAGGATGAGGGTATGGATGAAAGACAATAGAGATGAAAACATAAGAAGTATTGCCAGGAATTGTGGTAAATCTCCTTTTTTTAATGCCTTTTTTTAACTTGTTTGCCAACCAGTAAATCGTTTATTATTGCTTTCTTTTTATTTAAAAAGTAAGTTAATGGCAAGGACATTTTGAGCAGTACACACACAACTCTTCTAAGATGCTTAGCATCAAAGGATGGAGGAGCATAAGCTAACCATAGGAACATGACTTGATGCTTAAAAGATAAGAGAGGCTATGGCATATTTACATGTCAAAGAGAAAGCTTCACTAGAAGGAAAAGTTAAGAGTCAGAGTACAGGAGTGTAGATGTTGATGGTTATATAAAGAACTCCTACCATTACTCCATTATCATCAACAGCAATAAGTGGAAAGGGGTTAGATTTCTGCAGGACATCTCTAATACTAACAAAAGAAGGGGACTAAAGTAATGGACCATTTTGGTCTAAGCTGAACAGGAATGTATGTGACGCCAGAGGGTAAACAGATTTGGAAATATATCAAGAAACTAAGTATCTCCAAAAGGTGAAGAACTGATAAAAGTGGAATAAGGAAGAGAAGACTAGAAAGGTAAAAAAAAAAAAACCTCATGAAATTAACTACTAAAAAACTAACCTCATCCTTATAAGTTTGGAATATTATTTGCACTAAGGTAAATTTCTATAAGGTAAAATTTCTATAAACATGATAAAACATAGAAACCACATTAAAATTCTTGTAATAAGACTATCATATTTTTAAAGTAATCTCAGTGCTTCCAGAAGAAAATAATATAGTAATGTAATAAATATTTAGCTCTTTTCTGCTTTTCTTATTACCATTCTTATTGTTATCTTTACCTTGATCAGCTACTTTTCGTTTTGCTTCTTCTATTCTTTTCAATTCCTGTTGCTTTGCTTCAAAGAGTTGTTTTTCTTCTTTTATAGGATCATATTTTATTCCTGCAGAAAGTATAAAAAAGGAAGACTCTTAATTACCTTAAATTTAAATATACTCATTCCAAAAATATCCTGCAAAATAATCACTAATTCAAAGTTCACAAAAATTGAGGGTAAAAACCAATTTACTTTATATTACCAAAATAACACATTTAAATATTAAAAAAGCTCAAAAAATTCACCAAAATTATTTGAACAAATTATCAAATATAAAGATTTTTTCACATTAAAAAAAGGAGTAATTGAAATGACAATGTTTAAAATTTGACTTACTAGAAGAAGGCACTATGAGTAAATAAACGCCTTCCAATACAGCTTCAACTGGTTGGGTATAAAGGTTTTTCCATGGAATTATAAGATTAAGAGTACCTATATGAAAAAAAAGAAAAAATATTATTCTTTCAATCTAGATTTACTATCAGCCTATTTTCTATCAAGCACTAAGGGAGATAACAAAGTAGTCTTTGACTTTACGAGCTCATTAACTTTATAGAAAGCTATTTTACAACAATAAACTAAAAGTCTTTTTAGTGATGATTTGAAATTATCTGTATTAGTATTGTTGGAAAATCTACTAAAAAATGTTCTAAATATTTACAAGTTTCTATTGTGGTGATATGTACCACAAACCTATCAGTATTATCCTTCCGTTAATCAATAATCTTTGATAAAATAAGATTGATTTGTACCAATTCTTATTCAAAATCTCTAAATATTTTTCTTATACGATAAAAAGGAAGATTACATACTTTATACAAGTATATTTTATAGCGATTTTACACACTATGTACATATTTGTATATATATGATATTTGTATAAGTATGATTATCATAAGTGTATATACTCATAAATTCCTATGATAATAATCAAGGATCCTGGGCAATATTAGAAAATCATTTCAACTAATAAAAATATTTTGCTACAACCCAACAGCAAAGTATTTTAAAAGCATTAGATTTCTTAAACTAAAGAATATGATGTAAAGGACTCATTATACTATTAATTCTAGTTTTATGTATTTTATGTATTTAGTATATGTAGAAAACTTCTACAATAATTTTTAATATTAAAAATATTTTTAGAAAGTATGAATCTCTAGATTTAAAATTAGTTGTCATGATCAGGGAAGGAAAAGACTTACTAAATACATTATTGGTGCATTAACTCCTTAGAAGGAAACCTACGACAAATCTAGACAGTGTATTAAAAACCAAAAACATCACTTTACCAACAAAGGTCAGCATAATCTAAGCTATGGTTTTTCCAGAAGTGATGTATAGATGTGAGAGTTCAACCATAAAGAAGGCTGAGCACCCAAGAATTGATGCTTTTGAATTATGGTGCTAGAGAAGACTTGAGAGTCCCTTGGACTGCCTGGACCAGTCAATCCTAAAGGAATCAGTCCTGAATATTCACTGGAAGGACTGATGCTGAGGCTAAAGCTCCAATACTCTGGCTACCTGATGTGAAGAGTCAACTCACTGGAAAAGACCCTGATGCTGGGAAAGATTGAAGGCAAAAGGAGAAGAGGGGAGCAGAGGATGAAATGGTTAGATGGTATCAACGACTCAGTGGACATGAATTTGAGCAAACTCCAGGAGATAGTGAAGAACAGGGAAGCCTGTGCTGCAGTCCATGGAGTCTCAAAGAGTCAGACACAACTTAGTGACTGAAAAACAATACTACATACTTAGACATACTGTATTATATAACTCCAAAAACCCATGTTTTTAAAAATGCCAAATCAAGAAAAAGATTTCTCCATACTAATTTAGAGAAAAATAAACTACCTGACTTCTAAAAGAGGAATAGCTTTCTAAGTTTTAAAATCAGAGAAGATAGTGACCATTTTAAATTTCTATACTACCAATATACCATTTGTACCACTAAGCATTTGTTTTAAACCAAATCATTTTTTCCTTCCTTATGAAGGGCAGGCTTCTTATTATAGAAAATTTAGAAAAATCAGAAAAAATACATAAGAAGGTACTTTAAAAATCTTCCACATGAAAACAATTACTTTGAAAGTATGTATGTAAGTATATTTGATATGTATGCAATTCTGCATCTTAAATGAGGAAAACTTTGAAAAATCAGTAAGATTAACAACCCCCATTAATGGCAAGGGGACAATATGTTCTTATAAAACTGGTTGCACCACTACATCACTCATTTGGAAATGTGTACTTCATTTAGCAGACTGTGTTCCTACTATAAGCCAAGTATTGTGCTAAGTGAAGATATTAAAATTTTAAAATTAAATCCACTTCTCAAAAAACTTACTGTCTAGAAGAAAAAATAATGATATTAAATAATGGCAGTTTCTATGATAGAGATATGCAAATGAAACCTTAAATGACTCTCAAGATTATCTTATGTATTAGGTATCAGTTCAGTGTACTTTCTACCACCTTACATTAACACTGAAAATTTACCCTGTCATCATTTTTAAACATGGTCAGAAAAGAAAAGAGAAAACAGAAATAATGAAGGCACTAAATGAAAGCAAGTCTACCTACTGTCCTTATATCGTTTTCTAGAATAGATGTTAAATTTATATACACTGATTTACAATGATCATAGTTATAAAATTCAATGACTTTCAAAATACTTTCAAAAAGTATATGAAAATGTTTACTGTAAATTTTTGGACCAATAGAAATAAGATTACATTGTTCAAATTTTGTAATATGCAATATTGAGAAATAAGGGAGGTCAAATCAATATGGATTATGAGGAATCTTTATTAATGATAATTTAAAAATATATAAAATCCTACATACACCATGATTACAAGTCAAAATGTTCACATGTAAAAAACCTTATAAAAATTTGCAAAAATAAATATACTAGGTAGAAAAGTAATGGGTGACATTTTCCCCATTTTATTTATACTAAGTAGTGTTTAAATTATGGGGGCAAAAGGAAGAAGAGAAACAGAATTAAGAGTCCTAGCAATGTAAATGAAAAAAGCTTCTTTGGCATATGGTCTAATAACAACTATAAGAGCACAAAATTGTGGAGATTTTCATTAGGTAATTTATATAAGCTTTCAAAACACCTTATTCTCCAAGTGACACCAATACATTGCAATAACATTATATAAATTCTTCTACACAAATTATCTGCATACTACTACTTTTAAGTCACAGATAATAATACTATAATCTTGCACAATATGTAAACCAATAGTTTAAACAACAAAGTTAAAACAATAAACTGAAATAATTTAAGAAATGAAACATATATGTCTTTATTAAACACATTTGAATCAATTTCTGCTCAATGTAATTCTGCTCAACCAGTATATGTAAACTACAAAAACTAGAAATGTAATACAACAAAATTAGCATAGTGTTTCCTAGAAAACTAACAGAACAGAAACCAGGTTTTTGACTGGTTCCTGACCAAACTGCCTGGAGGATCCAGACCCAATTCCTTATACCACTTATCCATGGCCAATCAGAATACAGCAATGATAACTAGTCAGAAACTTAAGAAACTGAGACAGTCATGCTCTCCACTAGTTTTAATGCTTTGGATCTCAACTCATTTCAACACTTAACAAGATGTATAATTTCACAAGTATTGGGGCTTCCCTGGTGGCAGGGGTTAAGAATCCACCTTGCAATGCAAGGGACACTGGTTTGATCCCTGGTCCAGGAAGACACTACATGCCACTGGGCAACTGGGCATGTGTGCCAAAACTACTGAGCCCACACTGCACTCTGGAGCCCACAAGTTCTAACTACTAAGCCCATGTTACAACTACTGAAGCCCATGTGCCCTAGAGCCTGTACTCCACAACAAAAGAAACTGCTGCAATGAGAAGCCCTCACAGCACACCGAGAGAGTAGCTCCCACTCACCACAACTAGGGAAAGCTCGCCTGCAACAACGAAGCCCCAGTACAGCTAGAAATATGTTTTTAAAGTATTTCACAGGTATTCAACAGGGATATATGGACCACAACAGACATTAAGTTACACAACAAAGTTTTATATAGGTGAAAACACATGATTCTTTTAATTTATGCTCAGAAACATTATATCACATTATAGAGATACTAGACATACTATTCTGGTTACATGTCTAACAGGAGGACATACAAATAACAAAGACAGCTTACCTATATGGCCAACTTTAATTTTAAATGGTACGTCCAGTTGACTCTACAAAAAAATATATATGCAAAATCTTAGTACATACACAGTTTGCAAAACACATAACTAATTTTTTCTTCCCAAGATTACTTAAGGGATTTAAGTTAACTTAGCCTGGTAGGCTGTAGTCCATGGGATCGCTAAGAGTCAGACACGACTGAGTGACTTCACTTTCACTTTTCACTTTCGTGCATTGGAGAAGGAAGTAGCAACCCACTCCAGTGTTCTTGCCTGGAGAATCCCAGGGACAGGGGAGCCTGGTGGGCAACCATCTATGGGGTCGCACAGAATCAGACACGACTGAAGCGACTTAGCAGCAGCAGCAGCAGCAGCAACATCTTCTCTTTACCTTCAATACTTATTTAAGTTTCTAAATACATAACTGCAATATCTTCAAATCCATAAAATTCAGAGCCTGATCACCTTAAACAGCGAAAGATTCTACAGCAATACTGACCACCAAAGTTACTCATACCAGAATCACTACAGCTTTTACACTGTTTGAAAAAGAAAACAAAGTGGGAAATTTCACTGTCAGTGTGTATTTGAAGGGAAACTAAACCACTAGTGCAAAAAATGTCCTCAAATAAATTTCTCCTCATTCAATAGGAGAAAAGACAACCTTTTCAATAAATGGTACTAGGATAACTGGATATCCACTTGCAAAAAGAATGTAGTTGACCCTTATCTTATACCATATATGAAAATTAACTCGGAATGAACCAAAGATCTAATGTAAGAACTAAAACTATAAAATGTTCAGAAGAAAACAAAATCATGTGATTTCTTGGATATCACATGAAAACCACAGGCAACAACAATTTTTAAAAAAAGATGAATTCGATTTCATCAAAATTTAACTTTTTACATAAAAAATGTTTGTATATAACACTGTTAACAGAAGCAAAAGACAACCCACAAAATGTGAGGAAGTATTTGCAAATCATATCTTCTGACAAAGGGAAATACCCAAAATATGTAAAGAACCAAAGTGCACCACCCCCCCAAAAAAAACCATGATTTTAAAAAATCAGCAATGCTTTTCAACAGACATTTCTATTTCTCCAAAGAACATATAAAAATGGTCAACAAGCACATGTAAAGATGCTCAACCTCACTAATCATTGGAGAAGCAGTAAGGAAAACCAGTAAGATTTACCACTTCATGCTCATTAGGATAGTTATTATCAAAAAAACAGAAAGTAAATGTTTTCAAGGATATGGAAAATTGGAATTCACGTACTGCTGGTGGGAATTCAGGTATACTTCATTTTACTGTGCTTTACTTTGTTGCACTTCCCAGGTACTGCTATTTTTTTTTTTTTGGTTTTGTCTTTTTTTTTTAATCAAATTGAAGGTTTGTGGCAATCCTTCATCGAGGAAATCTATCAGTGCCACTTTCCCAACAGCATTAGTTTTTAACTGATGTACGTACACTGGTTTTTTAGACTAGGTAGCACAGTGGTAAAGAATCTGCCTGCCAATGCAGGAGATGCAAGAGACGCGGGTTTGATCTTCAGGTTGGAAGATCCCCTGGAGTAGGAAATGGCAACCCATTCCAGTGTTCTTGCCTAGAAAATTCCATGGACAAAGAGCCTGGTGGGCTACAGTCTGTCAGGTTGCAAAGAGACACACATGACTGAGCAACTGAGCATATACACACAGAGTGTAAATATAATTTTTAAATACCCTGGGAAACCAAAACCTTCCGTGACTTGCTTTTTTGTGACCATATTCACTTGACTGTAGCGGACTGGAAACGAACCTACGAAATCTCCAAGGTGTGCCTACATAATGTGGCTCAACTGCTTTGGGAACAGTGTGGCGGCGGTTCAATGGCTCAGCCGTGCCCGACCCCTGTGACCCCATGGACTGGAGCCCAGCAGGCTCCTCCGTCCCTGAGCTTCCTGAACAATAGTACTGGAGTGTACTGCCATTTCCTTCTCCAGGGCAGTCTTCCCAACCCAGGAATCAAAACCGGGCCTCCTGCATTGCAGGTGAATTCTTTATGGACTGAGTTAGTGTGGGGGGTCCTAAAAAGGCTAAACGTACAATTACTAAATAATCCATCAATTTCACTCCTAAGTATTTACCCACAGGAATGAAAGCTAGGATTTGAACAGACATGAATACTAATATTCATAGCAGCATTATCCACAAGACACAGAGGCAAAAACAACCCAAGTGTACATCAACAGAAAAGTGACCAAAATGCAGTATATACATACAATACTATTCAGCCTTCATAAAAAGGAGTGATTTCCTGATACCTGCTACAACATGGATGAACCTCAAAGGAATTATGTTAAGTAAACTAGATAAAAAATGACAAACATAGCAGGAGTCCATTTATATGAGGTACTTGGAATAGGCAAATTAAGTGAAGCAGAAGTTAGCAGGGTGAGTGGAGAAAGGGAATGGGGAGTTATGTTATTTCTTACTGGTGACAAAGCCTTCCTTAGTGTAATAAAAATGTTCCAGAAATACATACTGATGATGGCTGCACAACAGTGTTAATTCTACTGTATTCTATGGCAAAAAATATATATATATGATTAAAATGGTACCAGGAAAAAAAAAAAAAACTGAAGATGACTGGAGAGGTAAGTTAAAAATCTAAAATGAAAGCATACGGGAAGAGACAAATTTTAGAAATATTTTTAGTGGGGGAAATTACAGTCAGGTTGTATTTCTATGGAGATTGAAAGTCCATTTTGCAAAATTCACAGTTTTTAAAAATTACTTTAAGAAGTTTTCTTAAACTTAAATAATTTAAGATGACAAATCAGGAAGATGTTCATGTAACCTAAATGTAACCTGTTCATGGAACCTAACATAAGAAAGTGCTTATTGTCAAAACATACCAGGGCATTTTCTTTAATTTCAAGATTCTTCAGGGCCACAGCTCCTAAAAGAAAAAAACAAAATGAATAAAAAACTAAAAGTGAAATATTCAAATAAACTTTAACAAGGTAGGTATACTTCATTCCTAAATGTCCTATCAAGGAAAACAGTTATCAAAATGTAAATAGAAACAGAATCCAACTATAATTGTTGGCTCCCCTTCATTCTTCAACTTAGTCTAAGATTCTACGTTTGAGCAAACATCATTTAAGTTCTGACCTATACAGCGTAGCTCAAGGATAATGGATATATTTTCATCAAAATTATACAAATAATATGAATCTACCAACATAGCATGATGTAAGAAATTACTGGAAAAAATGACTGCTTAAGTATATTTGCAATGAGCAACTGGAAAGATTTTTAATTCAACCATGTGAGATTAATAAGGATTTCTTATTAATTAGAGATACTGAGTGTTGTCCTATCTTGCTCTGTTTTAATTCTGCTACAGAAAATGAATGCCTTCACTTTTAGGCAGTAATTTGAATATGAGTAACTCGATCACAATAAACTGTGGAAAATTCTGAAAGAGATGGGACTACCAGACCACCTGGCCTGCCTCTTGAGAAACCTATATGCAGGTCAGGAAGCAACAGTTAGAACTGGACATGGAACAACAGACTGGTTCCATATAGGAAAAGGAGTATGTCAAGGCTGTATATTGTCACCCTGCTTATTTAACTTCTATGCAGAGTACATCATGAGAAACGCTAGGCTGGAAGAAGCACAAGCTGGAATCAAGATTGCCAGGAGAAATATTAATAACCTCAGATATGCAGATGACACCACCCTTATAGCAGAAAGTGAAGAGGAACTAAAAAGCCTCTCGATGAATGTGAAAAAGTTGGCTTAAAGCTCAACACTGAGAAAACTAAGATCATGGCATCTAGTCCCATCACTTCATGGGAAATAGATGGGGAAACAGTGGAAACAGTGTCAGACTTTATTTTTTGGGGCTCCAAAATCACTGCAAATGATGACTGCAGCCATGAAATTAAAAGACACTTACTCCTTGGAAGGAAAGTTATGACCAACCTAGAAAGCATATTAAAAAGCAGAGACATTACTTTGCCAACAAAGGTCCGCCTAGTCAAGGCTATGGTTTTTCCAGTAGTCATGTATGGACGTGAGAGTTGAACTGTGAAGAAAGCTGAGCGCCGAAGAACTGATGCTTTTAACTGTGGTGTTGGAGAAGACTCTTGAGAGTCCCTTGGACTGCAAGGAGATCCAACCAGTCCATCCTAAAGGAGATCAGTCCTGGATGTTCACTGGAAGGACTGATACTGAAGCTGAAACTCCAATACTTTGGCCACCTCATGCGAAGAGTTGACTCATTGGAAAAGACCCTGATGCTGGGAGGGATTGGGGGCGGGAGGAGAAGGGGACGACAGAGGATGAGATGGCTAGATGGCATCACTGTCTCGATGGACATGAGTTTGGGTGAACTCCGGGAATTGGTGATGGACACGGAGGCCTGGCATGCTGCCGTTCATGGGATCGCAAAGAGTTGGACACGACTGAGCGAAAGAACTGAACTGAACTGTTATCTAGATGTTCACATGATATACGGGGAAAACACCAAGAAGTAACATCAGTGAACATCTAATAGAAGTGACTTGTACAATTAGAAACAAACATTAATATATTGGGGTACTGACCAATATATATTGGGTGAATGACACAGGTATATAGAGTATCATTTACTGTTTTTTCTTTTTTTTTTTAATTATACATTTTTTATTGTGGTATAATACAAACAACAAAATTAACCATCAGCTGTTTTAAAGCATCTGGTTCAGTGGTATGAAATACATTCACATTTTTGTGTGGCCATCACCACTATCCATCCTCATAACTCTTTTTATCTTGTAAAACTGAAACGTTATAAACAATAACTTCCCATTTCTCCTCTAACCCCAGCTCCTGGAAAGCACCATTATATAATGTTCAACAGTATAGCTTAAACTTTCCATTTATGGCTAATTCTTTGAACTGGCAGCTTTGAATTTTTTTTAAATCAATATACTACACAGACATAAGATGAATTAGTACAACCGGAAAAAGTATTATACTGTAAAATGTTATTTTACATTAAAATGTATCTTCTCTAAATAAATAGCTTTAAGTCTATAACGTTATATATCTCTATATACTGGTTAAAAATTAAACTTGATAGAAAAAATATTTCTATCAAATATATTTTAACAAATTTTAAAAGGGCTTCCAGTGCAACAAAATGAAAACTACATGATACTGAAGAAAAATTAAGAGGTAACAACATTTAATTTGTCCAAAGTTAATATCCACATATAAAACTAAATTTAGATATTAGCAGTACCATTTAAAGTACAAGTGATTTTAGATTTGGGGTTTTTCTGATTACGACAAGTTTTGCACAGCAATCTATGCAACTGTTTTAAGTTGCCGATCTCAAATGAATTTTTTAAAAACATGTATTTGCACTCTCCTCCCTTCACTATGACTATTTTTGATACTAAATTTTGTATCTAATTATTTTTTGTATCCCTTCACAATGACTATTTTTCATACTATGTTTTGTATCTAATTATTTTGTGTATCCGCCGTCTATGGGGTTGCACAGAGTCCGACACGACCGAAGTGACTTAGCAGTAGCAGTAACAGCTTATTTTGGGCTTCCCTGGTGGCTCAGTGGTAAAGGCTGCCTGTCAATGCAGGAGACACAGGTTTGGTTCCTGGGGAAGATCCCCTGGAGAAGGAAATGGCAATCCACTCCAGTATTCTTGCCTGGGAAATCCCACAGAGAGAGGAGCTTGGTGGGCTATAGTCCATGGGGTCACAAAAGAGTTGGACAAAACTGATTGATGAAACAACAACAGCTTATTGTGGGTGTCGATAACTTTTCTACTTTCATCTTTAAACCTCCCTACTAGTTTTGTGTGTGTGGATGACTTCCTACCTTTACTGTCTGTTTGCCTTTACCAGTGACCTTTTTGTTTAATAATATTCTTATTTTCAATTACGGTCTTCTTTTTTCACCTAAAGAAGGTTCCTTTAACAACTGTTGTAAAGCTGATTTGGCAGTGCTGAACTCTTTCAGCTTTTGCTTGATTGTAAACTTTTGATCTCTCCATTAAATCTCAAGGAGAGCCTTGCTGGGTACAGTATTCTTGAAGGTAGATTTTATCATTTAATCACCTTGAATATATTGTGCCATTCTCTTCTAGCCTGCAGAGTTTCTCCTAAAAATCAGCGGATAACCTTATAGAGATTCCCTTGTATGTTATATGCGTTTTTTTTCCCTTGTTGCTTTTAGTATTTTCTCATTGTCTTTAATTTTTGTCAATTTGACTAATATATGTCTCTGTGAGTTCCTCCTTGGGTTTATCATGCATGGGACTCTGCACTTCCTTGACTTAAAAGTATTTCCTTTCTCATGTAGGGATGTTTGGGCTTTTATGTTTTGCATAGACTGCTATACACAAAAACATCACTGTGACCACAAACCAAAATCTATAATAGATATACACAAGGAATCCCAAACATAACACAAAAGATACTCGTCAAATCACAGGAGAACAAAGGTGGCGGGGGGCGGGGGAGAAAGGGAGAAAACCTACAACAACAAATACAAAACTGCTAACAAAATGACAGTAAGAACATACGAATCAATAATTAAGTTAAATATAAGTGGACTAAACACTCCAACTGAAAGACACAGAGTGGCTGAATGGATACACAAACAAGACCCACTACACAAGACTCACTTCAGATCTAGAGACACACACACTGAGAGAGAATGAAAAAAGGTATTTCATGTAAACAGAAATCAAAAGAAAGCCTAACTAGGAATATTTATATCACATGAAATACTTTAAAGATTGCTACAAACTAGTACAACCACTATGGAGAACAGTGTGGAGATTCCTTAAAAAACTGGAAATAGAACTCCCATATGACCCAGCAATCCCACTGCTGGGCATACACACCGAGGAAACCAGAAGTGAAAGAGACATGTGTACCCCAATGTTCATCGCAGCACTGTTTATAATAGCCAGGACATGGAAGCAACCTAGATGTCCATCAGCAAACAAATGGATAAGAAAGCTGTGGTACATATACACAATGGAATATTACTCAGCCATTAAAAAGAATGCATTTGAAGCAGTTCTAATGAGGTAGATGAAATTGGAGCCTATAATACAGAGTGAAGTAAGTCAGAAAGAAAAACAACAACATAGTATATTAACGCATATATATGGAATTTAGAAAGATGGTAATGATGACCCTATATGTGAGACAGCAAAAGAGACACAGATGTAAAGAACAGACTTTTGGACTCTGTGGGAGAAGGCGAGGGTGGGATGATTTGAGATAGCATTTAAACATATATATTATTATCATATGTGAAATAGATCGCCAGTCCAGGTTCAATGCATAAGACAGGGTGCTCAGGGCTAGTGCACTGGGATGACCCTGGGGGATGTGATGGGGAGGGAGGTGGGAGGGGGTTCAGGATGGGGAACACATGTACACCCATGGCCGATTCATGTGAATGTATGGCAAAAACCACCACAATAGTATAAAGTAATTAGCCTCCAATTAAAATAAATTTTTAAAAAAGATTGCTACAAAAAATAGAAAAGAACATTACATACTGATCAAAGGATCAAACCAAGAAGATAAAACAACTGTAAATATATGTGTACCCAAGAGAAGAGCAACTAAATACATAAGGCAAATCTTAAAAGATGAAAAAGGAGACATCAACAGTAACACAATAATAGTTGGGATTTTAACAACCTTATGTACATCAATGGACAGATCATCCAGACAGAAAATCAAACTGGAAACCCTGGACTTAAAGGACAGACTATACCACATCTACTTAACTGATATATAGACAGAATTCAATCAAAAAGCGGCAGGATACACATTCTTTTTAAATGCACATAGAACATTCTCCAGAATAGATCACATGTTGGACCACAAAGCAGGCCTCAGTAAATTTAAGAAAACTGAAATCGTATCAAGCATCTCTTCCAACCACAAAGCTATAAGGTGAGAAACTCACTAAAAACAACTGCAAAAAACACAAATACATGGGTTAATCAATATGTTACTAAACAATCAATGGATCACTGAATAAATAAAAGAGGAAATTTTATTTTTTTTATTTTTAAACTTCATATAATTGTATTAGTTTTGCCAAATATCAAAATGAATCCGCCACAGGTATACATGTGTTCCCCATCCTGAACCCTCCTCCCTCCTCCCTCCCCATACCATCCCTCTGGGTCGTCCCAGTGCACTAGCCCCAGGCATCCAGTATCGTGCATCGAACCTGGACTGGCATCTCGTTTCTTACATGATATTTTACGTGTTTCAATGTCATTCTCCCAAATCTTCCCACCCTCTCCCTCTCCCACAGAGTCCATAAGACTGTTCTATACATCAGTGTCTCTTTTGCTGTCTCGTACACTGGGTTATTGTTACCATCTTTCTAAATTCCATATATATGCGTTAGTATACTGTATTGATGTTTTTCCTTCTGGCTTACTTCACTCTGTATAATAGGCTCCAGTTTCATCCACCTCATTAGAACTGATTCAAATGTATTCTTTTTAATGGCTGAGTAATACTCCATTGTGTATATGTACCACAGCTTTCTTATCCATTCATCTGCTGATGGACATCTAGGTTGCTTTCATGTCCTGGCTATTATAAACAGTGCTGCGATGAACATTGGGGTACACGTGTCTCTTTCCCTTCTGGTTTCCTCAGTGTGTATGCCCAGCAGTGGGATTGCTGGATCATAAGGCAGTTCTATTTTCAGTTTTTTAAGGAATCTCCACACTGTTCTCCATAGTGGCTGTACTAGTTTGCATTCCCACCAACAGTGTAAGAGGGTTCCCTTTTCTCCACACCCTCTCCAGCATTTATTATTTGTAGACTTTTGGATCGCAGCCATTCTGACTGGTGTGAGATGGTACCTCATAGTGGTTTTGATTTGCATTTCTCTGATAATGAGTGATGTTGAGCATCTTTTCATGTGTTTGTTAGCCATCTGTATGTCTTCTTTGGAGAGATGTCTATTTAGTTCTTTGGCCCATTTTTTGATTGGGTCATTTATTTTTCTGGAGTTAGGAAAAAAGGAAATTTTAAATATACCTAGAGACAAATGAAAAAACAACAATCCAAAACCTATGGGAAGCAGCAAAAGCAGTCATGAGGGAAGTTTATAGCAATACAAGCTTACCTCAGGAAACAGGAAAAATCTCAATTAAAAAAACCTAACTTTATACCTAAAGCAACTGAGATAAAGAACAAACAAAACTCAAAGTTAGCAGAAGGAAAGAAATCATAAACATCAGAGCAGAAATAAGTGAAATAGAGACCAAGAAAATAGAAAAGAAAAAGTAAACTAAAAGCTGCTACTTTGAAAACACACAAAGTCTCCAAGACTGAACCAGGAAGCAAAAGAAAGCATGAGCAGGCCAATGACAAGTACTATAATTTAACCTGTGATTAAAAACTCCCAATAAACAAAAACTCCAGGACCTGATGGTTTCACAGGCAAATTCTACCAAACACTTAAGAGTTAACACCTATTCTTCTAAAACTACTCCATAAATTTCAGAGGAAGAACACTTCCAAACCCATTCCATGAAGACACCATCATCTTGATACCAAAACCAAAAATACCACAAAAAAGAAAACAAAATAACAGGCTGGTATCACTAATGACCACATATGCTACAATCCTCAATAAAATACTAGTAAACTGACTAAAACAATACATTAAGAGGCTTATACACCATGATCAAGTGGAATTTATCCCAGGGATGCAGGGAATTTTCAATCTCCACACAACAATCAGTGTGATGCAGCACATTAGTAAACTGAAGAATAAAACCCTTATGACTCTCTCAACAGATGCAGAAACAGCTTTTGATAAATTTAACATGTATAAGAAAGATGCTCCAGATAATCTCAACATAACAAAGACCATATATGACAAACCCACAGCTACTATTATACTCAATGCTGAAAAGCTAAAAGCATTTCCTCTAAGATCAAGAACAAGACAAGTATGTCCACTCTTGCCACATTTATTCAATATAGATTTGGAAGTCCTAGCCAGAGCAGGGAAGAAAAAGAAATAAAATGAATCCAAACTGGGAAGGAAAAAGTAAAATTGTCACTGCAGATGACATGGTACTCTACCCAGAAAATCCTTAAGATGCACCAGAAAACTACTGGAGTTCATCAATGAATTCTGTAAATTGTAGAATACAAAATTAACATAGAGAAGTCTGTTGCATTTCTATACACTATAAAAAAAAACAACCAATATATTACTGCATCAAAAAGAATAATGTATCTAGGAATAAATCTAACCAAAGAGGTACAAGACCTGTATTCAGGAAAAAAACAAAAAATAATCATACTACCCAATGCAAAGATAGACTCAGTGTAACCCCTATCAAAATACCAATGGTATTTTTCACAGAACAAGAACAAATAATTTTGCATGGAAACACAGAAGACCCTGAATAGCCCAAACAATCTTGAAAAAGAACAGAGCTGGAGCAATCACCCTCTCTGACTTCAGACTATACTACAAAGCTATCATTATCAAACTCCAGGAGATAGTTAGCAAACTCTGGGAGACACTGAAGGACAGGGAAGCCTGGCATGCTGCAGTCCATTGGGTCGCAAAGAGTTGGACATGACCAAACAACTAAACAACAAAAAAATCATCATCCAAACAGTATAGTACTGGCACAAAAACAGACACATTGATCAATGTAAGAGCAGAGTCCAGAAATACATGCCCATATTTACAGTCAATTAGTCTACAAGAATATACAATGGAGAAAACAGTCTCTTCAGTAAGTGGTGCTGAGAAAACTGGACAGCCACATGTAAAAGAATAAAATTAAAACATTTTATAACACCATATACAAAAATAAATTCAACCTGGATTAAAGACCTAATTGCAGCAGTATTTTTTTGGATCCATCTTCTAGAGCAAAGAAAAAGGCAGAAAACGTGTATTTAAGCTTAAAGCTTTTGTACAGCAAAGAAAATTATCGACAAAACAAAAAGACAAACCTACTGAATAGGAGAAAATATTTCCAAATGATAAGACCAATAAGGAGACAATACCCAATATATATTAACAGCTCATAGACCTAGCAATCCCAATACTGGGCATATATCACAAGGAAACCAGAACTGAAAGAGACGCATGTACAGCAATGTTCACTGCAGCACTATTTACAATAGCTAGGACACGGAGAAGGCAATGGCGACCCACTCCAGTATTCTTGCCTGGAAAATCCCATGGATGGAGGAGCCTGGTAGGCTGCAGTCCATGGGGTCACTAAGAGTCGGACACGACTGAGCGACTTCCCTTTCACTTTTCACTTTCGTGCATTGGAGAAGGAAGTAGCAACCCACTCCAGTGTTCTTGCCTGGAGAATCCCAGGGACAGGGGAGCCTGGTGGGCAACCATCTATGGGGTCGCACAGAGTCGGACACGACTGAAGCGACTTAGCAGCAGCAGCAGGACATGGAAGCAACCTAGATGTCCATCAACAGATGAATGTATGAGGAAGTTGTGGTACATATACACGATGGAATATTACTCAGCTAGTAAAAGGAACTCATTTGAGTCAATTCTAATAAGATGGATGAACCTAGAACCTATTATACAGAAGTGAAGTAAGTCAGAAAAAGACAAATACTGTATATTAACGCATATATACAGAACTTAGATGGTACTGACAATACTACATGCAGGCAAGCAAAGGAGACACAGACATAAAGAACATACTTTTGGACTCAGTGGGAGAAGGAGAGGGTTGGAAGACTTGAGAGAACAGCACTGAAACATGTACATTACCATATGTAAAACAGATGACCAGTGTGAGCTCAGAGACCAATGCATGAAGCACCACCCAATTGGTGCTCTGGGACAACATAAAGGGATGGGGTGGGGAAGGAGCTGGGAGGGGGGTTTAGAATGGGGGGACACTTGTATACCCGTGGCTGATTCATGTTGATGTATGGCAAAAACCATTACAATAGTGTAATTCTCCTCCAACTAAAATAAACTAATTTTTTTTAAAAAAATAGCTGATACAACTCAATATCAAACCCCCCCACTGAGAAATTAAATTCCCTGGGGGTCCAGTGGTTGAGACTCCATGTTTCCACTGTATGGAGGGGACCCAGGCTTGACCTCTGGTCAGGGGACTAAGACCCCACATACCACATAGAGTGGCAAAAAAAAAAAAAACCAAGACTGAAAAATGAGCAAAGGAACTGAATAGGCATTTTCCCAAAGAAGACATGAAGATGGGCAACAGGCATAGGAAAACACACCCAAGATCATTAATCATCAGGGAAATGCAAATCAAAACCACAATAAGATACCACCTCACACCTGTCAGAATGGTTGTCATCAAAAAGAAGACAAGTAACTAATGTTGCTAAGGATGTGGAGAAGAGAGAACCCTGGTACACAGTTGGTGAGAATGTAAAGTGATGCAGCCACTGTGGAAGACACTGTGGAAGTTTCTCAAAATCTAAAAATATAACTACCAGATGACTCAGCAATTCCACTCCTGGGTATATATTCAGAAAAAAAAAAACACTAATTGGAAAATATACATGCACCCCAATGCTCATAGATTGGCATTGGGGTGCATGTATAATGCCCCAGATTATTTACAAGTGCCAAGAAATGGAAGGAACCCAAGTGTCCATCAACAGATGAGTGGATAAAGAAAATGTAATACACACATAAAATGGAATAATAGCCATAAGAAAGAATAAAATATTGCCATTTGCAGCAACACAGACAGACTTGGAAGGCATTATGCTAAGTGAAATAAATCAGAGAAAGTATATTACTTACATGTGGAGTCTAAAAAAATGCAACTAGTGAATAAAACAAATAAGAAGCAAACTCACAAATATACAGAACAACCTAGTGCTTACCAGTGGGGAGAGGGAAGGAGGGAGGAACAATACAGAGATGAAGGGGGAAAAGGTTATTATGCGATTATATGAAATCATATATGTGAAACTTTTGAAAATTGTAAAGCACTAACAGACTTAAAGACTCTTTCCTTCAATGAAAAAATAAATTAGAAATAAAAATAAAATGTGACTATGTGATAATTTCTATTTTGTCCTGTCCATAAATTTACAATACTGAACAAGTTTGAAAATGTACATTTTAAATAAAGTTTAAGTCATTTCACATACTTTTTTAAAAATCAGCAAGCTTAAAGATATGTAAATATTAATAACATAGCTTCCAAATAAACTTCCATAATAAAATAATAAAAACTTCTGAACTGAAATGTAAAGAGAAAGATAAAATTAAAATGATAAAACAATGTCCAAGAACCGTAGGACAATTCTAAAAGCTGTAACCTAGGCATAATAGGAATACCAGAAGGCAAATAAGGAGAGAGGAGCAAATGTATACATTTGGAGCAATAATGGCTAAGAAATTTCTGAAATTAATTATAAAGTCACCAAACCACAGAGCCAGGAAGCTCCAAAAATACCAGGCAGGAAAATAATAAAAAGTTTACCCTTAGGCATATCATAGTCAAACTGCAGAAAACGGTGACTAAAAAATCTTGAATATGATTCAGAAAATCCATTTCATATATATTCAAAGGCAAAGAAAATGGGGTACCAGAAAGATTCCTGCATTCCCATGTTTACTGCACATTATTGACAATAGCCAAAATATGGAAACCAGTTAGTGTCATCAAGATGAATAGATAAAGATGTGGTTTATATATAAAGGGAATATTAAGCCATGAAAAAGAAAGCCTGTCATTTGGAACAACATAGATGGACCCCCTTTAAGGGGTTTATGGTGACGTAAGACAGATGAGGAAAGATAAACACTGTATGATATAATTTATTTAAAGAATCTAAAAGAGTCAAACTTAAAGAAACAGTAAAACAGTGGTGACCAGGGATTAGAAAGTGGCAGAATTGGGGAAATGTTAAAAAACACAAACTAGCAACTAGGAGATAATTTAAGTTCTGGAGATCTAATGCAGAGCAGAGTGACTACAGTCAAAAATACTGTATTATATACTTCAACACTGTTGAGAGACTAAATCTTAAGCATTCCGACCACACACACACACAAATGATGTGTATGTGATATGATGGAGGTGTTAGCTAAAGCTATGGTGGTAATCACACTGCAATACACAAAGTATCAAGCCAACACGTTGTACACCTGAAACTTACACAACGTTGTATATAAATTCCACCAACTGTAAGTCTTGAAAGAAAGTAGAAAACACACACACACTCCAATAGAGGTATAAGAATAACTGGATTGAAAACTCACTAGAGAAAATCCAAAGCAATCTTCAACAGGCAAAAAAAAAAATTAGAAAACCTGAAGACAGGTCATTTGAAAATACTAGGAACAAAAAAGAAAACAATGAAGAAAAGGGAAGAGAGGCTAAGGAACTTATGGTACATCATTAAGTGGGTCAATACGTACACAATGGGAGCCCAGGAGAAGAGATACAGCACATTAATCATGGACTCCACGAGGAAGAAAGATAAATATAGAGTTATTTGAACAATAATAGCTAGAAATTTGAGGAAACACACGAATATACAAATTTTAAGAATCCCAAGCAAGAAACAGAATAATGAAAGAGAGACTATTAAAGGCAACAAGAGAAAAGCAACTTCACATGTACAAAGGATCCTCAATAAGATTATCATGGGTTTCTCAGCAGAAACAGTGCAACCAAAGTAACAAGGTAATGATATATTTAAAGTACTGAATTAAAATTGAAAAACTGTCAACCAAACATTATACCCAGCAAAAATGAGGGTAAAATTAAGATACTAATGTCAGATAAAAATTGAGGGAGTTCATTTCCAAGACAGCTGCCTTACAAGAAATTTTAAAGTCCTATAAGTAAAAAAAAAAAAAAAAAAAAGAACACTAGGTGCTAACTTGAACTTACACAGAAATATAAAGTTCTCCAGTAAAGGCAGATAAATAGGCAAATATAAAAACCAGTATGACAGTGGTCCTCTTCTCCTTTGCCTTTCCCTTCTCTTCTCTTCACAGCTGTTTGTAAGGCCTCCTCAGACAACTATTTTGCATTTTTACAAAGGAGAAAAGGAAAGATATACCCATTGAATGCAGAGTTCCAAAGAATAGCAAGGAGAGATAAGAAAGCCTTCTTCCGTGATCAATGCAACGAAACAGAAGAAAATAATAGAATGGGAAAGACTAGGGATCTCTTCAAGAAAATTAAAGACCTACGGAACATTTCATGCAAAGATGGGCTCGATAAAAGACAGAAATGGCATGGACCTAACAGAAGCAGAAGATATTAAGAAGAGGTGGCAAGAAGACACAGAAGAACTATGCAAAAAAGATCTTTACAACCCACATAATCATGATGGTGTGATCACTCACCTAGAGCCAGACATCCTGGAATGTGAAGTCAAGTGGGCCTTACGAAACATCACTATGAACAAAGCTAGTGGAGGTAGGTGATGGAATTCCAGTTGAGCTATTTCAAATTCTAAATGATGATGCTGTGAAAGTGCTGCACTCAATATGCCAGCAAATTTGGAAAACTCAGCAGTGGCCACAGGATTGTGAAAGGTCAGTTTTCATTCCAATCCCAAAAAAAGGCAATGCCAAAGAATGCTCAAACTACTGCACAACTGCACTCATCTCACACGCTAGTAAGGTAATGCTCAAAATTCTCCAAGCCAGGCTTCAACAGTACGTAAACCATGAACTTCCAGATGTTCAAGCTGGATTTAGAAAAGGCAGAAGAACCAGAGATCAAATTGTCAACACCCACTGGATTATCAAAAAATCAAGAGAGTTCCAGAAAAATATCTACTTCTGCTTTAGTGACTACGCCAAAGTCTTTGTGTGGATCACAACAAACTGTGGAAAATTCTCAAAGAGGTGGGAAAACCAGACCACCTGACCTGCCTCCTGAGAAATCTGTGTGCAGGTCAGAAAGCAACAGTTAGAACTGGACATGGAATACAGACTGGTTCCAAATTGGGAAAGGAGTATGTCAAGGCTGTATATTGTCACCCTGCTTATTTAACTTATATACAGACTACATCATGAGAAATGCTAGACGGGATGAAACATAAGCTGGAGTCAAGATTGCTGGGAGAAATATCAATAACCTCAGATATGCAGATGACACCACACCTATGGGAGAAAAGGGAAGAAGAACTAAAGAGCCTCTTGAAAAAGTGAAAGAGGAGAGTGAAAAAGTTGGCTTAAAGCTCAACATTCAGAAAACGAAGATCATGGCATCTGGTCCCATCACTTCATAGCAAATAGATGGGGAAACACTAGAAACAGTGACAGGCTTTATTTTGGGGGGCTCCAAAATCACTACAGATGGTGACTGCAGCCATGAAATTAAAAGATGCTTGCTCCGTGGAAGAAAAGTTATGACCAACCTAGACAGCTTATTAAAAAGCAGAGACATTACTTTGCCAACAAAGCTATGGTTTTTCCAGTAGTCATGTGTGGATGTGAGAGCTGGACTATAAAGAAAGCTGAGCACCTAAGAACTGAATCCTTTGAACTGTGATGGTGGAGAAGACTCTTAAGAGTCCCTGGACACAAGGATATCCAACCAATCCATCCCAAAGGAAATCAGTCCTGAATATTCATTCATTGGAAGAACTGATGCTGAAGCTGAAACTCCAATACTTTGGCCAAGTGATGCAAAAAACTGACTCATTTGACTCTGATGCTGGGAAAGATTGAAGGCAGGAGGAGAAATGGACTGGAATGGGTGAATTTAACTCAGATGACCATTATATCTACTACTGTGGGCAAGAATCCCTTAGAAGAAATGTAGTAGCCACCATAGTCAACAAAAGAGTCCAAAATGCAGTACTTGAAAGCAATCTCAAAAACGACAGAATGATCTCTGTTCGTGTTTCCAAGGCAAGTCATTCAATATCACAGTAATCCAAGTCTATGCCACAACCAGTAATGCTGAAGAAGCTGAACTTGAATGGCTCAATAAAGACCTACAAGACCTTCTAGAACTAACACCCAAAAAAGATGTCCTTTTTCATTATAGGGGACTGGAATGCAAAAGTAGGAAGTCAAAGTCAGTCACTTTGCCTGAAGTAACAGGCAAATTTGGCCTTGTGCTAACAGAGTTTTGCCAAAAGAATGCACTGGTCATAGCAAATACCCTCTTCCAACAACACAAGAGAAGACTCTACACATGGACATCACCAGATGGTCAATACCAAAATCAGATTGATTATATTCTTTGCAGCCAAAGATGGAGAAGCTCTATACAGTCAGCAAAAACAAGACCCAGAGCTGACTGTGGCTCAGATCATGAACTCCTTATTGACAAATTCAGACCTAAATTGAAGAAAATACAAGAAACCACTAGACCATTCAGGTATGACCTAAACCACATCCCTTAAGATAATACAGTGCAAGTGAGAAATAGATTGAAGGGATTAGATCTGATAGAGTGCCTGAAGAACTATGGACGGAGGTTCGTGACATTGTACAGGAGGCAGGGATCAAGACCATTCTCAAGAAAAAGAAATGCAAAAAGGCAAAATGGTTGTCTGAGGAGGCCTTACAAAAGAGCTTTGAAAAGAAGAGATGTGAAAGGCAAACGAGAAAAGGAAAGATACATGAGGAGTGGAATACAACTGACTCTTGAACAACAGAGCTTTGCATTTTGTGGGTACACTTGTATATGGATTTTTTCCAATAAATACATACTTCAGAATTATAGGTGAATCTGAGGATGTGAACCACAGCTATGGAAGGCCAACTGTAAAGTTATATGCAGGTTTTCAACTGTGTAGGGGTTTGAAGCCCTAACTCCTTGTTGCTCAAGGGTCAATTGTAACTAAAATAAAAAATGAAGGAGGGGATAATATTACCAATTTCACAAAAATAAAAAGGACTATAAGAATACTATGAACAGCTATGTGTCTACAAATTTGATAGCCTAGATAAAATGGATAAATTCCTAGAAACATGCACACTACCACTAATGAATCAAGAAGAAATGCACAGATTTGTAATGAGATTTCATCAGTAATCAAAAAAAATCCCAACAACAATGACAACAGTAAAAGCTTGGAAAAGAAGAGTTTCACTGGCGAATTCTACCAAACATTTAAAAGAGACCACCAATCCTCCTCAAATTCTTCCAAAAAATGAGAAGGAAACACTTCCAAATTGCATATAGGTCTCCATTAATCTGATACCAAAGCCAAGGATACCACAAGAAAACTACAGATCAGTATCCCTCATGAATACTGAGGCAAATATCCTCAACAAAATACTAGCAACCAAAATTGAATGGTACACTAAAAGAATTATCACTATTATTCAATGTAATATTCTAGGAATGGAAAGATAGTTCAACATACAAATTCAATCAGGGTAATACACCTCATTAACAGAATGAATTAACACAGGATCCCTTCAACTGATGAAGAAAATGCATTCAAAAAACTTCAACATTCTTTGATATTAAAAACATTCAAAAAATTAGGAATAAAAGAGGATCCCCATGCCCGAAGGGCGGCGGCCAAGAGGAGTTACCCCACGTCCGAGGTCAGGGGCAGCAGTCGAGAGTGCCAGACTGCGACGACGCAGGAACGGCCGAGAGGAGCTACCCCACGTCCGAGGTCGGGGGGGCAGCCGAGAGGAGATACCCAGCATCCGAGGTCAGGGGCGGCGACGAGAGGAGTTACCCCGCGTCAGAGGCCAGGGGCGGCGGGCGGGAGGAGCTACCCCATGCCCCGACGCCCGAGGCCAGGGGCAGCGGCCGGGAGGAGCAACCCCACGCCAGAGGCCAGGGGCGGTGTCCGGGAGGACCAACCCCACGCCCTGGCTGTGCGGGCACCGGAGGGCCTAGAGGAGCTATCCCACGTTGAAGGTCAGGAAGGACGGCAGTGAGGAGATACCCCTCGTCCAAGGTAAGGAGCATTGGCTGAGCTTTGCTGGAGCAGCCGTGAAGAGATATACCCCACGCCCAAGGAAAGAGAAACCCAAGTAAGACGGTAGGTGTTGCAAGAGGGCATCAGAGGGCAGAAACAGTGAAACCATACTCACAGAAACTAGTCAATCTAATCACACTAGGACCACAGCCTTGTCTAACTCAACGAAACTAAGCCATGCCCGTGGGGCAACCAAAGATGGGTGGGTCATGGTGGAGAGATCTGACAAAATGTGGTCCACTGGAGAAGGGAATGGCAAACACTTCAGTATTCTTGCCTTGAGAACCCCATGAACAGTATGAAAAGGCAAAATGATAGGATACTGAAAGAGGAACTCCCCAGGTCAGTAGGGGCCCAATATGCTACTGGAGAACAGTGGAGAAATAACTCCAGAAAGAATGAAGGGATGGAGCCAAAGCAAAAACAATACCCAGCTGTGGATGGGACTGGTGATAGAAGCAAGGTCTGATGCTGTAAAGAGCAATATTGCATAGGAACCTGGAATGTCAGGTCCATGAATCAAGGCAAATTGGAAGTGGTCAAACAAGAGATGGCAAGAGTGAATGTCGACATTCTAGGAATCAGCGAACTGAAATGGACTGGAATGGGTGAATTTAACTCAGATGACCATTATATCTACTACTGCGGGCAGGAATCCCTCAGAAGAAATGGACTAGCCATTATGGTCAACAAAAGAGTTCGAAATGCAGTAGTTGGACGCAATCTCAAAAACGACAGAATGATCTCTGTTCGTTTCCAAGGCAAACCATTCAATATCACAGTAATCCAAGTCTATGCCCCAACCAGTAACGCTGAAAAAGCTGAAGTTGAACGGTTCTATGAAGACCTACAAGACCTTTTAGAACTAACACCTAAAAAAGATGTCCTTTTCATTATAGGGGGCTGGAATGCAAAAGTAGGAAGTCAAGAAACACCTGGAGTAACAGGCAAATTTGGCCTTGGAGTACAGAATGAAGCAGGGCAAAGACTAATAGAGTTTTGCCAAGAAAATGCACTGGTCATAACAAACACCCTCTTCCAACAACACAAGAGAAGACTCTACACATGGACATCACCAGATGGTCAACACCAAAATCAGACTGATTATATTCTTTGCAGCCAAAGATGGAGAAGCTCTATACAGTCAACAAAAACAAGACCAGGAGCTGACTGTGGCTCAGATCATGAACTCCTTATTGCCAAATTCAGACTTAAATTGAAGAAAGTAGGGAAAACCACTAGACCATTCAGGTATGACCTAAATCAAATCCCTTATGATTATACAATGGAAGTGAGAAATAGATTTAAGGGCCTAGATCTGATAGATAGAGTGCCTGATGAGCTATGGAATGAGGTTCATGACATTGTACAGGAGACAGGGATCAAGACCATCCCCATGGAAAAGAAATGCAAAAAAGCAAAATGGCTGTCTGGGGAGGCCTTACAAATAGCTGTGAAAAGAAGAGAAGTGAAAAGTAAAGGAGAAAAGGAACAATATAAGCATCTGAATGCAGAGTTCCAAAGAATATCAAGAAGAGATAAGAAAGCCTTCCTCAGCGATCAATGCAAAGAAATAGAGGAAAACAACAGAATGGGAAAGACTAGAGATCTCTTCAAGAAAATCAGATACACCAAAGGTACATTTCATTCAAAGATGGGCTCGATAAAGGACAGAAGGGTATGGACCTAAGAGAAGATATTAAGAAGAGATGGCAAGAATACACAGAAGAACTGTACAAAAAAGATCTTCACGACCCAGATAATCACGATGCTGTGATCACTAACCTAGAGCCAGATATCCTGCAATGTGAAGTCAAGTGGGCCTTAGAAAGCATCACTACGAACAAAGCTAGTGGAGCTGACAGAATTCCAGTTGAGCTATTTCAAATCCTGGAAGATGATGCTGTGAAAGTGCTGCACTCAATATGCCAGCAAATTTGGAAAACTCGGCAGTGGCCACAGGACTGGAAAAGGTCAGTTTTCATTCCAATCCCAAAGAAAGGCAATGCCAAAGAATGCTCAAACTACCGCACAATTGCACTCATCTCACACACTAGTAAGGTAATGCTTAAAATTCTCCAAGCCAGGCTTCAGCAATATGTGAACCGTGAACTTCCTGATGTTCAAGCTCGTTTTAGAAAAGGCAGAGGAACCAGAGCTCATATTGCCAACATCCGCTGGATCATGGAAAAAGCAAGAGAGTTCCAGAAAAACATCTATTTCTGCTTTACTGACTATGCCAAAGCCTTTGACTGTGTGGATCACAATAAACTGTGGAATATTCTGAAAGAGATGGGAATACCAGACCTGATCTGCCTCTTGAGAAATCTGTATGCAGGTCAGGAAGCAACAGTTAGAACCGGACATGGAACAACAGACTGGTTCCAAATAGGAAACGGAGTATGTCAAGGCTGTATATTGTCACCCTGCTTATTTAACTTCTATGCAGAGTACATCATGAGAAACGCTGGACTGGAAGAAACACAAGCTGGAATCAAGATTGCCGGGAGAAATATCAATAACCTCACATATGCAGATGACACCACCCTTACGGCAGAAAGTGCAGAGGAACTAAAAAGCCTCTTGATGAAGGTGAAAGTGAGAGTGAAAAAGTTGGCTTAAAGCTCAACATTCAGAAAACGAAGATCATGGCATCCGGTCCCACCACTTCATGGGAAATAGATGGGGAAACAGTGGAAACAGTGTCAGACTTTATTTTTCTGGGCTCCAAAATCACTACAGATGGTGACTGCAGCCATGAAATTAAAAGACGCTTACTCCTTGGAAGGAAAGTTATGACCAACCTAGATAGCATATTCAAAAGCAGAGACATTACTTTGCCAACAAAGGTTCATCTAGTCAAGGCTATGGTTTTTCCTGTGGTCATGTATGGATGTGAGAGTTGGACTGTGAAGAAGGCTGAGCGCTGAAGAATTGATGCTTTTGAACTGTGATGTTTGAGAAGACTCTTGAGAGTCCCTTGGACTGCAAGGAGATCCAACCAGTCCATTCTGAAAGAGATCAGCCCTGGGATCTCTTTGGAAGGAATGATGCTAAAGCTGAAACTCCAGTACTTTGGCCACCTCATGCGAAGAGTTGACTCATTGGAAAAGACCCTGATACTGGGAGGGATTGGGGGCAAGAGGAGAAGGGGACGACAGAGGATGAGATGGCTGGATGGCATCACTGACTCAATGGACGTGAGTCTGAGTGAACTCCGGGAGTTGGTGATGGACAGGGAGGCCTGGCGTGCTGTGATTCACGGGGTCGCAAAGAGTCGGACACGACTGAAGTGACTTAGCAGCAACAGCAGCTGGATACACAATCAAAATACAAAAAGCAGTTGTTACTATACACTTAACAATCCAAGATAGAAACTACGAAAACAATTACATTTACAATTGTTTTCGTTAGTTGCTAAGTCTTGCCCAACTCTTTTGCAACCCCATGGACTGCAGCCTACTAGGTTCTCTGTCCATGGGATTTCCCAGGCAAGAATACTGGAGTGGTTTGCCATTTCCTTCCCTAGGGGAACCTCCACACCCAGGGGTCGAACCGACATCTTATTACAGGCAGAATTTTTACCACTGAGCCACCAAGGAAGCCATTTACAACAGTATCAAAAATACATAGGAAAAAACAATGGGGAGAGAGAAGAGAAGAATGATTTATATCCCAAAACCTGTAAGACACTGTTGAAATAAAGAAAACACATATATAAATGGAAAAACATTCCATTTTCACAATATTGTTAAGATATCAATATTACCCAAAGCAACCTACAGATCCAATGTAATCCACATTAAATCCCAATTCTTTTCAGAAACAGAGAGATTCATTTTTAAATTCATATGACATCTCAAAGGACCCACAGTCAAAACAACCTTCAAAGGAACGTTGGCAATCTCACATTTCCTAATTTTGAAAGTGATGCAAATGATGTAACTGACAAGGGGTTATTGTCCAAAATATGCAAACAGTTCACATCAAAAAACAAACAATCTAATCAAAAAATGAGTGGAAGACCTGAATAAATATTTTTCCAAAGACAACATACAGAAGGCTAAATAGGCATGTGAAAAGATTCTCAGTATTGATAATTATACAGAAATGGAAATCAAAACCACAATGAGGTATCACTTCACACCTGTCGGAATACCTATCATCACAAAGTCTACAATAACTGATGTTAGAGAGCATACAGAGAAATGGCAACCCTTGTTGGTGGGAATGTAAATTGGTACAGCCACAGTGGAAAGCAGTAAGGAGGTCCCTTTAGAAAGTAAAAATAAAACTAGAATATGGTCCAGCAATTCCACTGCTGGGTACACATCCAGAAAAAAAGAAAACTAATTGAAAAAGACAGAGGCAGCCCAGTGTTTAGAGCAGCACTACTTACAACAGCCAAGACATGGAAACAACTCAACTGTCCAGCAATAGATGACTGAGTTAAAAAGATGTCTCACATACATACACGCACACACAAAATAAAATAGTACTGAGTCATAAAAATGAAATATAGCCATGTACAGCAATGAAGATGAACCTAGAGAATATCATGTTTAGTGAAAAAAGTCAGAGAAGGCAAATATTATATGATGTCAACTATACATGGAATATAAATAAGTGTATATACAAAACAGAAAGATTCACAGAAATAGAAAATAAACTTGTCGTTACAAAAGGAGAGAGGGAAAGAAGGAAGAACAAACTAGGGATATGTGATGAAGATATACAAACTGCTCCCGGACTGGATGAAGCACAAGATGGAATCAAGATTCCATTCCATTCCATTTCTGGGAGAAATGTCAATAACGTCAGATATGCAGATAACACACCTCTATGACAGAAAGCAAAGAGGAACTAAAGAGCCTCTTGATGAAGGTGAAAGAAGAGAGTGAAAAAGCTGGCTTAAAACTCAACATTCAAAAAATGAAGATCATGGCATCAGCCCCATCACTTCATGGCAAATATATGGAGAAACAATGGAAACAGTGACAGACTTTCTTAGGCTCCAAAATCACTGCAGATGGTGACTGCAGCCATGAAATTAAAAGAGGCTTGCTCTGTGGAAGAAAAGCTATGACCACCATAGACAGCATATTAAAAAGCAGAGACATTACTTTGCCAACAGAGGTCTGTCTAGTCAAAGCTATAGTTTTTCCAGTAGTCATGTATGGATGTGAGAGTTGCACTATAAAGAAAGCTGAGTGCTGAAGAACTGATGCTTTTGAACTGTGGTGTTGGAGGAGACTCTTGAGAGTCCCTTGGACTGCAAGGAGATCCAACCAGTCCATCCTAAAGGAAATCAGTCCTGAATATTCATTGGAAGGACTGATGCTGAAGCTCCAATACTTTGGCCACCTGATGCAAAGAACTGACTGATGCTGGGAAAGATTGAAGGCAGGAGGAGAAGGCGACGACAGAGGATGAGATGGTTGGATGGCATCACCAACTCAACAGGCATGAGTTTGGGTAAACTCCAGAAGCTGATGATGGACAGGGAGGCCTGGCGTGCTGCAGTCCATGGAGTTGCAAAGAGTGACACAACTGAGCAGCTGAACTGAACCTAAGACTATACATAAAGAGAAACATTTTAACAGATTAACATTTTAAAAACAGAATATGCAATTTGTTTTTTGTTTTTCAAAGAAGTCTGAGCTTCTAATGTTACACAAAGATGTCAGGCATAACGAATTTTTTTAATTTGCCCAAGTATTGTCATTTTGGAGCAAACAAACAAAATGAGTGAGAAGAAATAAAACTATAATATAAAAAGGTACACTCTATGTTACAAATGATAATTCTATTACACAAGGCATCCTTACCACTACTTCTGCCCCTGAATTTCTAATATTTTTGCCCTAAAAGTGCCCTTAAAATGCACCTATTTGGACATCACAATCCCCTGTGTCATTTGGTTAAAAAACATTGGTGGGGAGTGTCTTACTTTCAATAAATGAATTATAGTATCTGGGAAGTAGTTCCAAAAAAAATCTGTATTTCTAACAATCACATATGACTGATTCTGATGCAGCCTAGCTCTTGAATGAAATATTAAACACGAGATGGTTTAGCAAAGTTGGGAGGCGAATCACAGATGTGTCTACGAAGTACTACCAACTCCCTAAATGGATGATACACAGGAAGGGTGGAAAGGTGGAAATAACACTGTTTAAAATATATACTTTATCAACATCAGAATCTGCCAACAGTTTGAGAAAAAACTCAATTTCTCTTTCTCCTTCCACAAAATAGATGCTTCCAGGACTCAGTCTACCTAGGGCACAGCACAGCACAGCGGCCCTGTTCTACTGTGTTATAATTAGCTTTGTAAACTTCATATATAACAATGTTTCTAAGGAAAAGAGAATTCTAATTTTCAAAGGAACATCTCTGAAACAAATTTTCCATTAGTAGATATGAAACCATCAATTTAACTTCTGTATACTAATTATACTATTCATATGCCAATAGTGATATTAACTGGATTACTATATGGAAGCCTAGCAAAAGCACACGTTTACTAACAGGTCCTTCTGACACTAGACCATAAAATATTAAGTCCATGATCTTAACATTTTTCCTATGTAGCACCTAGTTTCTATTATTGAGATTTTCAAAGAATGTTTTGGTCCTCTAAGTTTATCAAGAATTATTATTGCTTTTTAAATCCTCCAAGAAGATTTTAAATTCTACCTATTACTCAAAAACCACAAAATATAAAATTATAAAGCTTCTGGAATAAAACACAGGAGAAAATCTTTGTGACTTTGGGTTAGGGAAAGATTTCACAGATATAACACCAAAAGCATGACTCAGAATTCTGATAAACTAGACTTGATTAAAATTTTAAACTTTTGTTTTGCAAAAAACAGCCTCGGAAACAACTCCGAGAAAGTATTTTTCAAATCACCTATCTTAACAAAGGACTTGCATCCATAATACTTAAAGAATTTTCAAGGGTTTGGAAATTCCTTAAAATGTCTAAACAGAGTTACCATATCACTCAGAAATTCCACCTCTATACACAAGAGAACTTAAAGTATATGTCCATGAAAAACCTGTACATGAATGTTCACAGCAGCATTAGTCATAAAAGGAAAGGTAATAATAATTTAAATGTCCATCAACTGATGAAAAGATAAACAAAATGAGTTACACCCATACAATGGAATGTTATTAACAGCCACAAAAAGGAATGAAATACTGATATATGCTACAATATAAATGAACCTTGAAAATATAGTACTAAGTGAAAGAAGTCAGAAACAAGAGGCCATGTATATTATGATTCCATTTACATGAAACGTCCAGAATTGGCAATCAATAGAAGACAAAAAGTGTATTAGTGATTGTCAGAGGAATCACTGGCAATGATTAGTGGGGATAAATTTGTAGTGATTGTTAACAGGTATGAGATTTATTTTTGGAGTGTTGAAAATGTTCTGGAATTAGATGTAGCGACAGTTGCACAATTTTGATGCATGCCACACACACGAATGCCTCTCAAATTCATTTCATTTAGTAAGTGAAAGGAATGAACTAAGAAATCAGGTCCACAAAGAAACATACCATATAATTCCATTTATATGGCACTGTAGAAAAGGGAAAACTGTAGGGATGGAAAACGACCAATGGTTGCCAGGAGGAAGGGTAGGAGTTGGGTGGGAGACTACAAAGGGGCGGCAGAGGAAGTTTTGAGATGTGGAAACAGTGGCTGACTTTATTTTGGGGGGCTCCCAAATCACTGCAGATGGTGACTGCAGCCATGAAATTAAAAGACGCTTACTCCTTGGAAGGAAAGTTATGACCAACCTAGACAGCATATTAAAAAGCAGAGACATTACTTTGCCAACAAAGGTCTGTCTACTCAAGGCTATGGTTTTTCCAGTAGTCATGTATGGATGTGAGAGTTGGACTGTGAAGAAAGCTGAGCACCAAAGAATTGATGCTTTTGAACTGTGGTGTTGGAGAAGACTCTTGAGAGTCTCTTAGACTGCAAGGAGATCCAACCAGTCCATCCTAAAGGAGACCAGTCCTGGGTGTTCATTGGAAAGACTGTTGAAGCTGAAACTCCAGTACTTTGGCCACCTGATGCGAAGAGCTGACTCATTGGAAAAGACCCTGATGCTGGGAAAGATTGAGAGCAGGAGAAGGGGACAAGAGAGGATGAGATGGTTGGATGGCATCACCAACTCAATGGACATGAGTTTGGGTAAACCCCGGGAGTTGGTGATGGACAGGGAGGCCTGGTGAGCTGCGGTCCACGGGGTTACAAAGAGTCAGACACGACTGAGCGACTGAACTGATGTTTTTTTCTGTATCAAGATCGTGATGCTGGATACGTGCTTCCTTGTATTGTCAAATTGATAGAATTGTGCATCACAAGAGTGAATTTAGTGTATGAGTATTTCATATGAACAAATCCACTGATAAATCAAACTCTACACCAACCTCCACTTTGAAGTAGAAGCAATTTTCCACTACAGGTTAAAAGCAAAGCACACCACAAAATGTTCTTAAGGCTTCCTACTGAGGTGGGTGGAGACAAGTTTTATCATTATTATTTTACAAATGAAAAACAGCACAGATTAAACTATCTGTAAATTTCTGGTACTAGTCAGAGATGCTGAGCTAGCATTTATGTTCTTCATTCCTGCAGTCCCACTCTCTACCAAGGTGGATATCAACAGCAGTTAACAAGAGGTTTTCTTTATCAAACTAAATTACCTATTTACACTATTAAATAAAGGAGAAATATCACGATAAATAAGTATTTTAGAAGAAAGCTGTCAAGTGTGTGCATATTCAAAAAGACTAAAATTTAAATATATATATATATTACTCACACAAGGAGATTAACCCTAGCTTTGGCCTGGGAAAGACATTTCATAAGAAAAAGAATCTAATTTCTAATGGGTGTTTAAAATAGATAAGGGTGTAATACAAAAACAGGTGGAAGCACAGCACTAAAAATGAAACTCCAAATAAGGAAACACACCAGAATAAATGGATACAAAGTAAAGCATCAGTCCTTCACCATCCAACTTCACATCTCACTTAGCGTAAGGACAGAGCACCTAGCTTCTTTAAAAATTCAGTAACTCTGCGACCCACAAAGCCCCAAACCCTTAACAAGCTTGACATATTGCTGGTCAGGTTGTAAATTGACAACCAATCTTTCGAGCGATCCTGCACAGGAGTTTTCGCTGTTATCAACCGAACCCAGGCGAGCCTCCCGGACTCGAGGCGGTGAGGCCGGAAGAGGGAGCCGAGCAGCCAGCAGGGTTTGGCCGTACCCGGAGGCTGGGCGCGGGAGGAGGACGGCATCTCCGGTCACAGCTCCTTGCTTTCACGTGCGGGGCGGCGTGCGGCCCTCCGTGGGCTGCCCGGGCCTCCATCACAACCCAAGGGGCGAAAATGACAGGGACCAGACCAAGCCCAGGTGTGTCTAGAGGCCGCCCCTCGCCCAACACAGCTGAAACCGGACCTCGAGGGGCTGAAAAGGGCGGTTCGGTGGAATTTGAACTCCAGACCCTTGGAGCCCACTCTGGGTCCCTTCGGCGGAAAGCGGGGGGCGGCCTTTTCATCCAGCATCAGAGACCCTAATCCCCTCCGGCCAAAACGCTAACTCGCCGGTGGAGGCCCAGCAACTGCCTCCCGGCTCTACGTAACATGACCCCAAACGAGTCGGCGGCAGGTGGCAGAGTGGGGCCAGAGGCCCCAGTAAGGCAGGGCCGGCTGTCAACGGAAGCACGGGAGGCGAGATGGAGAGACTGCGGCGGTCTCGTTACCTGCCCAGATGCCCAGACTGAGCTGGGACGTGTCCAGGTTCACCACATAGTCCCCCAAGAACCGGTTCAACACGTCCACGACCACCGACTCGAACACCATCTTCCTCAGCCGCGGTGGACGCGGCGCTCCTTCTTCCTGAGCCTGCCCTCCCGAGCCCCTCTCACGAGACTGCTCGGTTCACCGGCTCCTGGGCGGCTCCGACCGTGGTGCCACCAGCGCCGAACGCGTAGCCCCACCACGAGCCCTATGAGGGGCGGAGGCGGTAGCTCGCGCTACGCATGTGCGGCTCGCGATCCAGGGTTGGGTGGAACGCGAGGCCGGAGAGAGAGCTAAGGCGGCTGCGCGGCCGCCTCTCCAGCTCTTGCCCTAGTCGGGCGGAGTGCGGCTCCTTTTTCTCCTCGGCCCCGCCTCCTCCCCCATCGCCAGGCAACCGGACTGGTACCTGAAGTTGCCAGACATTTCTGACCCCGCCCCCACCGGCAGTCTGGCCTCCCCAATGGCGGCTAGGGTGGGGAGGGGGCGGGGCGTCAGGGGGCGCGGCGGTTACTCCCGGCCGGGAACGCCCCGCCCCTAACTGAGGAGACACGCCCCCACGTGGGCCGGGAGGTCCTAAATCCGAGTAAAGCGGCGGCTGATTAAAAGTGCCTTCCACATTAGTTAGGCTGGAGACTCTCAGGTGGAGTCCCAGGGAGCTTCGCACTTATTATTACAAGTTGGGAGGTACAGGCGGAACCCGGGCGGTGCTGGGCTTCCTAGGTCAGTCCAGCCTGAGTGTCTGGATGCGGGTAACTGCCCTGTTCAGTCTTACGAGCGCTTGGAGAGGTTACGCAGTTGGTGACAACTTCCGTAGCTGCAAATCGAGAGAGGAAAGTAAAGTAAATTCTGGGTTGTAATCCCATGCTCCCTTCCCTGCATCTGAGATCGCACTCTTTCTTGGTCTGGTTATTTAGACAGAGCCGACTTTCATCCCTTAGTCAACCAGTTTTGACTGACAGTGCGGAGCGCCCTCCTACGAACATCTGAAGACCTAAGACTCACAACCCCTGAGCCTTCACAGAATGACCTTAAATAAATACATAAAAAATAGAGCTCTTTCAGAACCACTCCCACAGCCCTATTTGGTTTTATACAGAAAGAGGGCCAAAGGCCTGAGGTTGTGAAGGCCAAAGACGCTGGATGTGAAGTTTGGAGAACTATAATTAACAACCCTCTAAGGATTTAAGATGTAGGAGTGTAGTTTAAATTTCTTTCTGCATAGCAAATGATGACTTTCCTGTTAATTCTTGCATCATTTTGTGCATAGTCACCCCAATTTTTTAAGGTTTGAAGGTTTACCTTTCCAAGTAAAATGTCTGGAAAATACAGTGTAAAATCTTATTTTACATTAGTTGATGTATTGCTTTCCTATAATTTCATATTTAAAGGGACCTTAATTAAGTCACAATTCAAGCTTTTGGGCTTTAAGATAATAAAGCTGCAATGTTAGGGATTTGTCCAAGGTGACAGGACTCATTTTCTGCAGAAACAGATGGAACTTGTTACTTCTGGATGACTCCACTCCATCGTCTCACCTGCTCCTCTTGCATTTGGCTAATGACATTGGAAATCTACCTCAGAATACCTGAACAGAGAAATTAATGGAAGCTAAAATGCCTCCTGCTGCTGCTGCTAAGTCGCTTCAGTCGTCTCTGACTCTGTGCGACCCCAGAGACGGCAGCCCACCAGGCTCCCCTGTCCCTGGGATTCTCCAAGCAAGAACACTGGAGTGGATTGCCACTGCCTTCTCCAAAATGCCTAGCAAAGGGGAAAACTTTCTGTCATCAGGGATTTTGCTACTGTACTATGATAAACCACATCTACAGTAGCTACAAAATTCCACTGTTATATCTAGCACAAGTTTAAAGTACAAGAAATTCCAGAACTCAGTCAAAAAATATGCTTTAGTAGCTTGCAAACACCTCACACTAAGTTTTATACAGTCCATGAAAATCCTATAGAATTGGGTGAGGGGAGTCCTTTTATTTGCTAAAGAGACCAATGAAAAAAATTCTGAGAAACTGTTGGAAATAAAAAACAAGATGCATGTTGTAACAATTCTTGTCTACTGTTAGGTGCTACGTCATGAACATGTTTCCTAAGTATTAAAAGGTACAATTTTCATGTTGCTTAATCCATCTTAGAAATTTTGTAAGCAAAAATAATGTCATCATATAAAAGATAGGTGTTTATTTATTAAACCATTAAATCAAATCTCTGTTAAACCTTGAAAAATAAGCCCAGGGATTACCAAAAAGATGCTGAAGTTTCAAATTTGAAAATGTACCAGTGTAAGGTGTTTTTCCCTCCATATCCTAATTCATTGTTTGATCAAATAAAAAAGAAAAGGTTTTTTAGTGACCCCAAACTGCAATATCATACAACTGTGCAATAGATTAATAACTTTGTAAGTTAGATTTGCTATGATCTTGACAGGGAGGCCTGGCGTGCTGTGATTCGTGGGGTTGCAAAGAGTCGGACACGACTGAGCAACTGAACTGAACTGAGCTGTGTTTAGTTTACACACTACAGCTTTCTATCTCTGAAGTTTGGGTATGCCGGTGGTAATGCTGGATAGTTTTTCCTCCTAGTTGTAATTCCTCAGTCCACAAGTGCATGTCATTGCTGTGCTACTTGTGTTTATCATCCCCCTCTTGAGGTCAGTATTGAGAAACTAAGCTAGATGTTCAGATAACAAAGCCAATGAAGCACACCACCTTCCTGAAAACTGTCTTGGAGGAGCAAGTCTAGAAGACGGCAATTTTATAGGACTTTTACTGACCTGGCCTCATAAAGCTCTACACTCCTATCTCAGTTAACAGTTTAAAAATTATAAACAATCAGAAGTTATTTGGATGTGTGTGTTCCAATCCGAAAAAAAAAAAAAAAAGAGAAATTTTTTAGAAGAGAGACCTATGGAAAAGGTTGAGAAACTTGTAAAAACCTTATTCAGGCAGTGCATGTGAAAATTTAAATCAGTGTTTCTAAAGGGCAGCTTAAAACATGTACAAACTGACATATACATGTCTATATACATACATGTGCATATGATTTAACTCAGCAATCCCACTTCTAGACATTTACTCTAAGAAAATAATTATAAAAATTCAAAAAGCTATCCCACAAACACATTCATTAAATCATTATTTATAATAGCAAAAAATTAGGAACAATCTAAATGTCCATTAATAGGGAACATGGTTAAGTAAACACACACATGTTACTATGCTGCTGCTGCTGCTGCTGCTAAGTCACTTCAGTCGTGTCCGACTCTGTGTGACCCCATAGATGGCAGGCTCCCCTGTCCCTGGGATTCTCCAGGCAAGAACACTGGAGTGGGTTGCCATTTCCTTCTCCAATGCATGAAAGTGAAAAGTGAAAGTGAAGTCGCTCAGTCGTGTCCCCAGTGACCCCATGGACTGCAGCCTACAAAGGCTCCTCCATCCATGGGATTTTCCAGGCAAGAGTACTGGAGTGAGGTGCCATTGCCTTCTCCGACATGTTACTATACAAGCTTTAAAAATGATGAAGATCTATACTAATATGGAAAGAAGTCAATACCTGTGAGAAAGTTGATACACTTGTGAGAAACAAGGTACAGAATAGTATATGAAGTATATAAATTATGGATGTGTTTTAAATGCTCAGAGAATACATATAATATACATATAAAGAATATATATATATTATATATATGTATAAAGAAATCTAGATGTATGCTCACCAAATGTTAACAGTGGTTATCTAGATAATGAGACTTTGGGTAATATGTATTTTCTCTGTTCTTTCGAGCTTAAAAAGTGAGTATGTATCTTTTCCCCAAAACAAGAAATCTGTCTAAATAAAGTAAAAAGATAACTACAAATCAAGTATAATAACATTTCTTTTACTCATACTAATTGAAATTCTTTTAGTCTAAAGCAAATCATCTTTGGAGATTTTGAACCAAAGAAACTGAGTTTTGTTACATTTGGCTATATGCTGTACACTTGGAACATTTTTAAAAAGATGCAAAATTAATTTATTCTAAACTGGTGAAGAGGGATGTATCAGAAATGTTATTTTAGTGTATATTCTTTTGTAATGCTTCAGGAAACTGCATGTGCACATAGATAAACTAGTCTTCCTAAAATCAGAGCCAACTGAAATTTGTTAGCAAGGTCCCAACCCTGGTGGAGAATTGATATAGAAAAATATGTGAATTCTCAAATTTTAGCCAAAAGACATGAACAGACATTTCCTGAAAAGGATATACAGGTGGCAAATAATCACATAAAAATATTCTCAACATCATTAACCACTGGGGAAATGGCTAAAACCGCAAATGAGCAATCACTACATACCATCAGAATGGCTGTAAAAAGAAAAAGTGATAACTCAAAACGCTAGTGGAACCTTAAAAGCTTCTGCACATCAAAGGAAACTATTAGCAAGGTGAAAAGACAGCCTTCAGAATGGGAGAAAATAATAGCAAATGAAGCAACTGACAAACAACTAATCTCAAAAATATACAAGCAACTTCTACAGCTCAACTCCAGAAAAATAAACGACCCAATCAAAAAATGGGCCAAAGAACTAAATAGACATTTATCCAAAGAAGACATACAGATGGCTAACAAACACATGAAAAGATGCTCAACATCACTCATTATCAGAGAAATGCAAATCAAAACCACTATGAGGTACCATCTCCCACCAGTCAGAATGGCTGCGATCCAAAAGTCTACAAGCAATAAATGCTGGAGAGGGTGTGGAGAAAAGGGAACCCTCTTACACTGTTAGTGGGAATGCAAACTAGTACAGCCACTATGGAGAACAGTGTGGAGATTCCTTAAAAAACTGGAAATAGAACTGCCTTATGATCCAGCAATCCCACTGCTGGGCATACACACTGAGGAAACCAGAAGGGAAAGAGACACGTGTACCCCAATGTTCATTGCAGCACTGTTTATAATAGCCAGGACATGGAAGCAACCTAGATGTCCATCAGCAGATGAATGGATAAGAAAGCTGTGGTACATATACACAATGGAGTATTACTCAGCCATTAAAAAGAATACATTTGAATCAGTTCTAATGAGGTGGATGAAACTGGAGCCTATTATACAGAGTGAAGTAAGCCAGAAGGAAAAACATAAATACAGTATACTAACATATATATGGAGTTTAGAAAGATGGTAACAATAACCCGGTGTACGAGACAGCAAAAGAGACACTGATGTATAGAACAGTCTTATGGACTCTGTGGGAGAGGGAGAGGGTGGGAAGATTTGGGAGAATGACTTTGAAACATGTAAAATATCATGTAAGAAACGAGTTGCCAGTCCAGGTTCGATGCACGATACTGGATGCTTGGGGCTGGTGCACTGGGACGACCCAGAGGGATGGTATGGGGAGGGAGGAGGGAGGAGGGTTCAGGATGGAGAACACATGTATACCTGTGGCGGATTCATTTTGATATTTGGCAAAACTAATACAATTATGTAAAGTTTAAAAAAAAAAAAAAAAACGCTAGTGAAGGACTTGCCTGGTGGTACAGTGATAAGAATCAGCCTTCGATGCAGGAGACATGGGTTTGATCCCTGGTCCGGGAAGACTTCACATGTCACAAGGCATCTAAGCCGGGATGCCACGACTACTGAACCTGCATGCCTAGAGCCCGTGGTCCACAACAGAAGAACCCCCACATGGCAGCAAAGAGTAGTACCCCTTCTTTGCAACTAGAGAAAGCCTGCACACAACAACAAAGACCCAGCACAGCCAAAAAAATACTTATTTTTAAAAACGCCAGTAAGGTTGTGGAGAAATTGAATCATTTATGCATCAGTGAGTGGCTTCCCTGGTCCATGGGATCACAAAGAGTTGGACACGACTGAGCAACTTTCACACACACACACACACACACACACACACACACATCAGTGGAGTGCTTCCCAGGTGGCACTAGTGGTAAAGAATCCGTCTGCCAATGCTGAAGATGCAAGAGAAGTGGATGCTATCCCTGGGTTGGGAGGAACTCTTGAAGAAGGAAATGGCAACCCACTCCAGTATTCACCCCTGGATAATCCCGGAGACAAAGGAGACTGGAGGGCTACAATCCACAGGGTCGCAAGAGATTCGGACACAACTGAGTGACTAAGCATGCAAGTACGCATGCATCAGTGGTGAGAAGGTGAGATGGTATAACCATTCTGAAAAACAGTTGAGCAGTTTCTAAAAAATAATAATAAAATAAATACACACATCTGAACCAGCATTTATAGTCCTGAACATTTATCCCAGAGAAAGGAAAATATGTGTTCACAAGAAAACTCATAGGTGAATGTTTGTAGCAGCTTTATTCATAATAGGCAAAAACTGGAAATCACCCAAATGTTTTCCAACAGATGAATGGTTAAATAAACTGTTATATACCCATACCATGGAATACTACACAGCAATGAACATAACAAACTCTTGATATATGCAACAATTTGGATGGATTTCTGGGGAGTTAAGCTGAATGAAAAATATACGTATTATAAAAATAGAGAACAGATTAGAAGTTGCCAAAGGTTAGATATGGAATGGAGAGACAGGCGTGGCTATAAATGAATAGCAGCAAGGGACCTTGTATTTTTGGAATAATTCTGCATTTTGATTGTGGTAGTGATTACATATAAATGCATAAAGTCATATATACACACACAAAAAAATGAGTGCATATAAAACTGATGAAATCTGAATAAGCATTGGTACCATAAGTGGTACCAATATATTTATTTCCTGGTTTTGATATTTCACTATAGCTATGCAAGATGTTGAAATTAAAAGACACTTACTCCTTGGAAGAAAAGTTATGACCAACCTAGGTAGCATATTCAAAAGCAGAGACATTACTTTGCCAACAAAGGTCCGTCTAGTCAAGGCTATGGTTTTTCCTGTGGTCATGTATGGATGTGAGAGTTGGACTGTGCAGAAAGCTGAGAGCCAAAGAATTGATGCTTTTGAAGTGTGGTGTTGGACAAGACTCTTGAGAGTCCCTTGGACTGTAAGGAGATCCAACCAGTCCATTCTGAAGGAGATCAGCCCTGGGATTTCTTTGGAAGGAATGATGCTAAAGCTGAAACTCCAGTACTTTGGCCACCTCATGTGAAGAGTTGACTCATTGGAAAAGACTCTGATGCTGGGAGGGATTGGGGGCAAGAGGAGAAGGGGACGACAGAGCATGAGATGGCTGGATGGCATCACCGACTCGATGGACGTGAGTCTGAGTGAACTCCAGGAGTTGGTGATGGACAGGGAGGCCTGGCATGCTGCGATTCATGGGATCGCAAAGAGTCACACACGACTGAGTGACTGAACTGAACTGAACTGATGCAAGATGTTACCATTGAGGGGCATGATGAAAGGTAAGTGGGACCTCCCTATAAATTTCTTTTGCAACTTTCTATGAATGTATAATTAACTTGAAACAATATTTTTAAAGTTTTTGTTAATTTGGGGTCCACTAAGGGTACATTTAAAGATCAAATGAGCCTGAATTAAGAGCTTCCATACAGAGCTTTAATATTGTTATGCAAGATACTTGGTAAAATATTTATCAACTGAAAAAAAATGCACAACCCAAATAAAAGTTGAGAATTTGGTGAATATTCTGACACAGCATCTCAGGTAATGCTGAGAAACTGTTCTGAAGAGGCAAGGTGGGGAGCCAGGGTATATAGGAGTTTTTGCAACAGAAGTCCAGGTATTCAGAATGTCAAAATGTTACTGTTAATAAAAGAAAGTCAGATATCTCAAATTAAGGAATTTAGTATTTTTCTATGTATGGGAAGATGCTGGGCTCACTTAAATCATTCTTTCGATATCCACCTTAGCTGTCTGGGGTCAGTATCCTATGTTTCCTCATTCTGAGCTTCCTCAGGGTACACCATCAGGGGGTGGCTGTAGTGGCTGACTGCTAGATGGTCTTGGCCAAGAGCAGCCCGTTTGTCTCCATTCTGAGTTCCTTCAGGGTTCACCATCTAAGTGGTTGTAATGTGATGGCTTGATGGCTGTAACATCCTTTGTTTACTGAAATGGCAAACAATATTTTAGTTCACATATTTAAAAAGGAAAAGTATCTGAATGTGATGCCTTATCAGGAAGCATTAAAATATCAATTACTCTGCATTCCCAGTAAAATACTAGAGAGAGATACAATAACGGATTTTTCAAGCATCTTCCTCTGGCTCTAAATATCTAAAATGACTGACACCTTCCCAGATTAAAAGAAGTCCCAAATGCTGATGTCCATCAGTGCTTGCTGACCCCAGATTTTCACATGGCTGATTGTTTATCATTCAGGTCTCTGCTCAAATGTTGTTTTTCAGTTGCTAAGTTGTGTCCGACTCTTTGGGACCCCATGGACTGCAGCACTCCAGGACTTCCTGCTGCTGCTAAGTCACTTTAGCCATGTCCGACTCTGTGTAACCCCATAGACGGCAGCCCACCAGGCTCCGCCATCCCTGGGACTCTCCAGGCAAGAACACTGGAGTGGGTTGCCATTTCCTTCTCCAATGCATGAAAGTAAAAAGTGAAAGTGAAAGTGAAGTCGTGTCCGACTCTTAGTGACCCCATGGACTGCAGTCTACCAGGCTCCTCCGCCCATGGGATTTTCCAGGCAAGAGTACTGGAGTGGGTCGCCATTGCCTTCTCCGCCAGTTCCTATTCCTCACCATATTCCAGAGTTTGCCGAAGTTCATGTCCATTGGACTGGTGATGACATCCAACCATCTCATCCTCTGCTCAAATATCTAAGGCCCAATCAGGGGACTTCCCTGCCCTTTCATTCTCAGTAGTCATCTGTCATACTCTGCCATAGCCACCTTTTTTTCTTCATGTCATTTATCACTCCCTGAAATTATCTTCTTTAGAGGTTTTAAAAATTTCTGTCTCCCCCATCACCGCTACTTCTAGACAGGGTGCTAATGTGTCTAGTCTACTGTTTTTTTCCTCAGTACATGGGTGTTTGGCACACAGTAGGTTTTCAATACATTTTTGTTGAAAGAATGAACAAATGTTGGATAAGAAGTCACCCCCAGCTCTCACTAGACTGAACATGTCACCAGAGGAGTAGGTTAATAAGCCGAGGCCAACTTAAGGAGAAGGTATTCGTAGGATACAAAAAACAGAGACTGTTTGTGGAGTGAAGTTGCAGCCCAGGAGAAGAGGCATCAGAACCTCGGCTGGTTGCCTGCTGCAGTGCTATAAGAGGCATGTGTATACGTGCTTAGTAGGGTCTCTTTGTGACCTTGTGGACTGTAGCCCACCAGGCTCCTCTGTCCATGGAATTTTCCAGGTAAGAATATTGGAGTGAGCTGCTATTTCCATCTCCAGGGAATCTTCCTGACCTAGGGATGGAACTCGAGTCTCTTGTGTCTCCTGCGTTGGCAGGCAGATTCTTTACCACTGCGCCACCTGGGAAGCCCATGACAGGCAGGTACAGAGAGTTACAGAGAGACAAAAAGGATGTATGTGGAAGACCAGACTCTAGACCTAGAATTAGGTTCCTGATGGTTGAGCCAAGGTGAGTCCAGAAAGGACAATCTAATCCCAAACGAGCACCCAGAAGGATCCTTCAAAAGAAAGTGAGCTTATGTCACGTTTGTGCTCCAAAGCTGCTAACATGCTGCCCATATTACCATGGTAATGGCCACAGCCCTTCTGATGGCAGATAAGGCCTTCCCTTCCACCCTGCCCTTATCTAGAAGCTCTTTCATCAGACACTTGCGTGACTCACTCCCTCCATCTTTGTTTGATCTGTGTCATTTTCTCAGCCCTTCCTTGAACAGCCCAGTTAACCTTGATTCCTACTCCTCCTACTCCTCAGCTCTCCTATTGCCTTACCTGCTTTACCTTCCCTCAGAGCACTTACCACTTGACATGCTGTTTTTTACTTATTTTATTTTCTGTCCACCTATCTGTCTGCATTATCATGTAGTAATACAATATATTGTAAGCTACTCAAGGAAGAAATATTATTACTATTGTTTTGCTCATTGTTCTATCCTCTGTGCCTAGAGCAAGGTAGACATTCACATATTTGTGGAAGGAAGGAAAGGCATACCTGCCCAGTATTGAATCATTGCCAATCGGCTCCAAACTTATCCTTGGATTTGTAGCTCTAGGATGCTGAAGCACTCTGCAAATGACATTAGCAGCTGACTCCTATTTAGGTTTTGTTCAGAATAGGCACTAGAAGGGCCAGAGGAGGAAGAAGAGACTTGCTCCTTTACGTTTGTTCCCCATAAGGCTTCCTGTCTGCTTCCTTTGGTTTTGATTGATTCACCAGCAACCCTCCTTCCCCTGACAGCAGCCCCTGCCTGAATCTGCCTTGCATTTTCCCCAACTTGCAGAATCAGTATCATCTCACCATTTCAAAGACCTCAGAACCAATCTCGTTGTTCCTGCTCCTGAGGATGCTTCTCCTAACTTGGAGACACAGCCTCCTCAGAGGTCCTTGGTTCATCTTGAGGGCTCCTCTCAGTTTCCATGTCTGTCCATTTGCTTACTCAGTGTGTGTGTGTGTGTGTGTGTGTGTGTGTGAAGTCGCTTCAGTCTTGTCTGACTCTTTGCAACCCCATGGCCTGTAGCCCGCCAGGCTCCTCTATCTATGGGATTCTCCAGGCAAGAATAGTGGAGTGGGTTGCTGTGCCCTTCTCCAGGGGATCTTTCCAACCCAGGGACCACACCCGCGTCTCTTATGTCTCCTACATTGACAGGCATGTTCTTTACCATTAGCTCCACCTGGGAAACCCTTGCTTATTCAGTCCTTGGTGTTATATCCACTTCCTGCAATAACTACCTCCAAAATTCTTTAGAACTCTCTTTTCACTCTTTCATTACTTAAAGATCTTATGCCTAATTAACAGTTCTGTATATAGCTCTTTTGTGGAGAGCTGAGTCAGTACCTGCAGTTGGGTCTGTGCCCAGGGAGATGTTTGGCTGAGACAGAGAAGCATTGTCATCAAAGGGAGTAGAGACAAATCATAGGTGAGGAAAGAAGCCAGACTCAAGGCCAGAGACCAGATTAAGTATCAGGACTGGCAGCAAACTGCCCGTCTATAAATAAGTAATGAGTCCAGGGATCAAGAACAGGTCAGGCAGTAAAGTGTGAGATGGGCCAAGATGGAGACTGCAGAAGATAGCCTTCCCGGATGAAGTGCCGAGGTCTGCTCTAAATGGTCCTGTGAACAGGGGCTGCCTGAGAGCATATGACACCACTCCCCTCCTTCTCCATTCAGGGCAGCCTCTCCATTCCAGAACCTTAGGTAGGAATCAAAAGACCCCTAAGATATGAAATCTCTGCCTCTCTGGACTTTTGAGTATTGACCACAATCTCGATTTCCTGCTTTTATTCTTTATCCTCCCTCTGGGAACCACTGACTGCACTGGAGGCTTTGTGACCCTGTGTATGCTTCTGTGAAACCCTTTCCCAGAGCCTAAAGCACCTCAGTGTGCAGTTCTGAAGCCAGTCCCTAGCCTCCTCTACCTAACCTATCTGTTAATGCAAGTCATCTGAAACATACAGATAGAAAGCACTGACCAGGATGGAGTGGGGTGGAACAGTCCAAAGTTAGAGAGCACCCAGGTGGCCATGTTGAGACTGAGGCAGGTGTCAACTATGGATCTCAACTAGGTCACGGCAGTTTACACAAATAGAAAAGCATAGAGGAAATGGAGAATTTATGAGCCTTGGGAACATTAATGATAATGGGTAATTAAAATAATAACAAGATTTTATCATTCATAATAGCTGAAATATGAAAACAAGGCCTTGGTTTTACAGGAGATGATAAGGAGTTCAGTGTTTGCTTCATTCCATGAGATTTGAAATCTAGGGGAAAATATTCAGAAATGGTGCAATTTGTCTAAGAACAATTAGAAATTAAGAAATAAAGTCCCATGTGAGACCACCTGACCTGCCTCTTGAGAAACCTGTATATAGGTTAGGAAGCAACAGTTAGAACAGGACATGGAACAACAGACTGGTTCCAAATAGGAAAAAGAGTACATCAAGGCTGTATATGGTCACCGCACTTATTTAACTTATATGCAGAGTACATCATGAGAAACGCTGGGCTGGAAGAAACACAAGCTGGACTCAAGATTGCTGGGAGAAAGATCAATAACCTCAGATATGCAGATGACATCACCCTTATGGCAGAAAGTGAAGAGGAACTAAAGAGCCTCTTGATGAAAGTGAAAGTGGAGAGTGAAAAAGTTGGCTTAAAGCTCAATATTCAGAAAACGAAGATCATGGCATCCAGTCCCATCACTTCATGGCAAATAGATGGGGAAACAGTGGAAACTGTGACAGACTTTACTTTCTTGAGCCCCCAAATCACTGCAGATGGTGACTGCAGCCATGAAATAAAACGACTCTTGCTCCTTGGAAGAAAAGTTATGACCAACCTAGACAGCATATTAAAAAGCAGAGACATTACTTTGCCAACAGAGGTCCGTCTCGTCAAAGCTATGGTTTTCCCAGTGGTCATGTATAGATGTGAGAGTTGAACTATAAAGAAGGCTGAGCACCGAAGAATTCATGCTTTTGAACTGTGGTGTTGGAGAAGACCCTTGAGAGTCCCTTGGACTACAAAGAGATCCAACCAGTCCGTCCTAAAGGAGACCAGTCCTGGGTGTTCATTGGAAGGACTGATGTTGAATGGAGTAATCATCAATCCAGTCGACTCAATGGACTCGATGTCAATGTCCAGTCGACTCAATGGACATGAGTTTGGGTAGACTCCGGGAGTTGGTGATGGACAGGGAGGCCTGGCGTGCTGCAGTTCATGGGGTTCATGGGGTCACAAAGAGTCGGACACGACTGATCGACTGAACTGAACTGAGAGTCCAAGACAAGAGATGAGCTCCCTACACCAAAGCAATTATGTACACTCAATGTGAATGACACTTAGGAGTAAAGGAATATAAAGAAAGAAAAGCAGACCATGAATAGAACAGTGAGGAAGCATTCTCATTTAGGGACAAGCCAAATGGACATGAGAGAGGACACCCAGGATAGGAACCAGAGAGCCTGGAGTAGGATGACACAGAAATTCAAGAAGGATTTATACCAAGAGGAAATGGTCAACAATATAAAAATTGTAGAGCTGTCAGGAAAGATAAAAACTGAGAAAGCTCAACAAAATTTAGCTATTGGTGAGTACTTGGAAGGTCTTTTGATTTACCCACTGATAGAGTAGATTTTAAAAATAAGAGTTACTACCAAATCCAGACCTTATCTTTGCCAGTAGTATGCTTTTATTTAGAAAATTAAGTTCATGTCAACACCTAACTAGTTAAAAATACACAGCTTCCATATCTAAAGATGCTTTATTAGTGAGGGTTCATTAATTCAATGCTGCTGCTGCTGCTAAGTCGCTTCAGTCATGTCCGACTCTGTGCGACCCCAGAGACGGCAGCCCACCAGGCTCCCCTGTCCCTGGGATTCTCCAGGCAAGAACACTGGAGTGGGTTGCCATTTCCTTCTCCAATGTATGAAAGTGAAAAGTGAAAGTAAAGTCACTCAGTCGTGTCCGACTCTTAGCGACCCCATGGACTGCAGTCCACCAGGCTCCTCCATCCATGGGATTTTCCTGGCAAGAGTACTGGAGTGGGGTGCCATTGCCTTCTTCACATTAACTCAATGAGTAGCCACATTATTTTTGTATTTTTTCAATATTTTAACACTTCCCTTTCCAGTATATGCTTTTATCACCCCAGTATAACATAATTCCTGGTAAGAATCTTAACTGATCCATAAATAAACTGAACAGTCATCTCCACATATCTTATTTTTTGGCTGTTTTAATCACAGTTTGTCTCTGCATACTTTATTTAAAACTTCTTGCCTGGAAATATGCTAACCTATAAATAGACATTTAAGAAGCTATATATAAACCTGCTTTCTAAGTTTTTGTACTTATGTAAATCTTGATAATATATGTTATTACTAAAAGCAAAGGTATGTATGTGGGGTTATGGGAAAACTAACCCCTTGCCTCCCAGTCTGCATGTACATGCACACACGCATATGTGATATAGAAGTTGCAGTATGCTTTGGTATTTTCATAAGTAATATTATCTGTGTCATGTAGAGATAGCTTATGTACTTCATATGTATACAATTCAATTTTATATTATATTACGTATATAATTCACTCAATATCACAGATGGAGGATAGATTTTTTTAATAACAAAAAAAGGCTATTGGCAAATTTGAGCCTCATGTATATCAGTACTATGTTTTTATTAAATTTTATAAATTCAGCAATTGCTTATTAAGTAAAACCTGATATTGCCTAAAATTTCCATGTTCACATTTTATGAAATCTTATTTTCTAAAGAGAACAACATAACATTCCCAGAATCCCTTCCTTGAAAATAATAATGGTATTTTTCTACTGCTAACAAAGTAGTATTCATAAATTAGTTATCACAATTATACTGTTTATAGATTATATACTGTACTTTTTATATCTAAGAAAATTCTGAGTCAGATGCACTAATTTGGTTTTCATCAATTTTCCTTTAAGGAAGTTAAAAGATCACCATCTAGTGGAATTTTTGACCTAAAAATTTTCCAAATTGAGCTTCAAATTGAAGTAATCAATATTTTAATCAAAAAAATTTTAAATGATAGTGATTATAAGTTAATTTTTATATATTTTCTAAAATAAACCCAAAAAATATTTTATATATTTTCTAAAGTAAACCCTAAAAGTAAACTTCAGATTAGAAAATAAAAATCAGTATTCATTTATGATAGATATTTTAAAAGTGATTCTATTTATTTCTGGCTGCACTGGATCTCGTTGCTGTGCAAGGGCTTTCTCTAGTTGTGGTGAGTGCGGGCTACTCTCTAGTCATAGAGCTCAGGCTTCTCACTGTTGTGGCTTCTCTTGTTGCAGAGCTCAGGCTCTGAAGCGTGGGCTCTGTGTTGTGGCACCCAGTCTTAGTTGCTCCAAGGCATGTGGAATCTTCCCGGACCAGGAATCGAACCTGTGTCCCCTGCGTTGGCAGGCAGGTTTTTTTCCACTGTGCTACCAGGGAAGTCCCTCATTTATGATATTTTTAACCACATAGTTTAACAACTGAATTGGTTTTTCTTTCATTTAAATGTTAACTATGACTTTCTAAAATTTTTCTTACTTTTTATGTAGATTCATATTTTTAAAGAAGAAACATCATTGCTTGCAATTTTATATTATTGAATACAAATTTGTCTTTATTTTTTCCCCACTATTTTTTGTTAATGGAATAAGTCCTAAACTAGGAAGATTTAATTCTACTCACTGACTAGTATTTTAATTTTAAACATTTGATCTGGTCTTAAGGAGGTTCAAAAAATTTAGGTATAGGAGTCTAATTTATTTTTTAGTGGCTATGCCCACTACAAAGTATTTGACTTTTTCCCTAGTTGCATAAAAACCATTTATATGTTTGGTATGAAAAGACAAACATGGTAGATGGCCAACAGATACATGAAAACTGCTCAGCATCACTAATCATCAGAAAAATGCAAATCAAAACCCCAATGAGCTATCCCCTCACACTGTGAGAATGTATTAGCAAAAAGACAACAAATGAGTAAGTGTCAATAAGGACTGGAGAAAAGGGAACCCTTGAGCACTGTTTGTAAGAATGTAAATTGGCACGATGCTATGGAAAAGAGTGTGGGGATTTCTCAAAAAATTAAAAACAGACCTACCATGTGATCCAGCAGTTCCAGTCCAGAGTATTTTTCCAAAGAAAACAAAAACACTAATTTGAAAAGATGCCTGTATATATATATTGCAGAATTATTCATGATAGCCAAGATATGAAAGAAGCCCAAAGTGCTCATTGATAGATGAATGGATAAAAGGATATATATATATATAAATATATATATATAAAGTATATAAAATAAATATATAAATATATATATATAAATACATATATATATATTCCAAGGTGTGTGTATATATATGGTATATATATATGTATGTATGTATGTGTATATATATATATTCAGTGGAATACTACTAAGCCCTAAAAGAGAATGAAATCTTGTCATTTGCACAACAAAGATGGACATACAGGGTATTATGCTAACTGAAATAAATCATAAAGAGAAGGATAAGTCCTGTATAACCTCACTTATGTGTGGAATCCCAAAAATAAAACAAATGAACAAACACAATAAAACAGAAACAAAGTCATAGATACAGAGAACAGGTAGTTGCCAGAGAGGAGAGTGGGTGGTGGGGGAGAATAAGTGAAATAAGTGAGGGAAATTAAGAGGTAGAAAATTTCAGCTTTGAAATAAATTTTAACTCTTAAAAACCTTAATTGCTAGTGACAACCAAGAAGCAAGTAATTATGTATTATTTGTCATATCAGCATTTCCTGATCAGCAAACTTAGGAATAGTCTATAGTGAAAGTGAAGTCACTCAGTCATGTCCGACTCTTTGCGACCCCATAGACTGTAGCCTACCAGGCTCCTTTGTCCATGGGATTTTCTAGGCAATAGTACTGGAGTGGATTGCCATTTCCTTCTCCAGTGGATCTTCCCAACCCAGGGCTTGAACCTGGGTCTCCCGAATTGCAGACAGATGCTTTACCATCTGAGCCGCCAATTTATTTCTTCAATATGGTATAAGATATGTGTCTAATAAACCCAGGGGCTTCCTTGGTGGCTCAGATGGTAAAGAATCTGTTAGCAATGCAGGAGACCTGCATTGATCCCCGGGTTAGGAAGATTCCCTGGAAAAGGGAATGGCTACCCACTCTAGTATTCTTGCCTGGAAAATTCCATGGATAGAGAAACCTGGTGGGCTACAGCCCTCGGGGTTGCAAAGTGTCGGACAAAACTAAGCAACTAAGTGCACAAGTTAGCTTTAAGCTACCAAAAAAAGAGACTATCTTAGATTGACATACCCCAAACATAAGTATTCCTGAAGAGTTAAAGAGTTCATCTGAAAACCCCTACCTCACTTACCTCTATTTTATAAATTATTAAAATATCATCATACCAGTTACTTTTTCTTTTTGACAGATTCTGCAACATATATAACATGAATTTATTGACCTTCAGTAAACCTAGGAACAATAAAAGTAAGACATGTCTGTAATGATTAAACCAACAAGCTTAAGCTACCGTTGATAACAAATGATTAAACCAACAAGCTTAAGCTACCATTGATAACAAATATTAATTTAATACTGAATATTTCCTAGACCACATGGATCTGAAATTCATCCTGGCCAGTTTCCTTTATATTTAGAAATGTTTAATTTGTAAGAACTTAAAGTCAATTAAATAGAACTCCTATAATTTAATTTTGATAATACAGTTCTAAGGTACAGACATACCATATGCCTAACATACACACAGACATAAAAGCAGACATAATTAGAGATCTCATAGCTTCACTTTAAAACTTGATTATGAATCGGGTATTACAATATTATCTTTGTTCAGTTGCTCAGTCATGTCCAACTTTTCGCAAACCCATGGACTGCAGCACACCAGGCTTTCCTGTCCTCTACTATTCCCAGAGTTGTTCAAACTCATGTCCATTGAATCAGTGATGCCATCCAACCATCTCGTCCCCTGTTGTCCCCTTCTCTTCCTGATTTCAGTATTTCCCAACATCAGGGTCATTTTCCCATGTGTCGCTTCTTCGCATCAAGTGGCTAAAGTATTGGAGCTTTAGCTTCAGCATCAGTCTTTCCAATGAATATTCAGGGTTGATTTCCTTTAGGACTGACTGGTTTGATCTCCTTGCTGTTCAAGGGACTTGAACAAGAGTTCTTGTCCAGCATCACAATTCAAAGGCATCAGTTCTTCAGCACTCAGCTTTTTTCACTGTCCAACTCTCACATCCATACATGACTATTGGAAAAACCATAGCTTTGACTATATGGGCCTTTGTCAGCAAAGTGATGTCTCTGCTTTTTAATACTTTGTCTAGGTTTGTCATAGCTTTCCTTCCAAGCGGGTTTCCCTAGTGGCTCAGCTGGTGAAGAATCCACCTGCAATGCAGGAGATGTGGGTTTGATCCCTAGGATGGGAAGAGCTCCTGGAGAAGGGAATGGTTACCCATTGCAATATTCTGGCCTGGAGAATTCCATGGACTGTATGGTGCATGGGTTTGCAAAGTGTCAGACATGACTAAGCAACTTCCACTTCACTTACTTCCAAGCAGCAAGCATTTTTTAAATTTCATGGCTGTAGTCATTGTCTGCAGTGATTTTGGAGCCTCAAAAAATGAAACCTGTCAGTGCTTTCACTTTTTCCCCTTCTATTTGTGATGCCACCAGATGCCATGATTTTAGTGTTTTAATTAAAAGAAACAGGTTAAAGAAACCTCTTAAAGCTCAACATTAAAAAAGAAACAGGCCTTTCCTCAAGGTAGGTGCCCTCGTGTTGCCTCCTGCAGTTGCCATCAGACCTTCCTAATCATTGACACGTCCCTAACCGCCCATCAGTGGTGACTGGCATGGCACCCCTCTGGCTTTCCTTTCTTTTCAGAAACAGGTTTCCGTTTCTTTCTTTTTTAATGTTGAGCTTTAAGCTACTTTTTCACTCTCCTCCTTCACCTTCATCAAGAGTCTCTTTAGTTCCTCTTCACTTTCTGCCATTAGTGTGGTATCATCTGCATATCTGAGGTTGTTGATATTTCTCCCATCAGTCTTGATTCCAGCTTGTGATTCGTTCAGCCCGGCATTTCGTGTGATGTATTCTGTTAAGTAAGCAGGGTGATGATATATAGCTTTGATCTATTCCTTTCCCAATTTGGAACTAGTCAGTTGTTCCATGTCCAATTCTAACTGTTGCTTCTTGACCTGCATACAGGTTTCTCAGGAGACAAGTAAGGTGGTCTTCCCATCTGTTTAAGAATTTTCCACAGTTTGCTGTGATCCACAGAGTCAAAGCCTCTAGCATAGTTAATGAAGCAGAAGTAGATGCCATACTGTTCATGAGGTTCTCACAGCACGAATACTGGAATAGGTTGCCATTCCCTCCTCCAGTGGACCATGTTTTGTCAGACCTCTTCACTATGACCCATCCATCTTGGGTGGTTCTGCATAGCATGGGTCATAGCTTCACTGAGTTCACAAGCCCCTTCACCATGACAACACTGTGATCATTAAGAGGTTTAACCATATATATATATATGTATATGGTTATATATATATATACACACATATATACATATATGTATATACATATATACATACACACACACACACACACACATAAATAAAGCAGACTTGTTTGGGGCTTTTTATTGTTGGGGGCCAATAGGGAATCCCTTTGGCTCATCCAACCTTAGCTAATGTATCAAACTTTAATTTTAATCATATTTATATCTACATTACTTATCCCATTAATAACCAGCTAAAGAGTTCTTATCCTTTTGGGATAAGTCTCTTTAAAATTTCCACCTTTTGGGGAAGAAGCTTCCAGACTTTCTCCTCAGATTTTTCTTATTTCCCTGTTAATCGACCTGCTGCTTAATTGACCTAATAAGCATTAATTAAGCTAATGTTTTTATTAGACCCCTTTAAGTGGAGCTGAGACAAATCAGGCTTCCTAAACTGGTTTATTTTGTTTGTTTTAGGTCTTAGATCAGTCATACATATATATAAAATTTATCCACCTTCTAATTTGCCTTTTCATAGGTACCAATAAAATAGCTGTTGATAATGAGAACTCTCTAAAAGTTTACCAATTTAGAATTCCTTCAATTTAAAGAATCCATCATCTTTAATACCAATGAGTATTATCTTAATAATGATTTAATTATTTAAATCATTTAATACCAACGAGTATTATCTTAATAATGATTCAAATCAATAAACGCAAGAGGCACTCCACAAGAGACTGCAGAAGAGGTAGCCTTCATAAGATATATAAAGTTTATTCTCAAAAATGTCTAAGAAAATAAAGGTCTTCTTTGTACAGATGGGCACAATGAAAGTTAAGATGACAAAGTCCCTTGAGAACTGGCCCAGCCAGACAAAAGGCTTCTCAGAATTCCAGTCTATTTGACTGATTGCCAAATATACACTGTATGCACACATTCTGGATGGCAGAGACCAAGCCCTCAAAACACAGGAAAAATAGGCTAAGAGCAGGTAGAATATTTATATCTCAAAGACACAGGGAGAGAAATGCAGGTACCCCCTAGAAGGGCTCTTGTTCCTTTAAGGTCAGAATTCTGAAGAGATATTTTCCAAGCTGGTTTTTTCAAGCTGTGCATGCAAAAATGATAATAATAATTTTGGAATGTTAAAAAACTCTAATTTGGCCATTTTTAGAACAACATTTTCTTTAGTTTCCAATTAAGTACTTTTGAGAATATATTCTCTACATATATAGTAAATCCTCCCAGTGTCTTTCAACTAAGGATAACTTAGGTGCTGCTTCTTGAAACTAAGTTTCAAGGAAAATGTACTCCTGTAGCAAGGAGCTTAACACCACTAAATAAAACTTAGGATCATCAGTCAATAATGGCAGATCCGAGACCCAGAAGAGACTGACCCAAATTCGTCTGAACTCTCCAAGGAGGCCTCTCTGCCGGTACCAAGGCTCCAAATTCTAATAGAGTTCAAGTGAAGGAGAGAAGCTTGTTCTGGGTTCTTTCATTGGTCACCAAAACTGTCAACTAAAGAAAACAAAAATCCACAGCCTAAAAGCTAAGAGTTATGTTTTATTTGAGGACCTTATTGAGAACTGTAGACCGAGAGACAGCCTCTCAGATTGCTGTGATCCAAAAAGGTAAAAGAGGAGCCAGGATATATAGGAGTTTTTGCTAAAAAAAAAAATCAAGTGGTTACTGCTAATCACAACAAACAGACATCTCAAGTTTATGATTTTAGTGCTTTTCAATGTGTAGTAAAATGCAAGAGTCTGGGTTCATTGAAATTTTTTCTTTGATATGTATCAACTCTCTAGGGTCGTTATCCTGTTTTTCTTCATCCTGAATTCCCCTTAGGGTGCACTGACCTGGCTGCTGCAGTGACTGACAGCTTGACAGCAGGCAACAGTCTTTGTCCACATTATATTTAGCTTTCTTACATTTCTATTGTTTTTATTTTGTTTTGTTGCTAAGTCTGTCCAACTCTTTTTCAACCCCAAGGACTATAGCCCACCAGCCTCCTCCGTCCATGGAATTTTCCAGGTGAGAATACTGGAGCGGGTTGCCATTTCCTTCTCCAGGGGATCTTCCCGACCCAGGGACTAAACCCCATCTCTTCTGTCTCCTGCACTGGTGAGCGGGTTCTTTACCACTGTGCCACCTAGAAGGCTGATACATTTCTATATGTGTACCTGAAAAGAACCAATAAAGATAAAATATGCTGTCAGAATTGATTGTTTTAATACATCTTAAGCAATCTGAATATTTTCTTCCTCAAAAATTTCATTCAACACCATGGAATCTGAGAAAGTAGCACCTGGTCGGTATAAAGCAACTCTATTTAACTAAGTTTATGTTCCAGTCTTACTAGAGCCCAAACATTGTAAAGGGTTAAAATATATGTATACCATCTGTATATGCATAGTTTAATATGTGAAATTTTACAATTTTTCTCTTCAGTACTATTTAAGAAACTGGGTACTTAATCACTATGAACTCAACTATAGTTTCCTCCTCAATCTTTAAATTTCTATTTTCCCAGATGACCTACTCTAAAGGTTTCTTTTCAGTATTACAGAAACCACCAAACAAATCTATGCAAGCAATTAAAGCGCAGTGTGTGAGATCTGAGGAAATCATTGATATATGCACTTGCCTTCATTTTAAATCAATGAACTAATATGGATCTGTATACAATATCTATTTGGTGGGCAAGCTCACCTTGTTTAAAAAACAAGCTACTTCTGTTAGCTCTTATCTCAAAACTAGTGAAAGTTAATGGTGGTTTTTATCCCGAAACCAGATTCATTAGGGCAGCAGGATGGCAGAGCAGCTGAGAGCATTCCAAGGAAAGCCAGAGGGGTGCCATGCCAGGCACCACTGATGGGAGGTTAGGGACGTGTCAGTGATTAGGAAGGCCTGATGGCAAGTGCAGGAGGCAATACGAGGGCACTTGCCTTGAGGAAAGACCTGTTTCTTAGTCCCTGGTTGCTTCGTATCACTGGTATCTGTGTGCCCTGAATACCTGCCCCTCCCAATACCGTACAAAGAATGATCTTTGTACTATAGCCATTATTCTCTTGGCCTCAAAGGACAGAACACGTTGAGTTTATTACCCTGCTTGGCTGTGCACAGCCTCTAATCCTAGTCATGGTGGAAACCTGCCCAATCTTTTATCCAAGAGCACACAACGAACGGCCAGAAATATTTTTAGTTCTGACTCATTGAGACATGAAAATAAATATAATAGGAATAATATGTAAAACTTAAAACACATGAATCATACCCTGATATGGATATAGCTTGGAAAAGGAAATGGCAACCCACTGCATTATTCTTGCTGGGAAAATCCCATGGACAGAGAAGCCAGGAGGGCTACAGTCAGTGGGGCCACAAAGAATGGGACACGACTGAGCACAACGCAGCAGCAGCTTGCACATAACTAGGAGATGTAGGGCAAATGTCCCCAACCTCCGGGCTACGGACCCGTACTTCCTGTCACATCAGCAGCAGCTTTAATTAGAAATAAAGTGCGCGAGAAACTCAATGTGCTTGAATCGTGCTGAAACCATCCTCCCTAACCCTGGTCCGTGGAAAAATTATCTTTCACGAAATCGGTCCCAGGAATCAAACAGTTGGGGACTGCTGTATAATAAGGGCACCGTCCTGCTTCCTTTCAGAACCAAGATTCACTCCCTCAACTTCTGAGAGCTGCAGATGATTTACAGCTGAGTCCCTCTCTGAGCATGGCGCTGGGCAGGAGAGAACTCCCTCCTGAAAGTTTGTGCTTCCTCTTCAGGAGCTGCCAGCATCCAGTGACTGGTTGATAAAAGGGAGCAATGACTCACCTCCTGGTCCTGATACAGGATAACCTCTGGAAAACCAGCTCAGCTTCAGAAACTCTGGTAAAATCAGCTGAGCTCTCTCCCACAGCTGCTTTGCATCTCAGCTTCTCTCTCTGCCCAATCTAGTTCCTTTGCTTCCTTGTGGGGGATCGTTCTCAAGAGCCTTCCTATAAAAATTCTGAGTGCAAATCTCCATCTCAAACATTGTTTTCTAAGAACTGACCTAAAACAGTACCTGTTCCAAAGCGAAGAAAAGTGTTCACTGAAGAGAATTTTATTGAGCTAATTCTCATACTCCCAGTTTTATTAAAAGTATGGTATGTTTAGTAGAAATGGCTTGAACAAGGTAAAGTTTGATTTTTCTCTCATAAAAGAAGTCTACAGGAGACAGTCTAGAGCTGAGATAATAGCACCATGAAATCTCTCATCAGAAATTTAAGTTTCTTCTGTATTTTTTCTTCACCATGTTGAGCCTTTGACCTCCATCCTCATTTCAGCTCAGAATCCAAAGCAGCTGCTGAAGCTCCTGCCATCCTGTCTGCATGCAGGTAAAGGAAAGATGGAGGACAGAAAGGTTATTTCTTTGTAGTTGTCAACCATCTTTAAAGAATATTCCCCAAATCCAGTCCGTAAACTTCCACAAATATCCCTCTGGTGACTGCTGTCTGCCAGCGAGGAGGGAAAATAATTTTTAGTTGGGTCCATGCCATCCATGATAATATTTATATCAGTTACTAACAAAAAAGGGGAGAATTACTAATGAAAAAGGAGGTGAATCCAAGAGTAGAGAATGCAACTAGCGGGCTCTGCCTTACATAGGTTAAAAGAAAAGTCTCTACTTAAAAAAAATAGAGAGAAAGCAAGAATGATTAGTATCTGACCACAGGCTCCATGTGGGGAGGTAACAGGAAGTGATGAGAACTACGTTGAGCCAGAGAACACATCTAGTCTAATGGGCACAGCAGAGCCTGCCTGGCCAGGTGAGAATGAAGTTCAGTTTGGTTTGACATTCCAATTTTCCAAGAGAAACTAGCAATCCAGATTTTTATGTGAATTTTCCTTACTTTAAAATCAACACCCACATTTTAATAAAGTTCTATGTCTAAATTTTGTAATCTGGATCTCACCTTCAGTTTGCAATCTCTGAAAGAAAAGTCAGTTTTCCTTGGGGCAACTTTTTTTAGTATATGTGCTGTACAATAAGAAATGGACTATGTATCAAATCATGTTGTATACCTGAAACTAATGTAATGATATATGTCAATTATACCTCAATTAGGCAAAAAAAAAGAAATGAACTCCATTCCTTTGCAAAGGTGTGGGAGGAACAATGTGAAATGAAGGGGCAGGAAACCAGATCCTTCAATCAGGACAAACTCTTATACATAATCTGTGAGCAGCGAACCCACCAGTTACCTGGCCCTCATATCCCCTCTGCCATTCAGAAGGGGCTTGCTCTGAAGTCGGCGTGGGGTGGAGTGGGGTGAGGTGGGGGTTGGAGGTGGGGGTGGCTAAGCAGTATTTTTACATGCACAGTTCTGGATAATTAACCCCTGCCTGCCCTCAAAGTGCTGAGGCACAAACCTGTTCAACTTTAAACTGCATGTCCATTCCTTGTAGTTTTCTTTCGTAACCAGCAGATGGCAGCAAATATTGATCGGATTTGGGCACTAATTTACACGTTATTGGAGAAGGAAAGAGCAACCCACTCCAGTATTCCTGTCTGGAGAATCCCATGGACTGAGGAGCCTGGCGGGCCACAGTCCACAGGATCACAAAGAATCGGACATGACTGAAGTGACTTAACATGCATGCATAGCACTAAACGTTTATAGTTCTTGTTGATTCATATTCTTTGATTTGTGTCAGTTAAAAAAATGAGTCATTCACATTTGCCTCACTCATTGCTTTTCACACTAACAAGCATTTTACACCTGATTTATACTTTTGAAATGATCATTGTGAGTCAACTATATGAAATAATAGAGCAAGCACCTTAATTTGTTCCTTGATAACACAAGAATTATCGAGGCTTCAACACTAGTGAACCGGGAACTTCCAGATGTTCAAGCTGGATTTAGAAAAGGCAGAGGAACCAGAGATCAAATTGCAAACATCTGCTGGATCATCGAAAAAGCAAGAGAGTTCCAGAAAAATATGTCTACTTCTGCTTTATAGACTATGCCAAAGCCTTTGATTGCATGTATCACAACAAACTGTGGAAAATTCTTAAAGAGATGGGAATACCAGACCACCTTACCTGCCTCCTGAGAAATCTGTATGCAGGTCAAGAAGCAAAGTTAGAGCCGGATATGAAACAACAGACTGCTTCCAAATTGGGAAAGGAGTACATCAAGGCTGTATATTGTCACTCTGCTTATTTAATTTATATGCAGAGTACATCAAGCGAAATGCCGGACTGGATGAAGCACAAACTGGAATCAAGATTTCTGGGAGAAATATCAATAACTTCAGATATGCAGATGATTCTACCCTTATGGCAGAAAGCAAAGAGGAACTGAAGAGCCTCTTGATTGAAAGAAGAAAGTTGGCTTAACCCTCAACATTCAGAAAACTAAGATCATGGCATCTGGTCCCATCACTTCATGGGAAATAGATGGGGAAACAATGGCAACAGACTTTCCAATGACAGACTTTATTTTCTTGGGCTCCAAAATCACTGCAGATGGTGACTGCAGTCATGAAATTAAAAGACACTTGCTCCTTGGAAGAAAAACTATAACCACCCTAGACAGCATATTAAAAAGCAGAGACATTACTTTGTCGACAAAGGTCCATCTAGTCAAAGGTATGGTTTTTCCAGTTGTCATGTATAGATGTGAGAGTTGGACTATAAAGAAAGCTGAGTGCTTTTGAATTTTGGTGTTGGAGAAGACTGAGTGTTTTTGAATTTTGGTGTTGGAGAAGACTCTTGAGAGTCCCTTGGACTGCAAGGAGATCCAATCAGCCCATCCTAAAGGAAATCAACTCTGAATATTCATTGGAAGGACTAATGCTGAAACTGAAGCTCCAATAGTTTAGCCACCTGATGTGAAGAATGGACTCATTAGAAAAGAGGCTGATGCTGAGAAAGATTGAAGGTGGGAGGAGAAGGGGAAGACAGAGGATGAGATGGTTGGTTGGCATCACTGACTCGATGGAGATGAATCTGAGCAAGCTCTGAGAGTTGGTGACGGACAGGGAGGCCTGGTGTGCTGCAGTCCATGCGGTCACAAAGAGTCAGACACGACTAAGTGATTGAACTTAACTGACACAAGGATATAAAGTTTAATACATACCACCAAATAAGGATTACCTATTTAATCTTGACTCTGGGAGTTGCTCTTAGTAAAAGACTATATTTTTTGATGTTTCTAAATAGAATACAACCACTTCAGTACATGAATATTTACTATTATTATTTTATGAATGATACCCACAGTTGCCCAAATCCATCCCTTTTAAAATGCACAGCATCTTTTTACTCACCTGGAGATGCAAATAATGAGATATATGTTGGGAATAATTATTAAGAAAAGCTCCTACGTGGCATTAAGTTAAACTTTTTGTATTATCTTTTGAAGAATAGCAGTTTTTTGAGTTTTTGTTATGTCAGCAGTGATTATGGCATAAATAGATCTCTTTGAAGAGAAACAAAAGCCAAACCCAATAAAGTAATGCAGATCTTAACAGAGATTTTGTCTGTGGAACAATTACTTCCTTATTTCATGGTTCAAAATTTTATACAGCATAAACTAAAATCTCAATAACCTATGAGGAAGGAAATATGGAAAATGAGCAATCAGGCTACACAAGAAAGAAGGAGCCCCACCATGAGAAATAGGAATTACCAGTGCCTACAGATGCCAATGGTGTTTACACCTAAGTTGTTTGGGTTTATTAAGAGATGCAATGAAACCTAAAAATGATTGTTTTCATGTATGAAAAAGTAATAGACCGGAAGATCCCATGATAGTTTTAATCAAAAATTTTGTGAAGTTTAAAAAAAACAACAAAGGAGCACATTTGTTATGGATTGCATCTCTGAATTACAGAATCACAAAAGTTGAATAAGTGTGGAAAGTTTCCTCATTGTAGCTTTGAGCCTGCCAGAATCCTATGAATTTCTTTATCTTTGGCCATATTTATCTGGCCTTTGCTTGATTGCTTCCACTGATCCAGAGCTCTGGATGTTTTACTGTAAGATTTTATTTTCAAACAGCTCTCCTTGTTATAAATTCCCTCTTTACAGAGATCTGAAACTGGTCTTCCTGTAATATCTGCTCATTGGTCTCTTCTGGAGGAGTAGTTTTAAACATTTTTATTTTGGGTCACAGACTGCTTTGTGAGATTTATGTAAGTTATGTACCCTCATCTTAGAAAAAAGGCATTCCTACTCCTGAAAGGATAAAATCTTTTCTACATGATAATTCTTCAAAATGTTACAACAACATGACATTCTTCTTAAAAACAACCTTACTAATTTCTTCAATTCCTTCTTTCCTTCCTTTCTTCCTCTCTCTGCCCCTTCATTCACTTTTTTTGGAACAAGCATCATCCTAAAACCTATTCTGTGCCAGTTACCATGTTAGACCCTGGGGACACCAAGAGGACTAAGATGCTGTTCTGTCCTTGAGGAGTTCACAGCTTAACCGGGGAGACGGATCTGTAAACAATGAGTGGTACTTAGTTGCTCAGTCGTGTCTGACTCTTTGCAGCCACATGGACTGTAGCCTGCTAGGCTCCTGTCCATGGAGACTCTCCAGGCAAGAATACTGGAGTGGGTTGCCAAGCCCTCCCCTAGGGGATCTTCCCAACACAGGAATCGAACCAGGGTCTCCTGCATTGCAGGCGGATTCTTTGCCAACTATCAGGAAAGCCCATACAGTTCCTTTAGGCATTGGAAATATGGGTCTAAAATTTGGGACAGAAGCCTCCACTGGAAAGAAAAGATTTAGAATTTATGTCCTTGGCGTCCAGTCCTGGGAATGGATGAGTTCACATGGAGGAGGCACATAGCGGTGAAGAACAAGGAAGGCCACCAAGGAGAGAACTCGGGGGAATACTGGCATTTAAAGGGCACTGGAAGAGGAGGAGGAGGGAGTGTTAATGAAGGCAATTGACAGTAGAAAGTTGGAAAACTAAAACGCAAGGGTATTAACAGCAACAGAAAAAGCTATCGCTCTTTAAAAAAAAAACATTGGAATGCCCAGTAAGCCCCAGGCATTCTGCTAATTGCTAATCTTATTTCTGTCCCCCCCCCCACTATGACTAGCCCATTGCCCAGTGCGATTGTTTTCTGTTGATCTACGGCCACCCCTACAACAAGTCAAGGCCCCTCCCGTGCCTCAATGTTCCTTGCTCTTTGTTAGTTTCCACTGGGCTAGGTGCTTATGTTTGCACTAGTGCCACGCCATTTATATTGCTCAATTATAAATCCTTTCAAACATTCTCTCCCTAGATTCCACGATAAATATGTTACTGTCATATTTCAAATGCACAAAGCTGTTGGCACATTTTCAGCCCTATAGGTATGTGCTGCATAGATGTATTGATTTAAAAATCCTTTCTCTGTGATGCCACCTCTAAAATGAAATTAGAGAAAGGGTTAACATACTATATGATGCACTTTATCTCATTCCTCTTTGGATCTACATAAATCATATTCTCTTCGACAGTGATTCCCAAACCTGGCAGGGTATCAGAATCACCTGGGGAGCTTTTTAAAAAATATAAATTCCAGAGCTCCGTCCCAGATGTACTGAACTAGGTAGCATGGGACATTTGGGGCCAAGAGATAGGTATGTGCAATATTAATAAAATATTCCTTAGGTGACTGTGATGTGTTCACTTCATGGGCTGCCATTTGGGAATCCTTGACTAGGGTTAGAAACTTCTGAGAACATTGATTAAAAATTGTCAGTGATTTTAGAATGCTATTTTCTCTCTCAGATTCTCTCTCAGGAAGCAAGCAATTAAAAAAAAATTCTTGCTGTTTTTCTTCTTGTTATAAATAATAATGTTATAAAAATTATAAACATTGTACAAATAAAAAGGAAGGTAATGTAGCTTCCTAATTCCCTCTTGATATGAACAATTCGGTGAACACTTAGTATTTTTTTCCAATGCCTTTGCTAGGTCATTTTTTCTGAAAAAAATTAGGTCATATTCTACTTTGGGAGGGGTTTCCCTGATGGTTCAGATAGTTGAGCATCTGCCTGCAGTGTAGGAGACTGGGGTTCAATCCCTGGATCGGGAAGATCCCCTGGAGAAGGGAATGGCAACCCACTCCAGTATTCCTGCCTGGAAAATCCCATGGACAGAGGAGCCTGGCGGGCTACAGTCCGACACAAAGAGTCGGACATGACTGAGTGACTAACATTAACTATACTTTGGGAATCTAGGTTAAGAGCCTGCATTTGGGAGCCAAGCTTATCTGGGTTCAGATCTCACATCCAGTCCTTACTGGCATCCTTGGACAAATTTTTAAGCCCTCTGAGTCTCAAATGGAAATAAAAATACTATCTACATCATAAAATAGAGGGCTTAGTACAACATGCAAAATCAATTCTCAATAAATATTAACTTTTTATTATGGTTATTATAATGGCTTCCCAGGTAGCATAGTGATGCAGGAGACATAAGAGATGTGGGTTGGATCCCTGGGTCGGGAAGATCCCCTGGAGAAGAGAATGGCAACCCACTCCAGTATTCTTGCCTGGAAAATCTCATGGACAGAGGAGCTTGGCAGGCTACAGTATGTGGGGTCGCAAAGAGTCAGACATGACTGAAGCCACTTAGCATATTTGATTATTATTATAATTGCAATCGCTACCACTAAACTTGCTAATACTATAGGCATTTTTATGTAATATATATTGAACATCCTATTACTATAAGCTTTTCTTAATTCTTTTATATTTATGTGCAATAATTGATTTAACAAATGCCTTACTCACACTTACTTAGTTTTTTACCCCCAATTTTTCATGATTGTAAACAATCCTGCAGGGAATATCTTTGTAAATCTGTCCTTTCATATTTGTACAAGTGTCTCTCCAATACAGGGGATTTTTGAGTCAATGAGTATGAATATTTTAATAAACTTCTTCCCATTAGCTCCACAGTTTATTTATAAATAAAATGATATATCACTTAACAGTGTAGGATACTGTTTCTTCACATACTTGTCCAAACTGAATATTAATATTCTTCCAAAGTTTTGCTAATAAGCTAGGCAAAATTATATATCATTGCTGTATTGTTTTGCATTTATTTATTAGAGAAAGGAAGCATTTAAAACAATCTATTTGTATCTCTTTTTTTAAATTTAGCTTTGTATTTTCCTGTGTGCCCCCTGGTTTATCTTCTTTTTAAGGAATATTTCTCCTTTATTACCTTACTCTTTTCATTTTTTTTCTTCCACTCACCTTCTAATTTTCTTTCTCCTTGATTTAGCATTTGAATGATATTTTATGTCAAGGTCATTTTCTATATTCCCTTAATATTAGATGTTCTCTCAGCCCCTTCAATTTATTTCCTCTTTATTTGCCTTTTTTAAGCAGAAAACTCCAAATGATCTCATTCCATGATTTATTCAAGTCAGTGTTTTCTTCTTCCCTGAGGTTTGCATTTTGTAGAAGAGGGGAGGTGACCAGTATTATAGCTTTCTCAATACCTGTTTGAAATGGAAAAGAGCTGGTTTGTTATATGTTTCCTTCCTTCCCAAATCAAGGTATTTTCTGCAGCATGTCATTGTTTACTTGACTCTCCAGATATTACTCATCTGCTGATAGAAAATGTTACAGCTTGTGTGAGTGCCAGCAGCAGCCAATTATATCCTAAATGATGTGCGTTGGCATGAGCAGGGTTGGCAGAACACGTTCTGCTTGGTGAGATGAAAATTTGCTTCAATATGTGTGCCTGTATGGGATTGACCACGAACAAAATCACATCACTGTAGGAACTGAAGCAGTTGTTGCCACACGGTATTAAACAACCATGACATCATTAAAAACCAAATGGTATTTTAGATGTTGCTGTTATAGCATATTACAATAACAATGTCACCGAGAGGGCTCCATTCTTAATATTCCAAATTCACTGTATTCTAATTTTACCAAAGCTACTATCTTTTCCTTGTCTTATGCAAAGATAATATATAGATAAATACCCTAAACAAACATGTAACACATTCAAATTTTATGTTAAATAAATTAAAATCATTCAGTGTTTATTGTGAAGGTAATTTGTACCTTCAAGGTACATTTTCACATTTTTCAAGTTGAATTAAGTTAGTTCACCCTTAGGATTCCAGTGTTTTCAAGAGCCTAAATCATTAAAATAATAACTAACTGAAAAAATATTTTTAGTGGCTTATATTGTATAAGTTCAAATGTATGAGGTACATAAAAATATTATTACCATTACATCTAATCTTAAAGTGATAATGTCATAGTTAAATCAAAACTTTTTACATTAAAATGGTACACAGCCATTGAAATATGATTAGAAAAACTACATGGAGGTAAGGAAATATTTGTCACCATGTAAAGTGAGTAAGTGGAGAAGAAATGGCAACCCATTCCAATATTCTTGCCTGGAGAGTGCCATGGAGAGAGGAATCTTGTGGGCTACAGTCCAGGGGGTTGCAAAGAGCCGGACATGACTAAAGTGACTGAACACACACACAAGGTGGATAAGGTATAATATTAATATGATCAGTGGCTTAACTATAAAGTCCAATGAAAATAGTTACCTTCTATTTGGGGGATTAAGTTCTTTTCATTGTGCTATTATATTGCCTTCTCAATAAAAAAAGTTTTGTGTAATAAATCTAAACAATGGCTCAATGCTTATTCAGTAACTCAACAGTTCTATCTTTCATTAAACAAAAATCGGTAACAGTCACCTGACTCATGTTGCAGTCACCTGACTCATTTTGCAATTAATCTCCAGAATGCATTTATTCCCTGTCTTCTTCATAATCTTAGAAACTTGGCCCTGAATGGGTTTGGCTAGAAACAAGGGTCATATATAAAATATTAAAAAATCAATGAGTCAGAAGACACAATAAACAAGGAGAACAGACACATCCATAACTGAGTGCAGAGGCTGAATATCCATGTTGGATGGAAGTGAAAATGTGCATCTAGAAACAGTCTGCAGGGAGACCTGATTTTTTGGACATCAACACAGTTTGATTAATAAAACAAACACTTGATTTGCAAAGAGAAGGCACAGGTTCTGGTTCCAACTTTGCTGCATAATTCCATTGAGTTTTATTTTCTAGATCAATAAAAATAAACTATTGAAAGAATGAGGTAATACATTTGGGAAAATACTGGACATTTTAGAGTACAACAGAATCCATAAGATCTTGGTCATTCATGAAATGTTAACATGTTTATTTACCTGTATGCAATAGACACAATAAATATTCTTATTTTTCTCACATATGTCACTTAATAAGTCTAGTAACTGAATGCTGACTTTTCAAATAATGCAGATTTCAGATGCTATATACTGAATTAGTCAGAAATCTGTCCTTGTGAATTATGAATGAATAAAACCAGTCCATCCTAAAGGAGATCAGTCCTGGGTGTTCATTAGAAGGACTGATGTTGAAGCTGAAACTCCAATACTTTGGCCATCTGATGGGAAGAACTGACTCATTTGAAAAGACCCTGATGCTGGGAAAGATTGAGGGCAGGATGAGAAGGGGACGACAGAGGATGAGATGGTTGGATGGCATCACCGACTCAATGGACATGAGTTTGAATAAACTCCGGGAGTTGGTGATGGACAGGGAGGCCTGGCATGCTGCGGTCCATGGGGTCGCAAAGACATGACTGAACGACTGAACTGAAAACTGCCAAATGTATAGGAAGTTATCTTCTTTAATTATAAAACCATATTTGTGTTAAGTGAAATAAGAAGCATATACCACATATGGTCACGAAGCTCAGAGTTTAGACACATATTTCCTGTGTTAAACTCTTCTAGGACTGATTAAAATTTGCTAAACGTTTATAAATAGTGTTGATATTTTATTAATTCTATGGAGTTCTGCTATTTTTTCTCATTCATTTTTCTTTCTTCAGTGTGCTCTAAGCCACGATGTCAATGTGGAGTTTTGGTTGGTCTCCTGGTCCATTTGATCTCAGCTATGACATTTCACTGGGATGTCGACTGTAGATTTTCTGGTTTTTTATATATGTATTTAATATAAAGCAGTTTTATATACTTCTAAGACTTCTAAAGCCTTCAACTTTTGACTTACCTTGAAAATGCTTAGAAAGCACTACAAAGTTAAGTAAGTGGTGGGAAGTAAAGGAAAAGTCTTCATGAAAATATTTGGCACTCAAACTTGGCATACTACAAAAATTTTGAATTTAATTTTAGAAAACTTACTTAAGCAAATGCTCAGAAACTCAAACAATTCTTACTTCACTATATGGACCATCTATCAGTGTCAACTTTTAAAAAGTACTTGACAATCATCTCTGGATAACAATATGTCTATATATTATATGTATAATTATATATATTGTATATCTATACATTTGGATATATTTCTAGGAATAGTACTAGGGACAGAATTAGTGATTGTAGTAGGACAGAAAATTTTGAATACCTTATAGAGAGTATAACCCAAAACAGTATTTATTTGTCCCAAATGGTTAAAGCAAATCTTGCCTCATGCATTTTATCACCAAAAAGCAATATTGTCCTAAAACCCCTACCACTTAAGTATTTATGTCGATTACAGGTCTCTTTTATTATTTAAAGAAAACACATATATTATATCCTAAAGAGTCTCTTTTCATAAGAACTACTTAATTTTTCTAACATTGAAACAATATGGTATTACAGATAGACTCCTGTCATGTAATCTGTCTTAATACAAATACACATACAGCTCGTTTTCATGTGTCCTTTACAAATTACCAACTCATTTTATACACAAGCATACAAACAACAATAATAATACAGTTACAATCATACAGTATAGTCTTAATTATTCTTCTTTCCAAGGAAATGATTGCAATGCTTATGTGAACTAAGGCGGATGCTCTAGCCTCCCCACACTTCCTCTTCAGGGGTTTGCTTCTGACAGAGAATATGTCACATTGCCACATCAAAAATAACTATCTACACATAAACATACAAGCACAACAAACGTTAAATCTGCATCTTTCTCTCTGGTCTTTTTGATATTTTCATCGTCTAGTTTGAAGGAATTAATATTTTTATATAACATCATATTTTGGCTCTCTGTTATCGTTCACGGTTCCCAAATCAGGAATCGTGAAATTACGTCCTACTGTTTCCTATACTCATTTGTAGTTGTAGTCCAGCTAATTTTCATTATGTTCAAAACAAACAAACCAAAAAAGAAACAATGGTTCCATCTTCCTTTTTTTTCTTTTTTTCAACTGTCAACCTCTCATCGACAAGTTATAATACGTTGGGCAAGCCAGCCTCTCTGGGCATCAGCTTCCCCTCTATAAAACAGTGGCTTAAATTAAATTAGACTGTGAAATGCTGTGTTTTACCCCATAGAGTCCGTTACTCCTAGAACCTGTTCCTGAGGATGATACAAAAATGGAGTTACTGTACCCTGAGATTTTCACTGCTTCCTTTTGAACTGTTATCTTAAACTGACTTGCATGCTGTTTCCCAAACTCTTATGTCAATTTCTTTGCCTTGGGACTACTGAGTTTGTTCTATTTATGGCTTTGCCTCACCTCTTCAACCAGAAATGTTTGGATACTCCTCTAGCACCAACTCTGATTTCCCTCCAAGTGATCCCTCACCTCTTATTTCTTTGCTGTGGCCTCTGTAAGCAAAAACTTTGTCTTGACCACGTATCTGATCTTGGACCTTGCGCCTTTGGCAGGGGCACTTGGGGCCCATGCCTTTGCCAGGTTTAGTCTCCCAGGAATGGGAGGTTGCCATTACGATTCTCTGTTTCTCTTACCTCCAAATTTCTCTATTTCTTACACAAATGCTGCCCATCCTTCAAAGCTCAGCTCAAGTTCTAAGAATTCTATGAAAATTTCCTACCTTTACTCTATCAGTTATCATTGATCTTTTCCATTTTGGACTCTTACCTGCATCACATCTGGCATCAGACTACAGGATAAATTTTTCTTTTTAGTAAACTTAGAGGTCATTGTGTCAAATTACATCATGCGATACTCATTCTTGTTCCTCACCAAATCTTAGTTGGGAAAATAGTCAACCTATTTGAATGAAACAAGTGTCTCAAATATCATTTTCTTCTCTAGACAAATTGGCTCTGGGATATTTCCAATGAATGTGTATCAACTCATTTTTAGAAAATGTAAAATGAATTCCCAGTAGAGAGGAAATTTCTACTGTTCAGAGCACACCTGCTTTCAGCTTGAGGTAAACGTCAGGCATAGAGGATTCAGACTAAGGGATGAGGTAAGATGTTTAATGGACAAACGATGGGAATCTTTTTCTGAGGTCTCCCAGTGGAGACAAAGAAGGTGAAATTCCTAGCAGTTTACTCTTTAGAGGATGAAATTTTTACATGGACAGGTCACTTTTTTCCCATTAAATACTTCATGATGATGATACATAAGTAGGTTAAAGATGACTCCAGTACTTGGTCCCTATACTGTCTACTTCTTTCCAGCGAGCTAGGACTATTAGTTCAAAGCCCACTGATGCCAAACTCAAATTTTTACATATCTAAGTGCTTTGAATATAGCCCCAATAGACATTGTTTTAGCCATTAAGAGCTGAGTGTTTTGCATACCCCACGAAACTGCACCTAACATCTGCTAGCCATAAGTAAGGCAATCCTTGTAGCTATAAAAGACCCCAAACCACTGCTGCCCTTTGGAGTTCTCTGACCCAAAGACTCCCCTGTTTGCTACTGGGCAACATTGCTCAGACATGTGAATCCTCTCTCAAATTCCCTTCTCCTCCAAGAACTCTGCCTCTCTTTCTTTTCTGGGTAGTGAGCCACTGTCTCTGGAAGGTCATCTGCTGTGTGAGACTTCCTCTCTCAAGCAAGCTTGTCCCAGTGCTGCCCAACAAAACTTGTGCAATACTACCATCTCCTGGTCCTGACTTTTTCCAGCTCACATCTGAAATCCTCAAACTCACCACAGATGTACATGGTAAAATTTAAAGCAGTACCAAACTTAGTCTTTCCTCCTCACACCTCTAGTCACCCTAACTACATGATTTAATGAACTTACTGCATAATTACAAATTGAATCATTTGGCTCATAACACATTTTTCCCTAAAAATTGAAGTCTCAGTTTCAATCAGTAAATCTGCCTGGGAAGTGGAAGAATCATTCATGTTGATAGGATCAAAATTTATGGAATGTATCTCTAAATCTTAAAGGATATGTTTGAAAGGACCACATTCCTTTCTACCATTAGCCATTTGTCATGGAACATTTTCCCTTCTGCATCTTCTCATCCTTCACAATCTAGTTTAAATGCCCTTTCTGGGACTTCCCTGGCAGTCTCGTGGTAAAGACTCCATGCTCCCAATGCAGGGGGCATGGGTTCCATCCTTGGTCAGAGAACTAAGATCCTGAGTGCTGCACAGCATGGCCAAAAAAAAAAAAAAAAAAAAACAACACATTTCCTAGCACTTATCTATCTCCTAGGCTGACATAGGCCATTCCCACTAGACTCTCAAAAGTACTCTATTCTACTCTTTTTAGCATTGAACAAAATTGGTAGTCATACATGTATTTATTTATCACGATGTCTGCTACATATTAGACACACTACAGAGTTGATTACATAAAATGTAATTCCTCTGGGTTCTAACATTATACAATTTTATGAAATGTTAAGTTCTAAAGAAGCCACAGACGTGTTTTTATAATTCATGAGGTTACTGTAAATACTTTGCTACAAAAACATACGTATCTGGACAAAACTTGACTTTCCCTATTCATTTTCATCCATATTCTTGGGAAACAAGTATCTGATACATCCCTGACTCTTGTCATGTTGACTCCATAGCAACCCTTCTCTGTTTTGAACTCTCCACAAGTCTTACCTTATAACTTAGAAGTGAAAAAGTGTGAGAGGAGGCAATTAAAACATCCAGATCTCTGCTCCAGTGTAGGGACAGGTTAAATGTCTTTTTCTTTTTACTACAACAGACTTTATGACTGTAATAAAGATGTGAGTGCTTTCCTCAAAGATAAACATCTGAAACAGAGAGTGGGTTACATTCTAATAGCCTGTGGCTGCTGTCAGAAATAATTTAGTGCTTAGTGCTTTGTTGGCTGACCCAAGTCTTTTGAAGAAGCGAAGCATGCTGCTTACACCATCATGGCTGCCCAGAATCCACTCATTTATGTGAGGTGTTCTGTAGTGCTGCTCAATGAAGGCAAGAAGCCTGAACTTGGTAATTGAGAATGAATGTCAAGTAGTGTCAAGGCGCCTCAATTCATAAGGCTGATAACTCCTTCTGTGATTGCATTTCCATTTTTACAGCTGCTTCAGTGGCCAAGTTTGTAGCCTTGTTTGGGAAAGTGTATACATTACAGGACTCTTGGCACTGCCTGAGAAGAAGCTAGTCGTTTTATTCATTTTTAAGGGTTGCGGAATTTTCCAGCTATTGTGAAGATCAGTTTTATAACATATATAAAGAGATAGAAAGAAGAGAGAAACTTTTTAAAGGACAAGAAATAAAAGAAAAGCATTCATCTTTGTGCTGCTCTTCCAGCAATCACACATTTAAAAAACTTTTGACATTGGCAATAGATTTCTTTGAGAGAAAGAAACTTCCTTAAATGAAAATATACAAATGATTAAATGATGGTGAAGAATAAATTCAATTTCTAAAATGTTTTGCAACTGTAGTCATTTAAATTGAATGATATATGTGTTATCTCTAGCAGAGGGTCTAGCTTCTCTTTCTGTAAAGAGCTAGAAAGTAAATATTTTAGGCTATGGAAGCCAAATAGTGCCTGTAGCAGCTATTCTGCTCTGGCGTTGCACAAAAGCAGCCATAGAAAATGTGTGAACGAATGAGCATGGCTGTGTCCCTGTGAACTTATTTGTGGGCACTGAGATTAGAATTTTTTAAACCTTCTTGTATGTCATGAATGGGCTTCCCAGGCGGCACAGTAGTAAAGAATCTGCCTACCAAAGCAGGAGATGGAGGAGATAACAGGAGATTCAGGAGACACAGGTTTGATCCCTAGGTCAGGAAGATCCTCTGGAGGAGGAAATGGCAATCCACTCCAGTATTCTTGCCTGGAGAATCCATGGACAGAGGAGCTTGGCCAGCTACAGTCCATAGCATTGCAAAGAGTAGGACACGACTGAGCGACTGACCATGTATGTCATGAATATTATGTTTCTTTTAATTCTTTTAACTATTTAAAAATGTGAAAACCATTCTTAGCTCATGTGTTGTACAGTTAATAGGTGGTATGCTGGATTTGGCTCACAGACCTGGTTTGCTGATTCCAGGTTTAAACATGGTAGATGCTCCATATATGTGCCTGAGCCCCTTCTAAAAAAGTTATGTCTCATGGATCAGCCACCTTGATGGGCAGGAACTGAATCATACTTAGCAGGGTCTTTGGTCAGCACTTTATGCAAGAGTCTCTGAGCTTTGAGCTACACATAGTGGTATCTGTTTTTTTATCAACAATTTGCTCCACAGACAGCAAACTATCTGGGTAAAGTTAATAGACAGAGGGAGGCATGAACTGTCTCAAAGACTCATCCCTCACCTTCCTGCCCTGATCTTTCAAAAAACATTTTTCTTTTTGTTTCTTGGACTGATCTGGAAGTCAGAGATGACATAAAAAGTATTGTGACTGAATATTATTCTGAAGTCAAGGTACCTTCTTAAAGAGAGGTAATGGTGAAGATTGGAAAACAATTTGTAAACCTGCAAAACTGAAAATTTCATTTACTGTCATATGGTTGGTTTTTACTTACATACTGAGTCTACCTACTGCCTTCTTTTCTCCCAAATTACGTAAAATCAATTAGCAGAACTTCTCTTTCATTAGAAGTTTTTAAAAAGAGATTTTGGTTTTAAAGGATCTTTTAGGAAGAGTCTATTTTTTTCTTATTGTTTTATAAATTGTCCTGGTTGGCAGACAATATGGAAATCAGCCGAAAAGATGTATTGATTAATTATTTTTATCTTTTCCCTGAGAGTAGAAACCTGAGACTTAACTCTAATCGTTGTGAAATTAAAAACAAAACAAACAAAAACGCCCAAAACATTGAAGTTGTTTTCACAAAATCAATCCGGGTGCCCCCTTAATGAGACTGGGGCGGCTGTAGAGATGTCCAATTTTAAACCATTTTGTGCTGACTGTATACCAACTGTGGTAATGATGAGAATCAAGTCTGCTGAATTGCAAGAGTGACTGTCTAGTTTGTCTAAGAAAAGGAATTAATATATAAAGCACATATTCAAAATCCAGTTTAAGATTTGCATAACAAATTCTAGTAGTTTAAGGAAGCAGCTTCAACTATGGGCTATTTGATAGTTTTGAACATAACTGAGAGTCAGTGTAAAAGCTTTTATAGTTTTGTTGTGCCGCTATTATTCTGTCTTAGAAAGCAAATGGCAAAAGTCATGTTTGCTTTCATGTATTTCATATGCCTTGGGAGGCCCAGATAAAACTCCATCAAGGATCTGGATAAAAGTTTCAGGCATTTATTTACATGTTTCCCAATCACAAAGTCAGCTTACTATCTAGATGTTTCCCAGTAACAAATATGCTGATAATTGAGGAGGTCTTTGGTTTGGCCTCGGATGTCAGCCATTGTCCGGTGTCTGAGGCTATTTAGCATTTCTATGCCACTTTAGAGATGCTTTCAGACTTTGGGTGGCTAACAAGCTGTTTTGTATGACACTAAGAATCTTAATCTGATCAAATGGTGGTGCTGAAAGGCTCCCTTGGTTTTTAATATGATGATCTAATGCTAGGAAATTGCAGTCCCTTGTTTCTATACATAGATCAAGACATTTTATTCTGGACATAGACTGTCACCTCTGCTCTTGAAGATTAGAGGATCTCAAGGCCACAGGAGAAGTGTAAATGTCTTTATTTTGTCTACAAGCGTCCCTCCTTCTACTCCCATCCTGAACGCATTCGACTCCAAAGCACAGCCTTAACAGAAAAAGGGATGGTTCGTGTAGTTTTAGTTATAATTCGCATATTGTTGGATATTTAAATAATTCCTTATGAATGACACAAGCTAGATTTATTTTTAAGTGTTGTTTTGTTTATAAGCTTTCCATTTGCCAGCTGTTTAAGTGACAGTGTTAGGCATTCAGCTGTGTCTGACTCTGCATCATGGACTGTAGCCCGCCAGGCTCCTCTGTCCGTGGAATTCTCCAAGCAAGAATACTGGAGTGGGTACCCATTCCTTCTCCAGGCGATCTTCGTGACCCAGGGATCGAACCCATGTTTCCTGCATTGCAGGTGGATTCTTTAGCATCTGAGCCATTCTTTACTATCTGAGCTGTAGTGAGTCTTCATAGTCTTGATTAGAAAATACTCATGAGTCTTAATCTCACATAACTTAGGTGAAATAGTCAGTATTTGATAAGTCCCTGAACTGCTTCCATTAACTTCTTGGAGAGTTTAATGCTTGCTCTGCCCATTCCCTGTGACCATTTTGATCAGTTCTTGTCATCATGTGTTTTTATTTTCAAGTAGATTCCTTGGTTCTCGCCATTGAGAAAACTGTTTTGCTTTATCCACCATCTGGTTAATAAATACAATACTACATTCTATTTTACCATAATAGTTTTAGTTTAGTCAGATTCAAGAGAGTCCTATTAAAGTAGATCATGGTCATAAGTAATGTCCACCTTCCTGAAAATCAACTCACCTGAGAGCAGCTAAGTATGTCCTAAATGAAACAAATCAAATGCAAAGGTTTTTCACTTGGGTAAGCTATAAACTTGCTCCTTTTCTTCAAAGCTTACTCTCTTTTTCAGTCATGTACTAGATTTTTTGGTGATTTTTTAAAACTTTCTTCATTTGTCATTTTCAAAAGGCAATTTTTCTTAAAATGAAACTTAATCTTAGAATTTAAAAGAAATTAAATGCTTTTTTTCCTTTCATTATATTATTTAGATAGTTTGCAATTTTTTTTTAAACCTCAGAGTCTTAGTATTTATATGTAAGATTTCTTATTTGGCCTCCCAAATATTGCATTATAATACTGATACAGTTAATGTGAAATAAATAAACAAGCTTAGTTTTGACATGGGTTCTATGACACAGGTGGGTCTTGGGCATCAGAGACCGGTTTTCTTTATTTTCCTTTTCTTTCTGTTTTTTTTTTTTTTTTTTTTGCTATTACAAAGAGAAAGAGAACTTAAGTAAAAATTGGAGGTTGCTGCAGCTGCTAAAAGCTCTCTGAAGCCCATTGAGCAGGAACAGAGCTGTTGAATAATGCAGACAAGATAATGAACAGCAGACAAATGATCCCAGGAGGCTCCCCACTGGGTAAAGGGAGTGTATACTTAAAGGCTAGATTTATTATCCTAACATCTTTTCTGGTGACCTCCAATTTATTGGAAATACCTGAGACATTTATAAACTCTGCGTTTTCCTCTTCAACCAAAGCCAAGTGTGTTCATCATTTCTACCTCAGCTTCTTTAAGTCACATAGCAAAGTTTCAAAATCCAAAACTTCCCCTCTTTGAAAGAAAAAACTGAGATTTAGGCAAAGAGAAAAGAACCAAGAATGCAACCTTGTGATGGATTTGTTAACCGAAGTACAGACATGTTTCCCGAGACTGATGGACAGCACTACAGATAGAAGGCTTTCTTGCTTACTAGAAATTGCCAGTACAGTTTAAACCCTAAGTAACTGGATTTAATAATGCAGCACTTTACAGGTACACTCTATGCCCAGCCAAATTTGGGCTATTTTCTAACAAAGGCAGATTTGTGAGATATATAATATTCAGTTCAGTTCAGTCGCTCATTCGAGTCCGACTCTTTGCGACTCCACAGACTGCAGCACGCCAGGCCTCCCTGTCCAGCACCAACTCCCGGAGTTCACTCAAACTCATGTCCATCGAGTCGGTGACGCCATCCAGCCATCTCATCCTCTGTCGTCCCCTTCTCCTCCTGCCCCCAATCCCTCCCAGCATCAGAGTCTTTTCCAATGAGTCAACTCTTCACATGAGGTGGCCAAAGTACTGGAGTTTCAGCTTTAGCATCATTCCTTCCAAAGAAATCCCAGGGCTGATCTCCTTCAGAATGGACTGGTTGGATCTCCTTGCAGGGATGACAAATCACCTTTGTTTTAAAATGAGCATTCTTAAAGGCAGGTTTTGATGTGAAACTTATTCTTTGCATGCAATTCATCAAATTTGATTTACACAATCTCACAGTCAAATTTAGTGAGAACTTCAATTTGGGATTGAAGAAATTATTCCATAAAAGAAGAGATTAGTTTACAAAGCCATGTGTACAATTGTTTTGAGATTCTTTGAAATATCCTAATGAGCTCCTAAAGATACCGGGTCCATTTTTTCCCCTTAACTCCACATTGCTGGTTTTCTTAGAAAAAAACAAACAAAATCCTACCTAATTTTAAACCTTAATTGTCCTATCAGGCAAATATTCCTTCTTAAGATTTTAGAGCTTAACAAGTGCTAATTATATCAGTATATTAATTTAAGACAGGAAAATTCTGACCACCATTGTTGCTTGAAAAGTACTATTCTAAGTGTTTATTGATATTTGTATTCATCATTTCAGGCATATTAAGAAAAAAAGTTTGAGAATTTTTAAGTTAATACTAAGTGACAATATTTAAATAATAATAAAAAACCTTTTTTGGTATTTGTGTATGTGAATAAATGCAATGGAAAAGTTTTAGTTTGCAGAAGGGGTTAAACTGAATAAGATTAAATGTGAACTTGGAATAATTGCAAGTTTTTCCCATCCTCCTGAGAAATACTGGAAAGAAGAAAATTAGGGTGAAGATTTGCAGGTGGCTGGTGGAGGGGGTGGGATTCTTAACTACAATTTGATGAATTAAATTTAGTATAGCTGAAATAAAATAATATAGTAGGTGCTTAAAGCACCTAAATGGCTTAAGCAGGTATATGATTTTAAGTGTCCAACAATATCACAAAATCATTAAGGCCATGTCTATATAAGGAGTCCATTTGTCCTTTCTTCTTTTCCTTTGTTTTGACTTCTATAATGATTGAATTCTGAGTTCTTGATCAGTTGATGTTTATTTGAATCACATTAATGAACTGATTGCATTGACTACTTGCTAGTGTCACTGAGGGCACCACTGATTTCTGAATAATCAAGCAAATGTACATAAAGCCAATCACAGACATTGAGCAGCAAGCTGCATAAATATAATTAAGCCTGTAGAAGTATATTATGTAAACTGTGTATGTCCCTGTGAATTAAATACAATGGTAAAATATAACAAAACAAATGAAACAGATGTGCTCAAGCTTATGAAATTAAAATTCATTCACTCATTCATCCTTCAACTATATTTTTAGCATCCACCATGAACAGGCATGTTTATGATCTGTGTCCAACTATAGTGAACAGGATCTACATGATCCTTGCTGTACTGCAACTTTAATTTTACAAGTAGAAGAGAACAATAAATATGTGCATATTAAGTGGACATATCACATATTAAAATGACAATACTTTTTGATGTATTGGGTTTAAAAATATATGAATAGCATTAATTTGTTTTATTTTAAAGCTTTAAAAAATGTAGCCAAAACACTAAATATTATATATGATGCTCACATTTGTGGTGTAAGTTACTTTCTATGGGACAGGACTGATTTAGACACCCTTCTTTCTACTTACCACATTTTTTACCCTGTCCCAAGTAGGCAGACAACTACCCCTCCAACATACTGACAAAAGACAGGGTAGTCTATAAAGAGCTTGAATTGGAAAAGCTCTGGACTTTGAAGCATTTTAAAGCCTCATTCTGGACAGTAAGAGGTCATCAGACATTTGAGGAAAGCCTCAAATGTGATATCCAGAGGTCAAAATAAAAAGAAAATAAATTTTAAAAGATTTATAGGGCATAGAAAGAAATGTCCACAAGAAAAAGAAATCCATAATTATTTTCCCTAGAGAAATAAGAAAGTATATATCTTCTGTAAAATAAGAATGCAGGGTGATAAGAGGAAAGCATTCTGTTTACAAGAATATTGAAATTTTTAATACTGAATTAAAATTCAAAGAAAGTTTTGAAACTAAAACCAAGGAAAATTCAAAGAAGGTTTTTAAAAATTAAAAGACATCTTGGAAAATAAAGCCAAGGAACTAGTCTAGATGATAGAACATGGAGACTAGGAAAAAAAATAGATAATTTTCCCATGTGGTCCAAAATTTAAATAATGTTCAAGGACTTCTTAAAAAAAAAAAACAGGGAAACACATGGGATAAAAATCATCAGAGACATTTTTTTTTTCAATTTCTAGAACTGAAAAATCCAAGTCCAGATTGAAAGTTCAATGAAACTCCCATACAGCAAATGAAAAAAAGTGTTACCTATTATGCCTCAGGATGGAGAAGGAGAAGATCCTGAAAAGTTTTGAATATAAATGAACAAAAACACCTGCCAAAGGATCAATATTAGAATGGTATTATATTTTACAATTGCAAAGTTGAAAACCAAAAGACAATGGAGGAATTCTGAGGAATTCAGAGGAAAAATTATTTCCAATTTAAAATTCTATACCCAGAAAACATATCCATCATTTGAGAAGGTTGCAGATGTTTAATGTCCCCCCAAATTTAGTCTCATTCATCCTTTCTCAGAAAATTCTTAGAGGCTGTATTCTACTGAAATAAAAAATCAAACCAAGAAAGAAAAAGTATGGGATTCAAAAAACAGGGGATATGAGACATAGAAAGGTCAAAGAAATTCCCAGAAGGATGGTGAGAGAAGATTCTGAGGATGACAGCTATGAAGCAGGCCTAGAAAGCAGCAATCCAGAGTGGAGCAAAGGAAAGTGAACTCCAGGAGGAACATATCCCAGAAGAAAAAAGAGATAAACTCTGTACATATCTGATATATTTGAATATATCAAAGGATATACTGAAAGATTTTTTTTCTCATTTACAGAGTTGGGAATGAAATCGTAATTGATTCATAGAAATAAACAAAACAGACGCAAAAAGTGAGGGGGAGTCTAAGGGGAAAAAGCATGCAAGGTGCAAGGTAGGAAAGGAAACAGTACTTGATGTACATCACTGTGAATAATAGTTATCTAGTTATGATCAAATTGCCAACTTCTGTTGGATCATCGAAAAAGCAAGAGAGTTCCAGAAAAACATCTACTTCTGCTTTATTGACTATGCCAAAGCCTTTGACTGTGTGGATCACAACAAACTGTGGAAAATTCTTAAAGAGATGGGAAACCAGACCACCTTACCTGCCTCCTGAGAAATCTGTATGCAAGTCAAGAAGCAACAGTTAGAACTGGACATGGAAAACAGACTGGTTCCAAATTGGGAAAGAAGTTCGTCAAGGCTGTAGATTGTCACCCTGCTTATTTAATTTATATGCAGAGTACATCATGAGAAATGCTGGACAAGATGAAGCACAAGCTGGAATCAAGATTGTCAGGAGAAATATCAATAACCTCAGATATGCAGATGACACCATACTTATCGCAGAAAGCAAAGAAGAGCTAAAAGAACCTGTTGATGAACGTGAAAGAGGAGAGTGAAAAAGTTGGCTTAAAACTCAGTTTTCAGAGAACTAAGATCATGACATCTGGTCCCATCACTTCATGGCAAATAGATGGGGAAACAATGGAAACAGTGATAGACTTTATTTTCTTGGGCTCCAAAATCACTGCATTTGGTGACTGCAGCCATGAAATTAAAAGACACTTGCTCCTTGGAAGAAAAGCTATGACCAACCTAGACAGCATATTAAAAAGCAGAGACATTAATTTGCCAACAAAGGTCTGTCCAATCAAGGCTATGGTTTTTCCAGTAGTCATGTATGGATGTAAGAGTTGGACTATAAACAAAGCTGAGGGCCGAAGAATTGATGCTTTTGAACTGTGGTGTTGGAGAAGACTCTTGAGAGTCCCTTGGACTACAAGGAGATCCAACCAGTCATCCTAAAGGATATCAGTCCTGAATATTCATTGAAGTACTGATGCTAAAGCTCCAATACTTTGGCCACCTGATGCAAAGAACTGACTCATTGGAAAAGAGGCTGATGCTGGGAAAGATTGAGGAGGAGGAGGAGAAAGGGACAACAGAGGATGAGATGATTGGATGGCATCATTGACTCAATAAACATGAGTTTGAGTAATCTCCGGGAGTTGGTGATGGACAGGGAAGCCTGGCATGCTGCATTCCATGGGACTGCAAGAATTGGATAGAGTGACTGAACTGAACTGAACTGAACTGAGTTGTGATCATGTAAACACTGAATATTTACTAAAAACAGATTTATGTAGAACATATTTGGATAGAGTGATAGTAATGTATGTGTGTGTGGCAGTGATATAAGAGAATAAAAATCTGTAGGATGTCAATAGATAAAACCAAAAGACTAAAATGGGCTTCCCAGGTGGCACTAGTGGTAAAGAACCCGCCTGCCAATGCCAGAGTCATAAGAGACACAGGTTTAATCCCTGGGTTGGGTAGGTCCCCTGGACCTGAGGGCATAGCAACCTGCTCCAGTATCCTTGCTTGGAGAATCCCACAGACAGAGAAACCTGGAAGGCTACAGTCCACAGGGTCTCAAAGAGTCTGACATGACAGAAGCAACTTAGCATGCACACAAGCAAAGACTGAGATAATAGAAAAAAAGGATTAAAGAAATTGAAATTGCTATCACTGGGAAAGGCCACCCATTACTGTGGTCCATCCAAGTCAATTCTTGTGGTCCAGAGTAGTGAAATGGAGAGGGCTGAAGCCAGCATCTGAAGGAACAAAGAGAAGAAGATATACAACACAGGAAATTCCAGAGGAAAAAAATGGGAAAGATCATAGAGAAGTAGATCATAAAGAAAAGGAAAATGAGATGTTAAAATAATCAGAATTCTTAATCTTAGAGAAGAAAATGATCAAAAATTTCTAGAATATGACGTTTCTAGACTAGAAAATAGCTATTTTATGTGGGCTTTAAAAATTCTGGAACATAATGAAATGATTTTTAATTCCATAGATTAGATAGTATGACAATCTACATGTCAGCAAGATATATTAAACACCTAAATGATTCCTTGGAATGGGCCTTTTCTCATGATACTTACAAATTTCTCTGAAAGCTATTTAAACCTTCCCCTTTTAAGAGCAAGAAGAATTTATCAGCTCTTTTGCAGTTCTAGGTTTTTTTTTTCCCAATATGCAGCCAATTTAAAAGCCATATTATTTTTTTAGGCATTTGTAATGTCATTAGAAGTTGTATTGGTTTTCTATTATTTTGCAACAAACTACCACAAACTTAGTGACTTAAAACAACACATATTTATTATGTCACAGTTTCCACAGGTCAGGAGTCTGGGCATAGCTTACCTTGGTCCTCTGTCGAAGGTCTCACAAGACTGCAATCAAAGCCTCAGATAGGCTATGCTCTCATTTGGAGGCTCAAGGGGAAAAATCTGCTTCAAAGCTTATTCTGGTGTTGCCAGAATTTATTTCCTTGGCTGTCTGACGGAGGGCTCAGCATTTTGCTAGCTGTTAGCTGGAGGTTGCTCTCAGGTCCAAGAGGCTGATTGAAGTCCCTTGCTGTCTCGGCTTCCTCAGTATGACTGCTGACTCGATCCACCCAGGAAGATGAGTCTCTCATCTCGGTTGGCTAAAATGGAGTCTTATGTAACAGAACCTGATCATAGGAGCCATAATCCACCACCATTGCCATATTCTATTTGTTAGAAGCCTGACACTGGTCCTGCTCACACCCAGAGGAGGGAATTACACAAAGACATGGACAGTAGGGAGTGGGAAATCAATAGGGACCACCTTACATCTGTCTGCCTCAGAAGCATAAAAAATATAGAGAAAGTTAACATTTGCAAAGTTTTAATGTGCAATGTAGTATTTAACATGATAATTTCTCTACACATATATATATATTTCAAATATTTTGAAGTTTAAGAGCACTTTATTGACAAAACAACCCATAACTCTGCTCTATTTTCATCATCTCTTTGACTTGCAGTGCAGTGGAACCCAGCTCAGTGATCATGCATGGTATATGTCTTACTTCCCATGCCTGGCACAGTGCCTGACTCATAGCAGCTGATCAATGAATGACTGATAATCAAACGAATCCCCTAAAATGTTTCAAAAAATCAGTTGTATTAATATATCCACAAATTCTACTCCAGCTTTACATTGTCAGGACCTGCCATGTAGTTAATGATTGTTACTATCACTCAGAATAACAATAAAAACTCAAATTTATTGAGTGCTCCCTCTATCCTAGGCACTGGTCAAAGAGTATATATGTTTAACTATTTAACTCTGATAACAATTCTAAGGAGACAACATATATTTTTTAAATGGTTCATTCCTCTAAAAATCCCATGTTTGTAAGTTTCATAGACTGTGAAGCTGAGATTTAAGCATTTCACTCTTTCTTCTCCCTTTTAAGGTAATGGTTGTCTAAGCAAACAGTAACCATGACATTACAACATCTTTTTTTTTCCTTTGACCTCAGGTGTTCAACAGGTCTTTGCCCTTTGCACGAAAAGTAGCCTTTCATATGTAAACCAGGAATGATTATTTTCCACATATCCTAAAATGTACTTATAAATAATCATGCATTCAAACATATTAAATCATTTAAGACTGTAATTAGTCATTGTCAAGTCCTGGCGAACAGCAGGATTCTAATTGGAGAGCAGTGTTTGCCCTACTTGTGCCTCAATGAAACTTTCAGAGAAGGGCAGCGTGTGCTTCTTAATCTGTTTTTCTAACAGCTAGTAAATCAATGAAGATGAGGCTGGTGGGTATGACAAATTAATATGCACACTGACAACTTATAACCGCACAATCGCTTAGGGAATTACTATGCGACTATATCCAAGTAATTATATGTTTTAAATGATTTACCTCATTTTGTTAACAATAGCCCCCTAAAATGGAAATAAAAAGAGAGAAAATGCTAATAGCATGTTATACCAACTTTATGTTGAACTTATTAAGAGGTTGCCCTTTTAATGAAGGATTTAATGAATTAAGAGATTTGTTATGAATAAGCATTCTTACTACTTGTTAAGTATTTGTCACCACAGACCTGTCATAGTCATTCTAATTATGATTAATACCTTATCTTGAATTCCATCTTCATTCACATTTCAGTAACAAATGTAACTTCTATTATATGATCAAGGTTCATGAAAACAGGATGATTTGCCTATGACCTTATATTTTATTCATTTTTACATTCATATTTAACAGATTTCTCTGAAAGTTAACCTTATGCACCTTCTAATTTTTAAAGTGCATGTTATTCTTGACATGCTTTTCAACCCTTTATGCTGTTTCAAATCGTGGTTATGTACTCAAGCTAAATGAAATATCCTAACATTTTGATTAATCTTATATATACCTAGGAGCTGCTACTTTCAGGCATTATTTAAGAATATTTTTTGTACCCTATGGAAAAGTTACTTTAATTATCTCAAGCATTGCTAACATTCTTAGTGTGGAAGACACAGTTTTATGAAGTTCAAAGAACCATGCATTAAAATTTTCAGATTTTTCATTGTAGTCTATGTATAAACTGTGGCAAATACAGAGCTTTTTTGTAGGTGGGGTTTTTTTTAGTGGTACAATACAATCCACATCCACATGATATTATGTCATGTGTCACAGATATCTTTCTTTTCAGTTCTTTCTTTTTTCCTTTAAATCTTTTCTACTTACTTTTCTCCTTTTTTTTTCCTTTTTGTCCTATTTCTGTCCCTGTTTCACTCCCTCTTCTTTGAATTTTTCCCTCCGTCTTAATTGTTCTTCCCTTCTCTGCAGTTCTCCTTTGTCCCTGTTTCTACAGATGTGTTCTCACCATTTGCATCCTCTTCTTTGTCCTGTTTCCCTCTCATCCTTTCCTTTTGAGCCCGTTCATCTGCCTCAAGGGAGTTCATACTCTCCACCTTTGTAAAAGGAGATAAGCCATCTTTGCATTTGATTTTTGTGGTTTTAAGAGTCCTCAATTATTCACACTACCAGGTGTTAAAAGCTCTGAAAGGAAGTAAAAGTAATAATATGACTTATTTTTGTACCCTTTTTATTATATCAAGAGAATCTCTACGAGAGTATAAAGGGTTACATTAACTAATAAGCCCACTGGTATCGTCAGGAAAATTAAGCCAGTTAATTAGGGGCAATAATAACAACAATAATAGTAACAGTGGGCTGAAAGAAAACTGGATCATTTATCAGACATGAAGTATGCTCTCCTAAGGGCTTGGTATCACAGAGGGGCAGCTTCTTTAGCAGGAAGAAGCTCTCTGGTCCCCAGAGCCACTGGATCCTTCCCAGTCTCTGGTGTTGATGAGGAACACTCCACACACACATTATCAAGGCATTTGTAGTAAGCCAGGTAGTATGAGCGAAGTGTATGCAAATTGGAGAAATGAACCCTCTCCAGAGGTCTTCCAAATCACTCAATTCTTGAAGCAATTAGCAGATAGTCTATTTCCCCTTAAACTAGATGCATTTACATTTTCTTCATCATTTGAAGCATGTCTTCACACATTTCATGTTCTCCATTATAGGCAGAGATAAGTACTATGCACTTTATTGTTGAATTCAGTGGAATAAAGTCAAACACTCGTGGTATGCAATATTCTAATGTTGTAAAGATCTGATGAGTTTTCCCTTAAAAAAATAATGCAAAACAGACTACATTTTAGTTACATTTTCTCAGAAGTATCTGGGAGAAGGAGGGTCCTGTGTTTAAGTGTTTAATGTACTTAAAAATTGTATCTTCTAGCAGTCTCCAGTACTGATTTAACAGGTCTGATCTTTTGAAATGAATCCCATATCATATTTATGATGATGGCTTATTTGAGAATGAGGCTAAATCTAATGAGAGGCAATTCCTTTGATGAGAGTGACAATTACATCACTTGAACTAACATATCAACAGCTATCTCTTCTTATCAATAATAAACTCATTGCTTTGGAAATAAATTTAATGTTATCTCAGGTGTTGGTCATCATTCATGAACAAGCCTGCTCTAACTTAGGTATGTCCCTAATCATGTGAAAACAAATAGTAAATTGAATACCAGAGATAAACCAGAATTTCTCATTCACCATCATTCTCAGTTTCCATAAATCCCAAATCTTTGCTCTAAATTCAAGTAAGCAGAAAGAACTAGTAAATATGGAGTCTCTACACATGGCAGACTGTGCTATAACTGATTTTATTTTAATCAAATTCTTTTATTTCTTCCACAAATTCTTTGTAGTAAGAACTATTAAGTACTGAAATGGCAAAAGTGCCAAAGGCAAGAAAGCATCGCAAATTTCTATGTGCTTCATGATCTTTTGGTACATTTTACAAAAATCTAATTTAATACTATGTAGTCTAGATCTCTGAATGCTTAATTGAAATTTTTAAAAAGGTAACTCTTTTGTTTAGAGAAAGAGTAATGAGAAGTACAATTCACAGATCTAACTTCACCAAGTTGAGTACAAAGCCAGCTCACAGTAAAATATGTATTAGTCAATAAATAATGTTGAGACAACCGTTCAAGTAACTATAAACAAAACCCCCCAAATCCTTGACTGAGTTCTAATATCATTACAAATTCTAAATGGACATGTGGAATCACAATAACAAAAATAAACTTTTCCTAACTTACAGGTATTTTGATTTGAGAAATGGAGTTTCAAATTGTTTTTTTTTTATTTCTATGAAGAATATTAATAAAACTGCAAAGTATATAAAATAAAAGATTGATTATATCATGTCTAAATATATATTTTATTTGTAGATTTTGTTCATCCATCTGTGTATTTGGCAGTCAGTGCAAATGTATAGTTTGGCAAATTACATTCAGTCTATAAACTTCTCATCAAAGAAAATGAGATTTTATCAGCTAGATGTCCTGACACCTTGACACAACATTGCTAGAAAGAGGTGTGATTTGCTCACCTGTAACATTGAGACCTTCATAGTGCAAGCTTTGGATCACTTTTCATTTTCTGCAAAACCTGCAGAGACACTTAATGAGATTTTTGACTTTACAGAAATGAAAGGAGTTAGCTTCCTGAAAAAAGTGCCTACAAGATGGCAATCACTGATGCTGAGAAAAGATGTTAAAATGTTGACCTGGTGTAAAAATCAGATTTCTGAGGTGTGAGACAAGCAGAAAGTCCTTATCTTGTTTGGAAATATATTGAGAATGAACATTGAGTAAGGAATTACAGTAAAATATAAATTTAGTTGCCGTTTAGTGACTTCAGGTAATATTACACAGAGCAGCCAAGCCCTTAGCAAAACTGGTTTAATTTTCTCTGAAGAGGTCATAAACAGCCTTGTAAAGATGGATTGATTGATTTGTCACCTGATTTTTCATATTATGCGTCAGTTGCAAGGAAAAAAATGACTCTTTTTTGGGAACCAAACTGCCTCAGAACTAGAAAAATCTGCCACCAGAAAAGGGCAGTCAGGAATGAGGACTTCCTTGGTGGTCTATTGGTTAAGACTTCATGCTCCCAATACAGGGGGTGTGGGTTCAATCCCTTGTCCGGGAATTAAACTCCCACATGCTGTCAGGCACAGCTAGAAAAACCCAGTAAGAATAATGAAATAATTTTTTTTTTAAAGAAAAAGGCCACCAAGTTAAACAGGACCTTTTCAACCAACTTCTTTACTGAAAGTGTGACTTATTTGAGCGCTTCCTTTGATTTCATACGTTCAAATTAGCTCTGTGTGTTAAAACCATTTGTCCTGAGAAAGAGAGGCTTAATTAATGATGATATTTAATGTGCTTCAGAGTGTTTAAAAATTATGGGCAATGTAGATATGGATAGCCTGTAATAACAAAATTATAGATGGAAACTACCTAACAATAAGCTGATCCCCAGAATAAGCTGTGGTGCAGAGTAGCTGGGTATCACTAAGAGGCTACAAGTCTAAATGATGCTGTTAGTAACTTTTTAAAAGAAACATAAATACAATAGGAATAATAAAGGATATTACCTTCATTAATTAAAAAAATGATAAAATGTTTCTTTCTGTCTCATGATACAGCAGAGCTTCCCTGGTGGCTCAGATGGTAAAGAATCTGCTTGCAATGTGGGAGACCTGGGTTTGATCCCTGGCTTGGGAAGATCCCCTGGAGAAGGGCATGGCAACCCACTCCAGTATTCTTGCCTGGAGAATCCTGATGGATGGAGGAGTCTGATAAGCGACAGTCCATGGGATGGCAAAGAGTCGGACATGACTGAGCACAACACAACAGCATGATACAGTAAGATATTTTACTCTGTTGTCTTTTCCATAACGCTGCTTTGAACTACCTGCAGCCTGGACGATGTCCTTTTTAAAACAAACTTTTACTGGAATACAGTTGATTTACAATGATGTGTTAGTTTCTAGGTATTCCATGTACAAATGCCTTTGCTGGGAGGATATTCCACTTGACTGACATCACACTGGACGGATACCAGACATCTGCTTTTTTTGATTAAAGCAGATCTGCAAGTCAAAGTGTATCTTACTTTTGACTGTATTCAGTTTTACCACCACCAAAATGAAAAAGGACATCCTATTGACATATACACACTACTATATATAATGTAGATAACTAATAAAGACCTACTGTATAGCACAGGGGACTTTACTGAAGACTCTGTAATGACCTATATGGGAAGAGAATCTAAGAAAGAATGGATATATGTATACATGTGACTGATTCACTTTGCTGTACACCAGAAACTAACACATCATTGTAAATCAACTATATTCCAGTAAAAAAAAAAGTTTTAAGGACAATCTCCAGGCTGCAGCAGTTCAGAGAAGTGTTACGGAAAAGGCATCAGAAAGAGTAAAACAGCCTACTGTATCATGGGACAGAAAGAACCATCTCATCATTTTTAAATTAAATAAAGGTAATATCTTTTATTATTCCTATTGTATTTATGTCCTTTTAAAAAGTCATTTATGTAGCCTACGAATGCACAATAAAAATCTAAAAAATGTGAAATCCAATAAAGGGCTTTAAAAAAGAGTCTCATTAAATTGCTGTATCAAAAAACAGAAGCGGACATGATAGCCCTAGGTATGCTGAGCCTCTGTAACTCGCCACTCCCCAGTAGCTCCTCCCTCACATACTCAGGTGGGGGGTGTGGCTAACAGCAGGTGCTCAGTAAATATTAGCAGTTGGGATTATGATCCTCAGGTAGAAGGCTTATTGTCCTGCCCCCTCCCTGGTATAATGGTTGTGCAGCTGCTCGACCCAGGACAAGTCTCCCTGTCCCATCACTAAGGTGAGTCCAGAGAAGGGACTTACAACCCTACCTGCTCAGGAGTGTGACCTGGGCCAGGGAGGAGGAGCTGAGCCTGTGCCGGGAAAGATAACCCAGAGCCCCAGTTTGGAGGTGGGGGGCACCTTGATGGCAATGCCAGGTGTGGGTGGGATACGGAGGGGTCAGTGCCGAGCAGGGCAGTTAGGGCTTTGAAAATCATCGTCTCTGGCAGGCTTTGGGACTCACCTATCCGAGGAAACCCTCACGCAGGAGGAGGAGCAATCGGAGGACACCGGAGAGCTTCCTGAGGAGAGGGTGTGAGGCTGCAGGAGAGAGGATGGGGGTGGGGAAGGCCCTGCTCATGCTGGCATGACCAAGGCCACGCGAGTAGGGGTAGGAGGTCTGATCTTGGAGCGGGGAAAGAAAGAGACATCCTAATATACTGTTACAAATTCTCACACATCATATATTATTTATTTAACTAATCCTATTATTCACTTCTTATTATTGTTAGCTGGGCTTATTTTTGTTTGGTGTAAATAACAGTTTTCATTTAACATAAAAGTAAAACAGAGTATACAATTTCAAGTAAGCACCTGTTTTCATATTTTTATGTTGAAACATAAGTATAGAAACATAAAAACATAGTAACATATTTGGAAATAGTTATTTATTATGTGCTATTATGGTGTTCGGCAGGGTAGGGGGGTGGTGGCGGTATTTTTAATATGGTGTATCTGTGTCCTGGGTTAACTCTCTAAGAAGTTGCTCACCATCCTGGACAGGGTTCTTACATGTCAGTCCAAGGCTCCCAAAATGCATGTCCCAGGGGAGAGCCATTCAGGTGAAAACTGCATTTCCTTGTAGGACCTGATGTCAAAAATCTCACATCTTCATTTGTGCTGTAATCTATTCTTTAGAAGCAAGTCATTAAATCTGGCCCACATTCAATGAGAGAATTAGACTCCATCTTTTGATGAGTGTCAAGTTGTAAATATGTTTTACTGCATAACAAAATGGTTGTTATTATATATCCGTCTTTTTCATATTTTTTCCATTATGATTTATCACAGGACATTGAATATATAGTTCCCTGTACTATACAGTAGGGCCTCGTTCTTTAATCATTCTGTATATAATAGCTTGCATCTGCTAATTCCAAACTCTGTCCATTCCTCACCCACGTAAGAGCCCATCCTTTAGCTGAAAGCCACAGAGTGGCTTCAGTAATGCCACATGGAGCCAGAATAATCATCCATCCCAGTCCTTCTTAAATTCCTGATCCAAGAAATAATGAAATAAAATGGAATGGCCACTATTGAGCTGCTAAGTTTTGGAGTTGTTTCATATGCAGCCACAGGTAATCAGGATGACCCCATACCCTTCATCCCACATTCATCAACTGTTAACATTTTGCATGTGCTCTCTCTTTCCCTGAATCATTTAAAAATAACTTGCAAGTATCATGACACTTTATCTCAGTATTTAGCATGACTTTTTCCTTCAAAATTACTATACCATTATCACTCCCATGATATTTAAGATAGATATTATATGATATACAGTGTGAGTGTGTGTGCGTGCTCAGTCACTCAGTCGTGTCTGACTCTTTGGGACTCCACGGACTATAGCCTATCAGGTTCCTCTGTTCATGGAATTTTTCAGGCAAGAATACTGGAATGGCCTGTCATTTCCTTCTCCAGGGTATCTTCCTGTCCCAGGGATGGATCCTGAGTCTCTTGCCTCTCCTGTGTTGGTAGGGAGGTTCTGTACCACTGCGCCACCTGGGAAACCATTTAGTGTGAACTATATAGCTCTAGAAAAAAGTCCAATATCTAATTAAGGATTACATGTAGCATTTCTTGAGTTTTGTTTTAACTTGTTACACTAAGCTGCTGCCTTTTTGTCTTTCATGTTATTGATAACTTTGAGGAGTCCAGAGCAGAATGTCCCACCAACTGGATTTATAAAATTATTTCTTCATGATTATCTTGGGCTTAAATATTTTTTATAAGAGTGCAACCCGGGTGATATCACTTCCCATTATAACCTATGAGGAGGCATGTAATGTCAGTTTGTACCATCATTGATAATGCTTGATCAATTTGATAACTTGATTAATGTGATGTGCATGAGATGTCTCAGTTGTGGTTAAGGTGATGTCCATGATATATATTATATATATCTATCTTCCTTTATAATTAATAAGAACTCTGTAGGCTGATACTCTGAGATTGTGTGACTCTCCTGTTCCCCTACAACTGTTCCCAAATTGTTTGTAGCATTCATTCATGATCCTTGCTTGACTCAGTTATTATGTAGGTGGTTGTATAATAGTTGTTTGCTAATTCTGTGTTTCTTTCTACATTTGTTACTTGGCATTCTCTTGAAAGGAGTTCTTCAGTTATTGTATTTTCATTTCTAAAATTTCCACTTAGTTCTTCTTTATATCATCTATTCCTTCACTGAGGCTCCCTATTTTTTGTTTCAAGCACATTTGTAACACTTGTTGAAATATTTTAATCACATGCTCAGTTGCTAAGTTGTGCCTGACTCTTTGAGACACCATGAAATGTGGCCTGCCAGGCTCTTCTATCCATGAAATTTTCCAGGCAAGAATACTGGAGTGGGCTCCTGCCTTAAAATATTTGTCAGCTAATTCTGTTTCTGTTGGTATCTATTTGGTGTCTTTTCATAGTCTGAGATTTATTCTATAGCCAGCCCCCTTTGTAATTTTAACCCCTTCACATTTCCCAGTCCAGTATGAAGGTGAAGGTGAAGTCTCTCAGTCGTGTCTGACTCTTTGTGACCCCGTGGACTGTAGCCTACCAGGCTCCTCCATCCATGGGATTCTCCAGGCAAGAATACTGGAGTGGGTTGCCATTTCCTTCTCCAGGGGATCTTCCCCACCCAGGGATCGAACCCAGGTTTCCTGCATTGTAGGCAGACGCTTTAACCTCTGAGCCACCAGGGTATGGCAACCCACTCCAGTATTCTTGCCTGGAGAATCCCAGGGACGGAGGAGCCTTGTGGGCTTCTGTCTATGGGGTCGCACAGAGTTGGACACGACTGAAGTGATTTAGCAGCAGCAGCAGCAGCAGCATAGTTTGAGATCTTTCTAGTTCTTAGTATGATGAGTGATTTTTTGTTGAAATATGGACATTTTCATATTACATTGTATGACTCTGAATTTTATTACAGTTTCTTAGTTTTCTTTGAGGCTACTCCATCAGAGTGGATAGGTTATAGTCTCATTACTACCAGGTGGAGATATAAGTCCAGTTCCAGTCAGCCTCAGTTGATATGTGATTCAGCAAGACTTCTTGTTACAGCTCAGATGGGGTTAGAGTTTTGGCTCCTGGTGTGGTCTCCACAGTCTTCCCAGGTGGTGCTAGTGGTAAAGAATCCACCTCCCAAAGCAAGAGACCCAAAAGACACAGGTTCGATCCCTGGGTTGGAAAGATCCCTGGACCTGAGGGCATGGCAACACACTCCAGTGTTCTTGCTTGGAGAATCCCATGGACAGAGGAGCCTGGAGGGCTACAGTTCATGGGGTCACAAAGAGTCAGACACAACTGAAGTGACTTAGCACACATGCACATGTTCTCCGCTACTACCGCTATGCAGGTGGCCCTGTTACCGTTGGGCAGTGATGACAGCCCTGACTCTTTACTAATATCCCCCGAATCACCTCCCCCCACTCCCGGGGGAGAGAAGGAGGTCCCCATGACTGCCACGTGGGGGTGGAAGCCCAGGCTCCCCAATATCTCCAATGACACAGCAAAGGTGTGGAGAAGGCCTCGTTACCAGACAGTGGGGTTGAAAGTTCTAGCACCCTATTTGGCCTTCTCTGATACTACAGGGCAGGTTGCGGGAGGTGTCCTGTCACAGCTTTACAAGGATGGAAACCTAGGCTTCCTGCTCAGTCTGTGCTGGTGAGGCTAAGAAGGGGCCACAGTCTTTTTCAGTGGTCCTTGGTTGGAGTAGGGTGGTTATTAATTAAAAGCTTTCACCTGCTAGATTGTCCCTTTCCTGGCACTTTGCTAAAAAGAGCAGGTTTTGTTGGGATTTCCTTTGGTCTGTGCCCACCTGTGTTTCAGGTTTATCGTCTTCTCCAGCTCTGAGTCTAAGTTGTATGAGATAAAAAGAAAGCCTAGGGAATTATCACTAGGTCATTCCTTGGGTCCCAGGATCCCTATCCAGTTTGCCCTCTTCTCTCCATCTTTCAGAATCTTAAGTTTGTTTAAAATACAATGTTCAGGGTTTTCAGTTATACTTAGCAGAAGGAATAGGGAAAAGTATATTTACTCCATTTTCCTGGAAGCAGAAGTTCCATAGTGTTGAATTTTATCAGAAGTTTTTAGAAAATATCTGTTGAGATAATCTTTTTTTTTGACTTTTTGATGTTTTGATTTCAATTGTAGATATATTATTGGTCATAACAGATGTTCTGAAATAAATACGTAGTCCTAGTTTAAAATATATATGTATACTAGATTAAAGGAATATGTATATGTAAATTAGATAAACTTTTTAAAAGGAAGTCTTGTATATTTAACATAATTATTGATTATGCACAAAATGGCTTATATGAAATATTATTCTTCAGTTCTAAAAAAAATCATCAGGATATATTTTAAAGAGGATTGCTTATTATCGAATTTGCAAATACAACAATGCCCATTTTCTTTTTCTTCTCATTTCCCTATGAGTTTAAAAATTAAATTTATAATTGAATTTAGAAGAATGGGGCCCAGAATATTTTAAAACTTGGTACATTTTTGCCCACAGAAGGTCCTCATTAAAATGGCAACCTGATTCTTGCAGTTGCTTGGGGCAAAAATCTTGGTATTCTTCTTGATTCCTCTCATTCTCTTTGTCTCATTATCTCTTTAGCTATGGATCCAAGTATCTTGTGCTCGCTTCGTTTAGGTCTTCTCTGCCCCTTCCTGGCCCTTCATTTAAAATAATCCCCCACATCAGCCCCACCCTACACATAAGCTTTCCCTTTCTTCCTTACTTTGCTTTATTTTTTTTTTCTCCATACCATTTATCCCTACCTGGAGTGTTCAGCTTGTGTTTATACAAACTGTAAGTTGTGTCAGGGTCCAGTTCAGTTCAGTTCAGTCACTCAGTCGTGTCTGACTCTTTGTGACCCCATGGACTGCAGCATGCCAGGCTTCCCTGTCCATCACCAACTCCTGGAGCTTGCTCAAACTCATTGTCCATGGAGTCGGTGATGCCATCTAACCATCTCATCCTCTGTCACACCTTTCTCCTCCCACCTTCAATCTTTCCCAGAATCAGGGTCTTTTCCAATGAATCAGTTCTTCACATCAGGTGGACAAAGTATTGGCGTTTCAGCTTCAGCATCAGTCCTTCCAATGAATATTCAGGACTAATTTCCTTTAGGATGGACTGGTTGGATCTCCTTGCAGTCCAAGGGACTCTCAAGAGTCTTCTCCAACACCACAGTTCAAAAGCATCAGTTCTTCAGCGCTCAGCTTACTTTATAGTTCAACTCTCACATCCATACATGACCACTGGAAAAATCATAGCTTTGAACTATACAGACCTCTGTTGGCAAAGTAATGTCTCTGCTTTTCAATATGCTATCTAGGTTGGTCATAGCTTTTCTTTCAAGGAGTAAGTGTCTTTTAATTTCATGGCTGCAGTCACCATCTGCAATGATTTTGGAGCCCAAGAAAATAAAATCTGTCACTGTTTCCATTGTTTCCCCATCTATTTGTGATGAAGTGATGGGACCAGATGCCATTATCTTAGTTACCTGAATGCTGAGTTTTAAGCCAACTTTTTCACTCTCCACTTTCACTTTCATCAAGAGGCTCTTTTAGTTCTTCGCTTTCTGCCTTAAGTGTGGTGTCATCTGCATATCTGAGGTTATTGATATTTCTCCTGGCAATCTTGATTCAGCTTGTGCTTCACCCTGTCCAGCATTTCTTATGATGTACTCTGCATGGAAGTTAAATAAGCAGGGTGACAATATACAGCCTTGATGTACTCCTTTCCCAATTTGGAACCAGTCTGTTGTTCCATGTCCAGTTCTAACTGTTGCTTCCTGACTTGCATACAGATTTCTCAAGAGGCAGGTAAGGTGGTCTGGTTTCCTATCTCTTTAAGAATTTTCCACAGTTTACTGTGATCCACACAGTCAAAGGCTTTGGCATAGTCAGTAAAGCAGAAGTAGATGTTTTTCTGGAACTCTCTTGCTTTTTTGATGACCCAAAGGATGTTGGCAATTGGATCTCTGGTTCCTCTGCCTTTTCTAAATCCAGCTTGAAAATCTGGAAGTTCATGGTTCACATACTGTTAAAGCCTGGCTTGGAGGATTTGGGGCATTACTTTCCTAGTGTATGAGATGAGTGCAGTTGTGCGGTGGTTTGAGCAATCTTTGGCATTGCCTTTCTTTGGGATTGGAATGAAAACTGACCTTTTCAGTCCTGTGGCTGCTGCTGAGTTTTCCAAATTTGCTGGCATATTGAGTACAGCACTTTCACAGCATCATCTTTTAGGATTTGAAATAGCTCAACTGGAATTGCATCACCTCCACTAGCTTTGTTCGTAGTGATGCTTCCTAAGCCCACTTGACTTCACATTCCAGGATGCCTGGCTCTAGGTGAGTGATCACACCATCGTGGTTATCTGTGTCGTGAAGATCTTTGTGTAGTTTTGTGTATTCTTGCCACCTCTTCTTAATATCTTTTGCTTATGTTAGGTCCATACCATTTCTGTCCTTTATTGAACCCATCTTTGCATGAAATGTTCCCTTGGTATCTCTAATTTTCATGAAGAGATATCTAGTTTTTCTCATTCTATTATTTTCCTCTATTTCTTTGCACTGATCACTGAGGAAGGCTTTCTTATCTCTCCTTGCTATTCTTTGGAACTCTGCATTCAAATGGGTATATCTTTCCTTTTCTCCTTTGCCTTTCATGTCTTTCTTTTCTCAACTATTTATAAGGCCTCCTCAGACAACCATTTTGCCTTGTTGCATTTCTTTTTCTTGGGGATGGTCTTGATCACTGCCTCCTGTACAATGTCACAGACCTCCAGTCATAGTTCTTCAGGCACTCTATCAGATCTAATCCCTTGAATCTATTTCTTACTTCCACTGTATAATCATAAGGGATTTGATTTAGGTCATACCTGAATGGTCTAGTGGTTTTCCCTACTTTCTTCAATTTAAGTCTGAATTTGGCAATAAGGAGTTCATGATCTGAGCCACAGTCAGTTCCCAGTCTTGTTTTTGTTGACTGTATAGAGCTTCTCCATCTTTGGCTGCAAAGAACATAATCAATCTGATTTTGGTGTTGACCATCTGGTGATGTCCATGTGTAGAGTCTTCTCTTGTGTTGTTGGAAGAGGGTGTTTGCTATGAGCAGTGCATTCTCTTGACAAAACTCTGTTAGCACAAGGACAAATTTGCTGTTACTTCAGGTATCTCTTGACTTTCTACTTTTGCATTCCAGTCCTCTATAATGAAAAGAACATCTTTTTTGGGTGATAGTTCTAGAAGGTCTTGTAGGTCTTTATTTAGCCATTCAACTTCAGCTTCTTCATCATTACTGGTCGGCATGAGGGTGTGGAGTTTACTTTGCTGCTTTATATTAGAGTTCAGAGCAATATCTAGTATGTTTTAGAGCCTCAGTAAATATTTGTTGGATGAATGGATTAACAAGAGGATGGAGATTCTAATGCATAAATGACTTTAGTGAAGATAAGCTTCTCTTTGTATTTTTCATTCTGATTTGTTATTTGTGTTTCTTATATTGCTTCATTTTAATGTTACGAAGCCAAAACTTACACTTTAAGACATAAAATTAAATACCCTAATAAGACAGAAAGACACTAATGTTTATCACAAACCACCAAAATAAAGGTTTGTCTCCATCTTGATATGGTATGTATTATGGACTGTAATTATGGTACGTAGTATGGGCAGTATGCTAATAATGGCTTTGCAGAGAATAACGGGGAGTTTAATTGCAAGTCATCACTGCGCTTGAGTCCAACCTTTCTGTGTGGAGCCATTCATCATGAGTGACAGCCCAGCACAGGAGGGGAAGCAGTGGATTCTTCCACAGACCACTCTGCCCCTTATTTGCCTCACCCCGTCTTCAGTTTACAGTCCTCTTTGTTGGCTGCAGTCATTCCCAGAGGACGTACTTATCACCATGGAAAAAACCCAAATGACATCAGCAGCAGCACTTAAAACTCTGTGCTCTGATCCAATAAATAATGTGTGCTCAGTGTGTGAAAGTGTTGGCGCAGCCCCTAATGTTATCAAAACCAAGTAGGGTGAGCACACACTGACCAGCCTTACTTGGGAGCTGGTGAGAAGAGCCATCTCAAGCCCTGCCCCAGACCTGCCTTTTTGAAGTCTCTGTTAATCTGGCTGGACACAGGAGCCTGAGAAATGCTGATCTATAGAAGATCCAAATAGTGCCTAAAGCACCAATTCTTTAGGATTTAAGAAGCATCATATCATAAATAGAATTCAACTAAGGTGAGAAAACTAAGCTTCTCGTGTCTCACCTGGGGGAGTGTAACAGAAATAGAAGTTGAATCAACACTGAATTGACCTATGTGGTTTGTGATTCCCAAAGCTAAATCTCAGTTCATTTCCTGTAAATCTCAGTTCATTTCCTGTAAAACGGGTATTATCATTCCTGTTTTCAGTGGAGTAAACCATTTTTTCAGAAAAGTGAGCTGACTCTCCTAAGGTGACACTGCTAAGAAAAGGCATTAAAAATCAGCAGGACCGATTTTCGGACACCTCCCTCATTCCAATTCAGTTTTCTCTTACCTCATTATAAAATTTCACCTCTTTTTAAAGATTTGCCTCCTTCCTCCCTCCTCCACTCTCTCCCTCCTCTCTTCCTTCCTCTTTTTTCTTTCTTTTTCTTTCATCCTCTTGATAAAGAATTATACATAGCTAGTCAAAGCAATTTTTTTCCTTCCTATAACTGAATCCCACAATCATTTAATGTCGCACAGCTCTGAGCAGATCAATTTTGGATGCTTCTTTACAAATCACTTAATTGAATCCATTTGAAAGGCCTCTGCCTCTGGTGAATGTTCATCATTTGGTTAATGTTGTATAGATACAGACTAAGTGTACATTTGGGATCAGCTAAGTGGGTACTCAGCACTATAGCAATTGGTAAAGAGATCCCTAAATAAATGGGACCACTTGTGAAAGTCGCTCAGTCATATTCGACTCTTTGTGACCCCGTGGACAGTAGCCTGCCAGGCTCCTCTATCCCTGGAATTCTCCAGGCAAGAAGTGGGCAGCCATTCCCTTCTCCAGGGGATCTTCCCAACCCAGGGATCGAACCTAGCTCTCCCACATTGCAGGTGAATTCTTTAGCCACAAGGGAAGCCCTAAATGAGACCATGTAGTTTTGGCTTATTTCTTAAATATGTATATTCATATCATAAATGTTTTTGCTGCTACAAAGGAAAAATGTAACATAATTTTGGAAGGAGTAATAAATTGTGAGAATTTGGGAAGAGTGAAGGACATGTGTAGTAGTTTCCTAAGAAGATTTTCAAAGCATATATGAAAAAGTAGAAAGTATCTCTATTTGACTTATTGTGTGTTGGCAGGAGGGTAGGAGGGGAGACAGCAGAAGGCTATGCTCATGTACACCTATGGGGTAGGTTTAATACCTACTTAAACATCTTTCCTGGTAGCATTTTAGGACATCCTGGATACTTTAGCTGGTATCTTTGCAAAATTTGGGGATGATTGACAATAACATCACTGACTGGATTATACTTCAGTTGACAAAATATTCAGTGATTAAGATAGAGTGTACTTAGATGATCTGCAGTGAATTCTGATGACTACTAGCATGTTAACTGGAGAAGGCAATGGCACCCCACTCCAGTACTCTTGCCTGGAGAATCCCATGGACGGAGGAGCCTGGTAGGCTTCAGTCCATGGGGTCTCGAACAGTCAGGCACGACTGAGCGACTTCACTTTCACTTTTCACTTTCACGCACTGGAGAAGGAAATGGCAACCCACTCCAGTGTTCTTGCCTGGAGAATCCCAGGGACGGGGGAGCCTGGCGGGCTGCTGTCTATGGGGTCACACAGAGTTGGACACGACTGAAGCAACTTAGCAGCAGCAGTAGAAGCAGCAGCATGTTAACACTCTACCAGCTCTCTTCTGTAGATTTTTTGCTGAAAATAATGGGAAAACTGAAGGTTTTTAAAAGCTTTTTATTCCTTCACAAACCTCACAATGGCTGTTGGTGGAAGGGAGTACACAAAACATTAAATGTAACAGACTTACCGGGTTTGTTTAAGTCTCAAAACTGGTTCTGTTTGGGAATCTAAAATCCAATTTTGAGGAAATACCACTCGGGTAGCCTCTGTGCTCCCATCAAGATACCAGAAAGCTTTAAGTTACAAAAATATGGCACAAGGAATAAGAGTTGACATTCCGTACCTGCACTAGTAGGTCTCGAGGGCCAAGCAATGTGTATGGTCTAAACGCTGGGTACATCATGTGAATTCTTTATGCACTCTGTTTTTCCATCAGCCATATTTCATCAGCAATCTTTTAATTAAAAGTTGGAGCACTATAGGAGGTTCATACCTTATTGCCATTATTTAATATTTGTTTTATGACCAACTAGGAAGGGGTTGTGGAAACCAGCAATTTTTCTCTTGGGAAATAGTTACAATCAGAGCCATCAACCCCAAATGTACATAAAACAGGATCTAAGTCACATTTATCTCCCACCAGAGAACCAGAAACTCAGTGACTATGTCTCCAGAATTAAAAATTAATAGCCATAAAAGGGACTATAAAAGAGGTGAAAAGGATGTAGGTTTTGTAACAATACACAAGGAGCACCTAGAGGACCATTTATTTGCATTTTGGAGCTGGTGAGTTACAAAGATGGTCAATTCAGGCTAACAGTTTTTAAAATGAAAAAGCCTTTTTAAAAAGCCTGTTTGGAAAAACCAACTTGAACTCAGTGAAACCATGTTTCGAAATGAAATGTTTTTATCCTGAATTTCTAGTTCAACTGACAATGAAATGCAACCCAATAATTATAAAATATCTTTATTTTGTAATGCTTGAATACAATTTTATTGTAATAACATTACTTTTTGTTCCAATTTTATGAGTATATGTAAAATCTAATATTGACTCTCTCTAAGTGGGAAAAATCACTTTGGTCTTTTTTAAAAATTAATTTGGTTATTTTAATTGGAGGCTAATTACTTTACCATATTGTGGTGGGTTTTGCCATACAATGACATGAATCAGCCACAGGTGTATATGTGTCATAATGCAATAATAGTATTTTCTAATTCATTTCATAATAGTTATCACAAAGTCACTTATTTATCCACCTGGAAATATTTTCAGTATGCTAGATTTCTGAAAAAAGAAGCCTAGAAATTAAAAACAAATTATTGGAATACAGTTGATTTACAGTGTTGTTTTGTTTCAAGTATACAGCAAAGTGAATCAGTTTTTCATATACATATATATTTATATATGAATATTCATTTCCCATACAGGTTATTACAGAATATTGAGTAAAGTTCCCTGCACTATAGAGTACGTCCTACTGAGTTATCTATTCTATATATTAATGTGTATATGTTAATCTCATTCTCCTTATTTATCACTTTCCTCATGTTTCACCTTTAGTAACATGGTAATCAAACCATAAATTTGATTTTCAAATCTGAGTGTTTCTGTTTTATAAATAAGTTCATTTGTATAATTTTTAATTAGATTTCACATATAATTTATATCATATATTTGTCTTTGTCTGACTTACTGCGCTTAGCATGATAATCTCTATCCATCCATGTTACCACACATGGCATTATTTCATTCATTTTATGGCTGAGTAATACTTCATTGTATATATGTACCACATCTTCTTTATTTATTCCTCTGTTGATGGACATTTAGGTAGCTTCCATGTCTTGGCTACTGTAAATAGTGCTTTAGTGAACACTGCATTGCATGTATCTTTTCAAATTTTGGTTTTCTCTAGGTATATGCCCAGGAGTGGAAATCTTGGATTATAAGCCTTGGAATTTTGAACATTATATTCAACAGGACAATTGGTACTTTATGCTGGTCAGAGTAAAATTAGTGGTATTTCACTGAATAAAATTGTTTCTATAGCTTCATATGAGAAGGATTATACTTTATATTTATATGTATTTACATTTATATTAAAAAATGTTTGATATAAATTACATTTATATAGACTTCCCTGGTGACTCAGATGGTAAAAAGTCTGCCTACAATGCAGGAGACCCAGGTTCAATCCTTGGGTGGGGAAGATCTCCTGGAGAAGGAAATGGTAACCCACTCCAGTATTCTTGCCTGGAAAATCCCACGGAGGGAGGAACCTGGTAGGCAACAGTCCATGGGGTTGCAAAGAATCAGACGTGACTGAGAGACTTCACTCACTCACTCACATTTATATCAGGTTTCTCTCATGGCTAAGTGGTAAAGAATCCACCTGTCAATGTAAGTGCATTGAGTTCGATCCCTGGGTTGGGAAGATCACCTGGAGAAGTTTGACATCCCTACTGCCTCAGTAACAGAAGTACAGGAAAAGTGGCATGATTCACAGTGCTGGCAGCTTTCTGTGGCCACAGAGCAACCAGAGCTAGGAGGTCAATAGGAAGGATATTGCAACTTCCGAGGACAGTGGGAAGGCAATCGATGCATCAGGAGACAGTGGGAAAGAAGTAGAAGCTTCAGAAGACAGCAATCAGGAGGTGGCAACAAAAGTAGCAGATTCCAAAACAAAAGGCCAGAAGCAGAGTTTTAATAAAGCATTTGAATAGTAATTTGAAGTAGAGGATTTATTTGGTAAAAACAGAACTATGTTCAGCAACATGGAACTGAACGTTATTTTTCAGACAAAGTTAAAAGCACACTGTGTTTCCTTCCTGACCATTTGCCCAGTCCCCATCTCTTCGAGAGAGAAAAGCTTCATCTAAATTATTTCATCTGATTGATGATTGTCATTTATAACTTTATTGCTACTTCTGTCTTGGGTATTCCTTTGGAAAATGGGTATGGATTCATTACATATTCGAATGTATTGTCTATTGAACATATTCTAATGTTCAAGGTCAGGAGGGGCATCGGTGAAGAGATACCCCTCGGCCAAGATAAGGAGCAGCAGCTGTGCTTTGCTGGAGCAGCCATGAAGAGATACCCCACATTCAAGGTAAGAGAAACCCAAGTAAGATGGTAGGTGTTGCAAGAGGGCATCAGAGGGCAGACACACTGAAACCATAATCACAGAAAACTAGTCAATCTAACCACACTAGGACCACAGCCTTATCGAACTCAATGAAACTAAGCCATGCCCTGTGGGGCCACCCAAGATGGGCAGGTCATGGTGGAGAGGTCTGACAGAATGTGGTCCACTGGAGAAGGGAATGGCAAACCACTTCAGTATTCTTGCCTTGAGAACCCCATGAACAGTATGAAAAGGCAAAATGATAGGATACTGAAAGAGGAACTCCCCAGGTCGCAGGTGCCCAATATGCTACTGGAGATCAATGGAGAAATAACTCCAGAAAGAATGAAGGGATGGAGCCAAAGCAAAAACAACACCCAGTTATGGATGTGACTGGTGATAGAACCAAGGTCCAATGCTGTAAAGAGCAGTATTGAGTAGGAACCTGGAATGTCAGGTCCATGAATCAAGGCAAATTGGGAGTGGTTAAACAGGAGATGGCAAGAGTGAATGTCGACATTCTAGCGAATTAAAATGGACTGGAATGGGTGAATTTAACTCAGATGACCATTATATCTACTACTGCGGGCAGGAATCCCTTAGAAGAAATGGAGTACCCATCATGGTCAACAAAAGAGTCTGAAATGCGGTCAATTCAGTTCAGTTCAGTCATTCAGTCGTGTCCGACTCTTTGCGACCCCATAAATCGCAGCATGCCAGGCCTCCCTGTCCATCACCAACTCCCAGAGCTCACCAGATTCACATCCATCGAGTCAGTGATGCCATCCAGCCATCTCACCCTCTGTCGTCCCCTTCTCCTCCTGCCCCCAATCCTTCCCAGCATCAGAATCTTTTCCAATGAGTCAACTCCTTGCATCAGGTGGCAATACCGAAATGCAGTACTTGGATGCAATCTCAAAAATGACAGAATGATCTCTGTTCATTTCCAAGACAAACCACTCAATATCACAGTAATCCAAATCTATGCCCCAACCAGTAACGCTGAAGAAGCTGAAGTTGAAGACCTACAAGACCTTCTAGAACACACACCCAAAAAGGATGTCCTTTTCATTATAGGGGACTGGAATGCAAAAGTAGGAAGTCAAGAAACACCTGGAGTAACAGGCAAATTTGGCCTTGGAATACGGAATGAAGCAGGGCAAAGACTAATAGAATTTTGCCAAGAGAACGCACTGGTCATAGCAAACACCCTCTTCCAACAACACAAGAGAAGACTCTACACATGGACATCACCAGATGGTCAACACCAAAATCAGATTGATTATATTCTTTGCAGCCAAAGATGGAGAAGCTCTATACAGTCAACAAAAACAAGACCAGGAGCTGACTGTGGCTCAGATCATGAACTCCTTATTGCCAAATTCAGACTTAAATTGAAGAAAGTAGGGAAAACCACTAGACCATTCAGGTATGACCTAAATCAATGACCTTATGATTATGCAGTGGAAGTAAGAAATAGATTTAAGGGCCTAGATGTGATAGATAGGGTGCCTGATGAACTATGGACTGAGGTTCATGACATTGTACAAGAGACAGGGATCAAGACCATCCCCATGGAAAAGAAATGCAAAAAAGCAAAATGGCTGTCTGGGGAGGCCTTACAAATAGCTGTGAAAAGAAGAGAAGCAAAAAGCAAAGGAGAAAAGGAAAAATATAAGCATCTGAATGCAGAGTTCCAAAGAATAGCAAGAGATAAGAAAGCCTTCCTCAGCGATCAGTGCAAAGAAATAGAGGAAAACAACAGAATGGGAAAGACTAAAGATCTCTTCAAGAAAACTAGAGATACCAAGGGAACATTTCATGCAAAGATGGGCTCGATAAAGGACAGAAATGGTATGGACCTAACAGAAGCAGAAGATATTAAGAAGAGGTGGCAAGAATACACAGAAGACCTGTATAAAAAAGATCTTCATGACCCAGATAATCATGATGGTGTGATCACTGACCTAGAGCCAGACATCCTGGAATGCGAAGTCAAGTGGGCCTTAGGAAGCATCACTACAAATAAAGCTAGTGGAGGTGATGGCATTCCAGTTGAGCTATTTCAAATCCTGAAAGATGATGCTGTGAAAGTGCTGCACTCAATATGCCAGCAAATTTGGAAAACTCAGCAGTGGCCACAGGACTGGAAAAGGTCAGTTTTCATTCCAATCCCAAAGAAAGGCAATGCCAAAGAATGCTCAAACTACCACACAATTGCACTCATCTCACACACTAGCAAAGTAATGCTCAAAATTCTCCAAGCCAGGCTTCAGCAATATGTGAACCGTGAACTTCCTGATGTTCGAGCTGGTTTTAGAAAAGGCAGAGGAACCAGAAATCAAATTGCCAACATCTGCTGGATCACCGAAAAAGCAAGAGAGTTCCAGAAAAACATCTATTTCTGTTCTATTGACTATGCTAAAGCCTTTGACTATGTGGATCACAATAAACTGTGAAAAATTCTTCAAGAGATGGGAATACCAGAGCACCTGACCTGCCTCTTGAGAAACCTATATTCAGATCAGAAAGCAACAGTTAGAACTGGACATGAAACAACAGACTGGTTCCAAATCGGAAAAGGAGTACGTCAAGGCTGTATATTGTCACCCTGCTTATTTAACTTCTATGCAGAGTACATCATGAGAAAGCCTGGGCTGGAAGAAGCACAAGCTGGAATCAAGATTGCTGGGAGAAATATCAATAACCTCAGATATGCAGATGACACCACCCTTATGGCAGAAAGTGAAGAGGAACTAAAAAGCCTCTTGATGAAAGTGAAAGAGGAGAGTGAAAAAGTTGGCTTAAAGCTCAACATTCAGAAAACGAAAATCATGGCATCTGGCCCCATCACTTCATGGGAAATAGATGAGGAAACAGTGGAAACAGTGTCAGACTTTATTTTGGGGGGCTCCAAACTCACTACAGATGGTGACTGCAGCCATGAAATTAAAAGACGCTTACTCCTTGGAAGGAAAGTTATGACCAACCTAGATAGCATATTCAAAAGCAGAGACATTACTTTGCCAACAAAGGTCCATCTAGTTAAGGCTATGGTTTTTCCTGTGGTCATGTATGGATGTGAGAGTTGGACTGTGAAGAAGGCTGAGCGCCGAAGAATTGATGCTTTTGAACTGTGGTGTTGGAGAAGACTCTTGAGAGTCCCTTGGACTGCAAGGAGATCCAACCAGTCCATTCTGAAAGAGATCAGCCCTGGGATCTCTTTGGAAGGAATGATGCTAAAGCTGAAACTCCAGTACTTTGGCCACCTCATGCGAAGAGTTGACTCATTGGAAAAGACCCTGATACTGGGAGGGATTGGGGGCAGGAGGAGAAGGGGACGACAGAGGATGAGATGGCTGGATGGCATCACTGACTCGATGGACGTGAGTCTAAGTGAACTCCAGGTGTTGGTGATGGACAGGGAGGCCTGGCGTGCTGCGATTTATGGGGTCGCAAAGAGTCACACACGACTGAATGACTGAACTGAACTGAATGTATTGTCTATAGATTATAAGATAAAGTCAAGCATATATCTGATGATACTTTTTAACTTCACCTGTCTTTATACTTAGAAATGTTTCTCAATAGTAGGGTTCCCTAGTGGCTCAGATGCTAAAGACTCCACAGCAGTGCAGGATCCGTGGGTCGGGAAGATCCCCTGGAGAAGGAAATGGCAACCCATTCCAGTAATCTTGCCTGGAGAATTCCATGTATAGAGGAGCCTGGCAGGCTACAGTCCATAGAATTGCAAAGAGTCAGGCATGACTGAGCAACTCTGACTCACCAATATGCTTACTCGGGAAATCCCATGGACAGATGAGCCTGGTGGGCTATATAGTTCACGGGATTGACTTAGCGACTAAACAGCAGCAACAACATTTATATCACCCATTTCTAAGAATTCCTATACTTTGGGATCTCAACAAGGTTTGTTGAATGACTAACCATCTTCCATTATTGTCCTTGACGAATGAGGGCAATAGGAGAAACGGCACTACTCATTCCCTTGGCAGATGATGAGCATGAGAAAACAGAGGCTAGAGGTTTGCCAACATCTTACATTTAAACTGTACAACATATCTTTTGGCTGCTAGAAGAAACATAAGTGGAGAGATATAGGGGATAATCTGGATGTTGATTGCAGCTCATCTTTGACTGGAAGTTCAGGAAACCTCTTCATACCTCAGTCATCACAGATCTGGTTGCTTCCAAAGAGTGGCAGTCAAGTTTCTTACAAATTGCCTTTAGTTTTGTACTATTTGGTCTTCCCTAGTGGCTCAGACGGTAAAGCGTCTGTCTGCAATGCAGGAGACTCGGGTTCAATCCCTGAGTTGGGAAGATCCCCTGGAGAAGGAAATGGCAGCCCACTCCAGTATTCTTGCCTGGAAAATCCCATGGACCCAGAGCCTGGTAGGCTACCGTCCATGGGGTCGCAAAGAGTCGGACACGACTGAGCGACTTCACTTTGTACTATTTATTCACAGACCAAAGTAGATTTCTCTAAAGTAAACAGACACACCAGCATGATTGAATTTTTCTTGTTCTGGACAAGATTACTACTCCTTAATGAATTTTATAAAAGCAATTTTACAAAGGCCAAGAATGTACCAAGGTCAAGAAGACTTGGGTTTGAAATCTATGTTATCAGCCGTGAATCCTTGGGGAAATTGCAAAACCTCCATGTGTGTTAGTGGCTCAGTCATGTCCAGCTCTTGGCAACCCCATGGACTGTAGCCTGCCACGCTCCTCTGTTCATGGAATTTTCCAGGCAAGAATCCTGGAGTGGGTTGCCATTTCCTTCTCCAGAGGATCTTCCCAACCCAAGGATCAATCCTGGGTATCTTCCATATGCCTCAGTCTCCTCATCACCAAAATGGTAGTAAAAGAGTTGCTAGACCATAGTTCATCGTGGAAATTGAATGAGCTAATTCTTATAAAGAATATAGAATAGTGCCTTTCACATATAACATGTAATGAATGGTAAGTATTATTAAAATTTCTCCTGACTTTGTTTTCACAATCATGAAATATAATAAGGCAAATTGAAATGCTTTGTTATGTTTTATTTTGAAAGGCAACAATATTAGAAAAATTTTCAAAATTCCCTTTAATGCTAGTACTGTAACACAATTATTTTTGTTCATATATATTCCTTCCTGTTTTTATTGTATGTGTGCATGTTTCTGCATAGTTGGTAAACTCACAGTCAAATAACAAATTCAATGTTTGTGTTTTGCTGTTTCCAACTTAGCATAATCTATGCATATTTTATATACTTCTATAGGCTTAATAATAATTTTGTTTAATGGATACATAGTATTTCATTCTTTCCACTTTTACAGATAATACTATAATAGATAGTTTTGTTGAAATATTTTTGTAATATAAATCCTCAAAATGAAATAACTAATAGTGATATAATAATAACAACCACTATGACCATCACCTATCCCGATATTTCTGATTTTTGAAATCTCTGACAAGGTCTGAGATTCTTGTCTTCTTTCCTTCTTTCTACCCACCACCACACATCCCACTCAGAACCAAATGTCTTCATAGTATGCCTGACAGGGCAGGATGGTATATTCAGGGTTGAGAGCTGTGCTGATAAACTGGTCCTCTGCAAAACACAACTCTAATTTGTAGCATTTGCCAATATCTGCGGTGTAAATATTCCCACTATGTCTAGTTTCCACCTACCAATGGTGTTAACAGTTGGCTTACAAAATTCCCGAGAACTTAACTGGTTTGGGGGAGCTGGCTCCAACATAGCAATCAAAGTGGAGCTGAAGCCTTTTGGTATGTTGTGAAATGAAGATATTCAATAGGCCAGTCACCACCAGATCACTGAGTTAATTCTATTATCTGTGCTTTTGCTACTCAGCGCAGTGGGTTAAAGGACCAGCAGCTTTGGCACCATCAGGGAGCTGGTTAGAAAAGCAGAATTGTGGGCCCTATCCAACCTGTAAATTTGTTTATTTATTTATTTATTTTGGGCTGTACTGGGTCTTCGCTGCTGCACACAGGCTTCCTTTAGTTGAGGTGAGCGGCGGCTACTCTCTAGTTGCAGTGCTCGGGCTTCTCATTGTGGTGGCTTCTCTGGTTGAGGGGTACAGGCTCTAGGGTTCATGGGCTTCAGTAGTTGAGGCACACAGGTTTAGTTGCCCTGCAGCATGTGGGATGTTCCTGGATCAGGGATTGAACCCATGACCCGTGTATTGGAAGGCAGATTCTTAACCACTGGACCACCAGGCAAGTTCCCCCACATGTAATTTGTTCAAAGTCACAAAGTAAGTATTTCCGGCAAGATTCAAACCCAGGCCTTCTAACATAGTCCAGCTTATAGCCATTATTTGTTCTGCTCTGCTAGTTTTTCCAATACTAGTTTTTTGTTTTGTTTTTTTTCCTGAAGTAGAAAAATTGAGGATCTTAAAAGCTTTTGTCTCATAGAACCAAACCCAGATGGAATTGAGAATGGAAACTCTTTTGTCTCAGAGTAAATGGTTCTGTATACTGGAACCGGAAGAATTCACCATGTGATCTTTATTCATATTCGGGTGGGTTAAGTATTGGTTGATTAAAAAGCCTCATGTCTAGGGGCTTCCTCCAGCCAGCTGTATCCACATCAGTGGGATTTTCTTAATTTTCAACTCTCAGTTAAATCTCCTTCACCCAATTCCCTAGCATTTAAATTTTTCTTTAAGTTATTAAAGAAATACATTCTTATGAAAAAACACATTTTAAATATGCTAAGTTAAATAGACAGAGAAAGACAAATATAGTATGATTTTACTTATATGTGAAATCTAAAAAACAGAATAAATGAAAAAAACATAACAAAACAGAAAAAGAGTCAGATACAGAGAAGAGACAGGTAGATGCCGGAGGGCAAGGTGGTGAGGGGAATAGGTGAGGGAAATTAAGAGGTACAGACTTCCAGTTGCAAAATAAATGAGTCACTGGAATGAAATGTACAGAGAAGGGAATATAGTTAAAAAACTTGTAATATCATAGTATGATGACATGTTGTAACTAGACTTATCACAGTGATCATTTTGAAATGTATAGGAATATCAAATCACTATGCTGTGTAATAGGAACTAACACAGTGTTGCCAGTTAATTATACTTCAAAAAGAAACTCATAAAAAGAGATCAGATTTGTAGTAATGGGAGGAAGCAGGTGAGGGGAGGGAGAATTAGACGAAGGCAATCAAAAGATTGTTGTTTAGTGACAAAGTGAAAGTGAAAGTCGCTCAGTTGTGTCCGACTCTTTGCGACTCCACGGACTATACAGTCCATGGAATTCTCCAGGCCAGAATACTGGAGTGGGTAGTCTTTCCCTTCTCCAGGGGCTCTTCTGAACCCAGGAATCGAACCCAGGTCTCCCACATTGCAGGCAGATTCTTTACCAGCTGAACCATAAGGGAAGCCCAAGAATACTGAAGTGGATAGCCTATCCCTTCTTCCCGACCCAGGAATTGAACCGGGGTCTCCTGCATTGCAGGTGGGTTCTTCACTAACTGAACTATCAGGGAAGCCCAAAGTCATGTCCAGCTCTTTGGCGACCCCATGTACTATAACCCATCAGGCTCCTCTGTCTATGAGATTTCCCAGGCAAGGATATTGGAGTGGGCTGCCATTTCCTTCTCCAGGGGATCTTCCCAACCCAGGGATCAAACCCGAATTGAACCCACGACTCCTGCTCCGCAGGTGGATTCTTTACTACTGACGTACCAAAAAACCTCAATCATAAGATAGAAACCCCCAGTTATATTACTATGGGTATAATGTATAATATGATAAATACAATGAAAACTGCTGTATATTATGAAACACTGAAAAGTTAAGAGAGTTATTTTGAGTTTTCATTGTTGTTGCTCAGTCGCTAAATCGTGTCTGACTCTATGCAACCCCATGGACTGCAGCACGCCAGGCTTCCATGTCCATCACTGTCTCCTAGAGTTTCACTCAGACTCATGTCTGTTGAGTCCGTGATGTCATCCAACCATCTCATCCTCTGTTGCCCTCTTCTTCTCCTGCTCTTAATCTTTCCCAGCTTCAGGGTCTTTTCCAATGAGTCGGCCCTTTGCATCAGGTGGCCAAAGTATCGGAGCTTCAGCTTCAGCATCAGTCCTTCCAATGACTATTCAGGGTTGATTTCCTTTAGGATTGACTCGTTTGATCTCCTTGCTATACAAAGAAAGATATTCTTTTTCTATTTTTTTTAAATTTGTATTTTTACGAGATGATCACTGTTCACTAAACTTATTTTTTATGATAATTTCATGATGTATGTAATTCAAGCCCTTATGCTGTGCATCATGCGTGCTCAGTTGCTAAGTCGTGTCCGACTCAGTGACCCCATAGACTCTAGCCTGTTAGGCTCTTATGTCGATGGGATTTCCCAGGAAAGAATACTGGAGTGGATTGCCATTTCCTTCTCTAGGGGATCTTACCAATCCAGGAATAGATCCCATGTCTCCTGCATTCACCAGCAGATTCTTTACCACTGAGCCACCTGGGAAGCCCTGTTGTACACCTTAAACTTATACGATGCTGTTCAACAAATTATATCTTGCTAAAACTGTAAGAAAAAACACATTTTAAAATAATATGAAAGGCTATACAGTGAAAAACGGGAATATCCCTTCCTTCTCCCCACCCTGTCCCATTCTCTGAGTTAACCTCTGATGTTGCTTCTATTACCTCTATGAATGCTTCTAGGCATTTATAAATAACATTTTTGATAAATATTATCACACTACACATGATATCCTACTTCTGTTTTTTTATAAGTTGACAATATATCTCATATATTATTTCTACAAATATTTATAAATATATCAAATATTGCATCGCTTGAGAACACCTACTGGGGCACTAGCAAAGCAAGGCAGGAAAGAAAGAAAAAGGTAGGAAGGGAGGGAGGAAGCAAGGAAGAGAGAGAAAGAAACAAGAAGGAAGAGGCCTATTTTGATTGATTTATACATAGTGTGCGGAGAAGGCAATGGCACCCCACTCCAGTACTCTTACCTGGAGAATCCCAGGGACGGGGGAGCCTGGTGGGCTGCCCTCTATGGGGTCGCACAGAGTCGGACATGACTGAAGCGACTTAGCAGCAGCAGCAGCATACATAGCGTGTTGCAAAATATTTTCAGAATCTAAAAAAATAAAAAAGAAGCTACTTTGATTTCAGCTTGCAGGGAGTTCTGAGTTTTGTAGCTTAAATTTATTTTAAATTAGAATCAGATGCAATTTAAGCAGTCCCTATTTACATTATTTCCAACTTATGATTGCAAACAGTGCTACAATGAATAGCTCTCTCTGCATCTGTTTTTGCATACTATTTGCATACATGCATGTTTGCATGCTAAGCTTCTTCAGTCGTGTCCAACTCTGTGACCTTATGGACTGTAGCCTGCCAGGCTCCTCTGTCCATTGATACAGGAGTGGGTTGCCATGTGCTCCTCCAGGGGGTCTTCCCAAACCAAGGATCAAACCTGCCTCTCTTACAGCTACTGCATTGCAGGCAGATTCTTTACTGGTGAGCCACCCTGGAAGCCCCACCTATTTGCATACACAACTGAGTGACTGAACTGAACTATAAATATCCATGCTACTGCCGCTGCTGCTGCTAAGTCGCTTCAGTCGTGTCCGACTCTGTGCGACCCCATAGATGGCAGCCCACCAGGCTCCCCTGTCCCTGGGATTCTCCAGGCAAGAACACTGGAGTGGGTTGCCACTTCCTTCTCCCATGCATGAAAGTGAAAAATGAAATTGAAGTCGCTCAGTCGTGTCTGACTCTTAGCGACCCCATGGACTGTGGCCCACCAGGGTCCTCCGTCCATGGGATCCTCCAGGCAAGAGCATTGGAGTGGGGTGCCATTGCCTTCTCCATAAATATCCATAAATTACTACAAATCCTGAGATTTCCTTGACAATTGAAGAACTTTTATGTGAAAGAGGAAACAATCTTACATGAGAAGATCACATATTAAGGTTCTGGAGAGAGGGGACAGTCTCCTCATTCATTGCTCTGATGTTTAACTTTAGGAAATACTGTTGGGAGAACACCACAAATCTCCTTCTACTTGGTAGAAAAAATTGGAGAGCTTTTTGCACAGATATAGTTGATGGTGTTTGGAATCCCCCAGGAAATTTGACTCATCATTTTCAGCAGTTGTTGTTATTATTCAGTCATTCAGTCATGTCCGACTCTTTGCGACTCCACAGACTGCAGTACGCCAGGCTTCCCTGTCCTTCCCCATCTCTTGGAGCTTGCTCAAACTCAAATACTTAATATTCTTTCCAGTTTGCATCTTTTTCCTTTTCACATCTCACAATAACCCATAGACACAAGGAAATAAGGAGGAAGGACAAGATTCTTGATCAACTTTTTAATTACAATGTTCTATTGAGATCCATTGACTTTTTCACTAGGATGTGGGAGGGGCCATTAATCAGGAGCCCTGCGTAGAGGACAGCCTCAGAAATGAGTCCCTTACTTTATGATAGGTTCCATTAAAAGTTTCTTCAACAGGTCCCATTCTAAAACTGCTTCTTGTGCTGCCTTATGCCAAATCCTACTTTAGAACAAATACATGTGATCACACAAGGTCCTGTTATGTTTTACAGCCAGTATCAATATTTTTCATGGAGAACATGCTGGTATATACTGAGAAATTTGGACATACACAGCAGAGGACAGAATTTAGCTGGGAGCAATGAATTTGTAAGCAGTCAGCTAAGGGTGTGTGAGTTTGAAGGCACATGTTCTAATATATCAATACTAGTCATTGAATATTTACCCTGAGCTTCCTTTGTAAATGATGCTAGCCTAGCTGTGTGGAAAGAAAAACTCTTAGCATTGTAGAACTCTCAATATTTCCATAGGTCACCATTTTTCTCTTACCCTCAAAAGATTGGTTTTTGAGGAATTAAATCCATTTTATACTCACTTCTGATTTTGAAACTGGATGGCCATATTGGGACCCCTTGTTTCCTGGAGAATTTGCTGTTTTCACAGAGCAAAGAAGCCTCAGATTCCTAGTTGCTTTGTAAAAAGTGACTTCCCAAAATGATTCAGTCTTTAGCACACGTAGCTTACCTGATTAGTTTGCCATTAAAGCTAATGTAAGACAAATACTCAGCCTGTGAGGAGAGTGCCTGTAACTTTAATAATGCCCACGGGAATATGTATGACCTCACACCTCCAACCCAGACATTGTTTAACCATACTCCACAACTTGTGAATTTCAATTATTTGTTCTGAGGGGCCATTCATAATTGCCTGGTGTAAGCCTGCCTTTAGGATGCAAAGCAGAAGACAATGAAAATGCTACCCGAGCGAATTAAGGCAGCAGCACTTAAACATATAAATTAACTAGGCCTCTTTTCACATCTCCCTCTTTCTATTCTGAGAGGTTTCAGTCTGGTGACATCAAAGACAGGATTATGGGAGAAGATAAAAACTTGATCTAATGTCCATGTTTGAAGTCATGAAAGTCCTCCTCCCTCCATGGCAAAATAGCCCTCTTCATAACACACACAAAAACCAGGGCCCAGGTGCAAAGGACTTGGGGGAGGGGTGAGGGTGAGGGAAGCCAGCGAGAAGGCCCGGCTTCCTGAGGTTGTCGGAATAACTGGGTGTTAAAGCTCTGCATTGCCAAATGTGCTAATAGATTGTTTGTAGGCTTGGGCTGGCTTTGTTCTGCAAATTAATATGTTAAATCTTTCTTTTAAACCCCTATGCTGTTGAGATGGTTCTTTAATGAGATTTTAACTAGGTTTTTCCTACTGTCAGCAAAGCCTAGAACAGAAATGTTTCTTAGGTGAGAGAATGATCTTTAACTTCAACACCATTAAAATATTTCCTTAAATGTCATTTTTCAATCAAATGTCTTGCCCCGTAACCACCTATGATATTTGTGTTCACTGCCCCAATGGGATATGAGGTATATGTATTCATGTTAAATGGGCTTAAAAAATGTACAATAAATAGGTTTTTTTTTGAGGACTGAGAGTTTGAAGAAGGTAAATAAACTATAATTTGAAGATATTGAAGTCTCACTTTCTTTGGAATTCACAGAAATAATCTGAGATGAATACAAACCTTGGCTGTTTAAAAATAAATGCAGCTGCACTGCCTGGCATTACAGCCTAGAAGATTTATTTTCAAAACTCTGCAAGCTACAGCCCCATGACTTTTAAAGTCTTTAGTCCTTTAAGCACTAAATCAGCATTCAAGTGGCTGGTTAATCTCCCAAGGGCCAAAATGAAGTGCTCCATCCTAGTTTATAACATAGACTGACTGTTAGAAAACTCTTTCTTAGCACCAAACCTAGGAAGTGTGGAGTTTAAACACAGCTTTTAGACAAAATTGATGTATTGGCTTCCTTCCTTATTTCTCCTTTTTTCAAACTTTGTAGATTCATATACACTTGAACCAAAAAATAAGAAAAAATAAAATCTTTTATTGTGGAAGGGAAGTAGCAGGTATTACAATTTGGTCTGACAAACTTGGGTGAAAAGTGAAAGTCGCTCAGTAGTGTCTGACTCTTTGTGACCCCATGGACTATATAGTCCATGGAATTCTCCAGGCCAGAATACTAGAGTGAGTAGCCTTTCCCTTCTCCAAGGTATCTTCCCAACCCAGGGATTGAACGCAGGTCTCCTGCATTGCAGGTGGATTCGTTACCAGCTGAGCCACAAAAGAAGCCCAAGAATACTGAGTGGGTAGCCTATCACTTCTCCAGGAGATCTTCCCGACCCAGGAATCAAACAGGGGTCTCCTGCATTGCAGGCAGATTCTTTACCAACTGAACTATGAGGGAAGCCCATATACCATGAAAGCTCTTCATTTTAGCCTGTGTTCCCAGCTTTCTTGTTGGAGAGCTCGTAGACTTCATTACTGCTCTCTCTGTACTATGACCGCACCTCTCCAAAGGGAAAAGGCAGCCTATGGAGGGCGGTCCAATCCAGCCAGTGATACATTCCATCCTGAACCCTGGCTCTTTGCCTCATAGTGGAGGAAGTCCTTAATCTCCTTTCATTTATCCAAGCTGAATAGAAAAGTCAAACCTACTAGTTTACCAAAAGGGTGGGTCTTTGCTATGTGGTAAAGGTGTGAATCTCACCATTTTCTAGAAGAGTCAAGTTCTTAGAAGGAAACCTAAGAAGTCCCAGGGCTTAGAAGTCTGAGCATCCCCCAGTGACTTCCCCCAGCTTAGTTTCACATCTTTACACACTCATTCAGTTTTACGTTTATATATTTACTTAAAACTTGTTCGATTAAATGTTATAAGGGTCAGTCATTTATGCTGCTTTAAAAAAAACTGTGTTAATCTACTGATTTCTGCTTCCAAAGACATTTAAGACAATTAGAACATCCGAAGCTTGAAAACTGATGTGAACAAGTTACAAATATGGTCTACAATGAGTTTTCAGAATGTAAGCCATGTAACAGAAACCAGTGAATCACACTCGAATCAAAGAAATAGTCAAGTAACTTTTCCATTTACATCTTCAAGGTCCTCTCTGTTTTGGATTGATCTTGGAGAGAGAAAATGGCAACCCACTCCAGTACTCTTGCCTGGAGAATCCCATGGAGGGAAGAGCCTGGTAGGCTACAGTCCATGGGGTCGCAAAGAGTCAGACATGACTGATCGACTTCACTTTCACTTCCCAGGGTATAGCCATACCTGTGTAACTTCTTTCCCTTTTCCTCAAAAACCCTTCATGGCTGACATAACATATGAATTACTCTGCACTGAGTATTGACTATCTCACGGCCTCAGGTAAAGGCTCAGCCTCAGTAAACAATTAGTAAACAGTTTTGTTGAGAACACATGTTATCTGTGTGCTCCACTGCCGAATAGCTACTGTGGGTCAGGCATTCTTTGCTGTATGACTCATACATTTGCATACACAGTCTTATGGGTATGAGTGTTTCTTCTGGGCCTAGAACTTGATCTTTGCTAATCAGTGGAAACAAGAGAAGATGTATCATGAGTTTTCTATATTTCCTAAAGTTTGGAATAGCTCTGCAGCGTAAGAACTTGAGCCAGAGTGATTTAGAGGCGAGCTTTCACACTTCATGATCGTCACAGTCAGATCTTCCGTTAGGGCACATCCTTCTAGTCCAGTTTCAGGCATCGTTGCTACTGTGTAAATTCCTGTAAGAGTAAAGGCAAAGATTTTCATTTCTTGATGGAGTTCTAGAAATCTTGGTTTTCCACGATTTCTTGGATTTCCAGGACTTTGCAGCTACTGCTGCTAAGTGGCTTCAGTTGTGTCCGACTCTGTGCAACCCCATAGACAGCAGCCCACCAGGCTCCTCCATCCCTGGGATTCTCCAAGCAAGAACACTGGAGTGGGTTGCCATTTCCTTCTCCAATGCGTAAAAGTAAAAAGTGAAAGTGAAGTCACTTAGTCGCTTCCGACTCTTAGCGACCCCATGGTCTGCAGCCCACCAGGCTTCTCCGTCCATGGGATTCTCCAGGCAACAGCACTGGAGTGGGGTGCCATTGCCCTCTCTGTCCAGGACTTTGAGGGAGGAGCAATTCTGGTTTTTCAAGAGGCCCTTGAAGGTCCTTGTAGCACAGTAGCCCGGGTGGCCCTCCCCTGGTGGTGATGGGATTGCCTGAAATGTTCTTAAATCAGTGCAGTTCCTGGAAATTCTACAAGTTTCTGAGACTTGTACACTTGTAGTCACTTGTAGTGACTGTTCAATTGTTTAATATGATCTCAACACCCTCAATCTCCTGAACTGCTATTCAGCTTTTATAGTCTCATTTTTCCAGGTTCTGAACCTATCAGAAGCTGAAAGATCACCTTAAGCATATACCTTACTTTTTATTCTCCCCTCCCCTCAGCCCTGGCAATGACCATTCTACTTTCTCTCCCTATGAATTTTCTACTTTAGATATTTCATGTAGGTGGAATAATATAATACGTGTCTTTTTCTGACTGGCTTATTTCACTTCTCATAATGTCTTAAAATTCCATTTATGTTGGAGCATTTATCCGAATTCCCTTCGTTTTTAAGACTGGATAATATTCTATTGTTTATATGTTCCAAACTTTCATTTCTGCATTCATTCATCAGTAGATACTTGGGTTGCTTCTACCTTTCAACTACTGTGAATAATGCTGCTACAAACATGGATATACAACTGTCTATTCAAGTCTGCTTTCAATTCTTCAGAATATACACCTTTCCATATACTTTCAACTTTGAATTCTGTATTTTTTTAATATAAAAAAATAAAATAACTTGAAAGAAAAATTGAAATCAACCTCCCTCCCCCCAAATTGAAAACACATGAAGCTATCAAATTGGTATCATAGCCACACAGGGAAAAATTGTTATTTCAAGCTTTTCACAGAAGAGTGAAAACCAGTCAATGAAGATGAAATGGTAAATGGAGGGATCATCAATTGATTATAAAGCCTTTAAATGAAAAGATGTAGTGGAAAAGTGTTTTAATAGCGCCAAGTATAATCCTACAGATTTTTTGCTAAAATCTGTGAAATAGCTTTGTAAAAGAGAGATCTCATTGTCACCATGTGTCATCACCATTGTAACCAGTGTCGAACTTAGATAAGAAAGAATGACAAAGATAAAAAAAGAAAAGGAAAGAATGACATACATGATATTGTGTCTTCCAAGCATGAAAGCATCATCCATGAAGTGTTCTTGCCAGAAATGTCTAACCAAAACTTACTTGAGCCTTTAACTTTCAGTTTACAGGAAATATAAAAGCTAAAGGAGCAACTATGGTTTTTCTTGTGGTCATGTATGGATGTGAGAGTTGGACTGTGAAGAAGGCTGAGTGCTGAAGAATTGATGCTTTTGAACTGTGGTGTTGGAGAAGACTCTTGAGAGTCCCTTGGACTGCAAGGAGATCCAACCTGTCCATTCTGAAGGAGATCAGCCCTGGGATTTCTTTGGAAGGAATGATGCTAAAGCTGAAACTCCAGTACTTTGGCCACCTCATGCAAAGAGTTGACTCATTGGAAAAGATTCTGATGCTGGGAGGGATTGGGGGCAGGAGGAGAAGGGGACGACAGAGGATGAGATGGCTGGATGGCATCACTGACTCGATGGACGTGAGTCTGAGTGAACTCCGGGAGTTGGTGATGGACAGGGAGGCCTGGCGTGCTGCGATTCATGGGGTCGCAAGGAGTCGGACACGACTGAGCGACTGATCTGATCTGATCTGATCTGAAAGGAGCAACTTAAACGGCTCCAGGAGTAAACAATCCAACACGCACAGAATGTGGAGCTGCACAAGAAGTTGTTGGTATCTTCAAAATGTTGGTGTCCAAGAGGAATGAGACAAAATTACTCTCGAATAAAAAATTCTAAAGTGATATAATAACCAAATGCAGTACATACACACAATTTTAATCCTGGTTTTAAAAATTAGCCATAAAAAACAGTTTGGGGACAAATGGAAAAATTTAAATTTGGAGTGAGTACAATGTGATGTTAGAGAAACACTGTTAATTTTTTTAGATGTGTTAATGTTAAGTGATTATGTAAGCGAATGTTCTTATTCTTAGATTATGTGTATCTAAGCATATAGTAGTGAAGGGTGATGATAAATAGACATAGTCAAATAAGCCAAAATATAATATCTGTGTAGTAGGTATATCAGTGTTGAATTTGAGTGATGGGTCTATGGCTGTTCATTGTACTATTTTAATACTTTGATTTTCTCTGCATGTTTAATGTTTTTCATAATATATAATTGAAAAATAAAAAATCAAAATTTGAGAGTCAGCACAAAAGACATGTACATATGACTTTCAGAGTCTTCACCCTCAAATTCCATATCAGGGAATTGTCTCAGTTGAACTGTGGAAAAAAGACTTGAGACCAAGAAAACTAGCATTTATGTAGTGATGGATATTCTTCCCCTCAAAGAGACAGGATTCAGTGACTAAGTTTTAATTCTAGGCCCGCAAGCAAAAGTTTCAGAAAGGTACCTTTTAGCCTTTGCTAATTGTGAATTAATCAGCTCTCCAGAGGTAAGAAGACCCCTTCTTTCTTCATCCCTTCTTACTCCCCAGTGTTTATGCCTAGGGCAAGAACAAGACATTTCATAGAATGCAAGGAAGCTCTTAGAGAATAAGATATGGTTACTTAGTTGTTAGTGATGAATACAGCGCCGGCATAAATATGATGGGTAAAGTTTTTAAGGATAATGAATACCTTTTCCTTTATTGAACGAAGTGGATGGTGAAGGAGTGGTTAAAAGGGTGGACTGTGGAGTTAGATGATCCAGATTCAACACTGGGCTCTGCCACTTAATCACTGTGTGAAACAGGAGCTGTCCAAACCATGTTCTGTACATTTAAGTGGAGATAATGAAAGCATCCACCTCTGAATCCTGGGAGAATGAAGAATGACAAATAATGCACTAGTATCACAGAACCTAGCAAAGAGTTAAGTCCAAAAATGTTAATGATGGTTGTTATAATATTACTCACAGAAGGAAGTGAACATACATGAACCAGTTGAAAGATAGACTCCTACTGAGTCTAGAATATCCATAGGCAGGAAGTAAATTTCTGGTCACTTAATAACTTAAATTTATTGTGAGTTTAACTATTTCCCTGAGCTTCCTGAGAATTCTTTCAACACAGACCTGGCACCACCTGTCCATCTCCAGCATCCTGAAGTCAGGACATCATGGAGAAAGCTGTGACGACATTCGTTGTCACTATACGACAGTGATGCTCTGTTTCACTAGCTTGGTGTCTACAAAGCAAGTTGTTAACCCGTCTCAGTGATAATTGCTATCTTAGTGCTTTTTCCCAGCAGGTGCTAAAATGTAAACCATTGTTAAATTAGCTGATGGTTGTTAGAAAATAAAAACTTGTCTTAAATACATTTTTTTTACATTTCTTGCCTGAGACCCTATTTCAAATACTCTGGGGCTGCTGGCAGTTGAGATGGCATTTTGTGCCATGATTTTACTGATTATGCACCAGGCACTCAAAGATACCACCTTATCTTCTAATTTTATCTTATCTTATCTTATCTTTATTCTCAAAGATACCACCTTATCTTCTAATTTTATTTAACATATTTTTAAAAAGTTGTAAGTGGCCAGTGACATTCATGTATTTCTTAGGCTGGTGAAGTCTTTTGGAGTGGAAATCAATTAGTAAACCACTTAATTTTAAGGATTATCTTGAAAAATAAGACTTTTCACTTAACCATTAATCTTCAAACTTCTAAAAATGTCTTTGATAATAAAATCTGTAAAAGTCACAAATAATGAAAGGATACTTCTCCAAATTAATAGCATAAGAATTTAGCACTGCTTTAAAAATAACTTTCTAAGGAAAGTTTAGTACTAACAAGAATGGCAACTCCACAATCCTCAAACTGAAAAGGCTGTAATATAGATGCAAATTGAGTAGGACACCCTCATTATAACTGCCTCTCTTAAAAAAGAAGGGTCATGTATGATAGAAACAACAAAAAAGCTGCTTTAAAAAAATGATGCAGAACACAATATCAGTGGAATGAAACTGACATGAAACGAGCTGCTGGGTTTGTAAAAATATCTTCTATTTTCAAGTTATAGGTTTAGAGTAAGGATGGAGGAGCCTGGTAGGCTGCAGTCCATGGGGTCGCTAAGAGTCAGTCATGACTGAGCGACTTCACTTTCACTTTTCACTTTCATGCATTGGAGAAGGAAATGGCAATCCACTCCAGTGTTCTAGCCTGGAGAATTCCAGGGACGGCGGGGCCTGATGGGCTGCCGTCTATGGGGTCGTACAGAGTCGGACACGACTGAAGTGACTTAGCAGCAGCAGCAGCAAGGCTTATCTCAAGTGCCCTGCATAAAACAAATACTTTTATAAGATCACTGATATCAATGGGATCAGTTATAGGTTAGTTGTATGTATATTGTACTTATATACAACTTTCTTTTTTATTTTTAATTGGAGGATAATTGCTTTACAATATTTTGTAGGCTTCTGTCATACAACAACGTGCATCAGCCACAAATACATGTGTCCCCTCCCTCCTGAGCCTTCCCCATCCCGCCCCTCTAGGTTGTCACAGAGCACCAGGTTGAGCTCCCTGTGCCCATACAGCAGCTTCTCACTGACTGTTTTACACATGGTAGCATATACATGTCAATGCTACTCTCTCAATTCATCCCATGCTCTCCTTCCCCTGCTGTGTCCAAAGTCTGTTTTCTGTGTCTGTATCTCTATTCCTGCCCTGCACATATGTTCATCAGTACCATTTTTCTAGATTCCTTATATATGCGTTAATATACAAAATTTGTTTTTCTCTGTCTTACTTCACTGTGTATAACAGATTCTAGGTTTATCCATTTCACTAGAACTGACTCAAACATATTCCTTTTTATGGCTGAATAGTATCCCACTGGTGGGAATGTAAATTGATACAGTCATTATGGAGAACAGTATGGAGATCACTTAAAAAAAACAGGAATAAAAATTACCATATATCCCAGCAATTGCACTACTGAGCATATACCCTGAGAAAATCATGATTGAAAAAGACACATGTACTGCGGTGTTCATAGCAGCATTATTTACAATAGCTAGGACATGGAAGCAACCTAGATGTTCATCAACAGATGTATGGACAACTTTCTTTTGACTGACTTTCAGACCACAATTAGAAGACTACTGGTAATTCTACTGCAAGGAGAGAGATCAGAATTATAAATGAGTCTGCTATTTAAAAGTTCTGGCCAGAGATTCAGCAACATCTATTTCAAAGTAATTACATACAATGTCTGGGCTTCCCTGGTGGCTCAGATGGTGAAGAATTACCATCCCCTGCAATATAGGAGACCCGATTCAATTTCTGGATTGGGAAGATCCTCTGGAGAAGGGAATGGTTATCTACTCCAGTATTCTTGCCATTCCTCCATGCACAGAGGAGCCTGACAGATTATAGTCCATGGGGTTGCAAAGAGTTGGACACATCTGAGTAACTGACACACACACAGACAAGATCTATGATTATATTTTAAACATAATTTTGAAAATGTTCATAAGAAATTTTGACCATATTAGATTTGAAAGCCTTGTACTTTAAACCAGGATGGTGTAGGCCAATTTGCATTTATCAAAGCAACTGAGTGGAATCAGCCTTAAGATTGACAAAAGCTTTTGCTTTTTGTTTTATAATTATTATTAAAGAAAAACAGGCAGTATAATAGAATACCTAGACATCAAATTTTGCTTTCTAGGATGGATGTGGCCAGGAAGGGGGAATAGGAAGACCTTAAGCTCACTTCCTCCCATGGGAACACAAAAATTACAACCATTTACAGAGCAACTTTCTATGAGAACAAACTGAAGAGTAGCGGAGAAGAGTTTCCACAATAGCCCTAAGAAGGAACCACAATGAGACGGTAGGAAGGCTGTATGCACAGTACACTCAAGACCCACAGCCCTAGGGAGATGATCCACAAGTGGAAGGAATCTCCCATGGAGGGAGGGATCTGAGTCCCACATCAAGCTCCCCAACCTAGGGGTCCTGCACTGAAAAGACGAGCCCCCAGAATGGCTGGCTTTGAAGACCAGCATGGCTTCCATACTGGTAAGCTGGAGGGCTGTAGGAAACGAAAACGCTGCTCTTAAAGGGCACACACAAAATCTAACAGGCACCGTCCCAGTGCAAAGGCAGTAATATGGAAGGAGCCAGGGTCAGACCCACCTTCTGATCTTGAAGAGCATCCCAGAAAGGCAGGAGGCACCCGGGACTCACCCTGGAAACATAGATGCCAACCGCCATTACCATGAGGACACTGGTGGTGGCAAGCACCATTCCAGAATACTCCCTCTAGTCTTTTAGCATGATGGGGTTACCCACCCACCAACAGGCCAGCACCAGCCTCCGCTCCTCCAGGTCCCCAGAGCACGCTGCCCTGGGACCCAGTCCTGCCCACCATTCAGGCTGGCATCAGCCCCAAGAACACCCCAGGTCATGCAGCCAGCTGTCCTGGCATCCAGCCTCACTCATAAGGGGCTGCAACCATGCGCAAGGCTGGCCTTGCAGTCACCTGGGCAGGAGCCAACTCCACTACCTATGCATACCCACAGTAGTCCACCCTGCCTCAGCAGGACGGCAGGGAACAAACCAAAAGTGTCTATTCATCTGAAAAGTCGTGTTCAGATCTTTACCAACAAATAACTGTACAACATTAACAACTTCTCTCAGCCTCCATTTCTTCATCAGAAATATAAAGCAAAAGCATCCATCTCAAGGGATGGATGTTAAACAAAAATAATTCGTGGTAATTCCCTGGCTGTCTAGTGGTTAGGACTCTGCAGGTTCACTGCCGAGGGCAAAGGTTCAATCCCCGGTCAGAACTAAGATCCCACAAGGTTCAAGACATGGCCAAAAAAAAAAAAATGTATAATCCAGATAAAGTGTTTAACATAGAGCTCATTACACAATAACCATTTAAGACACATTGACAGCTACTATTATTATTTCTTTTATCTTACAGACATGGAGATCTCACTGTCTTTCAGAATACTGAGTTTGTGCTGACCAAGGAAGTATGTAATATTTACAATTTATACCCTTCCTGATACCCTTCCCCCAGACAGAACTCAGGCTGCCTATTGCTGGCAGTGAATGTGAGCTATCTCACTGGTTTCAAGAACTGATATGTACCATGAAAAATTCCTCCCACATGAAATATTTATGTGTTTTTTCTTCAGAAAGCTACTCTGCCTCAAGGCTTCAGGTGTTTCTTCCGTTCAAGTCAACAGGTATTTTCAAAACTTTAATGGTTTTAGATACTTTTTTGAAAGCATACTGCTGCTTTTTAAAGCAGTTGGTGAATTTGGATTATTTATATTGCATTAAAACTAGTGGCTTTGCTCTCTGTGTTGTAAACTATACTCCATGGGAAAAACAACACAAACTTGTATCACTTAAAAACTTCACCGTGACCAAGGCCACTTAGCATCTCAAATGATCCTCGTTGCCTTTTAACATCTAGTTAATTCCCTTAAGGTGCAAAAAATTTAAATTAGAAAAAAGAACAAGAACAGGACATGAATACAAAGTCATGAGAAGTGGCGGAACCCAGCTGAAGGCATAGTTGCCCAGGTGCCTTTATTTGTCTGCTGCAATTTGTTCTGTGTGTCAGACAAAAATGTAGCTTTCATTTCCAGATGACAAGAATAATGGAGTGCTTTGTGAAAAATAGCAGCATTATTGATGGTACTTTATGATAGCGTCTCACGGACAACTCACGGTTATCAAATTTAAGATACTTTATACTAGGTGGAAAATTAGCAAAGCCTTCAAAAACATACATTTGAGGGGAGGAGGCACTTGAAGTCTGAACTGATGGAGTTTCTAACAGTATCCCCATTTTAACCCAATTCCAGGAGTTGAGTTGATTAGAACTTGGGAGGATTCATGTGGGGAATAGTCAAATATACTCTAGTTCTGGGAGGCGCTGCCAAGCTTCAGGTAGTCTAGAAATCCTCTATGGAGGGCAAGTGGAGCCTCAGGCAAAAGTTCTTCTGAAATATTTTGGGAGATTTTCTCATGTACAGTTCTTGGCATGTAGTAGGGGCCCAACAAATATTAGCTGAATTGTGGTGGTTGTTCTGTCCTTAAGTCATGTCTGACTCTTTGTGACCCCATGGACTGCAGACCACAGCCTTCCCTGTCCTTCACTATCTCCTGGAGTTTGCTCAAACTCATGTCCATTGAGTCCGTGATGCCATCTAACCATCTCATCCTCTCCCACCCACTTCCCCTGCTGCTGTCAATCTTCCCCAGCATCAGGGGCTTTTTCAGCTAGTTGGTTCTTTGCATCAGATGGTCAAAGTATTGGAGCTTCAGCTTCAGCATCAGTCCTTCCAATGAATACTCAGGCCTGATTTCCTTTAGAATTAATTGGTTTGATCTCCTTGCTGTCCAAGGGACTCTAAAGAGTCTTCTCCAACACCACAGTTTGAAAGCATCAATTCTTTGGCTGAATCAGATCAGATCAGATCCGTCGCTCACTCGTGTCCAACTCTTCTCGACCCCATAAATCGCAGCACGCCAGGCCTCTCTGTCCATCACCAACTCCCGGAGTTCACTCAGACTCACGTCCATCGAGTCAGTGATGCCATCCAGCCATCTCATCCTCTGTCGTCCCCCTTCTCCTCCTGCCCCAATCCCTCCCAGCATCAGAGTCTTTTCCAATGAGTCAACTCTTTGCATGAGGTGGCCAAAGTACTGGGGTTTCAGCTTTAGCATCATTCCTTCCAAAGAAATCCCAGGGCTGATCTCCTTCAGAATGGACTGCTTGGATCTCCTTGCAGTCCAAGGGACTCTCAAGAGTCTTCTCAATGTCTAAATTTGTAATGATCATCTTCCTAGTAGAAATCTAGCACCTAAAGCCATTTTATGGCTTAACCTATAGTGGTCACAAGTACAGTATGAATATATTTCTACTGATTTTCTACTGCCTCTCACTAAACAGAGTTCTGTGCTGTTTTCATTCCTCCTTTTTATATTCCCTCCTTCCTTTTGAGTGGCCAGTGACACACATGGGAATTCCATTCTTTGTAGATAAATCTCATCATTAGACAAATTACTGACCCTCTGACTGGTCATCAGATAATGTAGATGAGGGATGACGCCCATTTGGGGTGATTTTACAAATCAGGGAAGCCTCAAACTGTCATCTCATCCACTGATTATGTGGAATGCCACATGCAATTAAAAGCTAATTTTTATGATTTAGTTACTACTAGAAAATGAGCTGCTTTCACTAAGGACAGTCTCAGAGCCACAGACACACATTCACAGAAACAAACGTGATCAAGTTAGCTCTCTCTATTGCTGTTTAAATCTTGATCGTGCATTGGAAGCAGTAGTGTTGCAGGGTCAACTGAAATGTTTCCTGTTTCCAGTTGCTTGTATTTGAGGCATTTGTCACAGTATGATCTAAGGATTGAATAAAGCCCATTTGTGGGGGAAAAAAATAAAATGAGTGTCATAATTTCTCAATCAACAATCGATATTATTGAATGTTTGCTATAAACAAGATCGTGTACTAAGTCCTCTGAAGGTTATAAAAATTAATAAGGCAATGAGACAATGTCCTGATCAGATGTGCAATGTAATAAAGAGCAATTCAGCTGGACTGCAGAAAAAGAATTATGGCTGGGAGAGAAGGGACTAGTAGAACTAGTCTACACAACTGAAGCAACTTACGATGGAGGATGGATAGTCACTAAGTTATGTCTGACTCTTGCAGCTCCACGGACTGCAGCCCGCCAGGCTCTGCCTGGGACTTCTCAGGCAAGAATACTGGAGTGGGTTGCCATTTCCTTCTCCAAAGGATCTTCTCCACCCAGAGATCGAACCTGCATCTCCTGCATTGGCAGGCAGATTCTTCATCACTGAGCCAGGGACAGGGACAGAAGACAAACAACAGTGGCTTCCACAAGAAAGATTTACTTCTCTCTTACACAAAACTTTGAGTTGGTGAATAGTCCAGGAGTAAAGGGTCCCATTTATCTTGTGGCTCCTTCATCCCCTATTGTGCTGTTTTTTCCCTGCAAAGTGTAACTTACCACCTCCTTAATACAATCTAGTCTGCAGAGAGAGAAAACGGAGAGAACAAGCAACTTTATATGAAGGACGTGGTTCAGAAGGTGCACACATCACTTTCATTCTCACACTAGTGACTGTAACTTACTTCATAGATGACTTTGTAGCTTGGCCATATGGAGCCCCCAGAGAGGCTGGGAGGCATGGTGCTCAATTTACTACCGAAAGGAAGAGGGAGTATGGATATTAGATATAATTAGTAGTCTGTTCTATAAGGGACAAGACTAGAGGCAAAGACATAAATTCACTGTTTATGTCTTAGATTATGTTTATGTTTATGTCAAGTTCTAGTATTTCACAGACATAGAAAACAAATTTATGGTTACCAAAGAGTAAATGGGGGAGGAACAAATTAAGAATTTGGAATTAACAGATACACACTACTATATATAAAGTAGATAAACAACAAGGGCCTACTGTATAGCATACGAAGTTTCAAGGTGATTTTTTGATGGGTGCCAGGAGACTGCAGATTATTGTTTCTTTTTCCTTCAAAGTTCTCAGTATTTTAACTAGTAAGTACTATATAAGTACTGTATCTTGCCATTTGGTAAAGGATCTGTTCGAGAGGTGGGTTTGAGATGAAAGTTGCATCGTATACTTCACTGAAAATTTTAAACCATGTTCTTAGGGGAAACTATACCATTTAAAGTTTTAGGTCTTAGATTAAAGCTTGAAGGAAGACATTTCTTAAAAATTACTTACAAAATTGATGTTTTGTGGATAAAAGAAGCTAAAACCAAACCATATGATAAGTGTTAAGGGATCTTGGGGTTTGGACAGATGGTTTGCAGCTACCTGTTGGACTTCAGGATTTATTTCTGGGTAAATCTCCCCTTCCTGGACCCACAACAGCTCTTTCTGGTGAACACCAGCTTGAGGCAGGTCTGCCAGGTCTCCTTCATTCGCTCCACACCACACTCTCCATTCTTTTCCACCCTGCCTCCTTTCTCTGGGAGGCTAATCTCTGATTTCCATGCCTAATGGTTTCCTGTTGAGTTTGGCCACGGGGAGCCTTCCAGGGAGATCAGAGAGAAAAGAGTGAAGCCAGGTATCTCTTTGTAGGGTGGCCTCAGGTTGGTTGTGTCCCTCCACCCAAGGTTGCTGCTTAACAGAACTCTCTCCTATGTGGTTCTAGTAACCACTTTCTTCCCTCAGGTCAAGGGGTGGTAAATTTCAGTTGCTACAAACCCCAGGTTGATGTGTTATTCCTTGTGGTTCCTTTACAATCCCTTCATAAATAAACCCTCCTAATTAGTCTAATTGAAATGTGTATTCTGTTTCCTACTGGATTTTCTTTTTAAATTTTCTTTATTTTTTAAAATTAATTAATTTATTTTACTTTACAATATTGTATTGGTTTTGCCATACATTGACTTGAATCCACCATGAGTGTACATGTGTTCCCCATCCTGAACCCTCCTCCCACCTCCCTCCCTATCCCATCCCTCTGGGTCATCCCAGTGCACCAGCCCCGAGCACCCTATATCATGTATCAAACCTGGACTGGCGATTAGTTTCACACATGATATTTTACAAGTTTCAATGCCATTCTCCCATATCATGCCACCCTCGCCCTCTGCCACAGAGTCCAAAAGACTGTTCTATACATCTGTGTTTCTTTTGCTGTCTCGCATATAGAGTCATCGTTACCTTCTTTCTAAATTCCATATATATGTATTAGTATACTGTATTGGTGTTTTTCTTTCTGGCTTACTTCACTCTGTATAATAGGCTCCAGTTTCATCCACCTCAGTAGAACTGATTCAAATGTATTCTTTTTAACAGCTGAGTAATATTCTTTTGTGTATATGTGCCACAGCTTTCTTTTTTTAATTTAAATTTATTTATTTTAATTGGAGGCTAATTACTTTACAATATTGTATTGGTTCTGCCACACATCAACATGAATCCGCCACGGGCATATGCGTGTTCCCCATCCTGAACCCCACCTCCCACCTCCCTCCCTGTACCATCCATCCAGGTCATCCCAGTGCACCAGCCGCAAGCATCCTGTATTGAACCTGGACTGGTGATTCGTTCCTTATATGATATTATGCATGTTTCAGTGCCATTCCCCCAAATCGTCCCACCCTCTCCCTCTCCCACAGAGTCCATAAGACTGTTCTATACATCTGTGTCCCTTTTGCTGTCTCGCATACAGGGTTATTGTTACCATCTTTCTAAATTCCATATACATGTGTTAGTATACTGTATTGGTGTTTTTCTTTCTGGCTTACTTCACTCTGTATAATCGGCTCCAGTTTCATCCACCTCATTAGAACTGATTCAAATGAATTCTTTTTAATGGCTGAGTAATACTCCATTGTGTATATGTACCACAGCTTTCTTATCCATTCATCTGCTGATGGACATCTAGGTTGCTTCCATGTCCTGGCTATTATAAACAGTGCTGCGATGAACATTGGGGTGCACAGATCTCTTTCAATTCTGGTTTCCTCAGTGTGTATGCCCAGCAGTGGGATTGCTGGGTCATATGGCAGTTCTATTTCCAGTTTTTTAAGGAATCTCCACACTGTTCTCCATAGTGGCTGTACTAGTTTGCATTCCCACCAACAGTGTAAGAGGGTTCCCTTTTCTCCACACCCTCTCCAGCATTTATTGCTTGTAGACTTTTCGATCACAGCCATTCTGACTGGCGTAAAATGGTACCTCATTGTGGTTTTGATTTGCATTTCTCTGATAATGAGTGATGTTGAGCATCTTTTCATGTGTTTGTTAGCCATCTTATGTCTTCTTTGGAGAAATGTCTGTTTAGTTCTTTAGCCCACTTTTTGATTGGGTCTTTTCCTACTGGATTTTCATTTGGCACTTGAATATTTCTAATGCATCCAAAGTGTACTTGATTTTCTGCTTTTGTTTATTTTCAAATGATGAACAAGGCCTTCTCCCCTATCCTCTCTGAGCCACATGCAGAGACCCAGGGTAAGGGTCATAAAGGGTGTAAACTAAGAAATGAGATAAAGGATGGGGCACCAAGAGATAGAATTTGTTTTAGGAAGGGGATGAGCTCAGAGTGGAAATCAAAGCTATGGTCAATGTGTTCCTTGATAATGAAAAACAAAATGTTTACATTTTAGTGAGATCTAGTTTAACGCAGTTCATAAAATTTCTCTTACTCTTTTTCATACAATTTTAGAGAGGCAGTAGAGAATTATGGTTAAAACATGAAGTTTGGAGTTAGTCTTTCCAGTTAAATCCTGATTCTGCCACTTATAAGTTGTATGACTTTGGACAAGTGACTAAAGGTCTCTATCTCAGTTTCCTTGTTTGTTAAATGTGGGTAATACTTTTACTTATGGATCTGTGAAGATTAAAGTAGTTGGTATATGGAAGGGCTTAGAATAAGGGCCCGATACATAGTAAGCACTCTTTACATGTTGACATTAATATTTAGAACCAGAATAAATCTTAGAGTTTATTTAGAAGGCAATGGCACCCCACTCCAGTACTCTTGCCTGGAAAATCCCATGGACAGAGGAGCCTGGAAGGCTGCAGTCCATGGGGTCACGAAGAGTCAGACACAACTGAGCGACTTCACTTTCACTTTTCACTTTCACTTTTCACTTTCATACATTGGAGAAGGAAATGGCAACCCACTCCAGTGTTCTTGCCTGGAGAATCCCAGGGACAGGGGAGCCTGGTGGGCTGCCGTCTATGGGGTCGCACAGAGTTGGACACGACTGAAGCGATTTAGCAGCAACAGCAGCAGACAAAGAAGTAAAGGAGTAGAGACCAAATCACTTGGCCAAGGTCCTATTGCAAAGGTTAATTTTGGGTTTATTCAATGATTCATTTGTGCAACAAATATTTATCTCACCAGGATACCTGAGATAACAAAAGCTCCATTAATTTGGCCAAGTCTATGTAAATGGGTAAGGCCAGAGTGAGAACTAAACAAACAACAGCAATAGCAACAGACATAACCACAGAACAAAGCCCTGGATCTCACCTGTTCAGCCGTCTTTCCCCTCATTGTGCTACCCATGGTGTCACTTAGCTGTCAGAATGCCATCTTGGATTTTAATCAGTTCCTGTCTAGCATCCTTTGGAAAATCCACCATCCTATACAGAAGGCTTATGATACTACAGTTAATGCTGAGATCTTGGTTTTTGGCTGATATGCAAAAATGAAAAATAGCAAGAAATTCCCCCAGAGATTCCACAGCTGTGCATGTGAAAGAACACAAATCTTTCCAACTAAGATCTAGCAACAATGAAAGCTCCAAGTAATTTATGCTCTAAGATTTCCACCTGGATCTACATTTTCTAAAAGTCTCAGATGGTATGTTTTGTGTGTATGTGTGTGCTAATTTCATCCTCCTTGGTCAAATGGTCTACTTCTGGGAGTACTGAAGTCCTGCCGATTGTGGGGCTCTCTCTGCCACTGGGGAGGGCAACATTTCAGTAAATCCTCATTTAACTATGAAGACAGCTGTAAGCCCTTTAAATCCATAAATGAAATTAAATCACAGAATTCTGTAGGGTGGGTTTGATGCTACCCAAACATTCCCAAGTGCAAAGCTAATCCTTGAGTTAAAAAGTAGCAAATTTAAATGCTCCATCCAAGATGGATGATTCCCCTGACTGCCAGTAAGAAGAGTTACATGAGACTTAATCAAATAATAAAACAAAGCAAAAGCCATTGATAAAAAATCTGTTGGCTGGGTCAACATAGTATAGGGCGAAGTGTACAGTGGAAGTAATTTTCCAGGGGATTTGTCTTTGAAACACCTTCGAGGATAAAAAAAAAAGCTTTATATTTTTGTTTTAAACCTACAGTCGATAATTTTAATAAAAAGTGCTCAGCATTAGGGAGAAAGTTGATATATTTTCACAATCGTGACTGAAAGTCAGAAGTCTGGTGTCTGAATTGCGTGCAGGCGTTTTGGGGTCAATCATTTTTCCTTCTTGTGCCTCAGTTTTTCTCTTATTGGGAATAATAATGTATACTGTGTGTATGCTCTGCTATTAATATGCACATACATAGTGGGAAGTTCAGGATTACTAGCATTCAGTCTGATTTATAAAATAGATTTTGTATTTTTAGGAACACAACTATTAAAACAAATGATGTACACTATCACATGCTATTATTGGAAAGGATATTTACAGTTTTTTAGGAGAAAAAACACTATTTAGGATTCAAAACACTTCCCCCATGCACTCAGCAATGACAAAAGTAGAGAATGGAGCACTATGTTAACCTTTAAATGAGCAGATCTATCTTACGTGAGAAAATGTTATAAATCCTCTTGAAAATAAAATCACCTCCTGCACAATTTTATGAATAAAACTTGTCTTATTTCTGAGAGACGTCTGCTCTACGTCATAGGATTTGAAAGGGGTCATCAGGTATTGTCACCTGAGCTCTAGAAACTCTTGAAGTACATTTAGTATTAAAACACACACACCCCCTTTAAATGCGGATATGTGAAGATCCTTACGTATTACAAGTAGTAAAAACCTCTGTCTTTTCGCTGAAGTACAGAGCAGCTGTCCTTAGCAGTTTTTTCCCTTCCTTATTGTTTCTTTGCCTCTCAATACATAAAGGTGGATTTAAGGTTCTCAAACCCATAGTGATTTTTAAGGTCAGATATACACCCCTTTAAGGGATGGGATCCTAAATGTTGGAAAGATCAAACACTCCCTACCTTATAATCCTCACTTCAAAGTTCAAAAGAAGATTCTCTTATAATAGCTTTGCATTTTCCTAACAAGGTTAAATATCTCTATTGTTCACTCATCAGGATTCTGTCAGATACACTTTATGGTTGCTCTACAGACTGGCGTGGCAACCAACTCCAGTATTCTGGCCTGGAGAATCCCCGTGGACAGAGGAGCCTGGTGGGCTACAGTCCGTGAGATCACAAAGAGTCAGACCCGACTGAGCAACCAAGCACAGCACACAGCACAGACCAGTCAGATTGTATATATTTGATCTAGGTATTTGAGGGCCCAACAGATTCCGGGAATTAGCCATTCTTGGAAAATTGATCTTCTTTTTAGGTGGCTCTTTGGAATCAGATTTTTGATTTGCTTATTCATATTATGTTATTATCAAAAACTAAGAGAAAATTGTTCCAAGAAGAACCACTGAAACAAAGAACTAACACATCTCCACTGAGAATCTTTTGTTCACTCCTGAATATTTTCAACGTGGGTTGGCTTCCATTGGCTTTGAGTGTGTCTTTAAGGAGATGGAGATTGAGGGCAAGTGAAAGATCTCATTGGATTTAAAATCATCTTGTCCTCAGTTAATGTGAGTTATGTGTAATGGGATTTTTTTTAGGTATTACTTTCTCTTTTATTTTATTCTTTCCTGCCTCATGATCTTGAATGCCAGCTGTTCTAGCTGGAGTTCTCCTTAGAACTCACTCTGAAGAATAAATCAAGACATGAAATGAAAAGTTGTTCTATCATTTCATGTAGTGGAAAACCTGAGTGAGGTCTATATAAGCCCTCAATTAATGAATGATTCACTTGTGTGGTAGACAGGATAATGGCTCCCCAAAGCATCCACATTCTAATTCTCAGAACCTGTGAATGCTTATTTATATGACAGAAGGGATTTTGCAAATGTGAATAAATTAAGGATTTTGAGATGGGGAGATTAACCTGGATTATTTTAGGGGTCCTAAATGTTACCATTAAGTGTCCTTATAAGAGAGAGACAGAGGGAGATATGACTACAAAAGAGGATAAGCTGATGTGATGATGGAAGCTGGCTTTGAAGATGGAGGAAGGGGCCACAGGCCAAATACAGGTCGCTACTAGCAGCTGAAAAAAGCAAAGAAACAGATTCTCCTCTCAGAGCCTCCAGAAGGAGTCAAACCTGCCTGAATCTTGACTTTAGCCCTGAAACTGATTCCGAATTTCAGACCTCCGAAACTCTAAGAGCAAATCTGAATTGTTTTAAACCACGAAGTTTGTGGCAGTTTATTATAGCAGGAGTAAGAAACAATATCTGGCATTCAGCATTTGGATTTGGATCTATACAAATAATTTTGAACTTTTATTTTGGATTCTTATCCACACCAATTGTATCCACAACATCACATCATTACAAAAAATAACACAGATATTTGGCTGTAGGGTTCTGAATCTTGGCTTTGTATGAGTCATGATGTGATATACATTTAGTCATCTAATTTAGCAATTTAGGATCTCAATTATTGTTATTTCAAGAATGATAGTAATAGAGTGTAATCACTTTGGGATTCTTTTTTAGAAACTTTATCAATATCATATGTAAAAAATATGAAAGAGAAAATTTTCTAATTCCTAGATTTTTCTTTAACTCAAGGAGCAAGCTAGCTGTGGATGTCAAGTGTTTCATATTTGTCTTTTATAGCATAGAGTGCTCAGTGTACTAGAAATAATACTCCGTATGTGGAAGAGCAAGTAATAAGTGCTGGGACTGTTTTTTCCAGTGAGATGTTCTAAAAAATATTCAGCCTAAAAATTTCATTGAGCAGCTTAGAAAATTACAGTTCAGTAGGCCCTTAGGTATCCGAGTTTCTGTCTAACTCTGTCTGGAATCTTGTCTGTGAAACGTGCTAAAAAGCTGCTTAGTGTTTTATGTAATAGAGAGCTCAGCAATCTGATCTCTGAGAACTTGAACTCAGTGTTTACATACGTGCTATAGGCTCCATGGAGTCTACATGAGATCAAGGCCCAAACTTCTCCCGTTTCCTATCCTATTTCCATGCCCATAAAGGTTTTGTTTGTGTCTTTGAAATCCTCAGTGAGACTGGAAGAGCAGCACCAACCCTCACCTAAGCTCAGGATGGTAACTATTCACAGCATCCTTATGGCCATTACCATCCTCATGGTCATCACCGCCATCCCCAAGGCTAGTTGTAGCACACTTAGTTCATAAAGAGCTTTCATGTGCATGGCAAGATGTGCATTTCAAGCTTGTTGGCATTCAGAGCTGGGTGGAGAATTTCATCTTGCAAAGACTTTGTGGAGGAATCAGGGCAGCATTATTGTTTTCCTCGCACACCTCCACACTATGAGGGTCTGTAGAACTAACGTTTGTAAATAAGGGATCTACATTTCAGAGAAGTTCCATAGTTTTTCTTCTGACAGGCAAAAAGGGAAATGCAGACACTAGAACTCAGTGTCTTCATCTACTACATCAGAGACCAAGAAAAAAAAAAAAAAAAAGTCGTATGTAAACCCATGGAAATGTCTCCATGATACCTAGTTGAATCAAAGTTAAAGAAAAGATCAAAGGCAATGATTCATCAAAAAGTACATGTTCCTACCTTATCTCACTGTATGTGCAGAACAAAGAAAAAAGAAAATTAATGAGGCACCAGCTTAAAAAAAAATCAACATCATAATATTGTCACTGGAGGGTGATGGAAGAAAAGGAAGGGATTTACCAATGTTACTATAGGTCATTTGTTCTTTTTTTGTCCATGATTTTTCCCAGTGGGAAGCAGGAGTAAGATTTCCTCCCCTTTATGAAACTAAAGACAATTTCCATTCTAGACTTTGGTTTTCCTCACCAGTGGCTAATACAGAGCTAACCCAACTTGGGTTGATACATATGTAAATTCATACAGTTGTTTCTGTTTGTAAAAGGAAATGTGTTAGTTGCTCAGTCCTGTCCAACTGTTTGTGATCTCATGGACTGTAGTCTGCCAGGCTCCTCAGTCCTTCGTCCGTGGGATTCTCCAGGCAAGAACACTGGAGCAGGTAGCCATTTTTTACTCCGGGAGATCTTCCCAATCCAGGAATGGAACCTGGGTCTCCTGCACTGCAGGCAAATTCTTTACTATCTGAGTCACCAAGGAAAAGGTATTGTCAGTAAAATGTGGCAAGTGCTTTTTTAAAACATCCTTAATCACTCAGCAAATATGTTTAAATTGCTAAGGACCAAGGAAGGCATTTCTGAATCTTGTGCTCTGTTGGAGACCCAATTCTGCAACCATAAAGCACCCGGATCATTGGGATACCAACAAACAGTTGGAAAACGGGATGAAATTTAGGGTGTTATGCAGAATGTTCTTTTGTTTCCACCAAAGATCTTAATTCAGATCGCTTTAGCTTAATGAAGTTCCACAGTTACAGGTGAAAGAAAGTTCAGGTTCATTGGAATGCTGCAATAACCCACTGAAGTAGAAATTATTTGTTTGATTTTTAAGATGAGAAAACTGAGAAATAGAGAGGCTTAGAAACTTAATGAGACAGCATAGCATTGAAGTTGAAAGTTGGGACTTGGGTTTGAGTTCTAATCCTGACTCAGTTATTGAATTAGCTGTGTGATCTTGGGAAGAAAGTTAACTCTGATCTTCCACTTTTTTTTACAGATAAAATGAGGATAGGATTTAGGACTAGGACTTAATAATTCAAAAGTTTTGAGGATCCAAGTTAGACTATAACAATCAATTACTATCATTAGAGTGTTGAAGTAGTAAAGAGATGAGGTTCAAAGCTCAAGCCCTTTTCATTATACCATGCCACCCTTTGGGTAATATTCACAAAATCCAGAATTTCTCATAGTGAGACAGGATGAGAACATAGTCTAGGATGAGAACTTTAAAATGATCTTTATGGTCAATTAATTAACTAAATTTTGCATACACGCATTTAGAAAAAAATGTTGGAGTACAGTTGCTTTACAATGCAGTGTTAGTTTCTGCTAAACAGCAAAGTGAATCAGCTCTATGTGTATACATATATCACCTCTTTTGGGGATTTTCTTCCCATTTAGGTCACCACAGAGCATTGAGTTGAGTTCCCTGTGCTATATAGTAGGTTCTGATTGGTTATCTATTGCATACATAGCAGTATATATACATGTCAATCCCATTCTCCCAATCTATCTCATCACACCTCTACTCCCCTTGGTGTCCATACATTTGTTCTCTATGGCTGTGTCTCTATTTCTGCTTTGCAAATAGATTTATCTGTGCCATTTTTCTAGATTCCACATATATGCATTAATATATGATATTTGTTTTTCTGTTTCTGACTTACTTCACTCTATATGACAGTCTATAGGTCCATCCATGTCTTTCCAAATGGCATAATTTTGTTTCTTTTTAAGGCTGAGTAATATTCCATTGTATATATGTACCACATCTTCTTTATCCATTCCTCTGCTGATGGACATTTAGGTTGCTTCCATGTCCTGGTTATTGGGCCAATTTAAATCTGTTCTGGAGCAAGTTGGCCACCTAGAGTTGGGGCCCCTGTTATGTCTTAAAGTTGAGTGCTGTCAATGACTATAAGAATATGGGATTAAAAGCCACCAGTCTCACATAATTTCATGTCACAGGAAATGGAATGGGTACCAGAAGATACAAATTGAGTTGGACAACAGAGAATCTACCTGTCTCTTTAGGAATTAGCTTTGAAGGAGACCAGCTAGGGTCAATTTTATTTGTATACATACACACCTCTTAAGTTTATACTGTATGAAAAACACCATACAGGGAGGAATATAAAGATTTCATCATAGGTAGAGTGCATACTATTCTACAGTTCATTTTGGCAGGAGACCCAGTGATACACTCAGTCCAAATCAAGGCACCTTGTACCATGGATCTTACAATATGCTCTGAGAATAAGGAAAAGGGAGATTAGTAACTGAATAGAGGACATCTGTTAAGACTTCTTGGGAAAAAAGATAGAAAGAAAACATTTGGTTCTTATCATCTATTAGGTACATTAACAGTTGGTTTTTACACTGGGTTTGAAGGAAAGATAAAATTCAATAGAGAGAGACTATGCCTGGGCTGCAGAGAGCAATTATGACTGATGTGATGCAGAGAATTACTCATCGTCTTGGTGGATCCACGTTTTTAAAAGAACTTTTAATTACAGTTATGTAAGTTTTGCCTTGTCATGATGCATTCTAAAATTTTATTTTAAATACTGTTCAAATTGTTTTCCAATTTTTCATTTAGTATGTTTTAAATATTTTTGAAACCAGGAAATGTTACTTTTAAATAAATGCCATATAATATCAAAATTAATTTTGAAGTCAGGAAATTGTTCCTATAAATAGGGTTTTAAAACCATCACACAGCTTTGAAATATTGTAAGAAATATTGCCTGGATCTAGTTGTTTTTTAATATTGTCCAAAACAATTTCCTCTTTTCAGCTGGTCTGCTTGACTGAATCATATTAATTTTTAAGTTTCTCCAACCTGTCTCCAGTTACTAAGAAACATTTCTCAATTGGTTTTTGAAAATATGAATTTCAACTTTGATTGTCAGCATACTTGATGTTATTTATTGGTTAAATTAAAGAGAATTAGATAGGCATTTGTCCAGGTTTACAGATGTGAAAACTAAGAAACAGAGAAGAAACATTTCAAAGCAGTTTAACACTGTGGCTAAGAACTGGGCTTGAGTCTACCCTGAGACTCAATCTTGGCTCCATCACAAGCTAGTTAAAGGCCTTGGCAAAGAAGCTGAATATCTGTCTCTCTTGAAGCCATTTAAGCTAAGTAGAATTTAGTTATCTAATTTTTTTTTTTTTTAGCATTTAATTGACATGCCTGAATATTTGTTAAGTAATAGTGGCGGTATGTATTAACCAAATTCTTCTTTCTCCTCAACAAACCTTTATTAAGAACTTAACCATGAGCAGATTATTATACTAGGCAGTGGAGATACAAAGATGAAAAAGATATCTTTAGAAACCTTGAAAAATTTCCACAAATATTAATATCAAATCAACAAAATAATATACAGAGGGTCAAAATAATTCTTGCATGGACTCCCATAGTACACAAATATGTCTTGAGCTTCTTCATCAACTATTTGGTTTGTTAGGTGTTTGAATACTGTCAAAACTACCATTTCTAAGTAAGCCTTTCTTGCCCTAGCAGGAAACCACAGAAGTCCCTGAGGTGAATATATTCTAACTTGCTATCTTTTGTGTGTGTGTGTGAGTCTCTTAAGGAGCTGGAGACGAGACAGGATCCCTCCAGTGGGGAACTCGGACTGGTTCATTCGAGTCTGAGTTCTTATTCCCATCTTCTACTTCACATAGTCTTGGGCAAGCTCCTTCAGCAACCTATGCCTCAGCTCTCTCATCTGTAACACGAGGAGACCATCTTATGCTTCAGACCATCTGGTCCTTGAGGGCAGATATATTAAATAAAGTCTGGTGAGAAGACAGAAACCATGCGAATCGTTTTCACAGACAAAATTTACTATAAAGAATTGATTACTGGGTATAAAAGAAACTGAAAATGTTAGCTGCTCAGTTGTGTCCGACTCTTTATGACCCGATGAAGCCCACAAGGCTCCTCTGTCCATGTAATTCTTCGGGCAGAAATACTGGAGTGGGTAGCCATTCCCTTCTCTAGGGGATCTTCCTGACCCAGGGACAGAACCTGGGTCTTCTGAATTGCAGGTGGATTCTTCACTGTCTGAGTCACTAGGGTATCCCAACTAGGTGTGAAGATGTTAATAACTGAAAGGGTAAAAAGACAGCTCTAAGATATGGCAGACTGTAGCCACTGCAGGAAGCAGCTACCACCCTTAGGGTAGTGAGTGCAAAGGGAAGAAGTTGAAATTATTAACACTTAGACCATTATAGGGCATCTCTAAGAAGCTAAACCTCAGAACCTCATAAGAAGCCTTGCTGATGGAAGTGGCGTCTCTGAAACAGTTTGTGATAAAGCTGCTTCTTCAAGTGTTTAAAAGACTTCCAACTGATTCAACTGCTGCCATAGGAAGGAACTGCAGGTTGCTGCAACTTTGTAATGCTTCCAGGAATCCCAAGCAGAAAGAAGCCCCCAAAAGAACAGACAGATGGAGCAAATCCCTTCTTCTTTGTCCACTTTTGTTAACTCCCTCTGAAAGTGAAAGTGTTAGTCACTCAGTTTTGTCCAACTCTTTGCAACCCCACAGACTGTAGCCCACTAGGCTCCTCTGTCCATGGAATTCCCCAGGCAAGAGTACTTGAGTGGGTAGCCATTCTCTTCTCCAGAGGATCTTCCTGACCCAGGGACAGAACCTGGGTCTCCTGCATTGCAGGCAGATTCTTGATGTCTGAGCAACCAGGAAAGTCCTAACTCCCTCTAGAGCCATCATATTACCAGATCCAATATAGAACCAACTGGCAAAGCAGAACTGCGGTTTGCAAAATCCCAGCCCCAGTATCTGAGAAAAGAGTAAGAAGGATGGGTTTGGAGATGAGAAATAATAGCTTAATAATTGAGGTAGGCAACAAGTAGACAACTTGCTTTATTGCCAGCACCTGGTGTAGTTCCTGAACTGTACTATGGTATAAATGCTCATGGAATGGATTTATGTATAGTTAGATTTTAAAACATGATTTTAATAGCTAGCATCTTAGTTCAGTGTATAAAGATAGCTGTCTTCATGTAGGAAAATAACTTGATAGACCACTTTCATTATAGAGAGTGAGGTCCCAATGGCTACAGTCTGAAGAGAGTTAGAGACACAAAGAATTAAACTGTCCATAAAGTTAGTGGATAGTGGGGTGGAGCAGGGTGAGGGACAAAGCAAGCAGCTGGAGAGGAAAGGAGAGATCAAACAGTCAAAGAAGAGGGTGAGGCCAAGCAAACTATATGAAGGGTAGAGGTGATGGAGAAAGGGAACCAGTGAGAAACTCCTGGTAGAGATGATAGAAGGACTTTAAGAAATGATGAATATTTGACTTCAATTTTTATGACTAGGAAACTAAACTCAAATCTTCACAACATTGACCTTTGCTACTCACACTAGTTTACATCTGGAGTATTTGCAAATAAAAAGGCAGTATATTCTGGACATTGAGATGATCCATAAATTTAAACAAGTCTCTGAAAGGTGGAGTTATAAGTCAGAGACAACTAGGACCAATGAAGCCTACATGCTTTGTTTGCCACTGACTAAAATTCCCCAGAGATACAGGGCTGTGAGTTTATTGCATCAGTCTATCACAGTACATGGGATGAACTATGGAAAATTTCATAAACTCTAAAAACATCAGAGGGGCCCCTACTTCCTATTCTGGTAACATTCTCATTGGAATGTGCATTGTTTGATGCCTCAGCCCTGAAAAACTAAGTATTTGGCTACATGGCTCCATTTTTAAGTAAAGTGTGAGTCTACTGAGTTGATGCATCATTTGTACATCTTCGTGAACTCTAGCCTCCAAGTTGCAGATCTGAACCCGTATAGATTTAAACTCAGAATAACATCATCTCCTCTATATAAAATAGTAGATATGAAAATCCCTCAATATAATGCATAAAGTGTCACATACAAGTGTGATGTGCCAACATCATAGCATCATATGGAGGAAGAAAATGAAGTAACAACTCCTTAAGTTTATTGGTTAAAATGCTTTGGGGAAGGGGTTGGCTTATGATGAAAAGATGGGAGTGGGAAGACTTCTAGTTTTCAATCATTTGCTTTTCAAGTGCTGCTGTCTCAGTTGCCTCCTTGAGGAAATAAGTTTGCTGCTGCTTTCTGATCTAACATTTCTGTCTTTAGGTGACTTACAATGGGAAGTATTCCAACTCTGGAGGATATGGAGTTTTTCTGTTTCTCCTGTGCATTAATATTAATATATCATGTTATTATTATACTGTAAATTAGTATATATAGACAAGGAGATGAGTACATTTGATAGGCACCAATGAACTTTTGAGAGAAAAGGGATAGAGATATTAACGCCTTTTCTATATGTTCAAAGTTATTTGGGTATTTCTGATAGACTGAGATGGCTGTAACTGAGGTAACCAACACAATATTGTAAAGTTAAAAAACACAATAAAATAAATATATTATTACCAAAAAAAAATCTTATGCAGGACTTCTCAAAGTGCCCAGAACATCAGCATCACCTGGGAGCTTGTGAGAAATGTACAACCTGGGCCCACCTCACACCTGCTGAATCAGAATCTTTGAAGATGGGGCTCAGCAGAGTGTGTTTTTAAAAACCTCTCCAGGTGATTCATATGCACCTGAAGTTTTAAGAAGCAGTATTAGCAATGGATTAAACTTTCCATTTTTTTCCTTTGCAAGCCAGGAGTAAGCAGGTCCAAGTCAGCCTGGGGTCCCCTGGCAGCTAAGAAGAGAAGAATTTTCTAGTAATAACTGAAATGAGGGTTCAAAATTTTTGCATCTCAAAGAAGTAGAATCTCATTTTGTTCTCCACACTGGCAAAGCAGATACATTTGATTCTCTGTTTCTTGGGTTAAACATAAATTCTTATATTTTCAAGAATTTTAGTTGTTCAATGCAACTTATTAAAAACCCAAGTATCAATGATCTGTGATCATTTTTAGAGGTTATCAGACTTCTAGCATAAAAGTTGAGACATTTAATCTGAAAATATGCATATTCCGAGTAGTTACATGCTTTTGCATTTTGTGGGGGAAAATAAACTATTTCAAGGTAGATAGGGAAGAAAAAAATGCAAGTTTACTCAAACCAGTATGTGTGTGTGCATGCTCAGTCCCTCAGTTGTGTCTGACTCTTTGTGACCCCATGGACTGTAGCCTGCCAGGTTCCTCTGTTCATGGGATTTTCCTGGCGAGAATACCAGAGTGGGTTGCCATTTCCTTGTCCACAAACTAGTATAAACAACAGCAGCTAAAACTTTTCCCTTGAAAATATTGTCATTACACAAAAAGTATTTGCCAAAGAGGAAAAAGAAAAATTATATTGCTGTTTTGGAAAACCAACGTTATTTTTTCATTTGGAAGAAAATGCCTGAACTTGTAGACTATATTTACTTTGTGTTCATTATCTGCCTAGTTTCAAAAAAAGTTCAAGGCTACTATAAAAGTTAATGAAATGCAAAAGATGAAAAGAAAGGAAGCTGGTAAAGGTAATAAAATTATGTGAGATTTATACTATAGCCAGCCCCCTTTGTAATTTTAACCCCTTTACATTTCCCAGTCCAGTATGATGGGACAGCAAATCTCTGAAATGTACTCTGAAAGGAGGATCGGCTGCCTGGCCTCTTGTCAAAGGCACAGCGGGAGAATGGCAAGGTGTGTGAGGTTCATTTGCCTTTCTCGCTTTTTGCCTCTAAAGTATATTTCTTCAGCTAGTTCTTCTCTCCTCCCCCTACATTTTACTACATTTTAAAATTATAATTCATAGTTTGTTGAAATCCCAGTTATTTTGGCTGGATAGATTTGAGTAATCCTCTCCTTGGTTATAATAGTAAATGTGATTGTTATATGTAGACAACCTAAAAACACTCTCAAACATATGGGAAACAGGAAAAGAAAATGACTCTGGATTTCACCAGTCTAAAGGTACCACTGTTAATAATTGGTGTAGTCTCTTTGAATATATGTTCAGTGATGTTAGAGGGTTGAGATTATTCCCTCAATAGGATTTCATAAGCATTTTCTGTATGAGTGAAGTTTCATAAGCATTATTTGTAATGGCTGCACGATATTCCACAGTATGCAAATAGTATAATTTATTTATTTATTTATTTTTGGTGCACTGGGATGACCCTGAGGGATGGGATGGGGAGGGAGGTGAGACGGGGGTTCAGGATGGGGAACACATGTATACCTATGGCCAATTCATGTCAATGTATGGCAAAAACCATTACAATATTGTAAAGTAATTAGCCTCCAATTAAAATAAATAAATTAAAAATAAATAAATAAAGCTTTTCAGAAAAGCAAAGTATCATTTAAACATCTCTCTCTAGGGATTTAGGGTAATCCCTATAAAATAAATTGTGACAAAGTTAATGTCACAAAATCCTCACCTAGGTTGAATTCTTCAGCAGACTAAAGCCTCATCTTCTTCCATAAATGAAGCTGCTGGTTTGTTCTGCAATGCTCTGTCCTCTCTAGCTAAGAAAAACGCTAAGAGAAGAGGAATATTGTTTTTAAGGCAAAATGACTTCAGTCACATGGTTATAGATAGAGCCACATACATTGAAAGAATCGATCTATAGTTTTCTGAGAGAAAACCTAAAGCAGTACCACGGTAAAAATTGTAATAAAAATTGTGTTTGCTCTGTCAGTACTCGATGCACACATCGTCTCTCACTCTCCCCTTCCTTCCTTCCTTCTTTCTTTCCTTTCTTCTGTCCATCTTTCCTCCTTCCCTCTGTCCCACTGTCTTCCCTCCCTTTTTCATCTGTATATGTCAGTGTGGTAAATTCTTTCTAGAATAAATCTAGTTCAGCTGTGCCTGGACTGCAGCTCTCCAGCTTCTTACTGAGCATCTATCCTCAGTAACAGTAAAATCACCCTGTCTGTGAAGGTGCTGACAGGACTGGAAGTGGCTCAGATGAGAAAGCTTATTCCAAAGCATTTTAAAAATGATGCTGCCATAATGAGATTTGTGACTCACAAGCAAAGCCTGGGTGTCTTGTGCACATAAAAGACCTGTTCCTCGTGTCAGGAAAGAACTATTTGGCCCAAACTAAACGTAACCAAAATATCTTCCTAGCAATATTCTTTTAAAAGTATTTGCATGAGTCACTAAGTCAGCTTCTCGAATTTTTTGATAATTTTATAAAATCATTTTTTAATATGGCACTCTCAGCATGGCTCTTCAGTCTAAAGAAATGTTACTATAATAATATGACTACAGTTCTCAGAGGCTTTATTTTCTGCTTAATGATATATGTGCATATCATGTGACTGCTTGTAGACCATATGAATATATTATGGCTTAAAACTCAGAATTTAAATTTCATGGACCATGCTAAAATTCAATAAAACTACATTTGAATGCAAGGGGGAAAGAGCAACATGTGGCTTGAATTTTCCTTAAAATACACAGAGGATAGTTAAGGGGGAAAGTGCTTGGGACAGAGTACATCTGGAGTTTTGCCAAACTCATACACTTAAACAATGGCTTAAGACTGAATTCAAATCCAAGCAAATCTCTTCAATCTCCCCCAAAGAGTACAAGGTAGTATTTCAGCTTTGAAAGATAAAGTTAATGAAAATACTTTCAATGAACAAAATGAAAATGTTGGACTTGAAGAAACAGTTTTGCCCTTTGGATTCCCATTCTGCATTTTCACCCACAAAGAGGTTATCATTGACTTTTGGAAGCCATTTCTTCAGTTTTCCATCTTCAATGCCGATTCCACTCTGACCCACACCCCATGTAGAATCATATACACACAGTCCGATGAGCACTAACACTGCTTCAAACCCTTGACATAACATCCAAACCTGAACATGACCCCAAACTACCCTTTCTGCCTATCTCATAGTCAGGTGTAATGGGTGAGAATTCTTACCGACAGAGAAGTCAAACCCCAGCACAGTTTACTGGGATCTCTGTATAATTTTTGCATCTCGGAAACGGCAGTTTTGTCAGGTGAATGGACTTTAAAAGGAACCAGTAGCTTTGGTGGTCAAGGCTTCTTCTCCTAAGGCATCACTTCTATCGTTTTCTGCAGTCTTGCTGTACTATTGCCAAGCAGGCAAATGTCACCTTTGAGTCCCAGCAGAACATGCGTTGATCTGCTTTCTAAACCTCCCAAATGCAAAGATGCTTGGAGTTGAGCAGTGCCACTTCCAGCTAACTGGCTCTGATTTCAATGGATACAACCAGCCCTCCTCCCTGGCTGGACTAATGCCAGTCTACTTAAGGAGATAATTGACTGCAAACCAGCCTGACTGACAGGCTTCCTAAGTGCCAGATGACAAATGTGCCAGTTCTGGCCTTTGCAGGAGGGCTTGTTCTCCTAGGGACCACAGCTAAAATAGCTTTGGCCTCCCTCTACCCTGAGCGCTCTTCTCAGCTCCCCAGGGAAATGTTATCAACTAGATCATTCCAAGTTGTTTTCCTTCTATTTTGAAGGGCAGCTACATTAAAATCTTTCTCCCTGCTCTTTGCTTCTCCCCGTGTTTCTCAAGTTTCTGTGCCTCCGGTGAAGGAGTATACAGGCTAAGCCACTACAGTGTTTTCTATCGTCCTGGAAACAAGGAGCATAATTTCAGGTTATCTCCACTAGAACTTAGTAAACCAAGAGTGATTTTATTAATGTTCTGAACTGAGATGGTCATACATTTGTAAGTGTCTCTATTTCTATCTCACTGATGTCCAGTACTTACTTTCTCTCTATTCCAACAGCTAACTAGAGGGAGAACCACATGAGAGATCATAATGAGATCACAAGTCAGTTGAGAGTTACACTTAGACTTCAGATTCCACGCTAGTTAAGAAGGGGATCTTCAGGACTGTCAGTATGAGGGTTTAATTGGGACCTCCCTTGGGATCAGAGCTTTGACAGAAAGCTCCCTCCACTTTGTTTATTTCCATGAACTCCTTTGTTCTCCAACATCAATGCCATGTATAGCTCCTGTTGGGTACCAGGTTCTCCTCTTGGATGAAAACTTGAGTAGAATCATCTCTCAGCTCACTTTACCTTTCTTTCTCCTTTCTCTCTCTCCTTAAAGTAAAAACAAAGCACAACAACCATGCTTTCCCCACAGAGGGAGGAGGGGTTCCGGGAATTTGGGGGTGTGAGACTGAGTTGCTAAGAGTGTCCTGGGAAATGCAGAGGGTCAATTACTCATCCTTCTCTGCCGAGTTGGCCCAGAGGCTCCTTGCTTCTCAGGAGAGACTGTCACTTCAGCTAGCCCCTGGCTGCCGGATGTCACTTTGGACTGTGCCCCTCTACAGAAAGTGGGAAAATGGCCACTGCTAAAAAAAAGCCCACTAGCCCTTTGGGGCAGGTGGAGAAGGAAGAAATGTTCTTTTGAAGAAATCACTGGGATCCAGTGACTGCCATTGTTTGGCCCTTACACTAGAGGTCCCAGCCTGGAGCTTCCGGGCACCAACTCACCTAGAGGTGGAAGAAGCAGTCAGGCTCCCAAGTCTCCCCAAGTCTATGCTGCCCTTTTCTATCTTTCAACACTCTCAGATTATTGTAAAGGAAAACCCTGCAGGAAACTTTGCAGTCTCAAGCTTAAAGTTGGGATATACTACAGCTGCTTGGGCCTCCAAGGAGGCAGTGACCTCCTTTGAGACTTGTCTCCCAGGCGAGCCCAAAACTTAGCGGAAGGGGTGCAATTTATTGAAAGACAGTGAAAGTGAAGTCGCTCAGTCGTGTCCGACTCTCTGTGACCCCATGGACTGTACCCTACCACGCTCCTCTGTTCATGGGATTTTCCAGGCAAGAGTACTGGAGTGGGTTACCATTTCCTTCTCCAGAGGATCTTCCCAATCCAGGGATTGAACCCGGGTCTCCCTCATTGTAGGCAGACGCTTTATCGTCCGAGCCACCAATGGACTTGCAAATAAGGGATGTGTGGAAAATTTTATTTTTAAGAAGCAATGCAAATCCCCTTAGTGTCATTACTGTGAGCAGGTCATTTCGTTGGCAGTTTATTTTCTTCTGATGAAAAGGTTAGAGGCGGGCTGCTGTTGGGCTGGTTCAAGATGGAGCCCTGTTCGAGGTGCCCCACCACTTCCCAGCGCAGCTCCGCCAGGGTTGCAGCCCTCAGGGTCTCTCCAGCGAGCACCGGCTGCGGTTGGCTGCGGGGCCCCCGGCTCTTCCAGGCTGCTGAGGATGAGCAACAGGTCCCCTAGGCCGCCGCGGCTGGGCGCGCGCTTCTTGGGAATGTGGCCCGCGGCGGCAGTGGTGGTGTCGGAGCGCCCTTGTCTCCGCCACGAGCCCGCCCCGCAGACTTAATGGGGCGCCGCGGCACCCATCCAATGACACAGGGACCCGGCCGCGGCCCACTCTCAAAAGAGGGTCAGAGAAACCCTGAGAAAAGGGAAAGGGTATTGGTGATAATGTGTTGCTAATAAACCTCATGTAGGAACAGAAAAAGTTCTTGTTGCGGGTTTTTTTTTTTTTTTTTCCTAATCCGGCCTCTCCCACTGAGGTGGACTAGAGCTTGGTTAGGAAAGCAGCGGAAGAACGGGTAGTATAGTTACTGCGCCAACTGATAAAAGGAGCCATGGAGGAGGGAACCTGTGCTGCTGCCGCTCCTCCTGTGAACTCACCCTCTTGATGCTTTCAAGTTTGAAATGAAAAGGGAAGAGGGGGGTTTGGCACGTCCCCAGACTTTCCCCCAGTGGGCACTCACACCGCGGCCTCGTCCCTTGAGAAGCGAAACACCTTTACATCGGCACATCCAGAGAGAAGCTTTAATGGAGAACACCGCGTACAACATAGGCAGACATGAACTTGGCACAAAGTCACAACCCGAACGCGGCGCGGACACAAGCCAGAGGTGACTCGGGGCACAGGACAGTGGCCTCCTCCCTACCCGCCCCCATTCGTTCCCAAACGTTTGTTTCGAGTAAAGTGCTATTCCGGGGCTCAAAAACGAGGAAGAGCAACAGCGGCAAAACAAGTTTCTTTTCCATTCACCGACTGAAACTGAAGAGTTCGTCTGAAAGACGAACGCGCCCAAAGAGCACAGGTAATACCAAATCAACGGTCATCCTCACACGTCTGTCCCAAGGAGGCTGGAGGGCAACGGTCACGAAACGCTCCTGGAAACGTTAAGAGCAATCTTGTCGGGTGAGACGGCAGGTTTTTCTTGCATTCTAGAGTTACGGGAACAAAATCCAGCGATGCAAGTAATTAAAGAAAAAAAAATCCGAAATGGAACGGATCATGGGAATTCACATTATCTGGGGGCTCTTCAATTGTCTCATCCGATTGATTAACAAACAAATTGCAGGTAGAAAGTCTCCTTTAATCTCTCTCTTTGGTTATGTTTCCCGAACTTACTTTTGGAATCTGAGGCTTTGTGCTTTAAGCTGCGGCCATTCTCTTTTGTGCAAACTAATTGCTTTAGCCGTTCCTTCTATCCTTCTCGACCCTCGGGTCAGAGCCAAGAAACTTAACTGTTGTTCCCAAGATCCTTCGTGAGGTTCCCACTATCCCCCCCACCCCCACCCCAGGCTTTATTCATGCTACCGTGTCCTTGTCCATTTCACTGACCAGGAAAATAACAGTATCAAATGCTCCCTCTTTTCCTTCTTAAGTAAAACGAGATTTCCTTAGCGAATAGCAGTTTTGTCTAGAATACTCACGAGGGGAGGCTGTCTGGGGTTGAGACCCGCCGGGAGAAACGCGGTGGCTGAGGGTCCGCCTCAGCCTCACTCTGTTGGATTTCTCCCAGGGAGGTTTAGCTCTGCTGGCGTCTGCTCCCGGGAATAAGAATCGCAATCCATTTCTATTTTGTCAGCGAATGAAGCTTAAACTCTTTTGTTCCCTTCCCGCATAACTTATGGATTTATAATATTAATTACAATAGAAACTCTTACCTGAAAACTGGTTTTCATTAATCTGATTGTACAATATAGTATAAACACAGACACAGTGTTATATTTATTCAGACCACTGGAGAATCCACTTTCGGGTTGGTTTGTCTGTTTAAATACATTCCTTTCCCCGCAAAGACGGACTCGCCAGCTGTGCCCGACCTGGGCAGGGCGCCCTCACCCTCTCCGGCGGGCGGTCCCGGGCCAGGCGTTTGTTCATCAGAACCCGCTGGGTATTCTAAGAGTGCACCAGCACCGAGTGCAGAGAGCCGCCTTTGGTCTCAGCCGCGCCCGGGGCGGTGGGCTCCAGCAAGGGGGCGGCGGGCGAGGCGGCGGCTGCCGGGCACACGGTGGACGGCGCCGGCGGCTGCTGTGAGGCCCCGGGGACAGCGAGCGTCGGCGGCAGCGCGGCCACTGGAGGCAGCGCGGGAGTCGGCTTGATGGGCACAGGCACCGCGGGGAGGCTCTGGCTTGCCGAGTGGCACAAGGCCTTGACCGGCACCCCGAAGGCGCCGTACTCCGGACCCACGGGGACCCCCGCGGCTGCAGCGGCGGCGGCAGCCGCGGCCACCGAATCCATGACGCCGACGTGCGGCCACACGGAGCTGACCACGTTGCCGAGCTGGCCCGGCACGGGGTAACCCAGGTGGTGCATGACCGACGCCAAGGGCAGCCCGCCCGCCTGCAGCACGCCCTTGTAGTCCCGGCCTATGATGTTTTCGATGGCAAACGGGTGCTTGAAGCCCGACGTGGACGCGGCGGCAGCAGCGGCGGCTGCAGCGGCCGACCCCAGCCCGTAGGGCGGGAACTGGGACAGGCGCCCCACGCTGCCCACTGCCGCCGCCGCCGCCGCTGCTGCCGCCGCTGCCACGGCCGCTGCCTCCTGCATCTTGCCGGGGTGAGACTGCTGCGGAGGCTGCGGCGGAGGCTGCTGCGGGGGCTGCGAAGCGAGGGGCGGCGGCGGCTGTGGAGCGGGATGCGGCTGCTGGTGGAAATAGTGCACCATGTGCGGCGGGGGAGGCGGCGGCGGCGGGTGGTGGTGGTGATGGTGATGGTGCGCCGCGGCGTGGTGGTGATGGTGCGGGTGGTGCGCGTGGTGGGGGTGCACGTGCCCTCCGGGCCCAGTGCCCGGCGCGCTCTTGGTGCTTCCAGCCTGCAGGTGAGGGTGGTCCGCGCGCAGCACCTTGAAGCGCTTGCGGCGCCGCAGAAAGCTGCCGTTCTCGAACATGTCGCCGCAGTCGGGATGCAATGCCCAGAAGCTGCCCTTGCCGGGCTGGTCGGGCCGCCGCGGGATCTTGATGAAGCAGTCGTTGAAGGAGAGGTTGTGGCGCAGGCTGTTCTGCCAGCGCTGCGTGTGCTCGCGGTAGTAGGGGAAGCGTTCCATGATGAACTTATAGATGTCGCTCAGCGGCAGCATCTTTTCCGCTGAGTGTTGGATGGCCATCGCGGTCAGCGAGATGTAAGAGTAGGGAGGCTTTTGGTCGCTGTACGAACTTTCCCCGGCCGCGGCATCTCCCCCGGCGCCTCCACCGCCCTCTGGCCCACAATGGACCGCAGCGTCGCTCCACACCCCACTCCCGGGGCCTGGCTGTCTTCGCTAACCCGCACTCCGCCTTCCCAGGCCCGCCACCCTGCCCTCTTTTCCCCCTGACCCTCTCGCCGTTTCTCTCCCGCCTTCTCCCCGCTGCCTGTGGTCTCCGCGCTTGGCCTTTAGAGCCAATTTAGTAATCCGACGCTCGCAACTTCTTGCCTCGACGGCTGCGAACCCGCGCGCACAGTCGCAAGCGGGGCGTGCCAGCTTCACCGCCACCCCCCCGGCGTCTTCCCGCGGGTGGCCAGAGGTTAAGCGTGGGAGCTGGCGGAGGAGCAGTCGGGAGGGGCCATATTTCCTTCTGGCTTCGTCTCGTCTTTCTCTCGGTCCGAGGGAAGCGCAGGCCCAAAGAGCAGGAAGGAAGGACTGGGCAGTCAAGACTCTGGCCCTTTAAATCCGAGTTGGCCCTCGTTGTGCAGGAGGCCGGGGGCGGCGGGACTGAACAGCGCGCTGCACGCTGACCGATGACCCGTCCCTTAATCCGCCGTGCGTTCTCGTGCCCCTGGAGAGGAGAGGCGAGGTAAGGAGAAGGGAGCTCGGCTCTGGCAGCCCGCGTCTCCCTTCTCTCCGGCAGCTAGCAGCGGATCCGGGGGGTAGAGCTGTAGGCGGTCGCCTTGCGGCGGGGTTGCGGGGGTCGGGGGAAAGTTTGTAGGTTTCTGTAGCGGCGGCGGCGCTTGCAGACCCTGAGAAGGGGCGGGGGCGCTGGATGCGGCGCGCAGGCGGAGGGGCTTCTGCGAGCGCCAGGAGGGCGCGGGGCTAGCCCGGCCCGCTCAGTTGCAGCCGCTCTCCCGGGCCGGTCTGGAGCTGGAGAGGCGGCGGCGGCGGCTGTGGCAGCGACGCGCTCTCCTGACTGCGTTTTGTAATGGTCCCCGAGACGCCGAGACCCCCGCAGCTCGCGCTTCGAGACTATCACATGACCGAGGCTGTGGGACTCCGCCGCCGCCGCCGAGTCTCATGCTGAAGAAGGGGCGAGAAAGCGCCGAGCCTCGCCCCCGCCCCCTCCTCCACCTCGGCTCGGGCGCCCCCACCCCCAGCATTTACCACCGGCTCCGCAGCCCCCAGCCGCGGCGGAGTAGGGCAGGGGGCGCAGGCTGTTCGCAGGGTGGGGCATGGTGCCCGGTACGGTCCCCGCCACTGCACCCCACCTGGGTCGCGACGCACGGTAGAGGGGGACCGAAGATTGCTTTCTTGTTCCTCCCCTGCACCTCCCGCCTGCCCCCGCCCTTTCAGGCTTCCCTCTTCCCAGCTACCCGCTCTGGTCTTCTCTCTCCTTACACTGCTTTCCTCCTGGACTAACCACTGTGGGTCAAGTTCACAGCAGGGTGGCCTCGAGACCTCTCTCTGCACGTAATCTCAAAGGCCGGAGGGTTGGAAGGAGAAGCTATCGCAGAGGCGAGACAGGGACGTTTTCGCCAAATGTCAATTTCATCACAATTTTATTGCGCGCCAACTGAGTGTCGGCCTCAGTATAGGCACCTGGTACAGGGAGGCCTGGAACAGCTCTTTACGCTCCAGAACCGCAATCTAGTGGGAGAGACTGACAGTAGCTGGGAAATTTGGATAGATACTAAGGGCTTTATGGATGGAGGCCTCACCAAGAGCGGGTGAATGGGACAGCGTTTCTCTGGGTGGTAACATCTGAGTTGGGGCCGGAAGGAGGGCTTGGAAGCTCAGAGGTCTCATCACCTGGGTGTGTCAGAGTGCAGTCTTGCTACTTTCAGCACATCAAGGGAGAAGGAAATAATTAAAATTAAATAGGAGGTCAAAATGATCAATCCGCAGGGCCCTGATCTGACCTGTGAGGTTGGATGAGCCATGGCGCTGAGGTCCCCATGCTTGATGGGATTCCTGAAGCAGTTTCCTGCTCTACATTCTCTTGCACACCCATGAGCAAATCCCAAGTGATTGGAAAGAACCTGCAGTTGTACTCTGGTTTTGATTGTCTTTGCCAGAGGAAAAGCAGAGTTTGGAGATTGTATGTGTACATATATACATATATATGTATATACAGATACACATACATTCCTTCTGTCTCTTGGCCTCAGTTTCTTTATTTGTAAAATGAGATGTGTGAAGTTGGAAATTTCACGGGTGCCTTCCAGTTCGGAGATTTGAGGAAAAAAAGGAGCAGTTAAGGACTGTATTTAATTTCTTCTATTCCATGCCTAAATTTGGAGGCAGAAAGCTGTTGGCCCAGACTGTTTCCGAGACTGCCCCTTGCTCTTCCACCTTGAGGACACAGGTCAAGTGGTTTTAGCTTCCGACGTTTGGTGAGCTGCCCAAGAGAAAGAGTAGGAGAAGGGCTGTTTGCCCGTCGGGTTGCAGGAGTGCGGTGAGCGGAACAGATTGACAATATTCATCTTCAGGCAGGAGCTGGATTTCTGGCCAGTGATATTGGCCAGTTTTTTCTAGGTCCGCAGACGTTTTAGAATAGGCGTTAAAACTGGAGCGTGCCAGAGGGCCCCATGGGGGGAAAGAGCAACTTCTTGGTTTGTCCTAAGGAAAGGAGACCCTTTCAGAGCAGGATGCTTTCGCTGTCACTTCAAGCCGGGAACGCTCCTTCCGCCAGTGGAGTTTTTGCGGGATTTTTGGTTTGCTGATGCAGTTTAAAGAACCAAGCAGCAGACGGTCTCCTGGCCTCAAGAAGTCATGGAAAAATTCCGAGGAGGTCCACAGTTACAGTGACAGCTAGAGCCCGCTGGCGCCGGGTGTCCCCTTCTCCCTTGACGGATGTGGTGCGAGAACAGCCCTGTCCAGGTCCAAGAGCCGCCGAAAGGCTGCTGGTGGGAGCTCGGCATGCCCAGAGCGCAAAGGCTCTTCCGGCCCTGGCCCCGCATGCCTCGCGGGCAACGGCAAATTTTGTTAAAAGATCTCCGCACACTCAGGCAAAAGCCGTGCCTCCTGTTTGGAAGCAGCTTGAGGACGTTCTCGTCTGCCAACTGGACTCCGAGGCGTCTGGGGACAGCGAGGGGAGGGGGCCTTGAAGGATGTTCCGGACCACCCGCGGGCGCATATAACCTCAGTACTACAGCTGGAGCCGGACACTCGCTGGGTGAGCTCGGCTCGGCCCACAGACCTGCCGCCACCACCTCGTGGGGACGCGAGCCGTGTGACCGGCACCTTCCGCCTCGGCGAGCCAGCGGCGTTCAGCTGGCTGAGCGGCTCCGAGCAGCTCGAACCCAAACAGAGCCGCGAAGGTCGAGCGAGAGCCCCAAGCCTTACTCTTCCTCGTCCCGGGTGGACTTGTCAAGAGCAGAAAGTACTTCCCCGCCCTGAAGCCCCAGCCAGCTCCCGCGGCCCGGGCCCTCGTCGCAGCGGAGAGCGCGGCCGAGGAGTATTGTGGGGGATTCCCGGGGCGCGGGGCCTGGCAGTCAGGCTCCGGCCGCCGTGGGGGGTGCGCCCGCCCTCTCTCCCCCTCCTTCCCCCGAGGTTGATTTAATTCCGGCAAGTTTTGCAGGCGCTCAGCAGCACCGGCGGGGGCCGGTACGCGCGCGCTCCAGCTGCCTGCAGACAGACCCCCGTTCAAGAAAAACAGATCAAGTAACCACCCTGGCACCAACCAGTCGGTTTCAAGTTTCCGCGTGTAATTTTTTATTTTTTAAAACAACCACTACGCTATACAAATATTGGCTGGCGCTGAGGACGCTGGCAGGCAAATCATCGCCCCGGGCTTAGTGTAATTATCTCAGGCGTATTTGGTTTACCCCTTAGGCAATTGTTGGCGACGCTCGGC